>NC_088202.1:43382365-43992097 GCF_037126465.1 Ornithodoros turicata | reverse complement strand
TCGCGTCTTGCCCCGTGCATATCATCGGATGCATTAGTTTTTCAGTTAAACACCGAATAACCAAGGGTGCCCATATTTTGCATATATCTAGATGATGGAATAAAGAAATAGGATGTGTACCTACATTGAGTATGTATGTATCTATGTTGTGGAAACCTAAGTTCCCACAACCCCGGGCGTCATCCCGTCCGTTCCGCGCGCAGAGGAGCAAGCAGCACAACAACAAAATCAAGCAAACATAAAAAAAGGTTTATTTTACCTCTTACAAAAGCGTCGAGGAACTCCGCAACACTCTGCCTAAATGAAGAGGCTTCGTGCCTATTTATAGCCTGCTGTCACCCCCCCCCCCTCCCCCGGGTGAGCTGCCGCCTGGAGGCTTATCATCTTATCAGTCCTATACAATGTATGTATATATGTATGTACATATGTGTACGTACATGTGTATGTGTATGTACACAGGTAGGTGTGTGTCTGTATGTACGTATGTATGTACGTACATACGTGTATGAGATGGTGGAGCATCACGGAGGCAGAGGTACAAGTGGAAATGGAAAGAGGGTAAATGTAAACGAAGGTAAACTATATGAAATTGAAGTGGTTGAAGGTAATTGTTGTATTGTTGACTGATTAGATGAGTCACAAAATTAGTGAGCCCATCTTCCTTATCTTTTAGCCTACCACTCCCTATATCCTTAATTTACTGATTTGCTTTATTTTCCCCGACCAAGTCAACAACTGAGGCCAGTTCTAAAACTCTGCCCCATTGCTTTTGCACTAATTAAGAGTAAGAGGTAAGCGTAACTAAAGGTAATTAAAGCAAGAAAGTTGAGTGTAAAGGCAATGAGCTTAATATACAGGGTGTTTCCTCTAACGTGTCCAGCAATTTTATTTAGAGCGAGCGATAAAAGAGAAACGAGCGCTACTTTTCAGCTACTTGACTAAGAAACAGGTGCTACTAGTGAAGCAGTACCTGATTCTTACTCAAGTAGCAGAAACGTACCGCTTGCTTTTCTTTTATCGCTCGCTTTCAATATAATTTCTGGACACGTTAGAGCAAACACCCTCTATACAGAGTGTTTCACCTAAGGTGATAAAAAAATTATAACTGGCGACGTACTCGCCGGAGGATTGTCGGACTTTCGGCATTTACCTTCTGGAAACTTTTGCCACCATTGAGGAAGCATTGGACATTTTTTTATTGCGGGAAATTATTTTTTTTTCAATTGAACTTTGAAAATTGCCAAGCGAACCTCACTTTTTTTTACAGAAATATGATGTCCTCCACGGATAACCGCAGACCCAACAAAAACTATGCACAGTATCGCAACAGAAATAGTCGAAAAAAATTAGTAAAAATTACGGTTTAGCCCCGCCTGCTTGATTTTCCAGAGAAGCGCGCGCGAAATCTGCGTCTAGACGAGAAAGTGTCCCCGCCTTCATTTGTTTTGGCTTCTTTGTGACAAGACGGTTGTTTTCTCTGTGATAAGTCGGTATGATAAGTCTTCATATTTCTGTAAAAAAAAGTGAGGTTCGCTTGGCAATTTTCAAAGTTCAATTGAAAAAAAATAAATTTCCCGCAATTAAAAATTGTCCAAAGCCTTCCTCAATGGTGGCAAAAGTTTCCAGAAGGCAATTGCTGAAAGTCCGACAATGTAATTAAAGGTACTAACGTCTGTTAAGGAAACTTGAGAGTAATTAAAGCAAGTAAACGAGTAGACGTAATTAAAGGGAATTAAATGAAATTCAAGAATACCTGGGGTAACCTGCGGTTACCTTCACTGTTAAAAATGAACTTTACCGCATAGCACGCTGCTAGCCAACCATCATCTCGAATAATATCGTTATCTGCCCTGATATGTTGAAAATGGGGGGCGTACGCCTTTTTTTTGGTGACAATTTGTGTGTGTGTTGTGACAATTATGAACGGCATAAGTGTCACAAAAAAGGCGTGCGCCTCCCATTTTCAACAAATCAGGGCAGATAACGATATCATTCGAGATGATGGTTGGCTAGTAGCGTGCTATGCGGTGAAGTTCAGTTCTAAGAGTTCAGTTCTCCTCTATCCTCCATCCGTCCGTCCTTCCTCTGTGTTTTGTTTTGCTATGCGTTTTCCTTTCCTTTTTTGGCTATAGTCGTGACGACGCCCACTTCTGTGTGGCCAACAACGGCGAGCCTATCCTGCCATCACCCCCCCCCCCCCCTCAGTTCTAAGAGTGTTCGGTAACTAAAGGGTAGTTATAGGGTAATTGAAAGTAATTGAGGCTAACTAAAAGTTAAATAAGTGGACTTACATATAGAAATTCAAAGTGCCCAACCGAAAGTCAAATATAGACCGAAGGTGGACAGCCGGAAGTCAAGTATAGACGGGAAGTGGACAACCGGAAGTCGAGTTTAAAACGGGAAAGGCGCTAAATGCTAATTGATTTTTCTCGCGTTTAACGCTAAATCGTCACTGAATTTTTCAATCCGTGGTAATCGTAAGTATTTTCTACAGTCCCGGCTGCTTCAAGCATGCCACAAACGTGTTGCGTCCCGGTATGTCGGTCCGGATCCGACAATTCAGGTGAAAAAGTGTCCTTTTTCGCGCTGCCAGCCGACACAACAGAGAAAAGTGGAAGCGTGTCATCCCTCGCACAGAGGAGACATGTTTCAGATTCGACTCGAAGTGGACACGAGTGTGCGAAAAACTCTTCCATTTATCTGATATCATCAGGGATGACGAGTTCGTTGTGAGCGGTGAGAAAGTGGCAACGCGTCGCCATAGAGACCCAAGCTCCGGCCTGGTGCCATACCACAGATATTCGAGGGATGCCCGCCGTACCCAAGCTCCACGAAGCACAAAAACCGAGAGGTGAAGTGTCTCCCGACAAGCAATCCATTCTCCAAGCGAAAGCGTACACGCAGCACCAGCATGGGCTCAAGACCGCAGCTAGTAGTCCGCAGCGCAGACGCAGGAATCGAAGAATTTGACGCCGACGCTGACCACAGCTTCCTGGAGACAGAAGATGGTAGTAGGTAGCTGATTTGTTGGGGTAATTGGTAACGGACACCAGTATTGACGAGGTATTACCAGTCGACGACTGACGAGTATTGACGACGTATTACCAGTTACTGACGAAGCGCGCTACAACGAATTTTCAAATGGCGGTGGGTTCAAAGTGATTCACTATCATGTGGTTTCCAAACAGGACCCTTCCATGGTCATGACATTTACCTGAACCGAATTTTATCTCACACGGAAGACTACACGGTAGCTCGCCAGACTGACGCGGACGGCGGACCCCTGCACAAAGGGAGAATTTGAACGGACCAAAAGGAAGTCGTGGGACGCACAGCAGACGGTGGGACGCACAGCGGAGTGGAGGCACTCTCAAGCTGCGAAGCTTTTAGCCTCGTCTCCTCCCATCTTTCTGATGGAAATAAAGACGCATGTATGTATGTATGTAAGTTCCGTCCCTGCAGCGACGACCGACACAGATTATTGCTACCTGCCGTTCCTCACATGTGACACGCATGGAAAAGCAGTCAACCAACGTTCTTCCTCATCGACAAAAGCTGATAGTGGATGAGATGCTGAAAAAAGCAGAAATCAAGCTGTGGAAAGGAATGAGGTACTAAATAACCACTATGAATTTTTTGGCTTCCAGACTGATATGAGATTATAATGAGTCAGCATTAGAGTCCTCACTACGAAAGAATCGCGGCGTGGTCTGTCTGTAGCCATGGAAGTGAAGAGAGGCGATCCGAGAGGAGAGGGCGCGTGGAGAGCGCGACGCAAGTGCAGCTGTGGTGGTCGATAGGTTCAGACGAGTGTGCGTGGGCGCGCCATGGGTTATGAAAGCTGCGCGGAGGAGCGGCAGCGAAAGGTGCGCAGTAAGTACAACAGGTGCGCAGTAAGCGGTTTACATGCAAAGGATAGCCATACACAAAAGTACAAGTGAAAATATATTTATTAAAATTATTAGTGTCGGGAATTATGTTATGACTCTGTGTGAAGGAGAAAAACTTAGCCGAAAATCTGATGCAGAAGAAACACAATACACGTAACAAAAGTTATACTTATTACAGCCATGATGCAATAGTATTGAAGGGGTATCATACATCATACACAATATTTTTTATTAGTGATAATCACGCAAGTTTTCAATTAAGCAGAAGGAATAGCACATTTTAATAAAATCAGATATTTTTAATCAATACGATTACAATCAAAATTAAAAGTTTTATTATAAAAAGTCTAACATTATTATACGTGAGCACCCTAGCGAAGTTTTAATTACAAAGTTCTGACGAATGCTTACCAGCGGGCCGACTTCTTTGGCGATTTTTCCGCCCCGGCCGACTTCTTCGCGAATTTTTTTATTTTTTCCAATGCGCGGTGGGTGGCGCGCAGGTGAGGGGCTGTCCGTGCGCATACCAGCGGGCCAAAGAGCTGAGCGTACACTTATGGTTGTGCACCATGGGCCGACTTCTTTGGCTATTTTTCAGCCTGGGCCGACTTCGCTCGCATTTTTTTTCATGCGGCGCGTGGGCACTTTACATGCAAGTAGGGGCATGCACACTGACAACACTGGGCCGACTTCTTTGGCGATTTTTCACCTTTGGGCCGACTTCGTTCGCAATTTTTTTCAGGTGATTCGTGAGTGATTTACATGCAAGTAGGTGGGTGTGGGGGTGTCCGAGTGTCTACCAGCGAGCCGGAGAGTAGAGCGTGCCCTTATCATTCTGTATTTTTCCACCTGAGCTGACTTCTTTGGCGATTTTTCTGCCTGGGCCAACTTCGTTCGCTATTTTTTCAGGCGGTGCGCAAGTAGGGACATGCATACTGTCATCCCAGCCAGGCGATGATACCGTCACACCTGGGCCCACTTCATTCGCGATTTTCGCCCTGGGCTGACATCTTTCATATTTTTTTCCCACTACAACAGCTATGCGGTGGATAGTTTACATGCAAGTGTAGTAAAGCCAAATAGTGGCAGGAATTATGTTGTAACTCTGCGTGAAGGCGAAAAATTCATCCAAAAAGCAGAAGGAATGCAATACACATAATAAAGAATATGGGAAGCTAAGTTGAATATTGCAACACGACGCAATTAATCAATTTCGTATGATGTGAATAGCACGCACGCAAGGAAGTAATGAGAAACACGATCAACAACTAATAGAGAACCAAAACCCATCACGTAAACAAGAGGTACACAAAGGATAAATAATTGAAAAACAATCTATCAAAACGAGAACCATGCACGCACTTAACACTGAATAGCAGAGAAACACTCTAAACGGCGCATCTGCCAACGTGTAAACAACAGACAGGAAAATAATATCGAACCAAACTATCAAACATTACAAATTTAATAAATTGAAATGCAAATAATCTATCTTTGGGGAAGCCAAGTTGAGAGAAAAATTCATCCAAAAAAGAAAACAGAAGGAATGTAATACGTGTAATAAAGAATATGGAAAGCTAAGTTGATTATTCCAACACGTCACAATTATGCAATTTATTATGATGTGAATAGCACACATGCAAGGAAATAATGAGAAACACAATCAACTGCTAATAGAGAGTCAAAATAATGCACAATCCAAACAAGAGGTACACAAAGGATAAATAATTGAAAAACAATCCAAAACGAGAAACATGCATGGATGAATAGCAGAGAAACACTCTAAACGGCGCATCTGCCAACGTGTAAACAACAGACAGGAAAATATTATTGAAACAAACGATCAAACAATACAAATTTAATAAATTGAAATGGAAGTAATCTATCTTTTGAACTATCATAAAATCATCCTTGCGACCTAACAATATAGAATTTTCATCCTACTCAGGCACTATAAACATTACCTTGACAGAGGTATCCAAACACGCAGCACAGCTAAGCTTTACACAGTACAGCCAATCTATGCTACTTGAGCCCGGTGGGGTCACTCTCTCCCTCTATACACCCCAAAACCCAAGAAACCTCACTTCCTTTGTCAATCTATGGGGTGGGCAAACCCTCTCTCTTTTTCACATTATTTCCTCCAAAAGGGAATATTCTTAGTACCGGTGTACAGAGGCGAAATTTTTTATTGATCAACTATCGCAAATAGATATTGGAATTATTCGATTCTCAAGAACACAATAAGAATTCTATCAACAAACAAACGATAGCACGCAAAAAGAAAAAATCTAGGAATAGGCTTTTATACAGGGTGTCGAACCGAAACGTTTTTCGTTCCGGTTTTCGTTCCGGTTCTATCATAAACGGTTCGGTACCGGTTCTGCTCCGGAGCACAAAAATAACGGTTCATACCGGTTTTGAACCGGTTCCGCTTCTTGTGTGCACATTGAAAACGAGAATCAAATTTAATAACACCGTTTTATGATAACTTTGCAATAGTAATTTCTACACGCAGAAACCACAAACAAACGACTCATCTGAAATGCAAATTAATGTAAAAGTTTGCTACAGTGAAAATCAACGCACACAACTTAAAAATACTTTTCAAACTAGTAGAATATTTATATTAATATCAATCGAGCGATCATCTGAAGCAAACTCAAACAGGTAATTAATTTAGGGAAACACTTTCTGAACAAGCAGGGCGATACATCACAGGAACACATCTTTTTCATTCAGAACCAACTAACAAAAAAGAAAAAGAAAAAAAAACGAGTGAGAGAGGGAAGCTGAGCTCCCATGCACTTTCGCCAAGGTTACGTCCGAGGGAGTAGGGGGATCCCACAATGGTCGTGGTGAAAGTCATAAACAGACACCAACAATTCAAGCCAGGAATTGAGGGTTCTAGCGCGTTTAAAGCTCGCGTTTTTCTCACTCATCACATCTTTTTTTGTAAATTGACTTTCATAATTCTCACGACAGGTGGATATTAATAATATTCTAAACACGATAACATAATAAATTTTTAATAAATAAAATTAGCACCGATATGATTTAAATAAGTGTCGAGGCACACTACAAAACAGAACAGGCATTTGCTATACATTGAAGAGATGGACGGATTTTGTACTCGTTACCATAGGTCATGGGAGGACGTGATAAAAAGCTGCTTCGAAAGAGAAGAGTTGCGAAATGATTCTATTATCACAGCATTTCAATACGTCCTAGACATGGTCGTATTCGGAGATATGGTGCAAATTATGGAATTCAAGGTGCAAGAACTTTTATGCCGAATCTACAATAGTTATAAAAATGTTTACACGGCAACATCTGAAGGACCACTGGGATTGATGGCGGAGCTTTTCAGGTGTGCTAACGAAGAACTGAAATACACTAGACCAAATGTAATTGTAATCATCGCAATGGGCGTTGCATTAATCAAGAAAGCAATCAGATCAAATTATCATATACAAGCAGTCTATATCGCGCGATTCATTGCGGATTTGTTGAAATTACACCTAACGGTTGAAATGAAAAATACATAAAAAATCTTATCACCTGATATGTTCCACATTTTACACATTACACACAACGCCTTTACACATTTATTTTCTTCTATCAGTTCTTGGAATGCTGTCGAATGAACAGAAGTTCAATATTGTCGTGCAAGGTCTGATGTATCATCACTTATTGAAGCTCAACAAACATATCAATTGCGGTGGACCATCGGACGATTTTCCTCTAATACTCTCTTGTATACCATTCAAGAATCTTCGTACAAAGAAAGGAAACATCAGTAAGAGACTGTGCAAATTCATCGCGACAAAGTGCAAGTTGTTGAAGCAATACAAACACGGCGACAACATATCGCCTGCGTTAATCAACGCTGGATTCAAGCGCTCAATAATCAGAATAAACTATTTGATGTCTTCGGAATTCATCAATCAAGACAACAAACAAAAACTTCAGTGTTTAGAATAGAAGTGTAATTTATGAAAATAAACAAGTGTATAATTGAAATAACAATTGTAATATTCCTCATCAATGTAATGTATTCTACACATCGCAGCGAAAACAGCTTATGATTAAATTGAAGATTACTAAGGAGACGTTTATTCCACACTATGTACAAGGATCCTCATGTGGATTCAGCGTTGGCAATCAAATGGATTTTACACGACCACACTCCGTACAACACCGACATCCGAATGAAAGAATTGTAGAAGAATCGCTAATTGAAATTTAGAGGCACGTTACATCAATCTTTGTTTACAAAGAGGATCACTAATATTTTGCGAAAGCTTATTTTATGAATTAATAATATAATTATCATGAATAATAATATAATGAATAATATAATTATCACTTTGATACGCGGAGGTTTTAAGAACTCTTTCACGACGACAGAGAATTTAATCGAGTGTATTGACATTTTCTATATATACTCTATAACGTAATGTGAATTCTCCACGTCGCGGATAGTAAAAGTTACGAATATTTTTTGAACGAAATTTACTTAAAACTCGAAGAAATGGTCATCCGCGTCGTCGAATGCGTTTCGGCAACACGCCGGGAAGCGTTTCCCGGACACCCTTCCGAAACCGACGCGATTCGGCGCCCAACGCGTTAACGCGGCACCCCACGCGAGCGTGTTGCTTTCTTCCGGAAACGGGTTCGACGACGCGGGTGACCATTTCTTTGAGTTTTAAGTAAATTTCGTTCGAAAAATATTCGTACCTTTTACTATCCGCGACATGGAGAATTCACATTACGTTATAGAGTATATAGAAAATATCAATACACTGGATTAAATTCTCTGTCATCGTAAAAGAGTTCTTAAAACATTCGCGTATCAAAGTGAGCCAGCTAAAGCTGTGAAATTACACTTTCTACAGCTCAGTTCGTAAATTGCGGCAGCAGTTCAAATTTTAATTAAACACTTACTGATGTCTGATAGTCACCACTGCTCCGGAATGTGATCTGATAAATTTTAGCAATTAATGTATAAACAAATATCTTGTATTCAATGTGCGACTATATAGACAGCTTTTTAATCTATATCTTAAAAAATTGTAAGAAAGAATGTACAGTTTTGACTTTGAAAATTGAAACAAGAACCCTTGGTGTTGGAGTTTGCGTTTTCTTTCATTATGAGCAAATCTTCTAAAATTAAAGTATGCCCTTTCCATTTGTAGTGCCTCATATGCCGTGACATAATGAATAGACTCATAGTTTTTCAGTATGGCTAATGAAAAACCACGGGTACATTCTGTGAATTGGAACTAAGTTTATGTGTGCTGCTTTGGTTAAGTTTGCAAATGGAATATTTACTTATTATAATTACATATCTTCCATTGTGGTTATGCATAGTGCTCTTCATTGTTGTCTTCTTTCTTCATTGTATAGTGGTTAAACATTTCTGGTGACAGTTGTGTGATTCGATTCTCCCAAAATCTTATTGGAACTGTGTGCCACATGTTATGATGATTAGAATTGTGCGACTCCGCCTGCGCATCATGCTTGTCCATCACTTGCATCGCGTCATTTGATAATAGATTCCTTTCAATATATATTGTCAACTGTCCAATCGTTTGAGAAAATATATACACTGTGCAATTTAATTCATAAAATAAGCTTTCGCAAAATATTAGGGATCCTCTCTGTAAACAAAGATTGATGTAACGTGCCTCTAAATTTCAATTAGCGATTCTTCTACAATTCTTTCCTTCGGATGTCGGTGTTGTACGGAGTGTGGTCGTGTAAAATCTATTTGATTGCCAGCGCTGATTCCACATGAGGATCCTTGTACATAGTGTGAAATAAACGTCTCCTTAGCAATCTTCAATCTAATCATAAGCTGTTTTCGTTGCGATGTGTAGAATACATTACACTGATGACGAATATTACAATTATTATTTCAATTATACACTTGTTTATTTCCATAAATTACACTTCTATTCTAAACACTGAAGTTTTTGTTTGTTGTCTTGATTGATGAATTCCGAAGACATCAAATAGTTTATTCTGATTATTGGGCGCTTGAATCCAGCGTTGATTAACGCAGGCGATATGTTGTCGCCGTGTTTGTATTGCTTCAACAAATTGCACTTTGTCGCGATGAACTTCAACAGTCTCTTACTGATGTTTCCTTTCTTTGTACGAAGATTCTTGAATGGTGTACAAGTGAGTATTAGATGAAAATCGTCCAATGGTCCACCGCAATTGATATGTTTGTTGGGTTCCATTAAGTAATGATACATCAGACCGTGCACGACAATATTGAACTTCTGTTCATTCGACATCATTCCAAGAACTGATAGAAGAAAATAAATGTGTAAAGGCGTTGTGTGTAATGTGTAAAATGTGGAACATATCACGTGATAAGATTTTTATGTATTTTTCATTTCAACCGTTAGGTGTAATTTCAACAAATCCGTAATGAATCGCGCGATATAGACTGCTTGTATATGATAATTTGATCTGATTGCTCTCTTGATTAATGCAACGCCCATTGCGATGGTTACAATTACATTTGGTCTAGTGTATTTCAGTTCTTCGTTAGCAAACCTCATAAACTCCGCCATCAATCCCAGTGGTCCTTCAGGTGTTGCCGTGCAAACATTTTTATAACTATTGTAGATTCGGCATAAAAGTTCTTGCACCTTGAATTCCATAATTTGCACCATATCTCCGAATACGACCATGTCTAGGACGTATTGAAATGTTGTGATAATAGAATCATTTCGCAACTCTTCTCTTTCGAAGCAGCTTTTTATCACGTCCTCCCATGACCTATGGTAACGAGTACAAAATCCGTCCATCTCTTCAATGTATAGCAAATGTCTGTTTTGTTTTGTAGTGTGCCTCGACACTTAATTAAATCATATCGGTGCTAATTTTATTTATTAAAAATTTATTATGTTATCGTGTTTAGAATATTATTAATATCCACCTGTCGTGAGAATTATGAAAGTCAATTTACAAAAAAGATGTGATGAGTGAGAAAAACGCGAGCTTTAAACGCGCTAGAACCCTCAATTCCTGGCTTGAATTGTTGGTGTCTGTTTATGACTTTCACCACGACCATTGTGGGATCCCCCTACTCCCTGCGGACGCAACCTTGGCGAAAGTGCATGGGAGCTCAGCTTCCCTCTCTCACTCTTTTTTTTCTTTTTCTTTTTTGTTAGTTGGTTCTGAATGAAAAAGATGTGTTCGTGTGATGTATCGCCCTGCTTGTTCAGAAAGTGTTTCCCTAAATTAATTACCTGTTTGAGTTTGCTTCAGATGATCGCTCGATTGATATTAATATAAATATTCTACTAGTTTGAAAAGTATTTTTAAGTTGTGTGCGTTGATTTTCACTGTAGCAAACTTTTACATTAATTTGCATTTCAGGTGAGTCGTTTGTTTGTGGTTTCTGCGTGTAGAAATTACTATTGCAAAGTTATCATAAAACGGTGTTATTAAATTTGATTCTCGTTTTCAAATGAGTATTGTTTCTGTCATTGGATAAATTTGACTTTCTCTCTTTGCTTCAGATATTCACTCGATTGATATTTTGTGAGTTGAGAATAATGTATGCATAATAGTTGTGTCAGGTCTGAAATACATTAAATGCAGCGTTTCTCCTTTTGGTTGAGTATTGTTTGCGATAATATTTTTCGTTTGCTTAGACAATGTTTCTCTAAAACCAGTTTGCACTGACATAAAAGTCTATTCTTAGATTTTTCTTATTGCGTGCTATTGTTTGTTTGTTGATAGAATTCTTATTGCGTTCTTGAGAATCGAATAATTCCAATGTCTATTTGCGATAGTTGATCAATAAAAAGTTTCGCCTCTGTACACCGGTACTAAGAATATTCCCTTTTGGAGGAAAGAATGTGAAAAAGAGAGAGGGTTTGCCCACCCCATAGATTGACAAAGGATGTGAGGTTTCTTGGGTTTTGGGGTGTATAGAGGGAGAGAGTGACCCCACCGGGCTCAAGTAGCATAGATTGGCTGTACTGTGTAAAGCTTAGCTGTGCTGCGTGTTTGGATACCTCTGTCAAGGTAATGTTTATAGTGCCTGAGTAGGATGAAAATTCTATGTTGTTAGGTCGCAAGGATGATTTTATGATAGTTCAAAAGATAGATTACTTCCATTTCAATTTATTAAATTTGTAATGTTTGATCGTTTGTTTCAATAATATATTCCTGTGTTGTTTACACGTTGGCAGATGCGCCGTTTAGAGTGTTTCTCTGCTATTCATCCGCGCATGTCTCTCGTTTTACATTGTTTTTCAATTATTTATCCTTTGTGTACCTCTTGTTTGGATTGTGCATTATTTTGGCTCTCTATTAGCAGTTGATCGTGTTTCTCATTATTTCCTTGCATGTGTGCTATTCACATCATAATAAATTGCATAATTGTGACGTGTTGGAATAATCAACTTAGCTTTCCATATTCTTTATTACACGTATTACATTCCTCCTGTTTTCTTTTTTGGATGAATTTTTCTCTCAACTTGGCCTTCCCAAAGATAGATTATTTGCATTTCAATTTATTAAATTTGTAATGTTTGATAGTTTGGTTCGATATTATTTTCCTGTCTGTTGTTTACACGTTGGCAGATGCGCCGTTTAGAGTGTTTCTCTGCAATTCAGTGTTAAGTGCGTGCATGGTTCTCGTTTTGATAGATTGTTTTTTTAATTATTTATCCTTTGTGTACCTCTTGTTTACGTGATGGGTTTTAGTTGTTGATCGTGTTTTTCATTATTTCCTTGTGTGTGTGCTATTCACATCATAAGAAATTGATTAATTGCGTCGTGTTGCAATATTCAACTTAGCTTCCCACATTCTTTATTATGTGTATTGCATTCCTTCTGCTTTTTGGGTGAATTTTTCATGTCCCTACTTGCGCACCGCGTGAAAAAATTGCGATCGAAGTCGGCCCAGGCGGAAAAGTCGCCAAAGAACTCGGCCCAGTTGGAAAAATACAGAATGATACGCTCTACCCTGCGGCTCGCTGGTAGACTCTCGGGCACCCCCTCACCCACCTACTTGCATGTAAACCACTCACGCATCACCTGAAAAAAATTGCGAACGAAGTCGGCCCAGGGTGAAAAATCGCCAAAGAAGTCGGCCCGATGTTGTCAGTGTGCATGCCCCTACTTGCATGTAAAGTGCCCACGCGCCGCATGAAAAAAATGCGAGCGAAGTCGGCCCAGGCTGAAAAATAGCTAAAGAAGTCGGCCCAGGGTGCACAACTATAAGTGTACGCTCAGCTCTTCGGCCCGCTGGTATGCGCACGTACAGCCCCTCACCTGCGCGCCACCCACCGCGCGCTGGAAGAAATAAAGAAATCACTAGAGAAGTCGGCCCGGGCAGAAAAATCGCCAAAGAAGTCGGCCCAGGGTGCACAACGATAAGGTCGCACCGAACCCGTCGGCCCGCTGGTAAGCATTCGGATATCCCCTCACCTGCGCACCAGCCACCGCGCGCTGGAAAAAATAATAAAAAATCGTTAGAGAAGTCGGCCCAGCTATTGTTCTTGAAGTTACATACATCCATCAGAACTTTGTAATTAAAACTCCACTATGGTGCTCACATATAATAATGTGACTTTTTATAATAAAACTTGTAATTTTGATTCTAATCATATTGATTACAAATATCTTCTTTGATTAAATGTGCCATAATGAAATATTAGCTGTTGTGCATGAAGTTACGTACATCTGTCAGAACTTTGTAATTAAAACCCTGCTAGGGTGCTCACGTATAATAATGTTAGACTTTTTATAATAAAACTTTTAATTTTGATTGTAATCATATTGATTGAAAATATCTGATTTTATTAAAATGTGCTACTCCTTCTGCTTAATTAAAAACTTGCATGATTATCACTAATAAAAAATATTGTGTATGATGTATGATACCCCTTGAATGCTATTGCAACATGGCTGTAATAAGTATAACTTTTGTTACGTGTATTGTGTTTCTTCTGCATCAGATTTTTGGCTAAGCTTTTCTCCTTCACACAGAGTCATAACCTAATTCCTGACACTAATAATTTTAATAAATATATTTTCACTTGTACTTTTGTGTATGGCTATCCTTTGCATGTAAACCGCTTACTGCACACCTATTGTATCGGGGAAAAAATTGCGATTGAAGTCGGCGCAGATTGAAAAATGACGAAAGAAGTCGGCCCAGGCTGAAAAATGTGACCGGGTAAGCGTGCACGCAGCCCTCCGGCCACGCGCCGCCCACCGGTAAGCGCCCCCACCCGGGCGCCGCCTGTCGCGCACAGGAAAAACTCGCGAAAAAAGTCTGCGCAGACGCGACGGTGGCGCAGCCCTGGTGGCCATGTCGTCGTTTCTCATAACTTCTATACTACTTACCCGGAACTACAACTGTTCTATTTTGTAGTTCCACTTCTGAAAACGATGTATTTCATGAAACAGGAAGAGCCCAGCACTGGTGATGTGGGCTGTGCGAAACAGAAACCACGATAGCATGTTTTATGTCTTCTCGTGTGTCTGCGTCACCTCTGGGACTTCTTGTCATCAACAGGCCTCTCCACCCTGCTTTGATTACCGGACCCCTTATCATAATCATCATCATCTCTCATCACGTACAAGTGGCACTGGGGCAGCGCCCAGCCTGCTGGCCGGCATCAGCCCCATCTCATCATCGTATCTCTATTTGTGTGTGTGTGTGTGTGTGTGTTCTCGTGAGGATGAAGAAAGGACGGCAAAATGTTGGTCTCACCATCTGATTGCTCACAAGTGATATCGTGCAGTATTTTATTGGGGAGTCGATTGTGCCGACGCTAGTACGCCATGCGCACCAACATCTGCGTTACGGAAATCTGCTGCCGGGAAGTATGCCCAGAAAGGATGATTAATCTGCGCTGCTTGCCGCCGCGTTGCAGGCAATGCGCTCGGTAAACATATGTCGAGAGAAAGAACTGCTGCGATCGATAGCTTCGATTATCGCATCGTTTTCACAAAGTGCTTCGGGTCTACTAAACCCCCCTATTGACATGCGTGAGAAGTAAACGCATGGACCACGAAGAGCCATGGAGCTTCAACCTGTGTACCCTGGTATCTGAACAATGGTGGACCTGCAGCGTATGTCTAGAGGTGAGTGCGGGTAAGCAAACTTGGACCCGCACCCGCACAGTACCCGCGCGTGTGTGACCCGCACCCGCAATGCTGTCTATATACCCGCATGGGAAGTGAGTGGTACACACGCACTCGGCCGCCAGCTCGAACCCCCGTTTTCTTATTCACCAACCCGCCTGGGGGAACCCGCAGCGATCGCGAATTCCTACCCACAATTCGTGACGATGTGCGGGTAACTGCGGGTACCCGCACCCGCTCTCAGCTCTACTTATGTACTCATGAACGCAGAACTTCCAACGCAACGTCAACATTCATGAATACATTTTCAGATTGTTTGCTTACTTGAAGGCTTGGTCTTGAGTCACCGTTGTCCTGCGACGTAAACCCCCGAATTATTAATATAATTTTAGGAATGACTGTGACCCTGCTTTAAAGGACGGTCGCATCCGTCCAGTCGATTTCGAAATAATGGTGACATTTTATTCCTCGTTGACCACGGTATCGAAACTCTCACGTGAAATAGTGCCGCAGTTTGTATGCTATTCGGTGGAATACATCACAAAAGCACACGCTGGATGTTGAGAGTATGCCGGAATTCCCTCTGTATAAAAAGGGGAAAATGTAATTTCCTACACAACAAGTCCGATCACGGCCTTGGGAAAAGGGGTGCAGCGGCGGTGCAGGCGTTTGGACAGCGCCTTTCTCCTTCGAGAGAGACTCCTCCCAATTAGGGAATGACGTCACGCTGATCTCGTTGTCACTGCAGCCTCCGCAGCTGAGGAAGCCGCGCTGCTCTTTAAAGTAGCACAGAAGTCATTTTTAGCACCCTGTTTTCTTCCTATAAAACTGTGAAATAGGCCAGTAAGATGCACCATGAGAAGTAGTTCACACAACAGAAATTGAATTGAATTTAATGTACGCCGCAAAAAGTGACCGTGCGCAACGGCGGTGGAGAGCAATATACCAGCCTGTGATCTGCCTGGGACCTTACGCTGACGATACAGGGGCCATGCTCGCTGATCGGTCCAGAGGAATGCTGTCTGCTACACAAGCGTTTGCCGAGAGGAATGCACCTCGTCCCAATTGGGTAGGATGCGTGACGTCATGCTCGAACCCCAATGTGCAAATCTGGCAAACCGCGCACGCGCACTGTCGCAACAAGAGCAGCCGGTCAGTGAAATCACGTGCGTTTGTCTTTGTGATTAGTGTTTCGGGCTTCGATTACCGGCTACGGGCCTTTGTCTGTGAATAGTGTGTGTGCGTTTGAATCAAGTCAAGTAAAGTTGGTGAATGGGCTGTAATACGAGTAGGCGCATCTATATGGTATTATACAAACCGTATCCATCCAGTAACAACATAAATTGGTTTCTCATATTATGATCCAATGACCCATGTCAATATTACTCTTTCCATCTAAAAATATGAGTACATGATGCTGTGACATATATGTCAAATAATCATTTAAAAATTAAAACAAGCAGAAATATTTGACGCCGCGGTGGTCGATATATAGGGTGGGTACTATAAAACGTCAGTCACATTTTCGCGCGTGACGCTATATCTACTTGAGAGACAAGCTTCCGCCACCCGACACAGTAACTACTTTGTGCCAGAGAAACGTAAAAAAATCGTGGTTCTCATGCACTGCGTAAAAAAATTAAAACGACCGCACAAACTTTCGTCTTCATGCATTTCTTATGCGCTATACGGATGGACTGAGACGAAAGTTTGCGTGGTCGTATTTATTTTGACACACAGTGCTTGGTAACCACAATTTTTTTGTAGGTTTCTCTTACATAAATTCTTTACTCTGAGGCAGCGGAAGTCTGTGCGCCAACGGGGTATCGGTCAAGGAAATATCACGTCATGCACGAAAATGTGACTGACCATTTAGAGCTCCCACCCTGTACAACGGTAAAGTTTTCTGAATTTTGTTTAATCTTGCTTTCTTTCATATATTTTCTGAACCGTTACCGAAGATACTTTGAAGCATTCCTGCATCCCCCCAAAACACTTTAACCACTTCAGAAGGCTGCACACACAGTAGGCACCCCAACTCTTACCTTGTTCACATTCAAATGAAACATTCTTGAAGCTGGTATTTCGCCACAGCATGTTTCCTCAGCGTGTCAAAGCTTGTGAACTTAGACGTGCAGTCGTTCCATTTCAAAGGCGGGAGATGGACATCTGCACTGATATTACGCACGTTTGCTATATGCCTTCGTAGCATAGACGGTCTAGCAAATAACTCGTCGCAAAAGCGGCATGTCGTTGACGTCGTCAAGCTCGATGGTTCTGACAGGGTTGGCCTTTCCACGATCCCAGCATTTGAATGTGATTCAAACGCACACACACAAATCACAAACAAAGACTCGTATCCCGTACTCGAAGCCCGAAACACTAAACACAAAAGAAAGACGTAGTACGTGTACGTGCTATGTGGTACGACTACCTAACACGTAGTTTACATACAAACAAATGCACGTGGTTTCACTTGTAGTTTCACTGACCGGCTACTCTTTTTGCGGCAGTGCGCGTGCGCGGTTTTCCACATTCGCACATCGGGGCTGGAGCATGACGTCTCGCATCGTACCCAATCGGGAGGAGGTGCATTCCTCCCGGCAAACGCCTGTGTCCGCTACTCGGCTGTTTCGGGTTCTGAAACAGCATTGCTCCTGCCTCGGTCACAATTAGGGTTGCCACCTTTCAGAGTGAAAAATACCGGCTGAGGAAGAGGAGGTGGAATAGAGGAGAAGGAGGAAAGGCTCGTGGGAAAGGGAAAGTGGGTGAGGAACGTCCTAGCTGGCTCGACACAACCACCAACAGCCTTGCACAACCACTGCTCTTGTCCCCACCGAACACAGGGCTTAATGAATAACAATGATAATAATAACAATGAATAATAATAATAATGAATAACTAAGAAAACGACTGGTGACTGCGGAGTTGGGTCTGTGCTCCAGATTTATTCAAGCTGTAGTGAAATGTTGAAGGGAAAACCCCGTAAAAGCCCTTATGAAAGGTCTTGAGCCACAAATACCGGCAAAAGGCTGCCGGTATCACCTTCCTACCGGCAACCGGCAGAGCGCGCAGATAACCGGCCGTGCCGGTATAATACCGGCCTGGTGGCAACCCTAGTCACAATCCGGCCGCTCCTTCTATCCCCGGGCAGGAGGAGGAGGAGGAGTGTCGTTGGGAGGAACCCGAGAGGTCTGCCTGCCTGATGAGGCGGCATGTTTCTCGGGAAGGGAAAGGTGGTGGAGAGGAGGAGAGGAAAGGGTGAAGCGGAAGACCGAGCGGAATCCGCTCGGGGGGAGGATAGCTGCGTCCATGGGCCGACTTCTTCCCCGGGCAGGGTTGCCACCAGGCCGGCATTATACCGGCAGGGCCGGTTATTTGCTCGCTCTGCCGGTTGCCGGTAGGAAGGTGATACCGGCAGCCTTTTGCCGGTATTTGTGGCTCAACACTTTTCATAGGGGTTTTTACGGGGTTTTCCTTTCAACATTCCACTACAGCTTGAATAAATCTGGAGCACAGACCCAACTCCGTAGTCACCAGTCGTTTTCTTAGTTATTCATTATTATTATCATTGTCTTGAGCGAGTACGCTCGTTCTTTCTTTCTCTCTCTCTGTATACTCTCCACCCCTCACCCACTTTCCCTTTCCCGCGAACATTTCGCCTTTCCCTCTATTCCACCTACTCTCCCTCAGCCGGTATTCTGCACTCCGAAAGATGGCAACCCTATCCCCGGGGGAACTGACAAAAGTGGTTTACGGCGGCAAAGAGACAGGGCGCTGACCCCCCACTGACCAGCGTATAGTACGAGTTCCCCCTGTAACGTCATCGATGACGTGGCATCATACCTCCTCATCCTCGTTATACGTTTTTTTTTTGGGGGGGGGGAATAAATTGCACACATGAAAACCTTTCCTATTCGGTAAAGTGACACACACACTTTCATCAGACGTCTTAATCTTTTTTATGGCCCTCTGTACTTCTTTAAAGTTCGTTTAATTAATATCTAAGCACTTCTCGGACGAAAAAAATAGCGGAGTAGATCGTCGGCCGACGCCGAACATAGTGATATCTGTTTCATGGATGGGTTTCTGGATGCGGCCGTCCCTAAGGACATCCGTGCGGGTGGGAGAAGGTCTCTAGTGAGATTTGAGGGCAGGCCAGTAGTGGCTCCATACATGCACAGAACTGCTCACAAGAGAGAGTGGCTTCCAAATATAACTTCGTACTTCGTGAGCAGAAGGAGAGGACAATTAGGACCAGCAGCGTAGACAGAAAAATATTTTGGGAGGGGTTCTCTGGGGACATTACATGGGGGAGGATTTCACCCCCGTTTCCCTCTCCCAAATGCACTACCAAGGGTGCATTTCGGAGGTCTGAGCCCCCCCCCCCCCTCCCCGGCTACGCCACTGATCAGGACGACTGCTTACTCTCAACGGAACAGCTCTACTGGATTTCCATTGTATTAGCACGTAGCATAACCGAAACACATGACCACAGAAGGAAGGAAAAATTCTAGACGAGCACGGAAGGTGTTGCGATTTCCAACGGCAGCTGTTAGCCATCTTTGCTGACGTTGATTTTGTTTTGTTTCTGTGGAACGTATTCGATGTTCTAAGACCTCTAATGTGCGACTTCTTTTAATTCCCCGTTAGCGCCTCGACACAACCGTACAGACGTGGACAGATGGAGAGAAGACAGCAGGAAAGAGTGGGGGAGTGGTTTGGTGTGCGTCCTGGGCTGACTTCAGGGGGAACTGTGCCACCATTCGTCTGCGAAGTCTGTGCCACAAATCTAAGGGAAACCCCTAGTCGGCGGTGGATTCAAACCAGACCTTCCACACGACTTCGGCTACCACTAACGAGGGGACGCTTTTACTTATCCGGTCATGCCACTTAGAGTCACCAAATAGGGAGCAGAGTAGCGACACTGAGCCACGCCGGCGAGCGAGACCGCCATCTTGGGTCCGGCGCGGCTGCGTCGCCTAGCAATGGGACGCCAATCTCCCCCTTCTCCACCGCAACAGCGCGCAGCCAAGCCAGCTCGCAACCGAGGAAACCGGTCCCGACGAATCCCATGCCGACCCATGCATAGACGCCGGGTTTTCATTTTGCCTGGGGAGGGTGGGAGGGGGAGCGGGCTTCGGTCCAAGAGCGAACGCTAAGTATGTGTGTGTGTGTGAGGAAACAAGAGCACGGTTTCTCTGATAAGCTCCTCCGTGTTATGCATGCGTATACGGTACCGTCGGGGCATCATCGGACTTCCCTCTTGCAGGGCGACCTTTGCGCCTTTACTTTTGCCGTGCGCGGAATTTCTATCTACTGCGCATGCAAAATTTTCTTGGGTACGTTTTCTAGTAATTTTGTTACATGCTTAGAGTGCACTCATTCCAAAACTCGCAGTGATCTGCGTCTGATGGACATGGGCCAGAAAGAATAGATGTAGTAGTTGTAGGTAGGTTGTAGTAACTGTCCCTAAAAAGACTAGATACTGTTGTATGTGCGTATCGCAATTTTTATTCGATTTCTACAGTGAAATCAGGAGTGAAACGAAATGAGAATGGGAACAATTCCTACGCCATGGTGAAAAATGTGTTCCTTCGCCGGAGGACCGTCCTATGAACTCGCCTGCAATGACATCAAGGTTCAATTTGCGGGCGATCGCCCGCAAATTGTGGCCGTGCAGAAGCGCCACATGGTTCGGTCGTGCTTGCGATGTTGTTGATCTCAAATATGTTTTGATGCGACGGAGGCAGGAGAACCATCTTTCTGGCGTGCACGACGTCAGTGGAATGGCCAGTGCGATTTTTAAGAGTTCTGTCATTTCCGGTAAAAGGTGTATCGTTATCGCCCGAGAAGAATTCTACAACATCTTGAAATGCTTTCACGGGTATGACGCAACGCTACTTAGCAATATCGATCGCCATGTCCCGGTGTAACTCAAGACGTCCCGCATCGAAATCTGCACAGTAAAAATTAGATATGTACATGCTGTCACTTCTTCCTGTGACGAATCTCTCAGTGTGTGCCATATACGTATATGCTGCCACATAGCTGGTGCGTCTCTATCAACTGCCGATGATCGTCTCTTCGTACGTCTTTTCCTTGTCTCGGGGTTCCCTTCCATCATGTACAACCAGCTAGCTAACATCCGATCAGGGGCGGATCCAGACCCTCGGTTTGGGGGGATGGGCAGTTTCTTTGTCGGATCGCGTAGTTGGGGAGGGGAAAGAGGGAAATCCAATGTGTCAACTGACGTTTGGGAGCGGGGTGATCGCCCAACCGCCCCCCTTAAAGATTATTAATCATCACATGACATGATCCCTTAATGCCGTATTGGCCTCCACCCCTGGAATCCACACCTGACGTGGTGTCACGCTGCGCACTGCCGTTTAATTATCGCGGCGCCTGTTCAGTAGGGAGGTTTAGAAGGACTGCAAGAGATTTAGCAGATAGGAACGTCTTTACGGTAACAGTTCCGTAAACAGGGT
The DNA here is from genome assembly GCF_037126465.1 of Ornithodoros turicata. Classification (NCBI taxonomy): domain Eukaryota; kingdom Metazoa; phylum Arthropoda; class Arachnida; order Ixodida; family Argasidae; genus Ornithodoros; species Ornithodoros turicata. The sequence goes on along the minus strand of NC_088202.1, from coordinate 43,970,592 downwards.
ACGCCAAGCACCCGATTCCGTTGCAGTGGCTGACCTCACGTTGGTCTTGGATTTGAAAGCTTTTTGTTTTGTTTCCGTGGGACGCTTCCGATGTTAAAACTACCTAATGTGTGCTTCCTTTTGATGTCCTTGCCCCGCAAGCAGATACCGCTCTGTAGCGCCGCTTGCCCTTTCCGCACCTGCGCGCGCACCTGTCAGTTTTCCTCCTCTCTGGAACGGAAAGGCAAGGAGGATTTTGGCACACGGACACGGCGATCTTCCGGAACCTTCCCGTTAACTGCCGCTGTAAAATATAGTATCCTCCGCCAGCCTGCAACAAGATAACACCCAGCCTATCTTGCCACCTCGTGTCCTTCGGTTCTTATTTATTATTATTATTTCTTTCTTTATTTTTTTGCGTAGCACAATCAGTCATCACCAGCCTGTGCTTATGGCGAATTCCGCTGGTCGTCTTCTTGCGGCACTGTGTCGTGTGCCGGTGTAGGTTCAGCGTAGAAACGTCCGAAGCGAACTCAGAGTCGGAAGTTGGGCTAGTTGGTTGGGTTGGCTGTCATATATGTCCCGAAACTCAGTCATCCTGGAAGCTCCTAGACTTCGCGAAGGCCACGAGGTGGCAGGATAAACCATAAGTTATCTTGTTGCAAACTGTTGGAGGGTGCAATATTTTTCTTTTCTTCTGTGATCATGTGTTTCGTTGTCACTATGTACAATACAGATCCAGTAAAGCTGTTCAGTTGAGAATAGACTGTGGTCCTGGTGCCTTCTTCTACGGTCCTTCTTTGTCTGTGTGGTAGCTCACACAGTATGAGTTCGTGCCAACTACCCCCCCCCCCCCCCCCCTCCATCCTTTAGTTCCAGATATAAGATGCTGGTTGTGTTTTCAGCTCCACAAAATTTGCAGAAACTTTGTAAATGACTGGTAAATCCAAAGGACCTCAGAAGAATGTGTAAAGTTAACCACACTAATAAGTTTGCAGAGTGTAAAACAAAATGTCACATACAGTATCCCTATGTCATGTGGTAAAATCCATGTTGGACAGACAGGGTGATGCATGAACATCAGACAAAGTTTGTACTTGGATTGTCCGTGTGCACTTAACCGTGAAAGTTGCATGAAAATACTGAACAGGCTACGAAGTTGCATGTTAGTGGTTGTCCTGCGTGTTGCTCTCTGCCTTTGTTTGCGGTCACGATGCTCAACTGAACATGCAATTGGACAACCTGCCCAATAGACACACTCATGTTTGTTTCACTATTCTTCCTGTGACCAGTTCATATCTTTGTACTTTTATCACGTCATGGCTGTCCAACCTCCCTTTTTAATGCCCCCCCCCCCAATCCCAATGGCATCATTCACTTCAACGGGCAAGTTTACTTTGCTTTTCATCGTCCATATGCTTCTCTGCTCTGTGTGTGATTGTACTTGAAGCAGCCTTGAAATAAATATCATATTGTAGCCCTCAATGTCATACTACGAAGACTCAGAGGATACATAGCGTAGCGTTGGTCTAATGGTTACACAGCTCTCAGAGTGTGAAACTCTTCTGCTATTAGTCGAGCCTGTTCATTACGATCTTCAGTATAACGATAACTCCAACAGTACGATCAAATCGCTGGTTCCCGTCAGCTCACATATTGAAGAACATGTAAACAAAACATCGATATAACGACTGCCGCGAAAGCGTTTGTTCGTGCATAGCGATCCGAACTCTCCCTGCAGCCGGTAAAACGCCGGTGAAAATCGAAAAGCAAGATTACACCTCTCCACTGAAAACAAATTACGGTAGCATTCTCAAGAGCCTTAGCCTCTGTGAGCGTTAACGCTCATTCACACATGCGTTCCTTGAGGCGGCGACATGCTCTCTGAGACCGCGAGGCAGCGGTTGTTCAGCGTTCCAGACTCTATTCGAGAGCCGCTACGTGCTGCATCTTTGCAGCACTCAAATGCTTTTTCATCCAGCCAATCGGAGCACTCGGAGGGATGGAAGTGGCTTCCTTTTGGCGCCTGTGGGGCTCTCGATATCGTGCTGGGATCTTTTGTCCTTTGTATGTGTATTTGGTGTTACCGTGTGAGTAAATTCTTTGTCACCAATAGTTCCTTGTGGTCTGAGCTGTCAACGATGAGCTGGCAATTTTTGCATACCACGGAATAGACGGAAATAAATGCGACTTGTATGTGACCGTGTGTTGGTCGTCGGTAGGTAAACGTGTGTCTCGCTTCTTCTGCCGTTCTTTCTCTGCATCTGTGCTATATTGTGTCACGTCTGTCATTCCAACGATTGATGTTTCCAGCAGAAATGCTTCACAATAATGGTAAAATAGATAACATGCTTCACAATGTTAATTTGGAGGAAGAGAGCTGGAAGTATCGGTACGATCTTGATGTAACAACAACAAGAGCAACAACGAAGCATGTTTGCAAGCTGGTGGCTCGGCTGTTTGTGACAGGTTCCTTTCAGCTGCGCCGCGAACGCTGAGGCGGTGCCGCTTTTTGAAACGCATGTGTGGATGAGCCTTTGAAGTGGGGAAACAGTGCATTTATCCACACATGACTCCTGGGGATTAGATGTGCGCATTGCAAGGCGCGTAATTTCGAAAGGGCACAAGGCGCTCGCGAGAGGTAGAGAAGGTTGTTCCCTCTCCACACCGTTCTCTCGCCCTCGTGTTTTTTTTTTTCTGGTTTGCTGCATGCTGCAATGGAGTCTGCAGTTCCGAGACACGTTTTGGCGAGGAAAGATTCCTGGCTCGGCCCGAGGTTGCACGTGCTCGACGGATTTTGTACTGGTGCAAAACCTTGTTGCGAAGTACTGTGACATCCAAAACGTGTGTTGGCAGACAAATGCGTGTTGCCACCCAAACACGCATCGACGAATTACCTGTGGGGGAGGAGCGTTCTAATAGTGAGAACGATGATGACTACGGCACTGGATGACGAACAATTAATGAAGTCGTCGTTCTCAAAAGGTACGAAGCATCACGTGGTATCGGCAGTTACGTTGTCCTTGGAAAAGCTCTTGACAATAGGCTTTGTCAATTAGGAGCTAGACAAAATGCTTTTGCGCTCAACAAACTCGCATGTTCAGCGGCGTTCTACTTGTGCCGATCTACTACACTGACGAGATCCTGAGCTGCAATTTCGTGAAAGCTCGGATACTCTGATATGACAATCGGATTTCGCGTTCCCGTCAATATGGGTATAAACGGGCTCGACTTATAGAAGTTGTGCGTTTAAAACAACACATATTTTCGAGATATTCTTTAATATTTTGCAATAATAGTATGTATTACACAATCTTACAGGCGCAGCACCAACAACATGAAGCATTGAGTGAAACGTTCTAACGACCCTTGCCAAGGCGCTCAAAAACAATGGCTGCAATGTCCTGTTGTAGAGGTATATGAACACATCTTTGGAAATACTATAAAAGCATTAGAACACCGAGTAGGCACCAACGTTATTCTTTCTCTGGAGTTTCATTCAAGTCCTCGATGTCGTCTTCCGGGAAGATCACTGACATCTGAATAGGACGGTGATCGAGTGCTGTCTGCTGGCACGTAAGCTTCAGCAGTTGCTGAATAACAATGTTCCGGGCATCCAGTTCCTCTAGAAGGTCGTGCCGTTCTTCTAAAAGTGGACCCAGGTTGTACGAAATTTCTGGAATGGGAACATCAGAGATGTGAAATGCTAAAGAAACAACTGCAACAAAAACATGAGTGCAGATTTGCCTGCAATTTATCATAATTTCACACCTTACATGAGTGGCACTCATTGTAAAACAAGTAATATTAAATCTTTCATAAAATATCTCAAGTCTCCCACACTCACCCTCCTTGCTTATGACTAGAGACCGGATCTTCATGCAGATGCATATTTTTTCCTGAACATGGTTTACATAGGGGGTGACATCAAAGCTCATTTGAGCCTTGTCCCAAACGATTTGCGGTATGTTTTAAGTGCATGTAAATGCATATTTCATACGTTGCTGCATATTTCCCTGCTCGTCAGATATGACGTATCGATCTGAACCATACTTCGCATTGCAAGCCGCCGCTTACACACTCGGCATCGTGCCGTCTGCTGTGATTCCTTCCCTGCGAGCGTCAACACCACTCTGACTGCTCCAAACGCAGATTGTGCCCTCGCTTGCTGCCACAGAGAGCGTGACGCGTTCTCTTCTCTGGCGCCTACCGTGCGTCTGCCGCTTTTACGTTGTTTCCTTACGATGCCGAGACCTAAGCCATCAATTTCATGCCTCTAGAAGAGATGGACGATAGAGAAGCCAGATTTGTGCACCGACGGAAAGATATTATTCTGCATGATTTGCGAGAAGAAGGTAAGAAAGGAGCGTGCATGGAACGTTCAACTATAGACGAGGAACACTTAAGTTTCATCCCTTGCTATATTTTTGCTCTAGGAATAGCAAGCCGACCTTCGGTCAGGCTGACCATTCCGAAATAAACATATATCCTCCCCCTCATCCCTTGATGTTTACGAGGCATGGGCTTTCATGCATTGGTGAGGATTACGAACGAGAATCTCTCAAGCAAATATGCGTAAATAGGGCTCGCTTTGCGACGCAATGTACGCGCAAAGACGCTTACTAACGACGCAAAATCAAGGTCGTTCTTTAGTATGTACTTCACAGCTGTGACTGCATGTTGTGACCAGGTTTAGTGCATAGTTGCATGCATATTTCATTACTTTTTAGCGCATATAAATCCGGTCTCTACTTATGACTAAAGATGAATGCTTGTGCGGGTATACCCGTGGGTACCCGCACAAGTTTGTTCTTCGTGGATACACATTTCCGTGTCATCGCGGGTAATAAGCGGGTAGACCGGCACTGCCTCCGCGGATTACGCGGGTGTACCCGCGATACCCGCAGGCACAGAGCCAGCCGTCGGCTTTTGGTGCACGACCCGATTCATTGCGAATATTTGGCCCTAAATACTTTCAGATACGTTCCTCGCTTTCCCCCCCATACCCAGACCTACTGTGGTATGTGAGATGAGGACAGCTTTGTCATTTACTGGCACCGCGTCCTATGGTTACCCTTTGACTATGTTTGCCACATGGGGCTAATTTTGGCTACCTTTCGGCACCACGACTGGTATGCCACACGTTAGTAAGCTGGCAACCATTGTCAGCAGTAGTCACAGCGTCTGGCAAGGCGGACAGTGTCCCTGCATCAATAAACCATCTTGCGCTGCGACGATCATGCGGCATATCTGAAACCTGCATACGTGCTGGGCTGCTGGTACGCGCAGGGATGTACGGGTGCGGATGCGGTGCACCAATGAAAATGGCTGAGGGTGCAGATGCGGACCGTGCGCCCGTGGTCGAGGTACGAATTTTCAAACCTGCACTTATCTCTACTTATGACAACCCATTGAGCTGTACAGCATCTAGTGGTTGGCAGCATAGGTGGGCATTTTGCTGCGGCCTCACTCATCCTCACCTCACGAAGCATAGACTTTATTGGCCTCACTCACCCTCACCGAAGTTTCCTCACCAGTAACTAAACCTCAGTCGCCCTCACCCTCACATTCCATTTTAAATTTTGCCCTCACAAACCTCACCTCAGGGCATCGGGATCCCGAGAGGCCTCACGATCCTCATCCTCACATGCGTTCACCTCATGAGGGCCCTCATGTCCTCACGGCGACTCACGTACTTTCGCCTAATGAGGACCCACATGGCCTCACGAGTCCTCATCCTCACGTGCCCTCATCTCACGACGGCCCTCATGGCCTCAAGACCCCTCATCCTCACGAGCCCTCGCCTCGTGAATACCCTCATGGCCTAACGTGTCTTCAAGTCACTAGGAGGCACATGAGCCTCAAAAGAACTTTCTGTCATGTTCACATGACACGTCGGCGTTGAACTACTATGTCGGTAGTTGGTACTAATGATACTGCGCGGCATTAAACTGTTTATAGGGTTTCGCGCTGTGCTTGGATAAATTTGGTAACAGTTGTTACTGTCACAGTGAGGTTTAACGTTAGTGTTTGGCATCTGCAAAGAGGAGACCGAACCCATCACCTCATCCCATCACCTCGTCCATGGCCTCATTCGTGAGGTCCCTCACGAAAGGCTTCATGGCCTCATCCGTGAGGTCCCTCACGAAAGGCCTCACGGCCTCATCCGTGAGGTTCCTCACAAAGGGCCTCACGGCCTCATCCGTGAGGCTCCTCACGGAATACGTTGTACCCTCATGACGACTGGCCTCATGAGGGCCCTCACGGTGGGCCTCATGAGGGCAATGCCTCACGACTGTCCTCGTGAGGAACATTCAGCGTGGTCTGGCCTCACTCACCCTCACCTCATTGTCGTGAGGTGAGGGTGAGGCGTCTTCATGAGGGTCCTCATGAGTGAGGACGCCCAGCTATGGTTGGCAGCAAATATGTAGTCCTTGGTTTGTTCATCCTTAATGTCAAGCATTACACTGTACGTGCTCAATGAATAGCAAGCTTTCATTTAAGCGTATCAACTACAGTATATATCCGTGTCAGAATTGCTATCAATGGGGCATCAATACAGGAGAGCATGCTCACAGTACACACTATCTAGGTGAGTAAAGCGTAAAGTGTTTGCGTTTCAAAGAGCAGATATCCTATTTTTAACCACAAGCATAAAAAATGCAAGAAGACACATTTTAAAGTGTTAAATGCTTATGTTCAGGTATGTCCAAGTAAACAAGGACAGTGATCAGTTACATTACTTGCCTGGCAATGACAAACTCTGAACAGCATTTTCCAAGAAGACTGTTTCGAATGACGCTGTCCATGGAGATAATTTTGGCATATTTGTCACTCCGCAGGTACACATGCATAAAATGAGACTTGGGCATACGCTTGCAGGAACAAGAATGTTCGTAACTTATTTGCACCAGAAAGCGAGGTGCAGTTACTTACAGAATACGGAGGGCACAAAACATTATGAACACATGTCAGCGTATCAGAAAAGTTAAATTTTGTACAGCTTTTCACAGGCTTTCAAGAGTGATAGCATAGCAAGAGTGAAAACCATGCATGGATGTGAAAGGGCAAAAGATGGCAACAAATCTATTTTCAGAACTTTGAAATGTTGACTGACCTTTAATGAGGTAGGATAGCTCACTACAAAGTACCATCAGTTGCTCACAGTCTAGCTCCCTCACTGAAAGATAAGGACAGATGTGAACTCCTTAACATGGTTTTCATTTACACCATTGGATGAACAGATGAGGCAAAAAAATGAAAAATCTCCTTGCTGGTATAATAGCATAAACGCAGGCTAACTGGTGGATGAAATCCATGACGAAACAAGCTCGAAGTTCAAGTAAGCTAAACAAATGAAGTTCAAAGCTCGAGCTTCGTTGTGTTTCCGTCTAATTCGTGTTGCCCATGCTCGGGCTTGTTTCATCATCAAGGCTTCTTGCATACCAAACTTCTGACATGCAGCTAAACATTAAGCATGTAATGGGAACAAATGGGTTTATCGTATGGTGTTCCTTCATGATGTCACAACCAACATATTTCACCATTATCAATGATGACTGAAGACAGCACACCATGACCTCCAGACCTCTTCACTTCAAAGCAGGGAAGGGTAACGGACGTATTTTTCTTACTGTTTCCATTTTCGTTACTGCTATATTTTTGTTTCCGTTATCCGTTTCTGATACCATCCTTTCAATTTCGTTTTCGTTACGTTTCCGGTAATGGAAAGGCTGTTACAGAGCTGAGGGAGAACAGCCAGTCCGGCTCTGTCAGCACCCTGTTTTGCCCAAGTGCTGCTTCGGTGTCACGCGTACACACTACACAAGTAATTTTACGTTGTTGGGATGTGCACATCTTGCAAGACTTTTAAAAAAATGTAGGAACATTTCTTCAGTCTTCACTCACTCTGAGTCCAGCAACTCAAAATGGGCATAACCTTCATCCAATATCGCATTCATAAGCAGACGCTCTCAGCATGCCTCTACGCTGACGCTCTCTACTGCCATAGCAAAGGTGAAATGAAAAAAAGTAAAAAACAAATAACTAAAAATCGTAGGTTGTCATCCTCGTACTATGGTAGAGTATAGTCATGTGTTGATGTCATGGAGTTATGAGGACTGGGACGAGGTAAGCGAGGGATGCACCCTCAAGACCCAATATTGAGCTTTGTTTCCATGCTCACGTGCAGTATTTAGAGCATTACAGGGAATGGAGTCATCAAAATACAAAAATAAAATGACAAGTCACTCAAATGTCATCGCACAACAGGAATAGCCATTACCCGAACTCAATACCAGACGATAATTTTCGTTTCCGTTTCTGTTTCCGGTAATGGAGGACCGTGGTATGCGTTTCCGTTACCATCTCCAATTTCAGTAATATACCGTTTCTGTTTCCGCTACCATTACAGTAACCCTTCCCTGCTTCAAAGTCATGTTCGCTCCATGTGAGATGACATGAAATTTAAAACAATCATGCTTTGTCAACAGATAGTTCAAGCATTTCCAACCTTGTAATCTAAGGTGGAACTTATTCCCATTAATTCCCACTGTGTAAACAAAACACCACCAGATACAGGATCACAAGCTTTCGAGCTTCTAAACAAATATGTATTTAGCTAGGCTTCAAATCTTCTGCACAGTGAAGAAAACTGACATAGGTCTTGACATGATATACTGTGCATAGCCATTGAAGGGACATCACGCATCTGCCACAGTGTAATCACACAAGTGCAAATAACGAATGGATACTTACACTCTATAAGCGATCTCTTTCTCCAATACTGACGTGACTTGAAAGCTGGGCAAGGTGATACACAGGCTGCTTTCATCGGAACGGGGTCAGCGCACTGACTATCTGTCCCTTTAATGTCTTTGGCACAAAATTGGCATAATCTCTTAGTCGGAAACACTTCACTTCTCAGCACCCGCTCCAGCTCGCTGGTGGGTGTGATGCCCATATCACAGAAATCACAGAGACCCTCGTCACCGAGCCCCCGCACATACTTCCTGTCAAAAGCCATGTTTTTTTTTTTGTGTGTGTGCGTGTGCTGACGTTCAAGCTGGTTTCTGTCTAGCAGTCAATTCAGGGCAAACACTAAAAATATCATCTTCTGGGTAGAAGACAGTCAAATCTTCTTGATATGCCCAGGTATTGCATGGTTGAGCATACTAATCCTGGAGGCCTGGAATAAAAAAAAGTACTATACTCAATTGTAAAGATTGCCAAAAAAAAACAAAAAAAAGCAGCTGATTGGTGGAAAATCGTGAGTGCATACTGTAACCAGACTGTGCAAAGTGTCTTGAGCAGTTCCAAGTTTCTAGGCAATAATGACTGAATCATCCATTTTTTAAATGACCAGCATACCATACACATCAACAAACATTCAAGCTTTCGTATTAATAAGTACAACTCACAACGTATCTTCACAAGTATGTGGATAGCCAAATGTGACACAATTTCAGCTGTGGGCAGATCCGCAGTGCGACACCAATAATATCAACTAGAGTGCGCAACGCACAACGGCCCTTACACAGACACACATACCCGGACACGTGTCAAGAGTGGAACACCTGCTTTGGAATATCTGTTCAAACTGCCTACTGGAAGCAGACTCGTGAAGCAGGTGCAAGCATTGGAACCTTTTTTGTTGTTGTTAGTATAGGCGGAGAGTTTTCAATTTGCTGGAGGGAGCCAGGGGCACAATGCCCCCCCCCCCTTTTTCATACACAGTGGTTGGGCAGGGTGTTGGGGAAGCAAATTTTTACAGGATTTTCATGTTCACTCGCATGAACTATGCGATTCTTAGGGTATCCCTCGAAACATTCATCTTGAGTGTCACCTGGGTACACTTCCTCTCCTCTCTCTGAGGAGAGGGAACCTCTCCCCCTCCTCCACCCTGGGAAAGTTTGGGGAGGGAGTGGGCTCATGCCCCTAAGCCCCCCCGCAGTCGGCGCCTATGGTTGCTAGTGTAAAAATCCCACTTCATTGTAAGTTAAAGGTGCGTCACCGTAAAAGGCAAGAGGACAGAAATTAAGTCGATGTTTGTTTGTGTGCCTTGTTTTAAATGTTACAGAGAACAGTACGAGGTCCACGTATGATATGATGCAATGATTCACTCCTCTGTGTGCCATGCGTTTCAGTTCGCTACGGCGACCTGTTGGAACCGAGAAGCAATTGACAACAGAACATTTGGTGCTGAACAAAATATTCGAAATAAACAAAAAAAAAAACTGGAAGGTGTAGTGTAGCAAACAAGCTCCAGAAGGCTCACTTTAGCGAGCGTGAGACACGGCAGCTTTGAAATAGAAATACATTTTTGAACTCGTCACTCCGTAATCATGCTTATTTATTCATAAAAATGAGCTACAGCTTAAGTTTCTGAAGTCATGTGGAACATCGCTCATCGACATTGTATATTGGCCCCGTGGTACGTTTGCGACTTTTCAAACGCTGTCACAACTCATGAACGCTCTATATAAAGGGCCTCGGTCCATTTGGGACACGAGGACTACGCAGAAAGACGAAAGTACACTACCGGCATACACTATCTCTCTTTCACTGTCCTTGCTTATTCTACCTGTACTTACATGACTTACGCGTTGAGCAAGGCACCTCACTTCGAGTAAAATAGCACATTTCGTAATTCAGAAAGCAATCTATGAATATCAATGACTTCCAGCACTCTTGCCAACGAAGAGACCCTTATGTAAACGTTATCGCTGCTTACCGCGAGAAAAACAGAAAAACAAATGTTGCTAGGTCACATGGTAGCATTACCGCATTACCGTTGCTATAACATCAGCACAAAAAAAGTTTTAAAGCGTATGACAGTCTGTGATTCTATTTTTCTTTATGTGAGCCGTTGTTTGATGACTCTTCAAAATCTGCCCCATTTTTCTGTGCAGCAAAATGAACGCATGGTGCAAGTGGTGCAATACTTCAGTACGAAACTTGGCAACCTTGGCGGAAACGCAAATGGCTGCCAATGTGTAATATATGCGTAACCGCAAAGAACTTTTTCGTTTTTATTTGTCCTTTAAAGACGACGTTGCAAAATGGGGAACACCGGGTCTGGCAGTAAGCGTGATCGCACCTTTTCCACGGAAACTGATCCTCCATCGTCGCCTGGTAAAGATGACCGTGCATTCGAGTTCTCAACGAGTGGGTCGCGGAAGAGCCGCTTCATCTACCAAGCTTCTTTGGATGATTCAGATGATTTTCCGTCTTACAAAAAAACAGATGGAGAAATGCGACCACGATCTGCAACATTGGAGGGAGGCACGCCCACGAAAACCTTACTACCGACAGTTTTCAAGTGGGAAGGCGGTGGGAAAGATGTCAGCATCAGTGGTACGTTCACGAACTGGAAGCCTATCCCCATGGTGCACAGCCACGGCGATTTCGTGGTCATCCTCGACGTTCCAGAAGGTGACCACCAGTATAAGTTTAAGGTCGATGGACATTGGGTTCATGACGAGCACGAACCAACAGTCGACAACGACCTGGGTACCAAGAATAACCTCATAAACGTCAAGGCCTCGGACTTCGAAGTATTCGAAGCGTTGGCTATGGACAGTGTGGGGTCAGGCTCGTCGCAGAGCATTTCGGGTTCGCCGCCAGGAGATTATGGACAGGAACCAGCAGTGCGCAAACCCTACGAGAAAAGCACGGGGCCACCCGTCCTGCCACCACATTTGCTTCAAGTTATCCTCAACAAGGATGTGCCATTACGATGCGAACCTACACTTCTTCCAGAACCGAACCACGTTATGCTGAATCACTTGTACGCGTTGTCCATCAAAGACGGCGTTATGGTTCTCAGTGCCACCCACAGGTACCGCAAGAAATATGTCACTACTCTGCTATACAAACCCATAAGAGGCTGAAAATGGGGAGTCTTCCCTCGTCAGATTGCTTGAGCTCCACGATACATCTCTGTACAGAGCGCAACAGAATTTGCAAAGCAGAAAAGTAGTGAACCACGAAGCAGATTATTCAGTTGCATAATGTGCTATACAATTACCTTTTTCTAGGAATCCTCGCAATTACCATTCCTTTTCTGACTGACGTAGGGTGTTATGTACAATTGCTTCATGATTGTTATGTTTATTAAAAAGTTTATTAGAGTATATAAGAAACTGCTTTCTGGCAGCTACAATAAACGTTCATCTTACACATGCAGTTTAAGATGGCTTAAACACGCATCACTGGCATGTATGTATGAAGGGCATGGGTACACAAAAGTGCTAAACCGCAAAATGAGGCATTAGACTGATAAGTGTTCTGCAGTTCATTCACGACCTTTATCAGTGAAACAGTAAGGAGAAAATCGGTGATGTTGCCTTTGCAGATTCCTGGAAATAGAAGTGCACTTTTCTTGAAAGCATATTGGTCTTGTAGTGCACTATGTGGCCCAGTGTTTTTCATGTACCCAGCCTGATCATCACATCAATAAAACCACAGGCCAGCAATGCTGGACATTCCGTTGTAATGTTTTCTGGTTTTAGTCTTGTGGCCACTGAGAAAAATGCAGATTGTGGATGGCAGACGACTTCGAAAAATATGATCCCCGCTTGCAAACAGTGTTGCCTTCAATGTATATGATCTGCTTTCCCGTAACACCTATCGTATCAAGCTGCATTATTCTCCAAGATACACGAGGCTGTACAAAACATCAAGTCGACATAATACTGATAATTAGAGCCCAGATTTATATACGCTAAAAAGTAATGAAATATGCATGCAACTATGCACTAAACCTGGTCACAACATGCAGTAAAAATGTGTCATATATGCGGTAAAAACTCGAGCCGTATATGAAGCGATCTTGCACACCGCCACCGAGACGAGTGGTTTCTAAATGTAAATGTCCTTTTTATTTAACCGGATATGTTGGGGTTACAATGAAAGATAACGAAAAGCGGGATATTCAGAAAAAATAATACAAGGCCGTGTTTCAATGATTGGAACTGTTGAAGAAAATGTTTGCCACCAGATATCGTTCAATATTGTCTGGAGTGAAGTTCTGGCGCCTGTCAGTCAAAACGTTCTTATAGTTCAAAAATGACCTCTCTACGTCGCACGTTGTGAGTGGAGCATACTTGAAGGCTGAAAGTAGGTGTGCGGGCACAACCTCCGGTAGGGTGGCGTTAGGAACCGAAGCAAACAGATCGCAGACTACTCGGAGAACGGCAAATCCAGGATTCTTTTATAGCACGACGTCAAATTTTCTAACAACCTTTGCGCCAACTGGACTGGTAATCATTGCGAGCTCCTCGCGTACACCTTCCACCACATCCAAGGATTCCATGAGCAGGAGGCCTCCCGTTTCAAGCTTCCGGATGGCTCGCGCAAGGAAGACCAAGTGCGTTTTCACTAACTGTACCTCCACAGCTAGCACCGGGTTTCCAAAGAGCGCTTGTGCTTCTCTGACAGCGCTGCCGTCCTCGGAACTGAACGTGTTCACCACGTCCTTCAAGTCGTCGAAGTGAGTTGCATAGAAGTCGACTGCCTCCAACCAGGTGCCTCATCTTGTGACAAGAGGTTCTGGGGGCAGGGGAACGTCTGGCATCATTGCTCGGTATGTTTCTCTTCGACTTGGCGCCTTCACAAAAATTTTCTTCACGACTGACACCATCTTGTTGACGAGTGGGTAGAGCCCCCTAACTTCCTCTGCCACGCGGTTGAGGCCGTGCGCTAAACACGTTACGTGCACAAGGTTTGGATAGAAAACCTTCAGGGTGTCAGCAGCCTTTATCACATACGCAGCTGCACCCGCGTAAAATACCCTAAAGTTCTCTCCGCCCCCATCTGGCCTGAGTAGCTCGAGAGCATCGTTTACGAATCTGGCTACAGTGCCGTGGTTTGTTTTCTCAAGTGTTCGACTCGCAAGCAGATAAGGCCTGGACCTTTGATTTTCATCAAGTTTTCCAACAACAAGATGCGCTACGTAGCGACCGCAAGCGTCCGTCGTCTCATCTGCAGCAGCCCACAATGGGCCGTTTCCAACAGAAGACCTTATTTCGTTCACGGCTTTCTCGTACAAAAGAGGCAGGTAATTCTTGCGGAGAGTTGACTCTGCTGGTATCTCCCTGTGAGTATACTTCTCAAGGCATTTTCTTAGCGTCGGGTTTTCGAGTTTGCACCACAGAATATTAGCCGCGAGGTCCACACAAAATTCGTCAAACTCGGGGCGAGAGCTCGCAGCATGGGCAAGTAGGGGTTGTGAAGTCCTGCCCCTCTTTGCCTTTTCAGAAATGTGGCACTGCGACCTCACATGCTGGTCCACTTGGAACTTCTTCTCTGCATTGACCTATAAGAGACAGAAAAAAAGAAAAATTGAGTCAGGAAACATAAACAGCCATGGGAATGAATTTCTGTGAAGTAAATACTAAAGAACAACGTTGATTTTGCGTCGTTAATAAGCGTCTTTGCGCATACATTGCGTCACAAAGCGAGCCCCATTTACGCATATTTGCTTGAGAGATTCTCGTTCGTAATCCTCCCCAATGCATGAAAGCCCATGCCTTGTAAACGTCAAGGGATGAGGGGGGATATATGTTCATTTCGGAAAGGTCAGCCTGCTATTCCTAAAGAAAAATATAGCAAGGGATGAAACGGGATGAAAGGGAGCAAGTGTTGCTCGTCTATAGTTAACATTCCATGCACGCTCCTTTCTTACCTTATTCTCGCAAATCCTGCAGAATAATATCTTTCCGTCGGTGCACAAATCTGGATTCTCTGTCGTCCATCTCTTGTAGAGGCATGAAATTGATGGCTTAGGTCTCGGCATCGTAAGGAAACGACGTAGAAGCGGCAGACGCACGGTAGGCGCAAGAGAAGAGAACGCGTCATACTCTCTGTGGCACCCAGAGAGGGCACAAGCTGCGTTTGGCACAGCCAGAGTGGCGTCGGTGCTTGCAGGGAAGAAATCACAGCAGACGGCACGATGCCGAGTGTCTAATCAGCGGCTTGCAATGCGAAATACGGTTCAGATCGATACGTCATATCTAACGAGCAGGGAAATATGCAGCAAAAACGCAAAATATGCAGCGACGTATGAAATATGCATTTACATGCACTTAAAACATACCGCAAATCATTTGGGACAGGGCTCAAATGTGCTTTCATGTCACCCCCAATGTAAACCATGTTCAGGAAAAGATATGCATTTGCATGAAAATCCGGTCTCTACTGATAAGTGGGAGTTTTCGTTGCAAGAGATCCACAATCATGAGCAGAATTAATACGGCAGATTGATAAACAGCATATTACACACATAATATGCGTTTAGCATCCGCAAAGTGTTGTCAAATTAAGACAGAAACAAGGTGGAGTATCTAGTGCACAATTGAAATTGAAGTGATGAGAATTAAGTGTGTTGAGATTTTTCAAGGTGGATATTTTCGAAGCAAGGGTGGAAGTCCGAGTAAAAGGGGATACAGTCACATCAGTGCAAAATTAATTCCACACGTCTGACACACAACAACTACCATACTGTACAACCTTCTGCAAATCCCAAAGGTTTTACTGATGCTCCTTTCAATGCATGCAAACTTGCATCATGTGCTGTACAGAGGAATCTGCAGTCGTACCATTTCAGTGAAGGGGCCATATTGATGCAATGCATAATCTGAACCCACTGCTGTGTGAGAACTCCGTAGAAACTCAGTAGAAATTGCAGTTTGCATGAAGGAAAGAACAGCACATAGAGAAGTCAACAAAACTGCACATTGGGTTGCTGAGAGGTATGCTGAAGCAGGGATTTTTCCAGCACCTCCCCAAAATAATAAAAGCCTGACAAGCCCAGCAGATATGGGTGCAAGACACCCCCTATTGGAATTTCAAGGAACTGAAGACCATGCAACCTAGATGATGACCAAATGCGAGCATAGCCCCTGTGCACGTTGCTCCAGGGACCACAAAACAAACACAGTGTTATCAGAAGCGAACAACTTGCACCAAAAGCAAGATCTTTCGACAAATGCTGAAGTTGGCATGTATTTATGAGGCCACACTAATGACGGCCCTTGCACGAGCGTGTGGAGATATGAGGGTAGCTTGCTTCACTATATCACTTGCTTGATGTAAATTCCTTCCAGGTATCATTAAAAATAGAACCGGACACGTATCAATGTGAGGGGGCAGTCGTACCTCTTCTTTGTGTGTGCAAAGCACAATTAAGTTACGAAATACAAGTCTTTGAACAGACATGAAAAGTGAGCCAAGTCCAGAAACGAAAACCTTCCCAGAACCATACACTGAACGAGTGCGTGATTATTTCCAGCTAGGTAGTAGCAATGCAGACATACTGTCATAGTACATACCAGTGAGAAGGTCACACAGTAGAGGTAGAAAATCCAGCAAACTGGACTATATGTTACGACAGTGCTTCCCAACCTCCGCTACCGTGTGACCCATGAAAAATTTGATATATATCACGTGAGACTTGGAGTCGTCTGTTACGAAGGAAAATGCTATAGTTTGCTGAACACATCGCAGATCGTTCTCAATAACTTTGCTATGATCCTTATCTTTGGTGTTACTGGAACAACATGCCTTACAGTTCACTTTTCACTTCAACATTGTGGATTCGCTTGAAGTGCCCACAGTGCAGACTAAACCACAACCTGTGGAGTAACGGCACACATCCAAATGCACCATTAGCCAAAAATGAGTAGTTATAATAAGTAGTTATAATTAGTTTATAAGTAGGGTTCTTGGCATTTATTCCTGGGTAGATCCTGCAGCTGTTTGTTTGTCATTTATGTGTTTTGTCAAGTTAGGATATTTTCGGCATTTCAAAACGTTTGCGCCAAACATATAGATGTCCAAAAATCGGCAGCTATAATCTCTAGGGACAAGGACTGTGAAGGAATAAGAGAGCAGCATGGCAGGAGGCCATTGAGACGCAAAGAATTTCCTTTGTTGGAGGGTTCCACATGTACTCGAACCCTCTTGACCCACTGATCAAGGTGCTACTAAGGAAGGTTTTTCCCTGAACTAGAGGCTAGCAGCTCCGCAGGGCGGTATTCCCGGCATTCCACCTGGATAGGAGTTGAAGGAAAAACGAAAATGTGATGCACCAGAGGAAGAAAAGTGCAATCGGGTATCGGCATTTTCGGCATGTAGTACCATATGCTAGAGTATAATGCAGAGTATCTCGGAACATACCAAATTTCCCAAAAAATATTCGGCGGGCGTTTTTCAGCATTTTTCGGCGAATGCCGAAAGCGTGGCACCCTATTTATAAGCAACTGTCTCCCTAACCTTGCTGCTTCACCTAGAGACATGTATGGAAATCAGAAATAGTAACAGTAATAAATTGAGGTTCAATTTCAACAAAGGTATTCCAAACACAACTTCAATGAAAATTATAACAGTATTTAATAAAACCATTCCTTCGCTACATCACTAGCCCACATTTGTACCCATATGTAAATGTACCTTACGCCAGTGTTCACTGTGATAGTGTTTGCAAAGGGGACAACAATTATTGTACCTTACCAGCATACGACATATCACACTCACATAACTCACTTTCACTTTAACATGCAACATATTCACACTTACATTTTAGCACAAATTCCATTCAAAGTATAGTGCACACAAAATTGTCATTTCCAAATTTCATTCTTGCAACATATTTCCTTCGTAAATCTGACAAAAAGAAATCAATGATTTGTATGATATGTAGTGAACTATGAACATTAAATTATATTATTACTGCATGCAATTCTAATAAATTAGTAATATTGCCTGATCAATGTAAAAATAATGGAATGACACAAATTACACACATATACATTTCACAGTGAAGCATGTGACTTCATTCTCATACATTCTGCAATTGCAGGCAGCAGTACCAGGGACTGAAACCAGAACGGAACCGAAAACCGCTTGGGGGGAACCCAATTTTTTTTTCAAGAACCGTAACCCGAACGTAACCGAAATTCACCTTCGGCAATTAATCGAAACCGTAAAACCAAAAAATGTTATTTCGGTTACCGGTTCATATGAATCGGTTCAAGCGTGAACACGAACGATTTTGAATGAGCTTGAGACCTTGTCTGTGTTGTAGTTTTTTGTTCCCTAGTCTCAGGTTTTAAGTTATGGTTGAATGAGATATTTGTATCAATTTACAACTCTAATTAGTGGTTGACAGTCCTGAAAGAGTGCACACAAGCTGGTGCATACTGAGGGCTGGAACCATAGAGACACGGAAGAAGAAATGTCCTCTGCAAAGAAAAAAAAAATTCTGAAAAAAAAATTCTTTGAAAATAAAATTTATTTTATTCTTCCGAGTCTCTGGTTGCAGCCCTCAGTCTGATGAATGGTGTTGTACGTGCTTCTGTTACAGTAGGTCTCTTCGTCATGTGTTTTTCATTCAGAAGTTGTGTAGACAACACACCATCTTATGTGCTAGGACCAATAATTGGATTACATACGCATCGTATGACACGTATTGCGTACGTCCCTTATGAGTTACGTATTAATGTGATCATTTAAGATGCGAATCGTTGCACGTTGTTTGCTTTCCACGTCTGTTTACTTAACTGCTGAACGTGAGCAGTTTTTCTTGCCTTGTAGCTTCTTAAGCGTGAACCGCATGGCCCTAAAAGCGTCCGAATTCTTTCCGAACCGAATTCGGGACCGAACTTTTTTCGGAGAACAGAATTCTGTGCCGAATTCGGCCCGATCTGGCCAAGCCAGATTTCTCCTCCGAAATGGGAGGTGACGCCAACCGAAAAAGTAGAAGCATCCAATAGCTATCCAGCCGGAAGGCGAACCATAGCAACGATGACGTAGCAATGGGGTTGACTGTTGCTGTGTGTGCGATTTCTACCCCTATGAATACAGGGATTATCTCATTGACCTGGATGGTTGAAAGGCGATGTTCCCCAAGGCCAAAAGTCTTCGGCCGAAATTCGGGGTGCATTTCGGTAGCATGCGGTGATGCACAGAAAAAAGTTCGGTCCCGATTTCGGTTCGGCCAGTTTTCGGACAGTTTTTCGTGCCATGCGGTTCACCCTTTACAGTACGAGCGGAATGAATGTGCACTAGATAATAGAGGCCGCAACAAATTATTTTACGGGGAATGTTACAAATGGTAAAAGTGCGTTGGCAGATGGCACTGCACTACAGTTTTGGAGCGCAACAGACGAATATGTTAATTTTTACCCGTTTGCACTTCGTAGCTCTCATTTTGCGACATCCACGCAGCCTGGAGATACATCCTAAAGAAAACTGAAAAAATACCTGTTCAACTGTTTGGTTACCGGTAACCACAAATATTAAAATGGCGAATCCCGTAACCGCTTTCAGACTTCTGACGCTGAACCGTAACCGTAACGGAACCAATATTAGTTTTTCGGTTTCAGTCCCTGAGCAGTACCATCTCTGGTGAATTGTATTTTACAGAACGCTGCCATTTTTTTATGAAATGTTTCTTCTCTGCAGTATCAGCAATGCTACGAGGACTTCAGTGAAACAGATAAAGCACAACAGCTTCCCAATATGCAATCAACAGTAAGAATCGTGCACGTGTACAAAGAGAGAAAGAGAGACAGAGAAAACAAGACTGCAATGTTAATTTGGCAGAATAAATGTACCTTTGTACATTTGTTCTGCTACATCTGTTCTGTAGGTCATCATGTAGGTCATGATGACCTACAAGGTGGTCTTATTGTGCAAAATGACACTTCATTGACGACACTCCATTTTGTGATGGTTTACTATACATAGAAGTAACATTTTGGCATTGCGGTTTTGTGCAAGATTAAATTTTAACAAAACTATCGAACGAATTTAATTTCAGCTACATAAATTGGTAAAATAAAATAAAAAGTGACCAAAAGTAAATTCTACACCTGAAACCTTGTGGACCACCCCAACAGAGAGAGCGCAACATAATTTTTTCACCCCTGACAATGTGGAGATAAGGTCTAAGAGAGAGTACCAAATACTCAGCATAGAAGTGCAACACACCAAATAAATCTGTACACTTGGGTGTGATGTAATCATGCATTTGTTGTTTACGTCTGTAACTTGTATGTGGGAACATGCTGTGGTAAAATCATTCCTGCAGAAGCTAAATCAGAGGGAAGCTTAATGCACATTTGAAAGGGTTGCAACACTTCATCGAAAGTTGCGGCAAATAAACGTGGGAGAGAATTTTTTGCGTCGATGTGAACCAAGGGGACAGCTGTTGACCTCACTCCTCTGACTTCAGAGGTTGATGCGTACATGTGTTCTCGCCAAGGAGTACGTACAACACCTAGATTTTTTTTCTTCTCTCCGTACTCTGGCATGAAGTACGATCTGTACGTGATGTAATCAACTATATCTATGGAAATGTCACAACCCCTTTCATAGTTACAACTGTCCTCTGAAGCACTGTAGTTCCTACAGGGTTAACTTCATTGCGCCAGTGCTGTACTGTTCGAGAGACATGAAACTGCAAACAGTTAAAGTGAGCAATCCTTGTATGGTTTCTAAAAAAATTACTTTTAGTAAGTACAACAGTACATGTGACATATTATCACGTTTCCTAAAGCTTTTGCGTGGTATCACAGATAAGTATTGAATTGGAGCTAAGCCTCTCAATCTAAGATAGAGTATGATTTTCACTGTTGTCATCATGGCACCTACATAAAACAGGTAGTTAGTACTGGATTTATAGAATTCAGGCACCATCAAGAAATAAACAATGAAGTATTGTTGATCGATGCATTTGAATACTTTTCCTGCTTACTCTTCCGCTTTAAAAGTGCACAGGAAACACGCAGGAAAATAGAACCTAATTCAAACCTACAAGCGGTGATGTTTCACTGGCTTCCTTGTGCAATTTAACCTGGCACGTATGAACAAACTGTGCAGTCCTGCAATCCAAAAATCAGAATACTAGGATTGCGAAATGAATTCACGTACACATGCACAAAGGTTATTCACTGGTGACAAACGTTTTGCATTAAACGTCCCTTATGAATAGGGCCCTGTGTCTTAGGGTAAAACCCATTCTTACCTCCCCCCCATTTTTTACCATCGTCAACTTGCCAAAGTGGTGTAAATTCAGCCCCCAATACCGGTGCCACCGGATCTATGTTCCACTTCTCATGTTCATGCAAAACATGAGAAACACTCATTTTTTATTTCCATGCAAAAATCTGTTTTTCCACCTGATATTGCCAGATTTTACCAGTTACAGACCCTGAAATGACATCCCATTTTTAACCCCCCCCCCCAGCCTAATTTTCAAAAAACAGAAAACCCGAATACACAGGGCCCTATTTATAAAGCCTGCTGTGGGGGAAGCGTAATCAAGCTACTGAATATAGGGCATAACATTTCATGCTTGCAGCTCGATGGAGTAATCATTACCTTGCAGATGTGTTGGTGCCATTCCCCCCCTCCCCTTAAACTCATTGCACTACAGTTTGTTCCACTGTTTATGAACAAAACTAAGGCTTCAGTTAATTTGGCTCTGAGGCTCTGATCAGCTGCAAATATAAAATTATCTATTCCAATGTAGCCTACAACTTATCTCTCTTCTGTGCTTGCTTGAAGACATCCTTCACTACTCTGGATGGCACATATCAAGACCCCCTATGGCTCTTGCTCATCTCAGAGCAAAAGCGAATGCCTCTAGGACTGCAAAGCGATCGCTTCAAAAGTGCACAGGAGAAAAGTAAAAGTGGCTGTAAAATGCTATGTTCCATTAAAAGATGCATAAAAACAAGATTGTTTCAGGGGGCATATGCTTGGTATGGCGCATGTATTGGAAGCTGTGCATTGGCACATGTTCTGTCTCTTAAAGAGCACCTGCTCTCTCCTATACCTTTAAAAAAAAAAAAAAGGAAACAAGAAACATCAGAGTGAGCACAAACATGGTCACCTTTTGTCATGGCTGCTAGCCATCAGCCTACCAGCATTCATACCATTTTGCCTGCCATATCAGCCTTCTTCACGTCACCAGGAATTGTATGTATCAGAAAGTTCATTCTCATATTTATGCATGGTTGCTACCCAGCCAGTTGTTGTGCATGCCATACTTTCTGTTTGGGGTCGGGTAGCACAAGAGTGAAAGCAAACAGTGAAAGTGTTTGAAGTTGGGTGAGCATGTCAACTGTGCCATTAATTTGAAAACACGTGCTCACCATGCACAAAATATGATTCCAATAACTGATCAGAAAAGAATTGCTGGTCTTATTGTACTCCATTTGACTGGTGTCTTTGTAGTCCCATATACAAGTAGCGTTTCCTTTGCACAACAAATCGAAGTGGTAGAAGGTAGATACACACACAAAGACACACACGTGATAAAGACATGTTGTGAGATAGATGAATGCACGTTGTCAATCCCATTATCTTCTGATGCTATGGTGGTAGAATGACCACAAGCAAAATATTTTTAAATGTTTGATTTCCTCAAAGTTCTCCCATGTTGCTGCACATTGTAGAATCCCCTCTACTTAGAACCTATCTATATTTGAGCTTTTCCCTTACTATCATGATCTGCTCGAAGAGTGAAGTGGAGCACCCCAAAGCAGTATGAACAATACAACAGAAATGTATAGTTTATGCCTTGCAAGCAGGAAAACTAGAATCGGAATTCTTAGTCACGAGGAACAATATGAGCAATCTTGTCACTATTTATGCACACTTTAAGACTACGGCAGTGACAGGCCACATCTTTGGTGGAGGGAGTGACGATGGGCTAATGCCCTCCACACAGAGTGTATCCTAGAACGTATGCCAGCTTTGGCAAAAATAGGAGCGTGGTACGATTAGAACCTGCTTTTGTGGACAACGAAGACACAATTTCAAGAAGTATGCTGACTAATTACCAGTAAAAATAAGCAGCTAGTTCAAATTGTGCCGGCAATCAATGGCACCACATGGAGAGTGGGAGCAAGTTTTGCTTCTTGCATAAGATGCCTAGAAAATGAATGACAGTACAGCGCCTCAAAGAATGTCTTGTCCCCACAGACAGATATTGTGGCCATACGTCTACGCAGAACGATCACACAGACCTTTGGAAGATTTGACCCCCACCCTCATTGGGAATGACAATGTGCAACAAAAGAGAGCAACTCCGTACCACATTTTATATTCTATAACATGCTCACATATACAGGGTGTAACACTCAGTTTGTGCACCCTGGAGTCCTGAGGGTTCTGGACACACCTTGTTAGCCTGAAAGATTGCATGCATGTGAGGGCGGCCGTTACAAAGAAAACATTTGACCCAATGTCTGTGCAAGGGCTCCAAGTACTCTTCATGCATTCCATTTCATCCAGAATACAATAGTATATTGGAGATTTGAAAGCTGTGAGGAGCCACAATGTTTTACCTGAGGCTTCCAAAACGTTCCTGTAGCTGTCTGTCTGTGGACACCACACACCATGCTTCAAATTGGGTGAAAGGGGCTTTGCAAACAACATTCGAGAATCCTTAGAAGCTGGTATTATTTAAAATTCAGGCCACTGGTACTGCAGACTTCTTTTTCACGTTCATATCAGGTGTGCACAGTCGACACATCTCCAAAATGGATGGACTAATATAAGCATCATGCCCCCATACTGCGCTTCCTACTCTCGCAGGTCATTTTTCTTTGTTTCTGCATTCCCAGCTTACTTAGTGACAGTTTATCGCTGCCCACAACACACATATGCAACAGAATATCTATCTGCCTTCAAATTATACTTAGAACATGTCATCGTCAGCAGTCCCCTGAACTGCTTCAACAAACAACTCAAGTGACTTTGCGATCAAAAGCATGTGATCTGCCACGTAGCAGAAACCACCGTAGGAACATCTAAAACGTAACGCAAATATCTATTAAGTTACTCTGTACAGTCCCTTTGTTACCTATCTTGGAGAACCTCCCATGTCTACTGTACACAGAAAGCATCTGTACAGAAAATTGGTGCCCATAGACGTCAGAGAGTCGGGCTAAGAAGCAGATGCTTTTTGTCGCTATTTGTTCAGTGCTCATATAGCACAGTTTTAACACACATAGTAAAAAAATCCCAACATGAAACCCGTCTCACAGCATGCAGCGCCAGTCATAACGTCCGTTGGAAGAGTGGGTCAATGCTGGAACTGGTGGAGCCACGAGTGTCCATGCTCCATTCGGCGACTCTTCAGCCACCGCAACTGAACAGTAAGGTATCCTCTGCACAATCTGAATGAGGTCACCTGCAGTTCTCGGGTTCTTCCGCGTCAACTGTCGCGTGCACGTGTCCAGCGTTGCAGCATGTCCCACGAACAAGACATTCCCTCCTAATCAATGGGAGAATGGAATCCGTGAGACTCCCAAGTCTACACACTCCAGGATTATACAGTTCCAGACCGTTTACAGTAACAGAAGACACATCTTACTACTCTTCCTACTAATGTTCCCGACCCCCTAGCACGAACACTATTGCTGAAACACCACTGAAAATTTTGTTTTAAGGACTCGTGTATTAACTACGTAGTCAACCCAGCAACAACAGTTTCCTTTTAAATACTTCTCCATTTGTGGACTGTGGAATTAAAAAAACTTGGTAACAAGTCTTTTACCCATTTTTTGATATGTTCCTACTCATAATCAGGCTTGTGTAGAGGACAGGTTAACACACGTGGAGCTACCCATATAAGAAACCACAATTTTGTCTTGCACCATATATTTAGGCAAACTTCTGATAACTGAAACAACAAATCTGTGGTCGCCTGCAGTTTGAATTAATAAGAGTCTACTGTAACATC
This sequence comes from Ornithodoros turicata, assembly GCF_037126465.1. NCBI lineage: Eukaryota > Metazoa > Arthropoda > Arachnida > Ixodida > Argasidae > Ornithodoros > Ornithodoros turicata. The sequence goes on along the minus strand of NC_088202.1, from coordinate 43,945,856 downwards.
AAAGTGCTCTGACTTGTATACATGTACAGGTCCTAACAGGCAAAAATGGGAAAAGTCTAGCGCTCGCAAGTGAATAAGACAAGTATTTAAAGAGATTGAAACATTTAAATAATTTATTTTACTAAAGAACAAGCATTCGGACGGAAGGACAGACTGCGTCCAAAAGCTTGTTCTTTAGTAAAATAAATTATTTAAATGTTTCAATCTCTTTAAATACTCATCACATGTACAAGTCCCGGCACAAACGAATATCTGTGATGGGTGGCCATCTAATTGGCAGTGATGTTCTTTCTGTGAAACACTGTAGCATGAATTCTTGCGTGAATAAGAAAACTGCACAAATGCTTACTGTGATCACTGTCTGGGAAGGAATGGTTCAGCAATGCCTGTGACACGTAGAAGCTGCGCATGTAGTACTGCTCGCTAGTTTCCTTCTTGTGCATTAGTTCTTGAGCAGCAACGACAGGCTTGTAGTCACCCTTGATGTTGTAGCCTGCCTCCAACATTTCATCTATGCTCATCCACGTGGGCATACCATCCTGATACCATGCTAGCCATTCGAACAGGCCAGGTTCCACACAAATGGGAACAGTTTCTATTTGACCAATTGCTGCAATAAAGAAGTATGTACCCTGCAATGAGTCCTTACTTAGGGCCGTATTCTTTCAGCTATAGTCTCAGAGAAGCACAATACTGGCACAGCTTCTACAACCAGCTTTTACAACTTCACAAGATATAACAATGAAAGCAATAAAAGTAAAGAAAAATGATGCACTGAGCCAACAGAAGTGGAATACCATGGGTCATAAAACGGCACACTGCTTACCTTTGATAATATTATGACATGTCTGTATGCAGCGAAGTGCAGGTGAAGAGAATGCATGAGTGAATTTCACATCATTATCAGACAAGGCATTGCCTAACGGAATAAAAAGATGAAATAAAGATGTGTATCTAACATCAGCATATGCTTCTGCCATACCGACAAGTGAGGCCTGATGCAGGCCAATATTGGTTAAAGGGCAATCTTTCACAAAGTCCCTGAATCCTCCTCTTCTGGATGGCACGGACACTGGCATATTTAAATCCGTACGCTTGTATTTACCTGCACACACCGCGATTTAGCCGAGATGCAGCTTGAGAGAACAAAAACAAAGGTCACACCAACCAGTTTCGTCGAAGGCCATGGGAATCCAAATCCCAAACGTGAAGTCCACACGTTCAGCATGCCTAACAACAAATAGTTTCCTTGGGTCCGGGTTTTTGGCTTCTGCTGTCTTACTCTGCAAGGGGGATTTGAAAATGAGCATGCAACAAAGGCTGTAGATCCCTCGGGTCATGTGTCAAGACAGATTTTTAACCAGATAATTGTGCATATCAGCGCAGCAAGCAACGGGGACAGAAAGGCGAGGTAGAGAGGACATAGATGTGTCTTGCCTACCTTGTCCCCGTTGCTTGCTGTGTTGTTCATTACGATTAACACACACCAACTACCCCAGTTCATCGCCGTTGTAATCAGATGTTTTCAAAGGCAACTGGTAGTACTACCATAAGGTTTTTTTTGGTTAAGTAGCCTTCCATGGGCCATCGAAGTTGGGTGATAGGTTAAGGTACCGTAATTTCATGCGTATAAGCCACAGGAAGCGTTTTTAGGAACGTTTTGAAAATTTTCTGGCAGATAAGCCGCACTCGCAGATAAGCCTCGGGCAATACGAGACAACTGATTTGTGTGACAAAGGAGACCATAGAGAATGCCATAAACCCTGTGGTCCATACTCCGGGGTCGGCATGGTGCACAACAGATGAGGTCAGTTCTAGAGTTCTACCAAGATCGGATTGTGCCCTTGTTGGGTGCTTTTCATGTATTGATGGGTCAGTGGTCTTCAAGAACACGTGAATCACTGTCACCACTTTCGTTAAAGCTGCTTGGGGGAATGCACCAGGAAGATCAATCTACTTGAATGTGGACCCGTCCTTGTTAGGCACTGTTTGTGCATTGGAAGGGCAGTGCTGTTCCAGAGACACTGTCGACACTTTCGTTAAAACCGGTGTATGGGGAAAATACCAGGAAAAAAATAGTCATTAGACAAGCCGCACCGGTGGATAAGCCGCAGAGCGCCCATGAGAAGAAACAAAATCGCGCATAAGCCGCAGCTAACACGCGTGAAATTACGGTACACAAGTCCAGAACAAACCAATCAATGCCAAACGGTGACACCAGCAGTGATTTGCCACCATGTTCAGATCTGTTCATGTAGCAACAATGATGCCCATGCTAGTAATAACAGACATCATTGTTGCACTGCATCGTAAAAGACTTTCAGAGGGCCGCTCTTCCTGTTACATGTTTCCTGCCACGTTGAAAGAAGTGAATTTAGCGATGTCGTTCACACTCGTTAGCAATGCTACATGTGTGATGCACCAGCTATATAAAAGCAAGGAATGACAATGCAAATCCCTTTGAGCCTTCACTTACACAGAGACCACATAAATGGGGATCTCACGTCAAGACAGTGCACAGGCAAAGAAAAACAATAACAAATTACATCATTTCAATGTGTCACAAAGTATAACTTTTTTTAGCTATTTATTCGGAATAAAAAAGCAGAAAACTGGAGCAGAAATCACACACTGATACATAAAACATGTTGCAAAGGCACACTTATGAACACCTGACAAAGACAGTCGAGGGACAGGGGATATCCCACCCCACAGCTCGTGGTAATTTGATGATGATGATTCAGTTTTTTTTTGGCGCATAAGCGACGATCGTGGTAATCTGGTGAAAATGTAATGATGGGCGTCACAGTGAGTCTGAGCGAAGTCCTACAGTGTCCAGAAAGGTAAGCAGGGCTTCTAGGGGACGTTGTTGGTGAGCAGAATTTGAATATGAGCCAAGCAATTTCATCATTGTCAGGCACCAGGTCAAATAAATTCCAATCACAATCATAGTGAGAGGGCAAGGGTCTAACTGATTTACGAGACACTGCAAGTGGAGTACTGAGAGGTTTGTTACGCAGCCAATGCAGAAGGATGAGTTCCAAAAATGTCTGGGTGTAGCATGTAATGTAACTCATCAATGTAATTCATTACAGTGCAAACTAGATGCGGCCAGGGTCAGTTGCTATACGACAATCGGTGGCATCATCGATTCCTTGTAAGACCACTAAAGCACATTTTACCCTGGTTACATAAGGTTTACAACCTAAGGCCATAACATGTAGAATCTGTAGCAAGTAATGTGTTACCCGGGCATCATGAAACCGTGTTTGCAAAGAAGGAGGGGGGGGGGATGTGATTCAAACATTCCCAAGCTAATGTCACAGATGCATACAAAGTACAGTCATGCCTATACTCAGTGCTCACTAACCGTGTCCTTTGACATGAAAAGCAACACTGACTGAGTTCTAAAGGAAGTGCCTCAACTTTACCTAGACATGCTATAATGTGAATGCAGAGGTATGTTAAAGTGAACCTTCACAATCTCAGTGTCGTTGCAAACTGCTCCATGTTTATTAAACGAGACAGGGTACTCTCTTGTGAGCCCCCTCTGGGCATTTGTACTGCTGAAGACATAACAGTTACAGCATATTATTCTTTCTCTCTCGTTTCTTGCCAAGGAGATCCCGTCACTGGTAGTGACGCTCCATGGAGCTCAAGCTGATCTCCAGCGCTAAGACAAGCACAACTACCGCAGAATGCACACTTAAAGGAGCACGGAACTGATGGCCAGACTTTGTCAAAAAACACACTGCAGCAAGTGAAAGCAGGGATTTCATTGTACCTAAATGTGTGTAAGACTTTGTGTACCAGTAGTCAGTCATTTATCCAGACACTCCCCCTGCATCCCCCAAATGTCTTGTAACTACACCCCTGCCTTTTTTTCCTGCTTGTCCCCTAAAGGGGGAAAAAGCTTTGTTATTTGAGCATTAGACACATGTCAGCAAGGATGCATAACACTGTTACAGCGTAAATGTAATGACCCCCCAATGTTTTGCAACCCCCCACCCCACCCACATTTTTTTCTTTCTCGCTAATTGACTCCCCTCCAGTCCTTGCGATTCTGGATAAACCACCGCCCAACGGTTTCATTATTTACAAAGGAGATCGTTGACCGAAATCAGCGCTCTTCTTCCTCCAATGCGTCATTGAGCTGCGTCGAACGGATCCCTGCATTCGCGGCAGAGCCTGGAGTGACGTTATGCGTCGACCGCCAATCCCAGACTCCCACAAGGTCAGCCGCGTCCTGCGGGGGAGCGTTTCTTTCCGTGTTAACTACAACAACTCAAGCATTCGGCCTGCGCTCTTGAGCCAACCCTCTAACTTATCGACCGACTTCCAACATGTACAGACACCGCTGACCAGCTGACAGATAGCTGAGAAGAAAGAGCTTATATGCTCTCTTCGCCGCAACAACCGTGGAACCACGGCAACGCCGCGTTTGTTACATGCCCCACATTACCGTACAATTTCGACGAAACTGCCGTGAAACGCCCAGACCGCGAACACACACTGACGCACGAAACAGCGGCACACAACATTATAAACATACCATGGCGCCCAACGCTGACGTCCGAGAAGTATTGCTGGCACGCTGCTCGAGCCAAATGCGCACCTGACGAGAGCGCTCTTCTACGCTTTTGTTTGGATCCGCGATTTCACCACTGCAACGCTCACACGACACGCGTTTACGCGCAATGTTCCCCGGGTTCTCTAATCCGCTTTATTTGCGAGGATTACGACCAGTAAGCGTCAGAAGCTCCTAAGCTGAACGTAATCGACGTGCCGACAAATAAATAAAGAACTCGAAATCCCGCAACCGAGGATTGCAAACAGAAATCAGTTCCGGCACAGTTTATTGTTTTTTTTTTGTGTGTGTGTACGTAAATCGAAGTAGTTAAGATTCGTCCAACAAATGCTAATGCATCAATAGCTTTGAAAACTTTTCTCCCGCACTATCTCTGCGAAGGCTTCTCGCCCAATATGAAAACTGTTCCGCAACTTGAATTTATGCGACATGCGTCGTGACTGCCACGTTCCGAACCTTCTGGGCTTTGCTCGTCTGTTTACTGTTAAATATGCTCAAGCTGCCACGTGTCTGTGCGTCTCGTCTAACAAAAAAGAAGTCGCCGTCTGACTCTTGACATTGCGACATTTGACGAAAACTTGTTCTGGTTATAAAGTGCAACACGTACGTTCCTTCGGTCTCATTCCGAAAATGACGTTTTTTTTCTCGCATTTTTCGCTACCTGAGCGCATACATAACAGCGTGATCAAGAATTGACCAAGAAATCCTGTTTTGTGAAATGTATGCTAACAACGTGCGTACAATGGGGATGCATCTCACAGAAAACTACTGTAAAGCAGCTACAGTATCTAATCTTGCCACAGAAATATTCGCACGAATAGGAGTTTCTTTTTTTCGCACAAAAGAAGACAACTCTGGTGAGATACTTTTCCCGACATCCACAACAATCACGATCCTCGCAGCAAACACTACCACTACTAGAGAGCCGTGTAACCCTGCACCAAAGAAAGGCACAATGGTTGACAAGAAACAGTAATGGTTTTTATTGGGAGGGGGGGTCCATAGGTATATGCATTGGTAGCCGAGCTGTATTGGGAAGTCCCGGAAATTCCAAGGAAGAGGTGTTGCAAAAAAAAAAAAAAAACAGCGGGGGGGGGGTTGTAACGGTGGAACTGGGTTGCTGGAAATTGGTATTGCGCGCAGGTCAAAGTGTTCTACGTTCATTTCTGAACACACGTGCAATATGCAACAGAAGAAGGGAAATCGATACAGCGTGCTATGCAATTTCCTAGTCATCGGGAACCGTGAGTTGAAAGATAAAAAAAGATATTGTGGCTGCAGTGACCCGTGGTGGACGACGATGCTCCAAGTAAAGTACCAAGTACCTGGCATCATTAGTACTTCAAGTACAGTAGAAAGTACCCAATTCCGAATGTACTTCAAGTAAAGTACGAAGTATTTCAAGTATTCATCAAGTACATTGCGAATTTAATTTGTATCACTTTGCATTTCACTGTTTAGTATCTGTGTCTTGCTTTTTTTGGCAAAACTTTAGCGAGCATTCTTGACAAATGCTCTAAAGTCAGAAAGTCCTAGGTTAAGTGCTAACCCGTGAATAGGAACTTAATCCGATGACATAATTTGCAGTTACATGTAGAGGGGTAATCAGTTACCCTGGCATCTTACAGTTATTCGCACCAGTCGCACTATGTCGTGGATCGATTGCATCACACTGCCTCATGCTTCAGGATGGTCCTCTTCGGGTACATCACGGTAGCACATTTACAAGCTACTGTATAAGTGGTTAAATTCGCGGGCTCAATAATTCGCGAATTTGTGAGGATCCAGCAATTATTCGCGGAACCTTAAATTCGCGGTGTCACGGTGCGTCAACCATGCATCAGCGTCCACTTTGAACTTCTAGGAAGAAGTTAACAAAAGGTATCACAGCTGGATAGTAATCCGTTGCATTTGTCTTCCTTATGAGCTCTTCTGACTGAGAGGACAGCGATTAGGGCGCCCTTGCTCGGCTGGTATTGGTACTCAATAGTGATGCGGCAACTTGTACAAAGGCCGACCGGCGTGGCAGCGTGCTGAAACCCATACACGCTTGCTGGATGATCTAGGCTTACAAGGAACTGGAATCCAGGGACGCCGACACCCGCGTGGCATTCGTGAAGGATGGACTACTGTCTCCACTTGCAGCGGAGAAGTACTGAAACACTCTGAACCGCATACATATGAGGGGTGCTCAAGTCAAACCGGGACTTTTCATTTTTCGCAAAAGTAAAATGAACTTACAGGCGAGAAATTAGTTTTATTTTTCAACGTAATCTCCAGCTGCACTAATGCATTTGTCCCAGCGTTTCACGAGGGCTTGGATGCAGGCAGCGTAGAAATCCTTACCGGTGCGTAGCACCCATGACCAGACCGCATTCTTGACCTCGTCGTCGCAGCTGAAGGGGCGGCCCCCAAGGAACGCCTTCAGTGGCCCGAAGAGATGGAAATCGCTGGGGGCGAGGTCTGGACTGTAAGGGGAATGTGGCAGCAACTCCCAGCCAAGTTCATGTAAGGTGCGTGTCGTCAGATGTGCGGTATGCGGGCGTGCATTGTCCTGTAGGAGGAGGACTCCTTTGGTGATGAGGCCCGGCTTTCCGAAACTGGAGGTGTTCATGAATGATAGTGTTCAACGTTCCCACAGAAAGGTCAGTCTTTCGAGCCAGTTCGAGACATGTTATCCGTCGGTCCTTGAGGATCAGGCGCTCCACAAGTTAGATGTTCTCAGGAACTCCGACACTGGGCTCTGAGCCGCCCCGGCCGGGATCGTCCTGCACTGATGTACGGCCGTCTCGGAACCGTTTGCACAAACTCAAACGCTTTGCTGCGGCTAAGTGTATCGTGGCCATACTGAGCCTGAAGTCTTCTGTGAATTTCAGATGACTTTACGCCTTCATTCACGAGAAACTTCATGACCATTCGCTGTTCGATGTGCGCGCTCACCTCGTTGTCGGCCATCTTGTCCAGCACGAGTCTTCTGTTTTGCACAAACTTTGGACCACCACGTGGTGAACGCGGAGGCCTGTCGCTTGTAAAAATGACGAAAAAGAAGTAGCGCGAGCCATTTGTACACTCAGGAGATAGAAAGTCCCGGTTTGACTTGAACACCCCTCGTATGTTGCCTCAGCGTCCTAGATCAAATTCCATACATATTTCGTTCGCATATTTTTCTGTCATTGGGTCGAATATTTTGCGTAACTTTAAATTCGCGAAGAAGAGAGCGCTCGCGAAAATTAGTTCCTCGCGAAAATTACTACTTATACAGTATGCGCTCCAGGAACCACCCATCTTGCCTTGCTTGCTCTCGACTTCCTCCTATTTCCCAATGGTTCTTCATGGCACTCCTGTGGCGACAACCCTCACCCAATGCCCACGTACCGGTCGAAGTACAGTCACTCACTCTGCCCTGGAGCTCATGCTGCCTCGGCCCTTGCTTGGAACCCCGCGTAGCACCTGTTGCACCTGCCTCCACCTTGCAATGTCACCGGGAAAGTTACTCATAAAATGTAAAAAAGTTACAGTTAGCCTTCAAAAATAGTAACTGAGTGACAGAGTTACTATTTTTGAAATGTAACTAGCTACTGCATTAAAGTAACTTAGTTACTTGACGGTTGCTGGTTAAGAAACAAAAGCAGAATTAATGTAACTCAAAAACTTATTTTAGCTATTGTACTGTCCATTCATAGCTATATAGTACTGGTACTGTGTTATAAACACAGGATTTCCCATAGACCCTAACAGCACACTGTGAGTTGGTCATCCTAGCTGCGTGCGAGATGACAGAACTCGCAGAATCCCTTTTTGGGAAAAAACGGCAGGTTATTTGAAGCCTCGACAAAATGGCACTGGGGAACAGACACGTGGAAAAGCGAAATTTCGTGGAATTCTTGGTTTTGCAAGGAAGTTAGTGCAAATCTGATTGGGTCGAAGGATGTGATTAGCGCGATGCTAACAGTTACTACGACGTACAGTGGCTCAGGAGCAGTATTGCGTGCCCACCCAAAAGACCATCACATACTGCGCACGCTCCCAACTGCTCCAAGGTACACATGACCCCGGAGAACTGACAGGACTTATGTTGACAACAGTGCTGCACGCGTGACCCGATCTAAGTTCTTTCGTTTCGCACGGACAGCCCGTGTATCTTGTGCTGCATGTTCCCAATACATACTGCCATGCTTCTTGTTTGATAACGATGGTAACACATTGCCGACATCATGAACTTTCGTCAGCAATCTATCTATGGCGCGAGCCGTTTACGTTGCGCATACTAGGACTGACGCCCGAACCCTGACAGTGCACGTGGTCCCTTCTCAATTATTCCCTGCCAGACAGGGGCGGACCCAGACCTTCGGTCTGTCGGGTATAAAATGATCGTAAGCCCCAAGCCGGGGCATTCAAAGAGTCAAGTGTGCTCTTGTGCTCATCTCAGCAAGTAGCTGAACAAAGCGTTCGTCAGTTGTTCATCGAGTCGTCATCTCTGCTTCATACGTGACAATATTCTCGTGGACCAAGGGGACTGAAGCAATGTCCAAGCGCTCTCACTTGGGGAGTAAAGATGCCAAACAGAGAGTACATGAGAACGGCGCACGAGACTTCTACGAGGACGGTGGACTTCCTTTTTGCCCTTGGTGTGCCAATTCCGCCGATCACCAGTGAAAGGCTACAACAGATGACCATATTATGAGCAACAGTCATCGGAAAAATGCCGAAAAAGCAAAGGAAGAACCCACAGCATCCGGATCAGGGATCCAAAAGCAGGCCAGGCTGCAGATATCTGGAGACAGTCCTGACAGCAAAGGAGGCGAGGGATGACCTGGGTCTGGAGTTTCTCGACATGTTGGTGTTCGCCAATATACCCACCGAAAAGGCACATCACATAAAGGTCTGGAATATCCTAAAAACGAGCGTCACGAACGGGGTATCGATGCCGCTATGTTGGGCGCACTGAGTGAGAAACTTCCTGAACTGTTCGCGAGGCACCACTCCGTACTGAAGGACATGTGAGTTTTGGAACGGAATGAGGGTGCTTGCTCCGAATTTAGTGTCTATTACGATCAAGTATTTGTCAATTCCTATAAACTCTGTAGATGCTGAAAGATCTTTCAGCAGTGTGATGTTCCACACACATGTACATATTAATTCAGAATTATGATCGTCGTCCGCTGCCAGCTTACGGCTTATGTGTGTGCTCTGGCTTACTTGTGGGGCACGGATCCGGTATTGTTTCGCCCCCACGGGGAGGATCAACGACGTTCGACGAGCAAGGTTGTCTGTCTTCAGGAATGAATGGAGACCCGGAGCCGCGACCTTCAGGCTTACAACAAACGTGCGCTAGCCAGAGCCTCCGGCACCAGACAGTAATACAAGATTTAAACGACAGTCGTCCAGCTGGTGTCGCGACAGATCGCTCGACGAGGACACGAAGCAACGTGGACAATTAGGGAAAAAGGGAAGAACCCGTTGAACCAAGGTCGACCGCTGTTAGCAGAGCCTACAAAAAGGTCCGGGGCCGACAGCAAGGGGAGAGAAAGGAAGCGGCGGCAGAGTCAGCGTGATAGTCTCACGACGTGGTGGAGGAAGAGGCCTTGGTTTGTTCGGCTCGCATCGGAAGAAGCTGTCCACGAGGACCCGTAACCTAGACTTGCGACGTGCAGCCCCTTGGACCCGGACACCAGCCTTCCCCCTTCTACTTCCGAAGACGCTCGCAGCGACAGCAACGAGGCATCCAAGAGAGCCAACTTCAGCATCAGCTTCCCAAGTACCTGAGGACCACGGAACATTCACCGGAACCAAGTTCTGCTGGTGAGTCCAGAGCGCACTCTGAGTCAGGGCTGGTTAGGGCGATTAGCATTGTAAATAAACAGTTCAAGTTTACGAACTGCGTTGTCACTTACTCTCGGTCTCACTCAAAGGCAGACCCACTAAATCTTCTAACTTTTTAAAACGGCCCAATCCAGTCGGGATTGGCGACCTTCACAGCAGGTATAAAATGATTGTAGGCGACAGACTGCATTCTCTGTCACAGGAGAACATAAAATACGTCAAACTCCTTTATAACGAACTTTAGGAAATCGCGGAAAATCTTCGTTGTAAAGGTAACTTCGTTAAAACGGATGTTTGAAAGGAAAAATGCCTTAAAATACTAGCTATGTTGTTTATTGGTAGAATTTCGTTGGTCTGATCAACGCACCTCAGACATTCAACCTACAATAGACATGGAACCTTATCTCTGTTTTGGCCTTTTTCCCTCCCTCGCAACAACAACACGCGAAATTGTGTGACGAAAACAGCGACCAGAACAGGTGGAGGGGGCAGCTTCTCGCAACATTACACGTCACCATTCCGCAAGTCGGCTTCACCCAATGCCTCTGTGCTTTAGGAGAGGCCTGCTTTACGAGCGCACGACTCGTGGGTGGAAAGCACGTGCTGGACCTTTTGAATCATCTCGCAAATTTCGGCAGCATAGACCAAAAACTAAGACACAAAAGCGTTACGACCGGCCTCTTTCACTGACAGTAATGGAAAATGAACAGTCACTATCTATTTTCTTGCCTCAATTTTTATTTTGGTTTAATTCTTTTGATACGAATTTCGGATGATACGAATATTTTTCTGCGACTATCCTTGCGTTTGGTGACCAAGAGCGAGGGAGGCTCCGCCTCCTGGATGCTGGCCAATAGGAGGACGCGGAGGGCACCAGATTGAAAAAATCACCAGAATTGTTCTGGTGTTTCCTGATGTTCCTGGCGTTAACACTAGACTCTTTTCATGTTTGTAATGTGCACATCAAAAATGTCTGGCGTGACACCACGGTGATTCTGGTGCTGTCGAGTTCTCCTGATGTCAACACCAGAGTGGCCTACTACGACACCAGAATGATTCTGGTGCATTCTAGAATGCTTGGTGTGCGCACTAGACAGACGTAGTGTTTTAATGTGACCGTTAGAGCGGTCTGGTGTGGTTCACAGACACCAGACCTACATGCGCCAGAGTACGAGCACTACGCGTTGTTACCATGAAAACCGCTATTTACAATGATCATGAGTTCCTTAGCGCAACTTCTTTTCCAAAGGAATGATAATTCGCATCGCAAATAATTCCCTCGAGGGTAAAAAAAAATTGACACGCTTTGCGGCTTCCACTCGAGTTTGAAAACGAAACTTTACGCTCTCATTGTCACATAAGACAGCGACAGCGCCATCGGCATTAGTGCCTGTTTTGAACTCAACGAGCTGGCCGTGGTGGTTGAGGTAGCGTTCCGTCCTGGTTTTCAACATAAAAACTGCGCATGAATGTGAACGACTTTGAATATGAGTTTCTGAAGTTCTGCATTATATGTCGTAGTTTGCTCTCCAACCTGTGCACAAGTGGAAGTATGAGAAAATACAAGAGATGGATTCGGGGCAGATGTGACGACTGGTCGTTGGTGTGACGTCTTTAAATGTGTGTTTCGTCCGGCATCATATGAGCTGATTATTTATGGGATATGGACTACAAGAAGAGAGGACGAAAAATGACTGATCGAGTATGCTTTTCTAAATCATACCTGTGCCGCATGTGATGCATTCACACTTGCAGAAGAAATAACATTGCTCCTTTTTGTACTTTTATATTGTGGTGTGCATACTTCTCCTAAATGTGTATCATCAATGGTAGCAGTAATATAGACAGTTTTGTTACACGTGCTTGTCTGTTCCTATTTCTGATTCTTAGTGTACTATATGCAAACAATTAGTAGCCTGCTAACAGCTGGGACACCTTTGCAGTAGAAAGAAACCTTTGATATATTGTTGTATTGTTGACTGGTTTGATGAGTCGCTAACATTAATGAGTACATCCGAAGCAGCTGTAGTACCGGAATAACGAGCAGACCGTGTTGGTTGAATGTTGCACATTCATGTAGCATGGCAGGATCCCTTCGTGGTGTTTTGTGATGCTCAGCTATTGAACATTATGCTGTTTCACGCATTCGATCCCGTGAGGTACTCGGCTCCTCAGCGCCCCACGAGGCTCTGAAAGCTGTGCATAGTTGTGAACGCTTAGAGAAAAACAAACAGGACAGCACTAACACCGTGTTCGTGCTGTGGTGCCGCGCTTGCACTCTCCTGCTTTTTTTCTCTCTCACACACACACACGTCTACAGCTATGCACAGCTTTTAGTGCATTCTGAGGTTCCTGACGGACCAAGTACATCACGGGATTGAACGCATGAGACATCATAATGTTCAACAGTGGAGCGTCACAGAACACCAAGGATCCTAGTGTGCAACACCAGAGCACACACATCAGAGGTCCTGGTGTGGAACATCAGAGAACAGACACTAGGAACACCAGGGAATTCTGATGCTAACATCAGAGAAGAAAACACCAGGACTGTCCCAAATCACAGCCACCAAAAACACCAGAATGATTCTAGTGCTTTTTTCAATAGGGCAGGCACTTCCCAAGCCTCTGGTCTCGCCTAAGAGATGGCGCAGCGTTACCGTTGCTTCGCGTGTCGGACCTCGTCCGCTCCGTACAACCTGCCCACAAGATGCAGGTCGCACAGTCGAAGTCCACGAACTCCGACTGCGCCCCACCCACGTGATCAAGTCATCCGGTTGGACAGATGCCAGGAGGATGAACAACTGTTTTATCTCCCCGCCTTTTATGACCCCCGCGGAACCGTCATCTGTGGCGCCGAGCGCGCCGCGTCGGAATGAAAAACGCTCTCGAAAAGTTCGCAATTCGACATTTGCTTGCAAAACTTCGCTGTAAAGGACGCGAATTTCGCCCTACCGACTTCAAAATCATTTCGTTATGTCGGTACATTCGTTATAAAGGAATTCGTTATAACTGTCCGAAGTATACATTGAATCCTACAGGCGCATGACCAAACCGCGAAAAACGTTCGTTATAACGGCCTTTTCGTTATAAAGGCGTTCGTTGTAAAGGAGTTTGACTGCCACAACAGTGCTTTGAATCTGTAATTTGATGAATATTTCTTGTTCCCACATTATCCAAGAAAGTAAAATGTTTCCCATTCCAAGCAGACATTGACTCTTTGCTGCGGAAAATCGCGGAATTTACAAGTCGGTGCTGCCGAATTTTGAATTTGCCGCAGCAGAAAACTAGGGGTCTTAAAGGGGCCACGAAAGGATATTTGACAAGCCTATAATGATTTTCAATTTGTTCCTCTGTACTAAAGCATTCACCCTGTGAAATATGAAGTTGAAAATCATTCATATACATGCCGTGAACGGTGGCTGCTACCACCCCCCTACGAGGCGATCTGCCCGTGCCGTCAATCACAGCGGATGTTACTGATTCGCGGACAGTCTTTTGCGAGCAAAATTCCAAATTTCCAAGCAAGCTTGCAAACTTCACCATTAAATATGTTTTAATTTGACCTGGAGCTAAGAGCGTATCTAGTCATTGACTCAGAATTCTACCAAAATCAGAGCCGTTTATAGGGAGAGTTTGGCCATTCCGTGATCTTTTGCCGCCCGGAGATGGGGGAGCCGCCGTCACGTCAGAGACGTCATCGCTCCGCCCACTTCACCAGGATGAAAGGCGACCCGCGGCGGCACGGAGGAACTTCAAGGCTGTGCCTCTGCTCCAGAATGGCGCAATGGGAGATTTCAATGCGATAGCCCTGATCCAAAATGGTGCCACTGGCCTTGGCGCCGCCCATCGTGTGACGTCAAATAGCGCGCTTTAGGACAGGCTCCTCCCAATGGCCAAACTCTCCAATAAACGGCTCTGACCAAAATGACACCAAAGCGACACAAACGGCAGCAGACGACAAATGCCCGGGTGCCCGAGATTTTCCGTGACGTACTTGCTGTTGAGCGGCAGCAAGACGACCTTCGAAGTCTGGGCTCTGAAGCAAAACACGGACTTTCTGTGTTACCCAGTGCTCCGATTTCAGTAAACTGTAATATTTTATTAGTGGACAACTTCCAAATGGATATCGGCGGTTATTTGCGTGCAGTGCTTTAATGCAGACACGTTCACGCATTGCGGTCATCTTCACAGTAAACAGCTCCTATGGCGTCTGTTACAAATTCCCATCTTTACCATTTCGCTCGCTGTTATACAAGGAAAGGTCTTCACAAACGCCGTCTTCTCTTCCAACGTCGCTATAGGTTCAAACTAAGCCAACATGTCCCCTGTCTGTGAGCAGACAACAGGAAGCGGCATCAGCGAGCAGTGTAGCGTTCCAACGTTACTTTTCGCTGTTTAGTGACCGCTCCGTGAGTCTCATACTCCCGATTCGATTGCGCCAAAAAAAGAGGCACCTACTTAACGCACCCAATGACGCATATGTACACAACTATGTGTATGGTTTATAATGGCAGTTTCGATGATGAAATTCTAAAAGGACAGTCGATCATGGAGTAGTGCGATCTCGTAATGCAACTGTGCCAATTAGTAGGGAGTTTTTGTGAATCGTTTTCACTCAAACGGTTTGCAAACGGTTTTGCCACTGCTGAATCAATGGATTCCATTCTGAATCACTCCCAGTTCTCATTGGCCATCCGCGATACCGTTCGTGAACCGTTTGAGTGGAAATGATTCACTAAAACTAGCTGATATTTACAATCAAGCCACTCGGGCACATATTGTTTACGTGGAGTGGTGTCCAGGTCACTCCGCTTCATGTTCTTTATACGGGGCATTGGCCCTGCATCTCCACGTGAAAATGTGCCTTGTAGTGCAATATTACACGAGAACAACGTCTAAGGTATCTTTCGAGGCACCCCTGGGGCCCTATTCCAATCTATATCGGTAACGTGAACGTGTTGTTCGGGAGCGAGTGCACGTCGTATGTGCCACACTGCCAACACTGCCACAGTTGGTGCTGGTGTTTAGATCACGCGACATTGCGTCTGTATCAAATGATAAGTCTTTCGCGAAACTGCTTCACCACGGAGGATATTCCTCACTGTCATCCATGTCCAGATTACCAGCACAATACACAAAGCTCTGCCTAAAGCTTACATTTCTCCACTTGTCAACTGTCCTGGCAGCTCCCTCCATGGGAATTTAATATCGCGACAAATTTTGCCCACTCCTTTTGCCTGTCTAATTGCATGTAGGCCGCCAGCAAAATGTCCGTGAATAAACTGCGATACTCGACCACGACCCTAGTAGCACAAAACGTCGCAGAAACGTCTTTGTTTGGTCAAATTAGGAAAGAAGACGATCAGGACGTCAACACGACGTCTAGAAGCCGTAATTTATAGTACGTTTATAAGACGCGCCGATTTAACGTTTATAATACGTCTTCGGCATCTCTGTTGAAGAGATACCCTAAAGGAAGACCTCCCGTAAACGTCTTCCGTTCACGTTTGCAAGTACAGAGTTTCCGTTTATAAAACGTCTTCGACATCTCTGTTGAAGAGGTATCCTTACGGAAGACATCCTGTAAATATCTTCCGTTCACGTTTGCTAGACGTGCCAATTTCCCATCTATAATACGTCTTCGCCAACTGTGTTCAAGACGTACCTTAGACGAGGACGATTTGTGTACACTGAATAAGTTAACTTTCAGTGGACCTACTGACTGTCTCAAACAAAAAGCAGTAAGAAACACAGGCGTTGAGTTGACAGCGAGTTAATACTCCCAGAAATTTCCCACTTCAGTGTTGTTTCTGTGCGTAACTGAAATAAACTTAGACACCTCACCCTCCATTTTGACTCAAAGGCGAGCATGGCTATCGAGTTTACGGGAGTATCTAAGACGAGCAATGTATAGTATCTGTTTTCCCTTTGCAAGGGACTAGACCACCTCTACGCTCTGGTTCCCCCTCGTGTAACGCCGTGGAGGAAGCCTGCTGTTCTTACGGTAGGAGCACCTCTGCTAATGCGGTCCACCTTTGTGAACCGCGTCTTCGATTTTCGCTGAAACACCACGTGGCAGTGTTGCTTGCAGTTCTGCTTGGAGAAACAGAAAATGGAACGTGTGGTGACGGTGGCTGAGGTTGAAAAAAAAAAAAAAAGAAAAAGAAAGGCAGATCTCCGGTGGATCTCTACAGGGATGAATTTTCTCACATTCAAATTATATAGTGTTCTAAACATTTTTTGAACGTCTTCAAGACGGCCACAAACACGTCTTCAAGACTCTTGAAAGCGTCAACTTATCCGGGGGTAGAAAACGTTATGTAGATCAGATTGAAGACGTCTCCGAGATGAAAATATGGTTGTGGCTAGACTTTTCCTGGACGTTTACAAAACGTTTTGTGCTACTAGGGGAACTACAACACCATTTCATATTATTCGTGCGTTGAGCGAAAAGCGCGAAACTTCTTCTCCATCATGAACACGTCGTCTGCTTCCAAAACAAGGGGCATTCCATGTGATTCTCCTCCTGCTACCCTATTGGCTGAGAGCGCGGCGACCAAGACAACAAACAACAAACCAAGCAAACTATCATTAAAAGCGACATGGGAATACCTAAACTGGCAGGAGTCGCTCCCACTGCTCGTAATCGCCATATACCGATACTCCTCCGTCGACACCGTCGCTGGCGCTCGACAGCGGCTCGGAATAGGGCCCCTGGTGCCTCTTAATTTCCTTTTCAGATAAAGACATTCATCTCATATCCAAGCTAAGGAGTGGCCATCTGTTCTTCATCACCTGGTAAGCTTGCTCCCGTTCCCCCTGTGCCCCCTTAAAGTATGTAGTGCATCTCTACCACTACTGGGTAGTTTCATTTTAAATCGAACAACGTGTGAAAGTCGTATTTTTTAATTCGACCAGAAAAAATATATGTTAGAGGACAGTTCAAACGACACAAATCGCGCCACGTGCGACGCTCGTGCGTGGAGTAGTTTCCGCGTAGGAGAGGGGGAAAGTCGGAGGCTGCTTGGGCGGGCTTTCTTCTGGACCGACTTTG
This sequence comes from Ornithodoros turicata, assembly GCF_037126465.1. NCBI lineage: Eukaryota > Metazoa > Arthropoda > Arachnida > Ixodida > Argasidae > Ornithodoros > Ornithodoros turicata. Next base: position 43,928,388 of record NC_088202.1, on the reverse strand, counting down.
ACGGGATCTAGCACCGCTGATTTTATGTCTAGGAACTGGAGGATTTTTGTGATTATAGGCTGCACCATAGACACTCTCGACAGCCACCCACAAAACTCTGAGAGCCACAGATTTTCTGTTAAAAAATGCCAAACTTGGCGTAAACGTTCAAAAAGGCCAAACTTTGTTACCAATTTTCGTCATGACGGAACATCTGAGAACATCGAGCTTAGTGCCATTCGATAGGACGTTGAAAGAGCTTTCGTGCTGTATAGAATTCATTTTTCTCAGCCCAGTTGTTTCTATGTTATTAACTTGAGAATCATACATGGTAGGCGAAAATTGCCAATGTTGCATCTCAATTTTCTCAAAAATGCCATCTTCGATTTCTTTGATTATTTTTCAAAAGGTGTCGTCATGTCTGTACTTTAGACGTCAAGTGAGACAATCCTTTATTTTTGCCTGAGAGACGCGCAGCGATTTTTTTTGTCAGGCAGGGTGCACGAGGCTGCGGCCTTGCGCGCCCCACCCACGAGCACGTGACCTTCAACATCTTCTTTGCTATATGTGTCCCGTTGACGGAGAAATCAATGACCACACTGCGTGAGCTTGTTGTAGTGTCCCCGGAGCATCACTTTACGTTTACCCAATGGTCTCTCAGTTCCGTCAGGCTCATTGAAACCGTGGGAGAGTACATGAGTTGCCTGTTCGCCCTTGACGAGAAGCCCCAGTTCGACGAACATACCGACAAAGCAGTGAGAAGAAACGAAGCGCTTCGTAGAGATCTTTATCCACTGGTAACATCTTAGCTTTTGTTTCAGGTTGCCGCCACTCCCTCAGGCAGTGTGAAAGGCACATCCTTTTCATTGGTAAAAGAACGAAAACCGAAAGTTTCGAAAAACGTAAAATGTGCCCATTGCGAGACCCCTGCAGGTGGTGGCTGCCACCATTGGATTAGCATCATCCGACAGCTTTAGACATGACCTTTCACATGATATAAAGTGACTGGGTTCAAGCGCATTCTTTGTCCGCCTAGTATCGCAAAACCACGAGTGGTACTCGAAAATTTTGCATGTTCGATCTTAATTATTTCTAAAAAGCCGGAATATTTTTCACGATTTATTCTACAGGGGCAGAATTATGCCGGTACTTCGCGCTGCTGGTAAAGAACCTTTTCTCCTTTTGATTGAGACGTAGGGCTACGTTTCCGCGGAGCGATTTTTCCACACAATGGCTCTCTTCGAATGTTTACGAGCGCATTTTGCTTCGTAGTCTGCTTTGTAATTTAATGCCCAGATGTTGCATTATGTACTTATTTTGTACTTATGGTACGTATGTTTATTTTTTCCTTTGGAGACGCAGGGCAATACTTTCGTGGGCGACTTGAACTTGCTATTACGCACTTTCATGGGAGTCGCACGCACGACGTGTGCGTATACGCACTTGCGCATATTCACTATTCTCCAGCACATGTGCTTGAGGCAATGCACATACGCACGCTATGAGGCTGTCGTGCGAGTTCATATTAAGAAGGCAGAACTACGGCCACAGGGGACAGAAAGTTACAACACCTGAGAATACAAATTTGTGGTCGCGCGGTTGCAGTCGCCTCTTAACTTGGGCGCAATAAGTGATAGTTCCGAAGGTGTGCATGCTCGCTTTAATTAGTTTTATGCTACGTAGCGTTATTTCGGAACCACGACGGGTGGCAAAACCCGTAAGACCGCTGTGATGACAGTTGCTGCTCTCAAGTATAACACGTTCGCCCTCACCGAAATGTGTCAGTGTCACCGTGGGAATCAAAATTTCCGACAGAACAACGCACAACTAAAATCCCTCGTTACCGGTAGCCGTAGGTACCTTAAACCCTCGGTGTGGTCTTCAGTAGTCCTGGCATCCATGCGCTTGAACCCATTCACCTTATATCATGTGAAAGGACATGTGTAAAGCTATCGGATGATGCTAATCCAATGGTGGCAGCCACCACCTGCAGGGATCTCGCAATGGGCACATTTTACGTTGTTCGAAACTTCCGTTCTTCGTTCTGGTGGCAACCTGAAACAAAACCTAAGATGTTACCAGTGGATAAAGATCTCTACGAAGCGCTTCGTTTCTTCTCACTGCTTTGTCGGTATGTTCGTCGAACTGCGGCTTCTCGTCAAGGGCGCACAGGCAACTCATGTACTCTCCCACGGTTTGAATGAGCCTGAGGGAACTGAGAGACCATTGGGTAAACGTAAAGTGATGCTCCGGGGACACTACAACAAGCTCGCGCAGTGTGGTCATTGATTTCTCCGTCAACGGGACACATATAGCAAAGAAGAGGTTGAAGGTCGCGTGCTCGTGGGTTGGGCGCGCAAGGCCGCAGCCTCGTGCACCCTGCCTGACAAAAAAAATCGCTGCGCGTCTCTCAGGCAAAAATAAAATATTGTCTCACTTGCCGTCTAAAGTACAGACATGACGCCACCTTTCGAAAAATAATCAAAGAAATCGAAGATGGCATTTTTGAGAAAATTGAGATGCAACATTGGCAATTTTCGCCTACCATGTGTGATTCTCAAGTTAATAACACAGAAACAACTGGGCTGAGAAAAATGAATTCTATACAGCACGAAAGCTCTTTCAACCTCCTATCGAACGGCACTAAGCTCGATGTTCTCAGACGTTCCGTCATGAAGAAAATTGGTAACAAAGTTTGGCCTTTTTGAACGTTTACGCCAAGATTGGCATTTTTTAACAGAAAATCTGTGGCTCTCAGAGTTCTGTGGGTAACTGTCGACAGTGTCTATGGTGCAGCCTATAATCACAAAAAACCTCCAGTTCCTAGACATAAAATTAGCGGTGCTAGATCCCGTCAAAGTCGGTCCAGAAGAAAGCGTGCTCAAGCAGCCTCAGACTTTCCCCCTCTCCTACGCGGAAACTACTACACGCACGAGCGTCGCACGTGGCGCGATTTGCGTCGTTTGAGCTGTCCTCTAGCATATATTTTTTCTGGGCGAATTAAAAAATACGACTTTCACACGTTGTTCGATTTAAAATGAAACTACCCTACTACCATTTGCTTATTTTTGCATTTACCTTCTGGAAGCAAGCCACATATTCTTCATAATACAGGAATGTGGCTTGAAACAAAATTAACATTGATGAAAAGATAAACGGTATCACTTGTGCCAATGAATTATAAAAGTGGAAAGGTTACACAAAATTCATATACTTTGGGTTGTAGGAATTAAGTGAGAGTAAATATGAATAATTATGAAATAATGTAAAATGACACGTATTAGCCCCAGTGACCCTAAAAGACTACAATGCATACAGCTGCAATGCACTGCAGAAGAAAAGTTGATACCATGGCACTGATGTTACCATTGTGACATGCAGCATTAGAACGTTAGCACTGAAATGTTCCTACCCTTTGTATGATAGCTGAAAGGTTTTCATAAATGCTTTCATCCTTAGACTCTTGAGTAACTTGTGCAGTATTGCTTTTTTCTTCTTCCTTAACATTTGATGATGGTGGCGGCGATCTTTCCAGTGCCTGTACGGTGTTCAATGGTCTCCTCTGAAGCATTGTAGAGTCCAGACCATCCATAAATGCATTTTTTGCAATAGTGATTGACCTGCAGAGCAGTAGTAAAAAAAAAAAGAAAAGAAAAGAAAACACTGTTTTTACTCAATACACTCAATCAATGTAGTCACTTCGTTCTTAGGTCTGAGTGCTCACAGAAACATGGTTTTGCGAACTGAATTTCTCTCATGTAAGAAATAGCCAGAGCTCTGCTGCAGACTTAAAATAAGTATTCATGTACTCTTGGGGAGTGACTTTTCCGGGTTAAACCCCATTCCGCGCCAGGTTGTTCCCCCCCTCACCCCCCGAACTGAACTCCGACCGTCTCCCCGAATTCTAGTCACTATGAAATCCTCAAGTGATGTTTCCACTGAAGATGAACAAAGGTCGCCACGTGTAACACATGTAAGAATGGGTCACTTACTTTCCCAGAAATACACTCATGTGTGTCAGTCAGTGGCGTAGCGCGAGTACCAGCACCTTGGGCGAAACGAGTACCGTGCTCCGAAACAAGACACATAACAGGAATATATCAGAATCGTCCCCCCCCCCCCACCACCACCACCAAGTAGAAAGCGCTTCATGGTCTTTGCGCTTCGGTAGCTTGACTTTGAGAATATATGCTGCTGCCTCAATTCACACAGCCTACTGCCGAAGCACACAGGATGCAATTCTACACCGGCATGGTATATTGAACCTTCCTTCAATCGCTTCCGTCTTTGAGGTGCCCAGAAGATCGTCTCAACAGCGCCCAATGTTAAAAAACTGAGATTTTTTTTCAAGCGATAACCTGCTTTACTGTTTTTATTTCAAACTTTTTTTCCCCTCTATCGATAATTTGTGCTCAAAAAAATCTTGCTTGCCCCTCACGCTACGCCACTCCACGCCTTGCTCCTCTTGCCCCTCACACTATGCCACTGGTGTCAGTACTGTATAAGCCTTCGGGGATTAGCGCTGGTAGGTCACCCACAAAAAAAGAAAAAAGATTGGGAAAGGACTTAATAGACAAGAGGAAAAAAAGAAAAACAATAAGACACGAAGACACAATTATCGCCCCATTTCTCCCTGAATTACAGATTTAAAAATAGTGCTCGATTTTTCCCTCCCGAATCTGAGAAAGGCATTTAACCCGAAAAAGTCACTCCCTGTGTATTCTGCAGGTTAATCTGTTCTGAAAACTTAGGTGGCAAAGAGCACAATGAGAGGGTGGGGGAGTGGTGGGGAATTAAGGAAACAACACCCCAGGGGCTCGATGTTAAACTTTTCGTTATTCCGTACAGCATGATAAATGCAATTCCCTGTGATTTGTCACAAGCACCAGCGCGATGGCCAATGGCGGCGTTTATTTGAAATCGTGGCCTACTAAAACGGTTTTCATGTGCTGCCTTGTTTCGTTTGGAGTGCTCAAACTTAAGAAAATAACAATAATGAACAGTATGTTCAGTTCAGTATTGGGCCCCAGGAGTTCAATCCAGTAACAGCAGCCACAAACATTTCTAGCAACTGCACTTTTATGTGCAGGTGTGATATTCCATCACCGCTCTTGCTATTGGTGTTCATGAACCCACAGTGGTATTCAATGTAGACAGGAGTCCACTTATCACACCAGTGTGATACACATGTGGGTGATACATAAGTATCACACAAAATTCTAAACTGTAACTAGTAGCTATGCCTAGTTACAGTTATTTACAATTCCCTGTTTATCTCTCTAATTACAGGGACTAGTCTCATCTTCACTGCCTGTCGCCGACAGGTATATTCGTCACGAAAGCTTTATTTCCTGCTGTTTTGCTCCGTGCGGGAGAAGCGTGTCACACATATTTCCTTTCCGGTGCGCACGTGCGTCAGGAGGCAGCCTTAGTGCAGATTAGGTGAGACATGCGTGCATGCCGAGCCACCATGGAGAGGAGGTGCCTATGCGGAATGATCCAGTGCCTCAAACTGCTCAAACCCAATGCTGACATTTAGCGGACATGCCAGTCACACGCTCGCACCTCGCGTTATGCTTAAGCTGGGATACGGCCTTCGGCGACCCCATGTATTCTCTATGGGCGAAACAATGCGATCTTTTGCAGCTTTTGGGCCAAGATAGCCTTGTTCGATTGATTTTCGAATTTCAAACATTTCGCATTGGAAACATTTGCAATTTTTTTTTCACAAGTTTTTAAAAGCCTTATGAAAGTTCGGTTTCTCGTTTTTGGAAGTTCGTAGCTCGTTTACTGTAGCACATATGTGAAATGTAATCAGTAGCATTTACGCGGAATTCTTTCATGAATATTTACGTGTCCTTGTCATGTCTGTCCGTGCCTCCAGTTGTTCACAATATTGAAAAAACTTAAGGTAGGTACGGCTCCGTGAGCTGCCCTGTCTTGCCATCATACAGTAGCGCCACATTGCCGGTCACAAGCGAACTTCATATTGTTCCGCGGAATGCAGTCATTGTTCTGGCACCCTATCCCAGAAGGGGATTCCCCGGCAGCGGAAGCGCCAAATTAAGGTCGTGAAACCAGTCTGGAGAGATCCACGTTGGGTAGGTCGTTGCAAAATAATGGAAAGGCCTTAAGAATAGAAAGAATAGGCGGCATAGACCAGGAAAACTTTGCTACAGAGCCTGCCAATGGACTTGCACAATATTCGTCTCTCATCGCATGCACATAAAAAGAAATGTAAGGATGGGGGAGGTGAGGCACAGTGAGACCGAGTGGTGTTATCATTCGCTCTCCCGATGTGTTGAAATTGAAAGACAGTTTTCTTTCTTTCTTTTTTTTAAATGAGGTAATATCAAACAGTCGAAGACTGGATTATGGAAAGGCCGAAAAATAAGGAATTCCAAGAGGATGTCTGCAAAATAAATAATTTATGAATAAGACGTTGAAAAAGAATCCACGTAGAAAGTCACTTTTTAAAATAACTTTTTCAAAAGAAGCTCTTTCTCTATCCACAGCTGTAAGATCAACCCCAGTACACGAGGGATTGTGCCAAAAAGTGGCGTGCGCTGGACAAGGTCATACGAAGTTATTTTAAATGCATAAAAAGCATTTAGCACATTAATTCCCAATACCTGTCCTGAGCACAGCGTTGTGGAACTACCTTATGTAGCAGATGTAACTTCTCGAATATATATTTTTCATTTCTTTGTGGCTTCTGGCTTTCGATAGTTCAGTCTTCCGAGTTCTCGGCCTCTTTAGTTTTTAGCTTACAGAGTGAAGTATGTAGTCTCACACACAAACATGTTGTTAGATTAATGTCTTAGATCAATATCTCATATGTGCTCGTAAGTGTCCCAGGCTTGGGCGGGTCCAGGAAAAAATGTTCCCTGAAGAAATGTGTCCTGGAAAAAAATGTTCCCTGAAGAAACATGCTCTGGAAAAAATGTCACATGGACAGTAATTTTTTTACACCCCTATGAGTGTTAGATAACTCACACCCTTATGAGTGTAAATGCTACACCCCAATGATGGGTGTAACAGGGGTGTCACATATTACACCCAAAAGAAGGGTGCTTATTTGGTGTATTGACCCCAAAAATGGCAGGTTATAAAAAAAACGTCTTGCTCCCAAAATTCACGGAACACGTTAAATACAAACATTCCGTCATAAATACATTCTGTCCACAAAATGTTCTAGTGGGAGAACTCAGCGCCAAAGCAAAATCAGCAGGTGAATATAAATAAGCGAGGGCGAATGAAATATAACATTTGGACTCCACTCCGTGTCCAGAAAGTCAGACAAGCTAACATAGCATAACACCAAGAAGTCGTCAGATGCAGTCCACAAAGGGACAAAAGGGAAGAATTGGTGTTCGTCGGGACCTCCTTCTTTCTTTCCTTCTTTTTCTATAGCTGAGTTGACCTCGGCAACCCAAACATCACGTGAGATCCTTGCATCTCAATAGTCAAGGAGGTCACACGTGTTTATGGGACTACACAATCCTGCGGAGGAGTGAGTTATTTGTACTAAGGGTAATGGTTACAGCTTCCTCCAGGCTGATACCCGTATGTTCGTGTGGCGCCATCTACAAGCGAAAAATCGTGAATCTGAGATGCCGCCTCACTCGTATCCCCTCTTAAGTGTGGCAACCTTTACACAATGAATGGTCCGACTTTCCCATCTCCACTAGCACTTGACAGAATCTGTCGGAAATAGTATTGTTATGAAGGGACAGTGGCATAAAGCAATGAAAGTCCTACTCCACGCATTTGAACAGCCTATTCAAAACTCGTCACGTTCACCAATGTATTTCATGTCAGCTGTGAAGCTGACGTGGCTGACAGGTAGCAGACAGTATGGAACAACATTTTTCACAAAAATGAAAATTTTCCAGTTTCAGTGGCCAGTTTCAACAACCAGACAACACACATTGGGAAACCATTGACACTTGCAAACTATTTATGTAGCAAAATATGAATGTAGAACGAGACTACATCTACTGTTTTTGCGATGCATAAGTGGAACAGTATTTCTCACACACTGTTCAATGTCTTACTAATACAACGTTGACAAATTCCGGAACACCTAGTATGTATTTCAAGTCCAAAAGAGATATTATGACTACCTGTGTAGCGTCCAGGCATCAGACTCAGCAGTACGCTCAATATAATTCTTTGGTAGAAACCCTGTGCAGCCTGTGAGCCAAGAGGTGCCCTCTATCCATCCATCAGGAGATGTACCCAGTTGCTCTCCACCCACATACACGTAGTCACCAATCAACAGTTCCAACTCATCAGGTTCTTTGGCAACATGGGAGTAAAGTACTTTATGCACCTAGAAAACAAATATCAGGTAGTGTAGAGCATTTACCAATGGTACAGTGGTTTGAGTATTTTCAGCAAAGGCAAGTAGGCAATTGTAATGTATGTTGAACAGTCCAAGTCTGAAACACACAGATGACTGCACATACCCACTGATGAAGCCTGAGGTTGGACGAACACTGAGGGAAAAAAGGCAAGCACCAAGCAGCTCCTACAGTCTTTACTTGTACATAATTTTTATGGTGCGTTAAGTAAAAGTCCTTTGCTGGTTTGAGATGCTTGATTTTTGTTTTTCTCCCTCCAGGTGTACGCCTAAGCTCAGGCTTTACCTTCAATCAATCTTGTCCACCAGATTGCCTGCCATCGTATGAGTGACTGTACAGTTCGACGTACTAAAAGAGCGACACAAGACAAGGACGAGCGTAAAAGACACACAACACACGACGGCGCACTTGTAACCTTTTTTTTTTTTTGTTATTAGTACGGAGCTTTGAATTATGAAACCATACCAACAGGCCCAGCAAGAAGCTTTAATGTGTGAGACAAAAACTAGCTTCGTTGCTGTTGAGCAGAAAATTTGTTACAAGAAAATCCAGTTACCACTATCACGTCTGTTACTCAATGGCTCTTAATATCCACATTTATTAAAGAGCTGCAATGCTAGCAAATTCATGCAAAGGGGGGAAGACGCGTCCCTGATGAAGGAAGCAGGAGCGTGTTCCATGAAGGAGAAGGGCCGAACACATAAGAGCTCTTATGTATTCAGGATCAGCTCACGTTCAGTTCACGTTCAGCTCAAGTTCAGCTCACGCTCAGCTCACGTTCAGTTCACGTTCAGTTCACGTTCAGTTCACGTTCAGTTCACGTTCAGTTCACGTTCAGTTCACGTTCAGTTCACGTTCAGCTCACGTTCAGTTCACGTTCAGTTCACGTTCAGCTCACGTTCAGCTCACGTTCAGCTCACGTTCAGGCTTCCATTTATGCTATTCAATTGGGAAGACACATGCCCATGATCTAAACTCTAGGCCAGGATGAGCTTCAAAATTTATGAACTATACATAGGGCCTGACATTTTAGGGTTATACCCGATTACGCGCGATATTTACTCCCTGGGCTACACGCTGCGCATTAATTCTGTACACTCGAAATAGCATTGCCTTAGACTGCATTGCAATTCCTCTACATCGTATGTAGCCAAGATCCGGCGGAGGTACGACGCACCGCAATTGCGAAGACGCGTCGTCTCAGGCTCCCTAGCATTGCATTGTACGCGGCCACAACTATTTCACCGATGATGCCAGTGGTCTTCATCAGTCCGCACCTGTAGCGCTTCGCTTCGTCACATTTTGGGAACATCTTCTGGAACAGCGGTCACACGTGGTCGCTTACACTCCGCGACTGGTCGTGCTCAACCAGAAAACCCGTGAAAAGGCATGTATGAGGAACATGTGCAGGTATTTCTTCTGCATGGTGAGTGCCATTGGAGGAGACAAAATTACTGTACGAGATTGAATTGATTGTAGAGCAATAGCGCATCTTCTCGAGAAACACTGACACAATGAAACACGCGATCTGCTGCGACCTCCATCCATGGATGGTCATGCCACGAAACACATGTTTCGGGTTGTCTAATTCTTCAGGAATATATATTTGTGCAGATTTGAAAGGAAAATCAGATAAAAAAGCCCAAAGGCCCCAATCTTCCGGGAGATTGGAGGGCGCGTCCGTACAATCGGGAGTACAATGAACTAAATTTGGGAGTCTCACGGATAACTCGGGAGAGTTGGCAGGTATGGCATTGCATATATTGAGGATTTTTACTGCATATTTAGATGATTTTCAGTGCATAGTTGCATGCACATTTTAGGAGTTTTTATTGCATATTTATCCGTGCTCTACTCATAACGTAGCTCTTACATGTGGTGAAAAGGACGACACCAGAGACAAGGAAGAACACGATACAGCAAAGAATTCTTAATTTTTCTGTGTGTCATGTTCTTCCTTGTCTCGAGTATCATCCTTTTTGCAGTCATGCACCAGCTTGCCGGTGCCCTTCTGCTCCTTTCCATCTTAGATGTGGGTTGCGGTGAGCCAACATACCTCACAGCCCTTTATCCGTGTGTCACGTGAGTACAGCCTCAGCTCCCAGCATGCTGCAGCAGTACAGTCAATATCCTGACCAAGCTTCTCCAGCTGACTGCATTGGTCCGGTTGAAACTGGTAGGCAAGCGTAATGTGAAGCGCTTTCAGGTACGGCTCCACTTGAATGCCTGAAGTTGGTGAGAGAACACGGTTGCCATAAGGCGAGTAAGTATCACAGAGGTGTTGATCACATTCGAAGAGATTCAAAACTTCGGAAGGACTGCAATCGCACCATAATTATGCTGCAGAATTCTGCAGTGAAAAGGATTCTGCTTGTGAGTTATTCTCATCTGTTGTTCAGTCAACTGAGGAAAGCTGCCAGTCACTTTCGCAAATCATGCTCACAGTGTCGCTCACTGCAGTAACACAAGTGCCTAATTTCAATTATTATGTGATGGCATTAATGATGCAAACCAGTGCGCACCGCACCTTAAAGGGACCATCAAGAGATTCCTGAAAATTGTGAGTTGGTGGTGAGGAATGGTTCTCAAGGATGTCTTTCGTATGCAATTTAGCCAAGTTAGATTGCACATTGGTGCAGTTTACAAAAAAAGCAGTAAGCGGCCACCCGCAACGGCGCCTAAAGGTGGCTGGACGCTACTCCAGTTGCTCCACGCAAGACCCTCAGAGGTGAAGGTCACCTGCTTCTGACATTACATTAGCTTCCCCAATGCGCCGGCAGCTACACAAGCTACACAAATGCTGTTTTCTGCAGTTGAATTATATGGCAAGGCACACATCCTCTCACAAAGTATATAATTAACTACAAGATGATTAATGACCTAAAATTCATTACTTGACTCTTTAATAAGGCGATTTCAGGCAAAAAGGCAAGATAGCAAAATGGAAGACAATCCTCTCTGAAAGCCATCTTTAACAAATCTCGAAACATGCACGTGCGTTAAAATATCCATCGCCGAATTTTGCTGTGCAAATGAGCCTAAACCACACTGATCGGGATCACAGGGAGGATAGCGCACATTCCACGTCAGACGGGCACATGCTTTGGAGTGATGGAGATGATCAGAGCAGGTGCTGATCTGCTCACCAGATCAACAGCTTTGCAGCCCAGATAAGCCTTCACTGGCGAAGGTCGTGCGCTCCTGGGGCGCGGCTTTGGATTTGGCTCATTTGGAAAGCGAAATTAGCCGATGAATATTTCAAGGCACACACTCGTTTCAGGATTTTTCAAAGATGGAATGGCTTCCAATGAGGATTGTCTCCCACTCTGCTATGTCGCTTCTCCCTGCAATCCCTAAAGAGTTAATGAATGAATTTATTGTAGTTACATGCTCTCTAAAGCCTGGTCCGCACTATTGCGTTTCGATGCGTCTGTCAGTATTGCGTCCGCCTGTGTACCGACGCAAGCCCCTTAGAAGGCGAGCCCCTTAAGTTTGGCAAGTTCAATTTTTCGATGGAGCGACGCAAGAAACACCTGTCGTTCCCACGGTAACCGTACAGCCGTATACTCTTATCTTCTTTTACCTCACCTCCCAAGTCGTCTGTAAGTTGCTTCTCGTACAGTATCGTCACACAAGTGCAGACGTGAATTGGAAGCCCATGCGTCCGTCACACAGGGACGCTGAAGGACGTACGTACTGAAACGTAATAGTGCGGACCAACTTTAAGGGACAATGTCTGTCTGGCCATATAACTCAACTGCAGAAATGGCATCTGTGTTGCTTTCATAGTTTTTTTATAACAATATCTAATGGATAAAAATGAACATCCTGTATGGTGCTCAGGAAAACGTTAAAGATCTTTACAGAGGTCCCTATAATGAAACAATGTACAGTACAAACAAAGCACAGAGCACACTGTCCCTTGAGGCACATTTCTATTCCATCTTCTTAGAACCCATCACAATTTGTAGCTGCTTCTTCATCATATTTGTAAATATAGCATGATTATACTTACAGTCGCTGATGGAAAATAACTGCTGTAAAGTAACAAGGAACAACAAATGCCCTGAGTGACGCAGCGAAAGGACAGGGATGTCTTCAGCATTTTGGTGCTCTTGGCATGCTGCACTTACACAGTGCATGCCAACTATTGCCCCTGTCACAGCGGGCAGTGTTCAATTATCATTCAAACCAATGGCCATTGAACATGTAGGTAGCGCCACCTAGAGTGTAATGTGGCAACCTGTTTGGGAGCATTGGATCCAATACACTTTGAGAAGTTGACATGTTACACACTTGGTGGTGCTGCACGCATGTTCAATGACCATTGGTTTTTCAATTATCACTGAACACTGCCTGTGTGATATAGGTATTAGACAGTTGTCTGATTCACAACATTAATCACAATAATATTTTTGTAAAATTACATGGCATATGCTGTGGTTCACATGGTTTTCTGGTGCATAGCTTTTGGCACTTTCTATTAACATAGGAATTAATTTCTCTTCCTCAATTGGTAAAGGTGACCAGAACTGATAATATAAAATACAAGAAGATATTTAGTCTTATAATTATAATCTTACGAGAATTGTTCAGTTCGTGTGATTTCGCATTTTTGCGCATCACGCTGTCTATAGTAGTGTTCAACTTAAGAAGGAAAAGAAATCTAATCCGTCAACTAAATACACCACTGGAGATACAGAGACATAATAGCTCGCCAGGAGAAATGCTGCAGCACCACCATAGGGGAACGCACTTCGTACTGCAATGTAGTGCCATGCAACGCTTAACAGCCAATATGGAAGCAGAGTGAATATGATGGATTACATGATTGAGGGAGCGTGATTGCGGCGCAATAATATTTTGAGAGCTGACGGACTAGCTTTCTTTTCCTTCTTAAGTCGAACACGAGTATAGTACACTGAGGATCATATGGTAAGCCCGTATGATGGGAACAGTTTGAACATTTACACCAAGTAATACAGATAACAGAAACATGTGGTTAAACAATTGTCTCTGCTTCTGTTGTCTGGCTTCCATCACCTGCATGTTCAGTACCATGCATAATAGGCCCCGAAACATTGCAAAGCAAACTCAACCCAATTCCCACAGCACCCAAGGAAAACAGATCACAAAACATTAGACACTGTGTGGGCCAGTATGGGAGTAGTATGATCCTGCCAGGGAAATGTAAGCATATGACACAGAGGAAACAGTCCATGCAGTTTGTAATCCCAGAGCATTATTTTGAGTGTTACTCACAATGCAGTAATAAAACAATAAAAAAAAGTTGGCTCAATTAAAAACTGAAAGGGCATAAACAACTCTGATAATTTTTTCTCATAGCTTTCGTGATTAATGAGCAGAATTGTAGTATTGGTCTACAGTGAACCCTCCTTAATATGACCACCGCTATTTCCGTGTGTTTTGGTCATAAAGCAAATTGTCATACTAAAGAGAAACGCACCCTCTGGACAGACAGCTATGCAGAAAAAAAGCCTACATAGCTACGATGGTTTATTTTCTGAAAAAGTCTATTACCGATGTCTACTGCGTGCAATTACCAGTAATCATGTTTTCTAAATGGACAACAGCACCATCAATTGTGCCCCCATTATAAATTTGCTTCTATTGCTCAAACAGTAACACTGCAACCTTTAGTGCCTCGCTTGCCTACTTCGCAGTGACATGTGCGGTTCCATTACGCTCACCACCAGGCAAACCATCTGCAGCGTTATCGGCCAACCTCTGGGAAGCTTCAATATCGTGCTCTTGGAAAGCATCGTGTGACCTGGTCCTGTGGTCACTGCCTTTTTAAGCACTTCAGCGCTCTGGCGGTTCGAAAAGCGCTACGCGTAGTCCTGCGGTCAGTAACGTCAGGAGTCATCGCAAAGCTTGTCCACCTACTTTAACATGTGTCGCCCTCTGCCGGATGTACGTGGTAGCCTCTCCTTGGGGTTAGTCTAAGGGTCAAGTGCCACGGTCATAGTAACGAGAGGATAATACAAGTGTTTGACCCTACTCGTGACACAAATCTCGGTCATTGTCGGATAAGCGAATAGTCGTACTAACGAGGTGGAATTACACGGCGGCAAAACGGTTCCCAAGAAAAATGGTCATAAAGCGAGCATATGAGATTAACGGGGGTCATATTAATGAGGGTTCACTGTAGCTGAAACTGTCCATCTGTGAATTTAATGATGAGCACTGTCTAACATCAAGCTAATAGGCGTTTTAGTTATGCCATTCCTTTGAAGATTTTACAAAACATTTAGCATCTCATTTCAGGAGCAGACATTGCACAATTTCAATCGAACAGCAATTGGACCTCTGTATGCAATAAGGGGATAAGTCGACTTATCCTCTTTTTGCTGTTTTTACTGCAATGACATCTACATACCAGTATGTACCTGCCAAAGGAAATTTAGGACCGTATATCAATTTATTGGTAGGCTACAGGAGAGTAAGAAATGGGAAATACATGTGTGTCAATGGGACGCACAATCACATCAAGCCTCTTTTCTCGGTTTGAGATTTTTCCACTTATCCCCTTCTTGCATACAGAGGTTCAATTTCCGAGGATAAAAAATTTCCATGGGATCTATAAAGAAGAAAAAAAAAAGTAACTTAAGGAGAGTTATGTTTGTTGCCACTGACTATTGATATTGAGTGCTGATGACTGACTGTGCTTGAGGTAAAATATGCTCAATCTGAAGTGCTCAATGCCCTTTGCCAAAATCAAGCTACCATAATTTTAAACAAAAGTGAGCCAAGCGGTACTGAAGCAGTTCTTCAGATCACAGCAGACAATCTTCAATAAATATATAATTTTACAATTACACTTAAGTGAAACAAACAAAAAAGCGAACAACATAATATGATTAAATTGATTCATTGCAAAAAAAAATATTAAAAAACCCCAAATTGGTCTCTGACATACAGAATCATCTGTCAGACTGACTTCCAAAATTCAATTTCTTGGTGCTTCATGCTCGTTTTTCTACGTTACCACTAGAGAGCGGATTTTTAGGCACTAACAGGGAGCACTTTTCATCGCATAACACTCTCCAGGCTGACCAATGTTCTGAATAATATCATTTTATTTTCCACTTGGAAGGAAAGTTGGCACATAAAAAGGTGTGCGCCCCCTTTCTCACCCAATCGGGAGACAGAGCGATGTCACCCGGGGTGCTGATTGGCCGACGGCGTGCCATGTGGTCAACAGCACCCACTGTTAGTGCTTAAATGTCCGCTCTGTAGTTATTGCACGTTTTATTAGTTTGAATACTTTCACACCACAAATATTGCCTTAGTTGCTAAAAAATAGTAAGTTATCCTTGGGCATCACATAGTTTTCCCAAGTTTTATCCCTTAATCTTGTCAGCAGCTTAAACTCATGAATAAGAATGGTGCAAGCGAGGTGGTACGTTTACTGTAGAAAGAGGCAACATTTCCTTGGGTTTGAGGAAACAACAACAACAATTTTATTACGGGTGTACGGGGTTTACGATACGGGTACGGGTACTGGGAGTACGGGGGTTTGAGGAACACTTCTAACTGTCCTGTGTGTTCCTGAGACTCAAGGAAACGTTTCCCTCTCTAGCTTACATTGAAGTTATGCACGTCATATTCAAGATGACCTACTGAGATAAAATAAATATGGATTTGCACTTGGGTAGTGACTTGGGTAGAGTCCTGATTTTTAGTAAATATGTAAGTAGTAGAGAGCATTAAAGTCTAAAGCAAAAGAGACAGCAGAAAGGCAAGACTGGCCTTACGCCTGCATCGAGTGCCACTCTTGCCAAGCGAAGGATATGTGGTCGAGCACCACGGAAAGCAAGTCCCTAGGACATCCAACGCACCGATCTCGCTTAGAACTACAAAGAAAGAAGAGAGTGAGAAAAAGTTGCAGAGAGAAAAGAAAGAGGAAATATAGGCCCTCAATTCGAGGAAGGAATGCTGAACATTGCTCCCATAACTGCACAAACAGCAAGGCACCATCATTGTGAATAATGGGAAACAATGCTACTTGTATATTGCAGAAGTGGTTCAGTATTTGTGGCAAAGTGCACAGCAGTTTTATATGTGTAAGGTTAAACAAAATTCGCATCTCTCAGGAACCCAAAAATGAAGCTTGGAGGTTTCCTTTTTGAAATTCAAAATCTGTGTGTGCTTTTTCCGTGCCCAAAAACCAAGACCCAGCCCTTTCGTCAGTTCGTAAGTTTAAACAGGATGTGAAACAGTTCTTTTGTGATGGTGCTCTTAATCTTTGAACTTGTAATTGTTGAACGGTAGGTTGTAATTGTTTGAAGTTGTTTAGTAATATGGTTGTAGTGCGTGCACTGTGTGCTGTTACTCATGACTGTTCCTAGCAAGACGATATTATTTTGTTGTATGTTTGAATAAGGAACTGCACCATGGGCTTGCCCTGCAGACCCAGCTGTTACATGTTCTTGTTCTTTCTGTTTGTCATAAAATAAACTGAATCTTGAGATTCCTGCTTGCAAGCTTGCCTACCCCATTTGTCACCCCTTAAAATAGTTGCCCTTCCTGACCATGATAGAGCAATTTTTTTGCAATCTGTTGACATACTGGTGCAGGGTATAGAACCATAATGTGTGCCTGCCAGCATGGCTACTGAGATACTGTATATGAAGATGTGTCTGAGATGTCTTGCATGCTATAAGCCATCAATTCATCTAATTTATCAATGCATATATAACCCAAAAACAGTTAGTATAATGATGTCATAAAACACAAAAAGTTGCAGTGAAGCTCTTCATTTAAAGTTTGTTTGGGGAAAATTAATTTGCTGCTGTTCACTGAATGCTGTGGTGTGTGCAGTGGGGGCATTCAGTGTGTCAAACCTACAAATGTACCTATGTGAATGGTAAAATAAACACATGTAAGATAATAAAATAAACTGTCGTGCCGTTGCTGTTGGCTCTGCTTTTGAATTTGTTGTACACATTGCACCATAATACATTCAGGATAATGCAAAGGAAAATCGCGTTTGGAAACAATGGAAATCAACTAAGAGTCAAGATATTTAAACGTCCTATTTCAATCTTTCAAAATTTCTATCAAAATTATCTCTCTCAACTACAGCTGTGTTCAAACTATTCATAAAAATTGCCGTCAAAACATGATAAGGAGGAACTTCATACTGAAAAAGCCTAAGCCTGGGCACATAAAAAAGATTACAGCGGGACACAAACACACAAAAAAAGGTTTCTGCTGGTTTGAGCCATGTGCCCAGACTTAGAGCATGCAGCTGTCAAAACGTGTTCAATATTTTTGTTGTTGTTGTTGTTTTTGCAACTGTAGGTTAGCACTATGTAATGAAACCAGACCAAAAGCCAGGAGTAGTAATTTAAAAAGATGCGGGACATTGGCTCAAAAACAAAACAAGGGGAAAAAATAAAAAAAACTGAAACAAAATTTTAAAAATTAAAATTTTGTTTTCCTCATTGTTCAATCCAGTGTCCTGCGTCTTTTTAAATAGCATCATGTAATGCTGGCTCACTTTACTTTCTCGACAGGATTACACTGTTGTGAAACCCTCACACTAAAAGCCAATCTATAGCTGCATACAAGGTATAACATGAAACGACACTTACTGAACTCTGACACTTCTCTCATAAAGTGGACTGCCACCTTTTTAAGAGGATCATTGTGCTCTTCAGCCACGAAAAGCCCAAGGAAGGTGGGTGACGTATAGTGCTCTAAACGAATGTGGTCGGGAAGTTCGGGTCGTAGCTTTTCTACCACGTGCTGCAACGCACGGGTAAGGTGGGAGACAGCATCATCCGGAGCCTGGACAAAAAGAGAAAGAAGACAGAGAACATTCTTTAGCTACAGGGACACACCTACATCTAATGTTGGCAAGAAATACAATGTTCAATGCAAAGGAATTTGATGACTGTAACTCTCTCTTGCATATTTCAGCCGGGTTTGGCTACAGAGTTGTGACTACAATTGAACTTTTGCATGCAATAACTGGGTAAGTCGTCTTATCCCCTTTTCAATATTTTTGCTGCAATGACATCTAAATATTGGTATGTACTTGCCAAACAAAATTTAGGACCGTGCAGCAATCTATTTACCTGCTACAGGAGGGTAAGGAACAGGAAATGTGTGTGTGTGTCAACGCGACAGACAGTCACATCAGTTCCCTTTTCTACGTAAGCATAAAAATCGTGTAGCCTAAAAGCTCATTACTAAGTGGGTGTGAACTACTTCGACTTCCACTGGAGAGACATGTTCTTTCTACCTCACATGACCATGTTATCAGGGTTACTAGGCATTGTAATTGGGAAAACGTGTGCACTTACAGTAATATGTGATATTATGATGGTTATCTAGGACATTATTTTCATGGCTGCTCCACTACAGGCTACTGCGGAGAAATGGCGCATTATGTCGCGTATCGTTGATGCGCCAAAAATCCAAATCATCATCATCATCATCCACTAGAGGCAGGTGACTTTATTCTACCCAACATCACCATAGTTGAGCTATCATGCTCGGACTCGTGAAAATTGCTTTTCATTTTTCGTGCACTAAAACCATGTGTACGTGGCGTTATATTGAAAATCGGGATAAGTCACGCTCCTTTTTTTGTTTTTTCTTCCTTCTACAAAGTTCCTTTTTCCTTTGCTTTGTTCCTTCTCTTCTAAGTCAGATAAGGAGAACAGGTAAAGTAGTGCAGGAATAGAATCATTACTGTCGTCCCTGTCGAAGTCATTCGCTTCCACGTCATAACGTTCTCATGCAGCTCAGAATACTTAAACCAACACAAATGCCTCTGCCCTGGCCAAGCCTTCACAGATTTTCCAGTGGACAAGTCTGAAAGCCACAGTTTTTTGTTCCCTCACTTCATAATGGTGGAAGGCACTTAACTAAGGTCAGGACTTGTACAGAGCCGGACAAAAATTTACAGAACATGCACCGGCATATTCCTTCCTCAGTGTGACGGGCTGGTAGCGAATAGTGGCAGCAGTGATGCAAAGCTATCGATAAATTGACTATCGATACTATCGACTGTTTTTTTGAAACTATCCATAGTGTCCAAAAACTATCGACAGTCGACTATCGATAGTACTATCGATAGCATAAAAACTATAGATTGTTGATTATCAATAGCACTATCGATAGTGTTTAAAAACTATTGATAGCTTTACAATGATTTATTATCGATAGTACTGTTCTTTTGTTTGTTTGTTTGTTTTTAGTCTAGATTTGGTTCTCACCATCGATGCTTTCGTCCCCGTCTTCGTTTCTGCATTGGCACAGTGACTGAAAACAGAATCACGTGCGACACAAGTTCTCTCCATTTAGCTGCAATGCATGAATGATCCACTGTAAGCAGTGAAAGAAGATGCTCATCAGAAAATCGTACGCACTCATGAGACTGCAATGGTGGTCAATCCAGTGCAGAGAGTATCACGTGACCTTGCGGTTGGTTGGAGCTGATCTGAGTTGTACTGTAAAACTTGCATAGGAGTGAGGCATTTTCTTTTTCTATTTTTATCTGCTCCCCGATAGTTTCCCAATAGCAGACTATCAACAGTCAACTTCACAAGTTTCCTTACTATCAACAGTCAACTATCGATAGTGCTATCGATACTTTTCTTGCTATTGATAGTTCGATTTTCATATGACTATCGATAGTTTTGCATAACTTCCGTACGGCTTCCAAACAGGTGACTGGGTTGCCAAGGCACATATCTGAAAGTCTGTGCTGTCCCATTCACTGCTAGCGTGCCACTCTGAGGAAGGAATAAGCCGGTGCGTGTCCCATAAACTTTTGTCGAGCACTGTACATGTTCCACACCAATCATCCAACTTCTGCTATCGTGGCATGACATTGTGGCTACAGACCAACTGAGTGTTTCAGAGCAGGCTCCCCTGGGTAGTGTGCACCCAGCATCTTCTGCTAAGAAGCAGCCTTCTTAGACACTCCCAGCAAGTGTACCGAAGGAGGTTTTCGAAACTTTTTAGAAATTTAGCAAATTATGAGCTAGCAAAACGGACATTACTTGAATGACCTCGTCTTAAAGGAGTACAGAGGGCCATCCAAAAAATTTTCAGATTAAGACGTCTGATGAAAGTGTTTGTGTCATTTTACCAAATAACGTGAAAGGTTTGGATGTGTGCAATTTGTTTCCCAGAAAAAAACTCACATAAACATGGCTCCGCGCGTTCACCCTTAACTCGCCACTCCAGGTATAACGAGGATGAGGAGGTATGATGGCACGTCACCGATGACGTTATAAGGAGAACTCGTTCTGGTTCGCTGGTCAGTGGGGGTCAACGCCTTGTCCCTTTGCCGCCGTAAACCAGTTTTGCCAGTTCTCCCGGAGAATTGGGGATAGAAGGGGCGGCCGAATCATTACCGAGCCAGAACAAAGGCTTTTTCAGAACCCCGAACAGCCGAGTAGCAGACAACATTCCTCTAGACCAATCAGCGAGCATTCTCCTTATAGCATCAGTGCGAGGTTCCATGCAGATCACAGGCTGGTACTGCTCTTCACCACCGTTGCGCACGGTCGCTTTTTGAGGCTTATTTTAAATTCAATTTCTGTAATAATTATGACTCTGCGGTGTGAATTACTTTGCATGGTGCATCTTACTGGCCTACTTAACAGTTTTATAGGAAGTACGACGCTAAGCAGAAACAGCTTTCGACGAGCCGATCTCAGACTTCTCTGCGAAATACAGACGCCATCACTCGCGCCCTGCTATTGGTCCCTAAAGGTCCCTCATTCACTCTCTGATTGGGCTTGTCCAAGTGACGTTTACAGAGAGGAAATTCCGGAATGCTCTCAACATCCGCCGTCTGCTCTTGCCACGCAATACATCAAATTGCGCAGAAACAACTCCACTAATTCGAGTCAGATTTTTGGCGTTATTGTCAGTGATGAACGAGGAGTAAAATGGCACTGTAGTTTCGGAATCGACCGCAACGGATGCGACAGTCCCTTTAAAGGAGCTCTTAGGTAAACCCCCACTTTTTTTTTTTCATATTTCGCTGCGGAATTTTGCAACCAATAAAATGATCTCCTGCGGAAGAACGCCGAGCGCAGCTGAGCTACAGAGCTAGCACGAGGCCTCTGTTTCGCACACCTTTCAAAAGTCCTCTCCTCGTGAAAAGAGTGCATCTCAGAATAAGAGGACGTCGTGACGTAACGTGATCTCCCGGCATGTGATCGGTAAAATACAGTGGCACAGCTCAAGCATATGTAAGCCGTGCATGAGCTGATAAGAAAAGAAAAAAATCAAAGAAAATTCGGATCGGGGCTATCTTCCCGTCTCGTGAGGATCGTGCCGGCCATCTGCGTTCTCTAACTGTTTTTGTAAATTCTACTGTGCAGCGTAATACACCGCAGAGTGGAAATATTTTGCATGGTGACTCGCAGTGGACAGCAGGACAGATGAGGCGGGGCTTCAGGCCACGTTAAATGTCACCTAATTGCTCCTTTAAAAGCTCTTGTCAGATGACCTTACTTCCTTCTGACTTGCGTTTTATTTTCCTTTAAAAGACCAATGTTTGTGACGACCTCTTTCTAGGGTTTGTTGGGAAGCTTTCTGAACGGTGTGTACTAACGAGGAAAAGGTACCATTCGCTGGTGACGCTTGATTTCACACTGCTGGTTATGACAGCTGCCACATTGAGATTCGTGCATCCTGAAGTACATAGCCAAAAATAAGAACATTGCTTTTGTTCCATGCGATTTATAAACAGTTATCAGATTCGTTGCAGCACTATTTTAATAAAAAGTAATTGCCAAATAAAGGCAAACGTACTACATATATATATATTTTTTGCTGCAATAAATTTTCTTCTCTGGAATATATGTAGGGTTCCGGGTTTTCAGATTTACGTGAAAAAGTAAAAAAAATGTATGCCGGTATATTTGAAGCAATTTGGATTTATCTAGAAAACGCTGCATTTGTGGATTCCAGTAATCGAGAACTAAAGCAAGACAAAGCCATGCCTTCGTGACTGGTTGGATCGTTTCCTGTGTTGTTGAGATTACCTCATATCTCGGGCTACCAACCCCAGCGGCAAGGAAGGGTGGTTAAAGCAAATCCACCGTGCAGCTGTCTTTCGCGAAGCATCTGCATGAAGAAACGCGTGAAGCATCGGTGTAAAGCGGTGGACTCCATTTTTGCTAGAGGTAATTTGCCATTGGAGCCACTGAACCTTACTTAGTGACCCTATTTGACATGAGGGCATTTTGAGACAATTCCAGCCATTTGCCACGTCTGCTTGGAAATCCAGCGCATAGGGTTTTTCTTTTTCTGTGAGTCGTGCTTTCCCGTCAAAGTAGACAAGAAAACACAGATGGCGAGCAAACTCTCTTCATGAAAGAGCAAGTTGAGGTTGCAACACTGACAGCAGGATCGGACGCAAGCGAAAGCTGCCTAACGATTATGTAGAGGAATAGCAGGATTCCGAGATGTTCACGTCACCTGGTGATCCTGGCCTAGATATTGTTCTCTGCAAGTTCTGGAGCATGACAGCGAGCGTTTCGGGGAGGCAGCGTCTCATTCGTTTTGTCAATGTGTCATTTCACAGCTGTAGCTTTTTCTCGGAACTTCGGATATTCACAGAGATATGATAAATAAAAGACGAAAAACTCTGAATCCTCAGAACATAATAAACTGAGAAAAGAACCCTCCGAATATGCAAAAAATAAACTCCAAAAACTCGGAACCCTAAATATATATGTTGTTAAAACACGATTTTCTTATTTTTAAACTTGATATTTTTACTCAAACAAGAGCTTTGAAAGGTTTGGGCTTGAGACCACAGTTATAGGCATATAATGAAAAATCCGATACTCCAGTAATCTAGAAGATGTGGGTTCGAGTCCTACAGCTGGCTAACCTTTTCAGTGACTTCCTTCTTTCATCATTAATTTCTTACGCCCTCGAGGGTTTGTGTGTATCTGTCCTTTCTATGTGTTCCAGCCTCAGAACATCAATTCCCATTATATGCATATGATATTTTCGTTTTCTTGTTTTCTGTACTGACAAAGGGCATCTTCACCCTGATAACTGATGCGTCGACAAGGTTTAGCACTGGATGTGCTTCAGGTTACCTTGTGCAGAAACCATGGATCCTTACACAAAGTTACGAAAGAGTACTCTGAGTGACTCATCTTAGTCATCAACGAGTTCATCACTGCTGTTTCTTTGAATGTTACAGTTTCTGTGCGCAATCGTACTATTACGAATACAACTTTGCTCATAAGTTTACAAATTAGTTCTTGCATGCATCAGGTTCCCTTCGCTGGCCCTGTCTTTCAGAGTGCTTCGTCCACTATCCCGCTTCTGGTCCACCACAAACATTCACACAACTGCATTTTCATGACATTAGTCATCCTGCGGTTTCATCGTCATATCCTCAGATGAGACTTTCCGTTGGACCACACTACAATAGCTAACATTTATCAACGTAAGTAATGTTTGTTGGTGTTCCCATACTTCCCTGCAGGGGCAGATCTCGAGGAGTGTTCGGGTGTCCGGAACTCCCCCTCAATTTTTGTTGTTACATAAGGTTTCGATTGACCTCGACAGTGTAGTAGCACGCTATCCAAGGCAGGACCACCCTCCCCTCAGAAAAATGTTGGATCCGCCTCTACTTCCCTGTGACAGGAAGTGAGGAAAGAGAACCGCTGAAGCTATATATTTTGCAGGGCCTACTCATCACCGCTGCTTCTACTGTATTCACATCCTCTAAGTAATATTCTGAGAAACGCTGTTGTATTACTTTCCTGGTTCGTAACTGCAACATCTGATCAAGATGAGACAATGGTTGCTCCAATTGTTCATGAAGACACTAACTGCGGGCATTGCATGTCTACAACACAGCACCCTTCGGCACTATTATTATTGTGTTTTTTTTTGTTTTTTTTTTCGTCGTGTACCTGAAATTTCCTTGTGCATCGTTTAAGGTCAGATGGCCACATCTCATACACATTTTCCGGACGTGACACAGTACACAAGGCACCTGTGAGTTGATGAACAAAACAATGAAGCTACAAATGTTAGAATGCTTACTTGAAAGAATGAACATAGTGTGATATGTGGGAGGTAGTTGTGGGCACCATTCCGATTACACTGAAGCATTGATTGAAGGAAAAATGACTGTAGCTGTTCTAAGAGAGGTCCAGTTGGGCAGAG
Source organism: Ornithodoros turicata (assembly GCF_037126465.1). Lineage (NCBI taxonomy): Eukaryota > Metazoa > Arthropoda > Arachnida > Ixodida > Argasidae > Ornithodoros > Ornithodoros turicata. The sequence goes on along the minus strand of NC_088202.1, from coordinate 43,903,849 downwards.
GTAGAGAATGTACTCGCGAGGTGTGCTGTCATCAAGCGTGGGGTCGTTAACATGAGCCAGAAGCCTGCACATAACATGTAAAGTCACCAGGATGTAATGCCACATGAACTGCTCGTTGGAAAAAAATAATCATACCAATCAGCTGCTAGTTGAACTCCTCTATCGCCTGTTGCTGCAAGAGCCTTCTCTCTGCAAGACAGCGGTACATTTTATTAAGGAGTGAAATTTGTAGGCAACTTCATGTGGATCACGTTAAGAAGAGAAGAACTGCGATGTCACAAATGCACAGCCACATTACAGTCACGTCTTGCCGGATCGTGACGAAGGATGAACGTTCACGGACATGAGGGCGTTAACATGACGCTGCTATCATGTCACCCACCAAGATTGCAAGCATAAATTGCAACAACAGATGCACTTACGCCCTGTGCTTAGGGAATCCCATTTGCAGCAGCACCTGAAGGGGTGACAAATGCTGCCGATGCGGCCTGGTGCTGACATTTCGACGAGGCGGGGGGGAGGCCATTTGATTTGGTTATTCTAATCCGAGACGCCCTATAAAGCACATGTACACACAGACGTTTCCAATGCAAGTTCCAGCCCAGTTGCACATCATCACAACAAAACGCACGTCAACGCCACACACAGAAAACACGCCCTTAATTTCGATCTTGCATTCTGAAGTCCATGCCGAGAGCACGGTTGCACGATTCGGAGCAGTGAGCGATACAGATTAATGGCTGTCTGACTTCCACTTCCGCTAACAAGCTCATGTGCACAAAATAAATAGTCATGCCATGATTTATGCCTAGAAACACAAAAAAATTGCTGAAATTTGAACTAGCCAATTTTTTAATTGATCGACCATCAAGTGTTTCACCACCTGAGGTCACTGTTGTATCAAGATGGCGGGTGTTTTATTTGAAGACATCTTCGATGTGAAAGATATTGATCCAGAAGGCAAAAAATTTGACAGAGGTACGTGAACACGGCTTTCTCTACATTGTCAGCAACTAAAGTGCAGTTTTCATGCAAAAGTTTATTTTGTGTGACACAAAATACTGCCAAAGTATTACGGCCATGTGTCGTGCACGCCAGCCGCAATGCCGGTAAATGAATGAACCGTGCAACAGCTGAACGCCTGCGTTCCTCAGAAACTCCCAAAGACAGCAATATTTCAACTGCAATTTTTGGTACTCTGAACGCAGAGCATAAGAAGGTCAACATGAATGTCCGATAATGCAATATCAGTTAATGCGTCAATCGCAAATGCCGATCGATTATAATTGAATTACATATTTTTGATAACTCGATTAGCTTGAGTTTTCTGTCAGGTAGCATGAGATACAATTAATTCAGATGTCCAATACAACGTTGATTTGTACAGCGAAAGTACAGTCTGCTTCGGTGAAACATCGTCTGGAGACATGTCCTTGTTTTTGTGGGTTGCGTCTCAGATCGCATATCGTATTCCTTTGCGAATGCCGTACATGCGCAGAAACCAAATCGGGAATAACCTGTCGAGCATATTTCCCTGAATCCCGACGTATCACTGGTATCACCTCTGCACTCGGGCTCCATGCGCTTTTACCAAATACAGATGGATGTTTGGAGAACAATTGTGGTACGCAGTTGTGCTACAAACTGCAAACTTACTCGCAAATTGTCACACAGCTCTGGACTCGCGCTTAATTCACATGTTTGATGTATCAGTCTCGTGCGGCTCCGATCCTACCTCACACAAATCCCTTCCCCTTGATTGCATCAGCTGACTGACGAACAATAAAAATGTGTATCATCTCTGACCATAAACACGACGTTTATCACGCGCAAAATTCACGTTCGATCTGGATGAAACGCGTATGTCGAATCACAGGTACATTTCTGTGGCTCGAAAATTGGCGAGGAAAAAAAAAAGAAGTGCTTATGAAATCATGGACTGTGAGCCAAGGCAGCTTTGGTGTTTTCCTGCGTGACGACATCGATGCGAGCGTGAGGAGGCAGCGAAGAGAATCTGGGGAGGGTCGCAGGCAATGATACGGCGCACTCTCCGGCGCAAGACAGAGCTTCGTAGGAAACGCTGCTCGGCGCAAGTCTTGGGGGATGACGCAGTTAGTTAGAGCCCGGGTCTGAACCCCGCAAACACAGCCACCACCCGGGGGGTCATTATGGAAGTTTCTCGAAGGTGAGTGAGCCGTCGGTGCTAGCATATACCCTTTGCGCGCCAACCGGTGCGCGTTCTGGCTTATCAGTTCGCATAATTTGTATTGATATTTTTCCCGAATTTCACGTCGGGGTTCGCGGCATATAATAGATGGGATCGCGAACTTCTCGTTTCGATACGGCGTATGTATAGGTGTGCCCGCGGGGATGAATTTGCCAGTCTGCCCATGACCTTGGGCTTTTGCGGGAGTGTTGCTACACGGACGAAAGTAAACGTTGCGCTGGGCATTTCGAGTGCCACGACTGGAAAAATATTGTGGTCGACTCCCTGCACGTTGCCCTATTGTCCTATATATAAAGTTTTTGTTGATACTCGTAATATTGCGCAGAGGCTTACTAGCTGCCCGCATGCGGGAGAATTGAAGTTCAAGGTACAGGTTGAGTGCGCGCAGACAGGCAACTAAATCTCGTCTGACGTTTACAGTATGTGTGTCAGTTTCGCACACAGCTGTGGCGAACTTGGCTGGCCGTCGCTGTATCAGGGGGAAACGTTAGAAAATGAAGACTGGGAGAATAGAGAACCTTTTCGACTTAGTTAACTGTGGAGGTATGCATGGTCGGTTGTTGAAGTTTGCATCCCGTCGCTTCAGTCCACCATATATCTAAATAATGTTCGTCCCTCTCCAGTGCCTTGGCAAGCACGTCTGTTTTTTTTTGTGTGTGTTTTTTTTTTGTTTTTCTTTTTTGTCGCCGTTTCATGTGAGGGAACAAATTGTGCATGAACCTCCTGTCAGGTTTGTTTATGTAGCATAACATTAAGATATGAAGAGATGCAACTGGCGTATACCGGATAGCTAACGTGTGTGTGTGGTGGGGGGATGGACATTTTACTTTGAAAGATTAGCGATTATGCTCACTTGGAGAAACACGTCATGAGTGATGTAAACACTAACACAGCTGAGAGGCCCCGCCCACTTCGAGCCTCATGGCGGCCATCTTGTGCCCGAGTTACCGAACACGGCTGCTGGAGATGCATGCACTGGAAAAAAAAAAAAAAAATTCGGGAACGTGTGTGACACATCAGAACAGTATTGCACAGCCCGAAAGGCCGCTAATTGTTTTTGAAAGTTTTTCTTTTTCTTTCGATTCTTCGTGCTTTTCTTTTTTTCATCGCAAGTGGTCAGAAAACGAACGTGTCACAGCTGGCTTGCATCATTTTAAATTCGGGGAGTCGCGTTTGAGAATGCGGAATTGATTGATGCATCAGGTTGCGCGATTACTTGCTCCGTGGCAGAAATCCTGAACATCGGGATGTCAGGGTTGTGAAATTGGAGCAGAACGGCACACCTACTCAGCTGGGTGGGCACGGTTCTCACCTGCGCACTACAGGTCTTACAAGCATGACAAACGCGAGACTGGTGTGAGGCTACTTGCCGTATATTCAGGCATAACGTGTGCATTCGCTTTTCATTGTAAGCGGCGGTGTATCCAGAATCTTCAGCACGGCGCGGTGCGCGGGTGCAAGAAAATTGGCGAGGAGGTCCGTTATTGCAGTTACGCTAACGTCGTAACAGCTTTATGTGTCATTACCGCATGTGTCTCAATAACAAATCCTCCCCCCCCCCCCCGATCTAAGGGACGCGCGGACACCAAAGTGAATAAATCACTGATTGTATGTGCTTCCCATAGTCGCGTTGAACCCATGAGCGGCATCACGGGTGCTGCAAGATAACTTTATAATCTACCTTTATTACGTTGAAGAATCAAAGTCGTTAGTGTGATACATAAATGTGAGCAGAGAATCGATTAACACCAGCTCCCGTGGCATAGTGCTTAAGATTACCGCTTTCCACGCCGAGAGTGGGAGGTGCGGCTGCGCTGTCTGAGGTTTTCCCTGGGTTTTCCGAAGACTTTCCAGACGAATGTCGGCACAGTTCCCCCTGAAGTCGGCCCAGGATGCGCACTAACACCCCCCCTCCTTCCTGCTGTCTTCTCTCCATCTGTCCATATCTGTACCCCGCTCATAGCCACAGTTGCTCCGCGGCGCTAACACAGAATTAAAAAAAGAAAGAATCGATTAACGCAACGTTTCAAACATTATGTTGTCTTCTGGCGGTTGGATATAGGAACAAAAAAGATCCACCGACAACGCCGTTCCAAGGTTGAACGTGACTATAGAAACATACTACTCTCAGGTGTGAGACGTCTGCGTTAGGGCCGCCCGCTGGGTTACGTTTTTCGCGCCCGCCACGTTGTTCGTTTGTATGACAGGACGTACGACCGTTCGGTGTAGGCGATCTCACGAAATTGCGGAACGGTACGTGCAACTCTTCAGCGAAAACGCGAACGATACGATGTGTAATATTTTTAGGACTATTGAAAACAAGATAGAAGGGCTTCTTCTGTGAGAAGCACGCAACCCCATTACCAACACCGTGCTGTGTTCGTCATTATCGACGAGCAACGTTGAGTAACGGCGATCCTTTTTTCCTTTTTTTTTTTTTTTTCACAAACGGTGAAACGAAGGAACAAAGTTTTACTGATGAAACTGCCACGACTCCGAATGCTTTACTCACGAACAGCGCTCATGCGAGGATTGCTGGCGACCTTGAAAGTGCTGAACAAAAGTTCAAATGGGGGAAGATCGTAATATAATCGTAATTGGCCGCGTGTCTTTGCCGCTGCGGCGCAGTTGAAACGTATGGCATACGAATAAAGTGTCGGGCGCGATACTCGAAGGCATTTTGTTCGTCCAAGAGCAGTTTTCTAGGCTCTACTTCTATTAATAGGCGGTCAGGCGAAGTTACATCTGTGTAGCATGTGTTGAATGAATGCTTCCCTGCCAGGTGCGAGGGTGGAATTTTCGCATCGGGCACTGCCGGTATAGTGGTCGGTTTTGGAGACTTCCGAAGGTACGTGTTTTCTGGCTACATTCATGGTTCTCTCGCGCCGTAAAGCTTCAAATTATGTCATTACCCGACTATACGTAAAATCACCGTCTCGCTCGAAGAAAACCGCGCGGCCGTCAACGAGACTGTGGAAGGAGGGGAGTAGGTAGTTTCCTGTGCAGGTGACAGAACGAACATACGGACTAATACACTGAAGAACACGAATAGTCGGTAGTTTCGTTTAGTTCGTACACATTCCCCCGGAACAAGTGTAACTTGAGCGGAATATCTGAGTATAACACGATACTTGCAGTGTGAGCAGGAATTGTTCGAGTCAAAATGACGGGTTACTAATTCTGTTATCCTCGTGGTGCTTGACGTACAGTTTACTTAGGTATCTCATGGTCCCCTTCACTGGGTATTAAAAATAAAAAAATACTGTACTGAAAAAAAGAAAAGAAAAGCGACCGTGGTGGTTACAAGAAACAACGAATGGATGGATATAGAAATAAAAATATGGAGATGGGGGTTCTGGAAATTTGAGGGTGCCAACAATCCATAATTAGCATCCAGAAAGTCATTAGGTGTGACTGAAATCATGTATTGAAACAAGAGGTTTGAATGAAGAAACATTTCATTGAGTTCGGGGGAGGACAAAACACGAAGTACACAGGAGAAGTGTCTTCCGCCAAGCCCGAGGAAAATGTTACCTTCGAAGCTACACCCGCTTGCATGCATTCTGATTTGATCTCCAATGAGATATATTTAATTTGCTTTGCATTTTTGCGGGCTTTGAACATTCAGATAGCAGTTTTTTACAATACATATTCCCTACCTGATGACAATACATATTATTCTCACATCATTTTCATTTGAGAAGCGAGAGAAGTGCAGCGCGCGAGGGGAGAAGAGTTCCAGGGCACTGCAGACGTACCAAATGCTTAGTAATCGATATGATCAACTGTTTGAAATCGACTGCACCGACCATTTCGTGCCGCGGCGAACTTATAGATTTGAAAGAAAAAAAGAATCGTCAAGCTGGGGAAACACTGTTTGTCCGTCAACCAAGCGCCATATTTTGCACACAGTTTTGCGCGCAAACACAAGGGGGAAAAAATCATCTTCCGTCCTCTCCATCCAGTTCTTCCTCTCCCTCTTTTTTCTCTCCACCTTCGCACTTCTCCCCATTGACGTCACCAGTACTGGAGCGGACGCGGTGTGTTTGCACGGTGACCTTGAACTTGAAATGCGGGCGCATCACGCGGCTGAGTTACGCATGCGCAGATAGTCCACGCGGAGCGCGAGAGGCAGGCGCAGTGCGGTCGCCCTGGCAACTGTCGCCGCGATGGAGGCTCTCCTCGTGATTTTCCACGAGCGAACAAAAACATGGAATGTTCATCTGGTTAGTTTTCAGCAATGCAACATATTCTATGCTCATTGAGCGCTGAAAATAATTAGTACGACGCACAAATATGAGCACAAAAGATCATAACACAACGTTTCAAGCACTATGTCGTCTTCTTGTGGATAAAGTTGTACATGACGGCGCTACAACTAGCGCCGCTGCCGTATTCGCTACTTATTTGAGTAGCGAAGGGGCGATCCTGCTACAATTTAAATTGGTCGCGGAAAAAAGTATTTCCGCTCCAAATTCGGTGAGCGATAGAGTCTTTCTTGGTAACCGCTAATTTCCATAAAATGCAAAACGTGGGACACGAAGGGAGGGAGGGGACATTGAGACGCCGGCGAATCAGAAGTGATTCTTCTTGTTCCCTTCATTTCATTGACGTTCGAACACGCAGGCATATCTGGCGATCGGCCTGTATTCAATTTGCTTACTCAGCCTCATTCGATATAATGAGGAATCCATCATAAACGACGTGAAGACGTACGACGTAGGAGACACGGAGAGAGTGCCGCGACTGACTCTGTGTTTCCTATGAAACGTACCAAACGGCCCTACTACTATTTCATAATAACGAATAGCCTTTTTTTTTTTCTTCTTGAATATTTCGGAGTGTGATTGTGTGTTTTCTCCATTTGTGTCCTCTGTTTTGCGTCGCTGTTTAAGCTTTCCTTTCTTTATTTCTATTTTGCGCTTAACATTTGCGAAACAGGAACAGATACGTATAAGTTACTGCAAAGTGGGAGGTATGAAGCTGTATGGGTGTACAAGCACAACGTGACACGGACAGAAGACGTCGGAAACGCAATCAACTATCCCCAAGTGATTGCACTCTAAAGGTCTTTGCCTTAGAGGGGCATTAAAGTGCAAAGATGTCCCATAGAGTTAATATAGGAAGACTCTAGAGAACGTACTTGGCGCGCCGTCAGTGGGATTCTCCTATATCCCCGAGCGTGACCGCCCGGGCGCAGCCATCCGTTCATGAACAGTGTTAGTGGACGAATTTCTGCCCCCTAACTACAGCGGAGCTGCTCCGTTTGTTGCCAACCGTGCGCGGTCACGTGGGTTTAACAAACTGGGAAACGGGCCGATGGATGGAACGCCGTCCAACGAAGGAAGCGAGGCTTTGCGAAACGAACCTTTGCGATGCGTGCAGAGTTGAGTACTGCTCTGTGTCACAAGATAAACGTTGTCATATGAAACGTGAATCATATGGGAGATTACCTGCGACACCGCCAACCCCTCTGCTTTCCACCGACACGGATGAACGTGTTTACCGCCTATGAAGTGTTGAAGTGGTCTTTGTATGCTTTGCGTGCGAAATCAATAAATCATTTCCCATCGTAAAGAATGTAGGCATGTATTTCCGAAGACAACAGTAATACGAAGATGAATACACACAGTTAACTGTCATCTTCATGCTGCTCTGCGAACCAACGGGAACCGGAAATGGCAAAAACGAAACCACCCGCCATTCCATGCTCTGGTCTGTCGAGTTTCGTGATAACGTGACGAACGAACGGCAGCACACAAGCAAGTGATGTAGTGGGAAAGTATTCACTGCTTATTTGTTTAACAAATACGTATGAGATACTCACAAGCAAGTGATGAATATAGGAAAACGAGCGCGTCAAGTTTAGCGGAATAAAGCAGCTAACGGAAGGCAACGTCTTCCATGACCAACGGATGGCAGCTCTCTTGTGGTCACGCTTCCCTGAGCGAGTCCGATCCCCCTGAAGATTTCCCCTCGCAGAATGGACGATGTCGATACCTTGTCATAAACACAAAAGGAACGGGATTCACCCGCTACGGTGTCCGTGATTTATGAGAGAAAGAAGCCACAATTTACTCTTTCCATCTCGCTCGCTCTCTTTCCAGAAGCCCGCCAATGAGGAGCGGCCTCGGATTGGCCTCCTTAAACGATCTCTCCGCGATGATTGGACATATCATTTGAGGAGACTAATGAGAGTACGCTCCGCATTGTCGGCCTAATGCGGCATAATCTCAAGTTCGAGAACAACGTGAAATAATATATGTCTTGGCTGCAAGTTGCCGGGTAGTTTATGCCCCATGCTGCCACTCTGAGGCGCCATACATATTACACCGCCTTTACACACGTTGTGCAGCGAGAGACCCGAACAACGAGGGTACGCTAGCGAGAAAGTAACGACAGAGTATTTACGTTTCTTTTATCTGCGGCAGCAGTATTGCGTTACGTTTTCAAATCTCTGGTAACTCTAGTATTTTGCGCAATTTTTGAGTGAAGTATAGCGGGTTACGGTATTCCGTTACTTACGGCGAATTCGCGTGGTCAAAATGTAGCAATAGGGCCTGGCGTTCCGAAATTGCTAGCCTGGCGCCCGCGCAACCCGAACGTGGCTGCCCAGAATCTGGTGGTTTGAGTCGCTTGGCTTACGCTATAGGCGTTGCGGGCGCTCGTGTTCCGCGGTTTCGTCGTCTGCTATCTTACCCCACGTGACGACAGCCGTTGAGCAACCCGCTGCCCGGCTGTGTCGAGGCCGGGCGAAAAAAGTGCTGGATGGCGAATTCCTGGCGCTACGAAAGCACCACGGAACACGCGCGATTGCCACGTTTGGACAATTGCTCAGAATCTGGCAAAGAAAGCTGACAGGAAATGACTACGCGAATTTGCCGTTAGCCTCGACAGCTCTGAAACGGCTGAAGTACCTCTCGCAGACGACGGTGACGGCTGTTACTTCGTGGTAGAGCGTGTTTGAGGGTGTTGGGACGAAACTGGTGGAGGGGCCGGAGACGTGGAAGGAATTGCTCCGCGGATTTTCTGGCTCAATGCTCTCGGACACGCTATGCTCCGTAACGGTAAAACGTTGTATGAAATTTCCTAAGTTTCCGCTTCGTAAGCGATGTAAATTATGTAAGAAAATCGTACAAAAAGTATCAAACACTGCCTCTACGTCATGTGTGTATCGTCGTTCATTTATTTGCGGCTCATCTGTGTTGTGTAAAACTATCGTTATGCTTTGTACGCAGTAACTAACGTGTACAACAAATGAGTGTTTGATACCCCCCCCCCCAAAAAAAAAAGTCAGTGTTTTCGAAGCCACAAATGCACAAGGCTCCAAAACTAAAGCGTAACACTAAAGCTCCTTGCGAGCATAAACGGTTAATGGACAGTGCTGCACCTGGTGAGCTGTACCATGTCATGTAAAAATGTCGCACCTCAGCGTTAAAATGCACTGCTTGTAACGAAAATAGAGAAAGGCGGAAAATACTAGCTGATTCATCGATAAAATAAAGATGTTGAAAAATTACCTCACAAAAAAAAAAAAAAAAAAAAGAGAAACCCAGTAGACCTTCTCCGCCGACCACTACAAAGTTTACTAGCGCTGGACCTCCGTGGTGTCGAGGCTTCGCCTGTGCATGTGACGCAGAGGAGCTCATAATTTACGCCATCAACGTGAATATGCTGTACACCGCCGAATATATATAAAAACAACGGAGAAAAAGCGAAGAAAGCTATCAAATAGCGTTGATGTAAACGGTGGAAGTTATTAAACATCTCAGTTTATAATTACTCGCTTTAGACGTACATGTCTGAATACACTGGCAACAAAAACCAAGTCGCAGCACTCGCCATGAAACGACGATTGTTTTGTTCATAGCGCTGGTCAAGCATTCATTTCGGTCACTCCCCTTCTGTCAACGAACCCAGAAACCCCCTCAGAGGTTGTTATTGCGGACTTGAAAAGAGAGGTTAAATCGAAAGAATATTTGATATTTTCCTCAGCTTCGTTTGGTGATAGGGCGAACTGTTGTTGCTCCGCCAGTGGGATCCAAGTGTGACATGAAGCGGTTACGACACATCGTTCAAAATTATGCTAGATAAATTTAAAAGATGGTTGTCTGCATGGATATGAACTTGCACTCCAGGTCGTATATGGCGCAGGGGATAATAAGTGAGAGTGTTTAATAGGAGAGAGTGTTTTATTGATGCCCAAGAACAGCTTCGAGAGCCTTAGTATTGGCGCACACAAGCGAGCCGCAGTTGTTACGAAAGGCACATGATAATGTCTCTCTTGAAGGACTCAGAAGGAGGAGAAAAGATGTCACATGACATTGAAATTGAATTTACCAACATTTGGCAACGTATAATGGGATCATATAGACAGAAACCATTTACATAAAATGAAGGCTGATTACGCAACGCAACTGTGGGAAGACAAAAACTCAGACGACTTAAAAGAAACGAAGAATCAATATATATGAATTTACACATTTATAAGTGAACAGAGCATTAGCAATATTACATCGTGCAGTCAGTGACAGCAAGCTGAAATGCTTCAACAAACTATTATAATCGTATAATCGGCCGCGATGCACCGTAGAAAAAAAAAACATAGTGAACGATGTGAAGAGCTCTTGATAGACAACAGCCAAGTAGAAAGTCGGCCCCGCGAATACCGCAATAGGCGATTTCAGATATTGCTCTTGTGCTCCGCACGGGGGCCCTCCGTCGCCAAGTCACGCGCATCGCGCAATGCGTCGTGGGAAATGGTTTGCATTCGTGCTTGCCTGCCTGTTGCTCGAAGGAAGGAGGGAAAACCGAAACCGTTTGCGCTCTTCTTCTTCTGTCTGATTCATGAAAACTAAATCCCAAGGTGCAGTGGGGCATTCGCAACACGGCGCTCTCTGGCGGGCCATCCATGCAATTTCTGAAATCGTCTATTCGTCTGGCTCTGTCGTCACGACAGGCGGTCTCCACCAGCAAGTAGAGGTGTGCGCCGTGGGCATTTTTTTCGGCAGCGACGTAGAGCACGTTGAAGGCCCGGCGGCGGCGTCGTCAGCGGCGTCACGCCGATGCTGTCATATCGGCGTGCGCCCCGTGGGCTGTCAATATATGTTCTCTTCTCCAACGGGGACGCACGAACACCTCAGAGCGGGGGTATTTATTCCATCATAGTCAACGTGACGGTGGCAGTATTTACTGTACTTTGCACCAAACAAGTGCGTCAGCACTGGATAGTATTATGAAAGAAAACCGAACACACAAAGGAACATTAGGAAAAGTAAAGCACTTCAAGAAGGTCGTCGCCCAAGAACTTCGACTGGGCGCGTTAAGTGCGCGTTAAGCGCTGGAGAAAACAACATAGCTAGATAATCAGAACGACGAGCCATCCCTTTAATGGCAACTACACGTAACAGTTATAGCGAGTGCTGATCGAATGTTCACAGGACGGCGACGCGTGAAAGCTCTGTCCATTGATCCAGTGGCTCTTTTTCGGAAACCATATAAATATGCGAACGTTAGCAAACGATATGACATAAGGCGCACCCACCACGTCATTGAACTGTATTTTTGCAGAGGCTGTAGTTATCATGAATAAATACTGTAAAATCATTTAGTTTCGCAGCCCTAAATTTTCGCGAATCGAGTAGGGATATATTCGCAACAACTAAATTTCGCGCACTCCACGAGTTCCTCGAATTTTGTCGATTCGCAAAATTCGCGAAAATTAAGGTCTCGCGAAATTAAAGGGTTTTACAGTATAAACTTGTCCAGAACAAGTGGGTTGAGTCTGCCATGCTTCGCGCGCATTATAAGCCCCGCAATTCCGCGATTGAAAACCCCCTCTCTGACTGTGTGCTTTTCGCCGGCACACACAAAATGCACTATTTGCTACGCACTTTTCGAGCGCAGAAAGAGCGACGGGCAATCCACGTGAGAGGTCCAAGTGCTTTGGAGCGATCGAGCTGATTGGTGTGGGCGCTAATCTGTTGGTCAGATAGACCGCTTTCCAACCCAGATAAGGCGAAAGTCGCGTCATTTCTGCGCTCGGAAATGGCGTACTTCTTGTTTCGGCTCATTTGCACAGCGACATTCAGCGTCGGATATTTCAACACACGTGCGCGTTTAAGAATTTCTTAACCGTGGAATGGCTTTCAACGATGAGTATCTTCCGTTCTGCTATCCCATTTCTACGCGAAATCCCTTAATTAAAGAATTAATGAATTTGAGGTAATTAATGATGTTATAGTTACATACTTTCTTCGAGATCATATTCGCATGAGCAACTCAAAAGCAGCATGTATTTCGTCCCACTATTTTTTAAACAAAAATTCTGTGACGAATAAAAAACAAAACACCCTGTATATGGATAATGACCAGTGCTATGGTGTTGGTGGATGACCAGCAAACAACCTGAAAGAATTAATGACAAGTTTTCCTGGAGTTGTGTGCCTCCAGGGTCGACTATGAAAAGAAACTCTCAAGCATAAACAGCATATCAGGAAATGAAATTGTCACTGCTAAAAACACCACAAATGAAGCCGGGAACCTAAGATGAAAGAAAAACAAACAAAATATTAGGTATGGGAGATATTCGTTTATAGAAAGTGGATCAAAATGGGCACATTACGCAGCCGCGCCGATTTCTCAACATCGGCGGCGGCGGCGGCGCGCCGACAGTTTTGGTACGGCGGCGACGGCGAAGCCGCGACCTCCAGCGGCGGCGCTTCGGCGCGGCGGCGCACACCTCTACCAGCAAGGCAGCGCGGGAGATGTCACGTGCTTTCGAGTACCAATGGGAATGGCCATGGCTCTCGCTCCTCAACGTCAGAGCTTTGCGCGTACTTGCCTCGAAGGGTTTGTGTTTGGCCGAGCACTAAGTTGTGACTCGGAGGCGTCATGCGCCACTGGCGTCCTTAGAGTTATGGGCGGAGTCGACCTGTAGGAGTTTACATGTCCTGATGACTACCACACGTCTATATGCTTGCTGTGCATACTGTCACCGGCAGTAGTTGATGCGACTGACCGTTGCGTGTATCTCTAAAATACATTTTGAAACAGCACACGTGACTTCCTGTCACACAGGTGTGAGCGATTATGCATCCTGTGGGAGGTCGCAGCGATATAAATCTGACTCAGCCTAGAGAACAGCTGAGCTGGACGAACCAGACAGGAATTGAGGAAACATATAGCGATCGGCAACGTTTTCAGACCGATTAGATTTTCCTCCTTCCTGTTCATTTGTTAAAGACTAGCATGTATGACAAGTAGCATTGTAGTTCCTTGAGTCACTGCGGCAAACAGAAAATATGGAGACAATAGCATTGTCAGAAAAATATATTTTGGAGGGGTTCTATGGCAAATTTACATGAGAGGAGGAAATCACCCCTACCCGTGTTTTCCCTTCAAAATACACTACCAAAGGTACTAGTTCGGGTGGGTTGTACCTAACGGCCTGTTGGCTACGCCACTGGATGAATTGGGCACACCAGGAACATGCTTGAGACGGAGTGCTTAGTTTGCGTCCCGTGTTGACTAAGCAGACGATTTCAGGAAATCCCAGTGCTCCTTGCGCACCCGTTGCATCCTTGGAGATTACTGTGATGAGCAGGGACGGCGCAACGTCCTGAATGGACCTTTTTCGTAACGCTTCTGAGCATGCTCTGCGACCACGCCGCCGCCGAAGAAGGTTCCCTACATATTCCATAGATGGCGCCACTATGGCGCCGGCTGTGCTTCGGCGCGCGCGCCGTTCGTGTTTCACTGGACAGCCGCTAGGATATGACGCGAGTGTGAAAAGGGTCCATTCAGGGGGACCCCAGATCGCAACCGGCGTCCCCTTCCATCCCCTACCGCCACCACCGATTCATGCCCCGGTCCCAGAAAGGCGTTCGTGGTTCGTCGCATTTTTAGAAACTGCCTCCAAAAGGCAAAAAGGTTCGTGGCATTTTATTCGTGTGCGGCACCTGAAATGACACTTTGGCGGCTCACCTCCATGGGAATTTTGCACCTCTTTCACAACTTCAGTGGGTCCACAGTAACCTCTGCAATGCCCCTTCCGCCGCCCCTGGTGACGAGGAAGGGAGAACAATCCTTCACGTTTCGTTTTCGGTGACCTTGACACCTCGTGGACTATCGGCCGAGAGAGGAGAAACTGAAACAGTTTGGAGACCTTTTCCACCTTTCTGATAAGCAAGTTCCCATAGTTCAAAGCAGCGCTAAGCTCAGTTGGAATTTCCAGAGTCGGTCTGCTGGAGCTCTGCCGGAGTTCTACGTCCTACCCCTTCGTCCGTCCTGTCCCCGAAGGTCTTCCCCCAAGGAAATCCCTACGAAGCACACTCGTTGCCGCGGTCCGATACCGATTCACAGCCGATTCTTTGGGTACATCAGGTGCAAGAGACGCATACCTTGTCCAGTCCTTTTTGGCGTGCCTTGTCCGGTCCAGCACCGTTTTGGTAGTACGTGCTATACGACGTTGGCCTCTGGAAGATAAGGATAAACATGGTATTCTTAATTGCCTCATGCTGTTGTCCGTGATTTCCTCGCTCGGGGCAAGAACAATTATCAGTGTTTCCCCAACTGATGTCCACACGATACTAGCTTGGAGGACAGCGCTTGCGAGTAGTTTCTGTGCACTTTTCGCGTCCGCACAACTGCACTTGCGCAAAGAATATACCTGTTGACTACATGCGTTGTATAATCAAGGTGCTGTACCGGAAGAGCAGTAAATATACAGGGCGTTTATTATTATTTTTTTTTTACAGATTTATTTTATACAAGTCGTGTGAGCAGCACAGATGCAAGTTTTACGGGCGGGTTGTGCGGCCATGCGGACATCCAGCCGCAAAGCGTATATAAGCTACGACTAATTGCCTAGAATTCCTTAAGTAACTTATTAGATGTTTTCGGGGAATGCCAGATAGCAGACTGATAGCGGGGAAATACCTGCAAATGGCATCTATGCTGCTCTCACAGCATTTTTTTATTATTATGAAACATCTGTATAAATGATAATCAAAAAGGCACACACAGCTGCAGGGTGTAATACGCAAATCCTACAGCTGAATAATCCTGAACTTCCGTTTTGGTAAACATCCTTCAGACATCGATCAAGGGCTGACCAGTGAGTTGCTCATTTGCGTACGCTCATTAACTAAATAAAAATCCTAACTTTTAAATTTTATTTCGGTCGCTTCCTACACCTATGTATGCCGTAGCTACCGCGGGACCTTTAGCGAAAAAAAAAAAGTTAAAGACCGTCGACGCTAAATATTTTCTAGGAATACCTAAGCGTGTTTTGCGGCTGTTCCGTTTATTCGGTCACCTTTGTGTGTGAACCGGCAGTGAACCGCTACTCCGCGCAGGCAGTATATAAACTGAAACTAATGAATTGCTCGAAAAAATCGCTAAGTGCTGACGCGCGCTTTTTTTTTTCTGGAATATTTTTTGCTGGGGGTCGCGATAGCTACCGCACAGGTGCCGAAAGGATCCGAATCAACAAACTTAAAACTTGAAAGTAGCGAGTGCCACCATGTTGGTTGAGGAAACACTGCTGTTACTCTCCCTGTGACTGGCACAGCTGCCTGCAGCGTTCGCACGGGGCAACTTTTTCCAGCAACTATGAGCAATTTTGGAGTTGCTGGCAGTCGGCCGGCGCCGGCAGCCTCCGGCAATTCGAATTGCTGAGAATCGCTTCCCGACCGAAATCTTGAGACGTTGCTCGTACACCGGCCAATCAGCGAGGGGAGCATTGCCACGCGACGCCTGATGGCGTGATGAGATTTCGTTCGTGAGTTCATGGGTTCAAATCCTAGAGGTGTAGCTGAGAAACACTTTTTCTTTATTTTCTAACGCCGCGAGGACATATTAATAGCCATTGTTATAAGATAATGATGATCTTTTTGCGTTATAAACTGACTAAAATCTGATAAACAGCAGCTAAAGAAAAGACACCATGAGTTCGACTCGAACCCACGTTCTCCGGTTGCCGTGATATTGCTTGTAAGTGGAGCTACCGAGTTGCAACGTGTGAACGTGGTCTGGAAATTGCTCATAAGACGTTGGTTCGAGATGCTTCGAGTTGCTGAAAAAAAAAAGTCCCGTGTGAACGCTGCCTAACGCGCCGAAGATTTCGCCGTTTTCGTTTCAACAGTAGTACGTAATCTACGTTTGAGAACTAGGGGGTTAGAAATAATGTCGACTGTCGGTGATGTTAAGCAAAATTTTCGCCTCACGCTTTTTATCACTCACTTAAGCCCACGTACTTCATCGGTCTCGAGAAATCGTCAGATATACATACCCTGAACCGCAGGGATTAGAGAACAATCGTGATAGCCAGCGTGCAGTATATACTTCAGCAAGGTGACTTGGTCATTGCATATGCAGAGTAGGATGGTCGTATTTATCGGGTCACACTCGAGATTTGGTAGATTCTTTTCGAGGTTCGTTAATTTCCTTTCTTCGTAGTTTTTGTGATGTGTACTGATATATTCGGTCATTTTATGATTGCTTCAAGCGCGCATTGACCTATATATGCCGGAGACAGTTGTGGAATGCTTCATGTAGCATCCTCTTCCACACGCACCGCAGCAACATCACTTTATTTGAAGAAGTCGCAGGGGGATCACAAAGTGTTCTGTTCTGCACTGTTGCTGGTTCTTGGGAATCAGTGTTACCCGAGATGTAGCTCGTTGTTGAAATGCTATAACACCGCAAGATAATACGTGAGGGGCAACTTTTTTTCTTTCTTATAGAATGGTCTTCATTCTCGAACTGTCGAAGAAAACTTCCGAAGAAAATACAGAGCTTGAGGTTAGCGTGAAGTATATTTGCAGTCATTTCACAATGCCTGATACTGTTATTTGACCAGTTGAACATTGCCACCTTGCGAAGTTGAATTCAATGCGACACAAGATCGATTGAGAACAGGTGTTACTCGTATTTTGTGACATGCAGTACCGTCATTGTACTGCATCATGCTGAGAACTTTAATATTAAGGGCCGTCTGTGTATACGTATATATATGTATATTAGGAAATTCACGCGAAACGTTTTCCTTTAGATGGTTTGTGTTCGCGCAGTATAGCCAAGTTCTGATTAATGTATTAATCACGCTGGTATAGATAAATGTGCACACCTCTGCTAGGACATGCTAATTTAAGCACGAGCTGTGCGGGGAGTCCAGACTTGTACGTATCTTGAGTACGTACTCAAAATACAGTATTTTAAATACTTTTTCCGGTATTTTGGTACTCTACTCAATACTTTTTGTGACAAGTATTTTTACTAATACTTTAAATACTTTTTTCGGTATTTGCTACTCAGTACTCAAAATACTTTCCTTCCTCGTCAAGCCATATCCAGCACGCTTCCCGCCGTGCCCAGATTTTCAGCTCACTGGAATTTATCCCCCTTTTTCTTCTTTTTCTTTTTTTCGGGAATTCGCGAATCTGTCATTTATCCTCTTGTACAGTAGGCTGGTCCCAAGCCTGGCCTTGCTTGTCAATAGCCAACTTCGTCTGAAAACCGTTCCTATTCATATTGCCAGGTGAATCACGAGGGGATTAGGTACAAGATAATCCCGGAGTTTATTTCCTTGGTCATCAAAGCAATAAACACGTGCCAGAGGTTGAAAGACCCGAACCGACATACAGGAGGGATTACGAAGTTTTGGGTCAGAACAATCAACAAAGTTTACTTGGGTTCACCAAAGTTCACCAAGCATTACTTGACACCAAGACGTTGCAAATGAAAGATATGCATGGCTGATGAAGTTTATTCCTTGCATTTGTAAGACCACGTTCAGAATACGCGTTTCACTTACTGCTAATACTAAAGTACTTTAAAGAGTATCTTAAATACTTCTTAGAGTATTTAGTACTCTACTCAAATTAATTTCACTTTGAGTATTTTGTACTCTATTTTAAATACTTTTTCCGTAGAGTATTTAGTATCTTATTTTAAATACTTTTGCGCAGTATTTTGTAGTCTGGCGGGGACAACGGCATGCATATCGCAGGTACGCAGGCAAATTATCGTTCGGGAAGGGGGCATCGGGAGAAAAATACACTCTAAGAAAAAAAAAAGGAGTAAGATGGGAAGTAATTGCAGAGCTCTTCTAGTCCCCTAGACCGCCAGTTACTTCCCATTTTAGTCCCCTAACGCCGACATTTACTTCCCAGGACTACAAATAGTCACCGAACTTCGCAAATGACCTCCTGAATGCAACAGTCTACAACATAGCTAACTTATCAATTTTCCACCCACACAAAGGGAAAAAATAGTTATAGAAGTTCTTTCTTGCGAAATTGTGCTTTATGTATGTCGGAAGACTGATCACTCGATATATCACGATTAACGGTTTAATTCAAAGTATTTTCATTCATGCACACGAATTATGTACTTGGGACTCTTGGAACAGATCGTGAAATGTAGTCGCCACTCCGTGACATTTATTAAGTTCCGTGTACTTGTTCCCTGAATGGACTAAAATTACTCTCTTTTTTTCCTTAGAATGTACGGCATTACGTGGTCGCGAATGGGAAGTTGCATCTCTGAAAGTGTACTTCATTCGCGGTGTCTGGATTTCGGAAGCTGGGTGCTCATGTTCCGTGACGGAACATGCCTGACACGAAACGAACCACATGGAGCCAACATTTTTGTTGTGCTGTTTTTCCAGCGGTCCTGCGTTTATACGCCGTGCTCTCAAGACTCCGTCTCGGGTGCTGATAATGTGGCCCGTGGCCTAATTGCACTCTTGGCGCGCTCGATTTGTAGGAATACACCTTTCAAGTGAACGCGAGCGGGCGGATACCCCCCACGCAAGTCCAAGTGTAAACGCCGGAGTTGTCGCTGCCAGTCGTCCTTGACGCCAGATCTTGGCGGGAACGGGGTGGGGCTTCGAGGGTCGTTGAGGTGAAGCACTCATGCAGGGACTGCCTTCTCATTCACGGCGTCACGTATACGACAATTTTTTGCTGGCCTTGAGTGCACGTATAGTCAAGCTCTTTCTAGGTGGTCTGGCGGGCTGCAGGCTGCCTCGCGGGCTGCCACCCAGCTTCTACACTACTACTACCACCTGGTGTTTTTGGCCTAAGACGTCGAGCCGTGCATACCTTGTTTACCACTTTCACTCATATACGTACTGTTGTCGCCTGGCGGTAATAGCAGCTGGTCGTACGAGGACGGATGCTGTAAACATGCATAGGCGCGTAGTATTTGTGTGTACGTGAACAGTTCATTTCAGCTACAGTCAGGGGCGGATACAGTCCCTCGTTTTCGGGGAGGGGAGCGGTTTCTTTGTCGGAGTGCGTAGTGGGGGAGGGGAGAGAAGGAATCCAACCCCCCCCCCCCCCCCCCGGATCCGCCACTGGTTACAGTAACGTATGCGGCGAGAGAGGAATTCTCCGAGGAACGAGGCTGGTAAAATGAGGTGCCCGATGACCGCTGAATTTTTATTTTTGAGAGCGCATAAACACACGAACCACTGTACGTGTGACACCACTGTCGGTCATATCTAAAAATCTGCCGCACGCCTTTTTGTTGAAGCCACGAACAAGTCCCAATTTGGACCCTGTTTGAGAAGGATATTAAATTTAATGAGAATTAGAGGATTGAAGGATGAGGATTGGAGATGGATGTCCTGGAGCAGGCTCAGCGTGGATGAACTCACATGCTTCATATACGCGCATTTCTGTAGGTCTTCCGTAAGCGTTATTTGGATAGGAATTATCGTGGTTTGTTCCTCGCTGGGCGGTGGAAAGTTCTTCTGGGCCACGGTACCCAATATGTACTGGTGTTGATGGAACTCTGTCGCCTTTCAGGACTTTCACAGCGCAGTGTTGCATTCCGAGGGGTACTGTTTATTGGAACATTTCCCTCTCCTGCTCCCATTTGAGCCGTCGGTACCCTGAAAAACAATTGGAAGAATCACTAAAAAGTGAAACGCGTTGCATTTTGTATCATTCTCGATTCTGCCATATCCATCCGGCACTTGGTCTTGTGGATCATTGCTCCCTTCTGCTCCGTCCATTTGCTTGCTTTTCTCTCTCTCCCTTCAGGTACGTGTACGATACTTTGTTGCTGTCAGGGCCACGTATTCACGCAGCAGAAAGGGTGCTCGAGGTGGTGTTTGGAGTGCGCGTAGCGATGACGTAAAATTGCGTGCCCTTGAAACGTTGCAGGGTCGTGTGGTTCGCCGCGAATTGAAGGAGAGCTACATGTCAGGTTGAAATGCGTGTTTCATCACGGAGGCGCTGCAGGTGATGAACTCTATGTGGAGTGCTGTTTGTGCTCTTGGCCTGCGTTCGCAGTTAGGCCAGAAATCTGTAGTCTTCTTTTACAACTGAAGGTCGTATGACGTTTATTCACAGGTACGACATTCCCCGGGATATTCCACCGGGAAGATGCGCAAAATGTCGTAGCTTTCTGCTGCCACGTCCACGCTCAACGTGGTGTCTTTTCGTGCTCTCCTAACCGTGGCCAGTATCCTGTGGCTCACAAGATATTCCGTACACGATATTCCGTAGCAGTCGGCAGGACCGATGGTGCCATCGGTTGTGCGCGCAGAGCACCACTCGCCGTGCGAATACTCAACAAAAGACTTAGCGGAACTTCCACCTCCTGAGCAGCTTCGTTTTCTGTCTCTCTCTCTCTCTCTTTTTTCCCCACTAGTATATCCCTTGGGCACGTCGCAACCCTATATCCAGTGTGTCTATGTCTTTATTATAGGAGTAGAGCAACTTCATGCTCGTAGGCCAAGCACGTTCAGGGTTGTGAGGGATAGCTCAATTCTGTCGACTACCCTTTTGAAAAGCACGGAACAGGTAGAGACATTAGTAAGTTTTAGTGTATCGTACGTGAGGGATAGCGTGATGGTTCTGCGCAGTGTGCGAAGCTCTCTATGTTTTGCGCGTGCGCAAAACCACCAACGCTATCCCTTACGTACGCAAAGGCGACAGCGTACGATGCACTAAAACTCACTATTAGCCACAATGACATCCAATCGTTGTGTGTGTGTTAGCGCCGCGAAGCAACAGTTGCATCACCAGTGCACAGATGTGCACTGGTCATGTGTCATGTGTCACTGGTAGCAGGAAGCAGTGTAGGGGATAGGGGAGGTTAGTATGCGTCCTGGGCCGACTTCACTGTGCCGACTTCATCTGGAAAGTCTGCCGGATGAGTACGAGGGAAAACCCTCAGACAGCACAGGCGGTGTTAGTAATCGAACCCACCACCTCCCAGTCTTCGACGAGCGGATGCGTTTACCCACTCGGCCATGCCGCTATTCCCAATGGCCTTTCTTTCGCAGCGCTTCTGCGCATTCTCTGTGACCCTGACGACGGTGGAGGGGGTTCCCTACATATTCGGTAGATGGCGCTGGCTGTGTTTCGGCGCGCGCCGAACGTGTTTCGCTGGACAGCCGCTAGGATACGACGCGAGTGTGAAAAAGGTCCGTTGTATATCCAGCTTCAACAAACTTCTGCGGCGAATTGTAGCGTTTGGAAACTTCCAAAGGGAACATGGTACCTTATCGGGGCGTGTGACGCGTCCCCATTGTGCAAACTGAAAAAAAAAAAAAATAGAAAGAGAAGAAGAAAAGAAAAAGAAGAAAAAGTGCAGAGAACTTTTGGCGCAGCTTGCAAATAAGCATCGGTGCTTGCAGAACATTGCACAGCTGACGCTCTTGTCTTGCTGATGTTGAAACGGCAATCAATCTGTGTGGTCGTTGCTAATTTCTAAGCTAGGAAGGATGCTGGCGCTTCCTCAGACGAAACTGCTAAAGGATATAGTATCCTTAGAAGAATATCTTGGATATTCAATCGGGGGCAGGGACATAATCGTGTGTTCCAATTTTTTAAATTTTTTTACTTGGCGGTAAATTTAAAACTATGCGGAACGGCTGCTTACAGACATACCATCACAGGCACGCCATCCGAGGGAATTGCGCCTCCTCACCTGAAAGGCATTTACGCATAAATAATCACGCAAAGAACGCGCCCCTTGTATTCTTCTCAGAAATGGCGGCTCCGGGCGCGATTCGGAGAAATCATCAACCCATCAGAGCGTAATTAAGTCTCTCCCAGGACCCCCAATGAAGATGCCCTGATGCCGAATAAGAGGAAGCGGGAATCGTTCGCGAGCACGCTGTTGCTGGCCCTCAAGTCTTAACAACAAGTGCTGTGTGTGCAACAAACGCGCATCTTACAGTGTGGCTAGACTAATTTGCGAATAATCCTATAGGTTCTGTCGCGTTTTCGTATATCTGTTGAGTGGTTTGCTCGTCTCTTTCATTTGTGCCTTTGCCCTGCGCAGAAGCTGCGGTTGGCCCCATCAAGCGGCTCGTAAAGCCTCCAACTGAACGATCATTAGTGTATCTATATTGCCTCCCGGCAGAACACAGCGACCGAGAAGTAAACAACTGGTACATGTAATAGTAGGGCACCGCGTCGCAACTTGGACTCTCGTGACGTATTGTTCGATCACGTTGGTGCTGCTGACGTTTGCTGGTACAGCTCCCATCGGAGTTCACTTGAACGGCATTCCGGCACGCCGACCCTGGTTGTGCTTAGTAAGAAATAACGGCGGAGGGCCTTTTGGTAATCTGGAGTCGGATTCACAAAGAGCTCGTGCGACGGAATCTGTCGTATCTCCGTCGTACGCAAAAGTTACGACGAAGTGTAGATTCACGAAGGGCACGCGTCGCAAAATCTTCGCAGCTTACGGCGGAATCCTGCGAGAGCTCCCGAGCAGTCTTACGAAGAAAAATGGCGGCGTTATTTGGCAGCGGTGGATTTGGAGATGACAAACAAAGACTCCATAATACGCGCCAACGCATTGCACTTTGCCACAGAACCTAAAACACAGTAAAATCGTGTCGCAGGAATTTTTCAAGCATCCCCTACACCCCGCTAAGACACCCCCAACACCCCTCCAAATTGTCTGCAAGAAAGGCAAAAGAAGCCATAAAAGCTGCAAAACTGAGTGCCACACACCGCTTACAAAACACCCTCACCCACCTCCTCCCCGAGATGAACATACTGGGGATATATTTGCTGTGTCATCGAACGCGTTTCGCCTGTGATTGCATGGTATCCATTATGTCTACCGAAGGACCGAGAGCACGTGCAGTAACAAAACATTGGGGGCGAACAACTTCGTCTTCTTCTAACGGGACGACTCTTATTGGTGCGACTACAAAATTTCGTCATCGTTACCATAGTGAAAACATAGTCTCGCACCCGTTGCGTGTTTCTCTCCTGGTTCCATGTGACAATTTCCTCTTTCTCATCAAAGGGTGTACCCTCTCCACTACGATAGCTTTGTGAATCGCGCTTACGACGCCGTCGTACGCGCGTCGCAGGCTACGACGTCTTAGCGCATCTTAGCGTAACTAACGATCGCGTTTGTGAATCCGACCCCTGTTTACAGTTAGAGCAGGGGACCCTCGTTCTGAAGGCATTGTTTTCTGCTAGGCGCTGCTAGGGTGGCTCTGGCAGGCTGGAGCTGTGTTTAAAGGGGCACTAAAATGCAAAAACAACTTGCCCCAAAGATGAAAGCACGTGTTTTGATTAGTTTAATTCAAACAAAATTAGTTTACACAATGCGTTTAGAAGAAAAACGCAATGAAAACAGAGCAGTCTTTGGCGGCAACGAATGGGATCCCAGGAAGCAGAGATTGGCGGCATCCAAAGAGACAGCAGGAGAAGCGTGCGCATACCTATCGTGGGTGTGTGGATTTGGGACGTGCGTGATCGTAGTGTTCCGCACATGCGCGGTATGATGCGCACTGCTGCATTTTTCAATACCGATTCACTGAATTGTAGCACACAACAGTTATCGCGAATGTTCCACTGACAACATTTATCTTCGCTTCCTTCGAACAGTGACACCAGTCCGCTTCGCAACGCGCACTATGTTTTTCACCGGGACTGCTCCATGACGTCGCACGAGCGTGCACGCGCAGCATGGACTAAAAACACCGATACACGAGCTGAAGCGACGTTCACTGCTTTGCGCAAGCAAGAAAGAGTCCGGTAAAATTTTGATTGTAGCTTCGTAACGGAACCAAAGTTTTCAATTATGATAACAAGTACGAAATTAACATAGCGTGTAACGTAATTTGAACGGAACTTGTTTTTTGCATTTTAACTTTGACGCGAGCCGTGTATAGCGTTGTGTAGGCAAGTCACGCAACTTCATTTCTCCGTTACCGTCAAATGTTAACGAAAATACACTTCTACCGTTACTGATCTGACCTCTGACGTTTTTCAGAGTAGTGATCGACAGTGCCTCCTCCTCGTTTTTTTTTTTCTTTATCACATCACCATCGCCGCCCCTCCATGAACGACATCATCCTCTCCGTTGTCCTCACCACACTGCTCTTACTGAAGCAATAATTTCGTGAGCTCCACTGTTGGTATTTCTGGAAAGAAGCTTTCGCCATCCATCGTTGCTGCAACAAGTAGTCGGATGCATTGGACGAAAGCCATCCCGTTATTGGGACAGTGCAGTTGTCGAATACTTATAGCAGTCGCCATCCCTTGTTGGAAGTAAAATGTTTTACTTCAGCATTTTTTCCCCTCACCTTATTCTCAGTTTAATTCGAGGAAGGTTCCTATTTTTTTCAACTTACGCCTGGTTTCCTTCAAGGGAGGTCCTTTTCCCTTTGTTAGACTTACTTTCGGTTTCATTCAAGGAAGGGTACTAAAATTTTCTCGAGTTTGCTCTCGGTTGCATTGAAGGTGGGTAGGCCCTTTTTTTCTTGATTCTTTTTTTTTTTTTTTTCAATTTAATCTTGGCCTCATTCAAGGAAGGTTGCTAGTTAACGCCATGATGTCACCTCGTCAACGAAAAATTAGCTAGTGTTCTCTCTCCAATTCCGACGTGGTCTGTCGGAGTTCCATGAACTCGCATAATCCGACGTGCCGCCATCAATCTCTGCATAATCGGCTCTTCGGGAGCATAGCGCTGCTGCAAGATGGCGTCTCAATCCTTTCGTACTCGTGCTGCCAGATACTTAGTACGCCTGACCGCCGTACCTCGTGCCAGTGGAAAGCCCGCGTAGTAATCGTCACTGCTGTCGCATAGCGAACTGCGGTGGCCTGGCCTTGAGCCGTCCATCTCCATTAATGGCTGACGCTTTCCCAAGCTGGCCAGGCCTACTCGTCGGTATTTTACCTGCTTCACGTGGGCATGTAATTGTAGAGCAACACAACTTGAGGAACGCAAAGCAAATGCTGGAAGAAAAAGAAGTCCGACATTGATACTGTGATGACGGAGCCGGATTGTACGATAGTCGACGTTTTCTATCGAACGTGCGCTTCTGACACGATTTTCTAGACCATAAAAAAAGTGTCGTTCGTTCTCTATCTGTTTTTTGTATAGAGAGCGGAAAAGTCGAGCTACCGGGGAAGAGTTGGAAGTGTCGTCGGAACTGCGGCCGGAATTGCGTCATTTCGAATACGTTCTTTGTATCTCGTCCAAATACAGGTCGCTGCGAAACGTACAATCAGGAGTGAGTAGCTACGTATAATGTACAGAGTGAAAACAGCTGCGTTAATTTGAGTTTGAAAAAAATGCCGGAGTTGTTGCAACCGACTTTATGGACACCGTCGTGCTACAGGTAATACATTTTAATAGGCCGTCGGTAACGTCAACGTGAAGTTGACATTACCGGCGTATCAGACCGACGTTTCAGAACCAGTGGCAGGCATTAGAGAGCTTTAGTATATCTAGGGTTCCGCATTTTCGTTTTTTTTTTGTTTTTTTTTGCGGATTCGACGTATGTTTTCTGGTGTTTATTGATTTTCACGAAATCGGCGTTTCCCTATGTTTTTCCTGGCGTGTATGTGGCTTACCCGACTGTTATCGGCGAATAGAAATCACAATGTAATTTCCGTACGACGCTCATTCGACATGGCGTTGTTCGCTGCGGTGGCGTTTTACGGCTATAACGAAAAAGTAAACGGACATTTTTCACAACCATCGTATTTCTGTATGGTTTTCTGATCTGCATCAACGACTTGCTGGACATCTGCAGCAACTTACCGCCGTCATGTCCACGAATGTCCTTCTGTATTCGGTGTTTTTCGATTAAAACCGAATGAAGGAAAATTTGCCCGGCGTATGTTTTTCGATGTTTTTGATTAAAACCGAAGACGCGGAACCCTGAGTGTATTGTACGCTATCGCCTTTGCGTACGTAAGGGATAGCGTTGGTGGTTCTGCGCGCTGCGCGAAGCTACCAACGCTATGCTACGCTACTACCAACGCTATGCTTTACGTACGCAAAGACCGCAGCGTACGATGTACTAAAACTCTCTATTAGTGGGTTTTAGTGCACCGTACGCTATCGCCTTTGCGTACGTAAAGGATAGGTACGATGCTCTAAAACTCTCTGTTGTGTGAATCAGAGTCAGTTGATTGCATGGATGCCGTCAATACGGTACATCCAAGGCCAAGTTATCAACAGCCTTCTAAAGACATAGTTGAAGTGTGTACTAACAATGCCACCTCATCTCGCCCCTTCCCCGCGAATACGTATTAAGTTGGGACGTTGTCTGCTTCAGCTGCAGACGATTTGAAGCACAGACTTTCTGTGGCTTCTTTTGCACGAAGCTTGCGTTTTTGTTTTCCCGTTTCATCGGTCTCCATCCCCTTTGCTCACGTATGGCATACTGTTGAACGAGAAAAACGAACAAATGAAAGAGTCACCTCACGAAGTCCCGGTCCCGCATTGGGTTGGTGCACTATACCTGCAAATTCTTGCGCTGAACATTGACTTCAGTATTTGAATCGCGTTTTTGTCGACTGTTGCCCTCTGTTGTGGAAGTATAGCTCAGCCACGTAGCGCACTGTAATTTTGGAACGACCCTGTCTCGAGCGCTGGGGAACATTATATGGGCGATACATCTGTGTGTGACGCAGTCTCTGTGTGAGCATAAGGACCTACGCCATTATCGATTAAACCCGGAACATCCCAAGGACGACTTCGCGCCCTCGTACGGTTTAGTTCTTGGAATCGTTTCCAGTTCGAGAGAAATGCGCCTGTGGAAGGAATCGAAGTGAGGATGGGGAGCATCCCAGCTGCCTCATCTCTCTCTCTCTCTCTCTCTCTCTCTCTCTCTCTCTCTCTCTCTATCTCTCTTTCTTTCTTTCTTTCTTTTTTCTAATGCGATATTGTCACGTCGGGTTTTCCCTTCATTCTATTTTGATTATACTTTTTTTTTTCGTTATGTGCTCAAGATGTGTTTTGGAACATGATAAGTTGTAGCGGAAGGTCGCTGAACACGTTCCTTTTATCTATTGTGAGGTGTTTGACGGCCACCTTGTATGTAGTAAGAGTTCACGTCCGGGCGAAACGTAATAGAAGTGTACATAAAAGAAGAAAAAAGTACTAAAAAAAGAAAACTGCGTCGGCCGGGAATCGAACCCGGGCCACCCGCGTGGCAGGCGAGTATTCTACCACTGAACCACCGACGCTGTGTGATAGTTGTTTTCGAGAACGTATGAGGAGCAGAGCGTGAATTGAGCAATCTATACATTTTGATAGCATCGCTAAAATTATAAGCATACTCGGAGACACTGTAAGGAGATTCTGACGAAGCTAAGATTGAGAAGAGTACTCACCCTTGGGATCAAAATTCTATGTTGGAGTACCCATTATGCGCTTAGATTTTCGATTTAAACTGCGCGTGACAAAAAATAAAAGCGGATGCCTTGCAATCATTTCCAATTAGCTATATACTGCCTTCGTGTG
The DNA here is from genome assembly GCF_037126465.1 of Ornithodoros turicata. NCBI lineage: Eukaryota > Metazoa > Arthropoda > Arachnida > Ixodida > Argasidae > Ornithodoros > Ornithodoros turicata. The sequence goes on along the minus strand of NC_088202.1, from coordinate 43,875,870 downwards.
TGTATGCCGATTTGCATAGTTTCTTAGCAGCCTAAACTTTGTTGGGATAATTGCGTGGCTATTTTTTTTAACAATTTCTATGCGTCATTATGCACCACTGCTTCTAGAGGTAATTGCAAAAAACGCAACAATCCCCCTACCACTCAAGAGAATGACGGTATGGGACATTGAATATGTGTAGGAACGAGCGGTATTTAATTTTGTCGCAATATGCTAAAACAAATCTAGAACATGAAAAAAATTTTGACACGATTTTCTGCACTCCCTGTACATCATTGGCAAAAGTTTTGGCGTCCGCTATGCCAGTGTTATTTTTTTACCGAGGGGAAGAAATACAGTATGTACTTTATCTTGGGTAAACCTGTATAACGTGAGGGCTAACTCACGAAACATTGCGAACTGTGGTAGCCGTTTCTCTGCAGTTTTATTGCAGTTTTGCTTTTTTGCACACGTTACGTTCACCTCTTAGAAGCAAAACAAAACAAAACTCCAGCAATATACAGGGTGTTTGCTCTAACGAGTCCAGAAATTTTATTTAAAGCGAGCGATAAAGGAGAAACGAGCGCTACTTTTCAGTTACTTGACTAAGAAACAGGTGCTACCTGTTCCTTACTCAAGTAGCAGAAAAGTACCACCTGTTTTTCTTACATCGCACGCTTTAAATATAATTTCTGGACACGTTAGAGCAAACAACCTGTATACTGCACCATGCATTTCAACGGCCTATATTACTTAAAAATTGCCATTCTGATGTAGAATCACACGTCCTTCCGATGGTGTGCGTGACCGAGACTTCATAAATTACATGTAACGTTTGGGCGTTACGGTTTCGTGTGTGTGGGGGGGGAAGCTACCTAATTAATATAATGATTTAGTTATCGCAGGGCGATAGTCATAACGGGGTGGAGTCCCTGCACGCCGGGCAATATTCGAGACAGTACCCGTCTCCTTCAGGTTCACCTCACCGCACAGAGGTGGCGTAACACGACAACAGAACTGAACATTTTGACGGAAAAAAGACATAGGGAAATTCGGCAATAGTTAAAAACAGGGGTCTATAGTCGAAGTAATCTGTATGATTTGGAAGGGGAAGATGGTACCAGGGTTGACATTTGTAAACGCAGTACCTTGCCCAAATCCGGGAATGCGGTCCTTTATGGAAACACGCAAGAGGAAAGTAGGGAGATTGGCGCTAGGCGCACATGGAAATGCACCGAACGAGTGGGGTCATGGGAGATATGGGATTGGTCCTCCTTTGGGGGCCGGGAGACAAAAAGTAAGATCAGTTACGAGACCCGTCAAGACTAGGGTAAGGGAATCGGAAACTAGACAGTGGACAAGTAAAATGCAGGCGAAACCGTCACTTCAGGTGTATAGGGAATACAAAAGGGAAATACGTTCATATGGAATCTTCGACAACTCTAGAGCAAGCGCACTGCTGTTTGAGGCAAGGACAGGGATGCTACGAACGAAAACTCATCTTGCAAAATATACAGATGTCACAGATAAAACATGCGGTATATGTGGAGAAGAAGAGAAGACTGCGGAGCATGTCATATTGGCATGCAAAGGTATTCAGCCGACGCAGGGTGATGTGACCTTATGGAAAGCAGTGGGTTTCCGAAACGATAGGGGCGAAGTTAACTTCGAAACAGTACAAAATACGAAGGACCAACTGAATGATTCGTGGCATAGGAATAACGAAGTTGTGCGAATAGTTCTGATCATCTAAAGTAATTTCAGTATCAGTAATGTGCCAGTTCTAGGATAGGTGGCGCTAGCTACCGCCCGCTGGAAAGGGTAAAGCCAGAGTATCTATCCATCCATCCATCCATCCATCCACCCACCCACCCACCCACTGAAAGTTATTTGCCATGGTTCTGGAGCGGCTTTGCAGCTGTTTTCGCGTGTTTCTTGTCTGTGTGTTCTGTGTAGCGGCTCTAGAAATAAAGCACGACGACAGGTGCATTTGGAGTGTTCCACGGAATGCGTGAAACAAGGCGTATGATCGAATACGCCATCACCTGCATTCACGTTCTTGACAGCTGCTGCGAGGTTTTGTCCCGTCTCGAACGAGCTTTGCGTCGTCTGTGAGCTGCGATTAATTCCATCGCAGCTCCATTGAGCGCCGTCCGTATGCGGTGATGTGAAACTGAAGCAGACACAGGAAAAAAAGAAAAGAATTAGCTTTTGAGAGGGGTAAGCCATTCAAATCCATGGGGTAAGGTCGTGCTGCTTTTTGTTGTTCTTTTTTCTACACGGCAACAATCTACTTTGACTTGACTTTGACCTTATTTTTTAAGTGCTCATAACAGCTGCAAGGCCTTGTGATCTACGCCGGAAATTGTAAATAATCTTCGAAACGTGTAATGAATGTAAAATGCAACTGGCATGTATTGTGCTGATCGTGTTCGGGTCAGTTCGCGTTTGCTTTCTTTTCTTCTTTTCTTTCTTTTTTTTTTAACTTACCATTTCTTTGTGTGTACACATACAGTTTTGATTTCTTGTATTCACAACGGTAACAGATACGGTCTCAACAGGTAACAGCGGTAGAGTATCGCCTGTGGCGATGAACCTCCCCACTCTCCAAAGCTAAATAAAGTTGTTGTTGTTGGTAACAGCTGCAGTATTCGGGAAGAACCGGGCCCACTGACCCTGAAAACCTAATAGTTATAGCCAGATTAGTTAATTGTGCTTCTCAGTTATCTCGTATATCTCGACTGCAGAAATTGCGTGACTTTTTCAAACAATCTTATCATCACATAATCATTACACACGATTTAAGGACGCAGAATTGTGTAAAATGTGAGTGCTTGGGCAGACATGTAAGCTGGATCTAACAACAACAACAACAATAATAATAATGGTAATAAATTTCTATATAATATAATATAATAATAAACTTCTGCATTAACAACCGTTATCTAATGATAGCATGGAAAAGCTGCATGAAATGAAGCACAGTGGGGCATTTCCATTCTCGGTTACTGCACAACAGCTGTGCTGCTCAAAATCAAATAAACCCGACTAAAAATTGCTCCGGTGATGCCTGCCAACCATCACAATACTACTGAAGGCAGGAAGGTGGTCGGCTCGGATCCTTCCACCAGCTGTGCTGTCTGAGGTGTTCCCTGGGTTTTCAGGCATACCTTCCAGGTGGACATCAGCGCAGTTTCCCTTGAAGTCGGCCCAGAACTCCACCTTTCTTCCACTCTTTCCTGCTGCGCTCCCCATCTGTTCACGTGTGAACACCACTCAGCCGTGCACAGTTGCACCGCAGCACGAACACGAAAGAAGTGAAATAAGAACACCTCCTGCCAAAACGCCGAGAACCAAAGATGGTGAATTTGCTCGCGAAACGTTTTAGCGCTAAATCGTTTGAGAATCTAGGGGGCGCTCTCTCGCCTTTGGAGTCGAGGTCCGCGAGGCTGAAATTTGGTTGAACGTGGAATTTACATTGCTGGGCTTTAATTTAATTAATTCTATTGCTTGATATTGTCTTTTTTGAGTTTGGAGAACCGAATAGTTAAAAAAAATAGATACATCTATTTTTTTTAACTATTCGTAACGTTTCGTCGTAGGAGTTTTTTGCGGGGCTAAATTAATTTCATGTCATCCATTAAATTTCAATTGTATATTAGCTAATTCGATTAATTTGACCCTACGCCAAGTCGTAACGGCAAAATGTGCCACCAAATTTCTCAAGTTCCGGTCTCATGAATGATCGGGAAAACCTAAATTCCACATTAAAAAACGTTTGTGAAGCAAAATTTGTGTGGTCGTGAGCAACAAACGTAACGTGTAACCTCATGTGGGATGACACGTGTTGCAGTGATATACGGCGAGCTCCTCATTCTTTCTTCGTATGAAGCTCCATGGCTCTGACAAAGGCGCTGTGGGTTTTCCTCCGTATGACTCATCCTTTGGGAAACCCCGTCTTCGTTTCGCACAATAAGGGGCGCGAAGTCGGTCGACGAGCGCGAAAGAAAAACATACACCGAAGTTGTGTTTTCGACCTCAGTTTCTCCGGACTGAATTTCAGAATTTCATTTCTGCTGATTCATCGTTTGCTGCCTTGGAGTTGAGACAGTACGTACATACGGGAGCGCTGTAGGCAATACGTTCCGCTTTCACCGTTCACGAAGGAACGTTTTGGCAATGTCATTCATTTCATTTGTTCTTGGATTGGATTGGAAAAGAAAGAAAAATATGGAGAGGTTAGTCCCGACCCAGTGAGAACCGGCTACTTTAAAACGTGTTTGTGGGTGAAAAAATAGAGCCAGAAAAAAGAGAAGAACAAATAAACAAACGAAAACAGGAAAGGGGCAGAGTGGGTGATTTGTTCTTTATTCATTCATACATACTCATTGTTCTGTATTATTTAGTGGGTTTACGCTCATGCCTGTCACTGACAAAGATTGGAACAACAACAACTTCTTGAATGATGGTTAATGGGGAGTGTCATCGCTAGTCATCACTAAAATAAAAATATGACTAGCCCTAAAAGGTGTGAACGAATGCAAACGCCGAGGAAGCGGAATAAGAAAATTGGGATGACAGAAACGGGGCGCCTGTTTTTCGAATAGTATACTCGCGTCATTTTTGTTTTTCTTATCGAGATGACCAGAAGACACTGGCACGTAGGGGGGAATTGCGTATGGGCGCGAGGCCCAGGGGTCTGGAAAATAACGATTGGTGCGTCTTATCCCTTCTTCGCTCTGTGGTGGGCGCACTACGTGGCAATGCACTCTCTCCATGGCAACTAAGATCACAGAAAGAATGCCGCAAGAATGGAGCCGCACTGCACTCGACAGAATGCGGCGATTGAGTGTCGCAGTGCAGAGCACTACAATGCGTGGTCAATTGCGGTTCTTTTCTTTTTCTTTTTTTTGTCACAGTGTCGGTGGACATTTCACGCACCCGATTTCACACGTTGCCGCAAGAAAAAGCGGCGGCCACCGATTCGATGAAACAGCGTTCGATCAATTGGCGTTCGATGAAACGTCCACTTTCGACAAAATGGTGTTCGATGAAATGTCACGGAACCGGAGTCCGCCCATTTCGTCGAACGCCGTTTCATCGACCCCTGACCAAGGTTAGGTCAGAGCCTTTTACATGTTTCACACGTTGGGGAGACTCACCAAGGTCAGCTTTTACATATATCACACGTTGGGGAGACTCACCAAGGTAAGGTCTGGTCAGCCTTTTACGTATTTCACACGTTGCCGCAAAAAAAAAAGCGGCGGCCGCCGATTCGATGAAACAGCGTTCGATCAATCGGCGTTCGATGAAACGTCCACTTTCGACAAAATGGTGTTCGATGAAATGCCACGGAACCGGAGTCCGCCCATTTCGTCGAACGCCGTTTCATCGACCCCTGACCAAGGTTAGGTCAGAGCCGTTTACATATTTCACACGTTGGGGAGACTCACCAAGGTAAGGTCTGGTCAGCCTTTTACGTATTTCACACGTTGCCGCAAGAAAAAGCGGCGGCCACCGATTCGATGAAACAGCGTTCGATCAATCGGCGTTCGATGAAACGTCCACTTTAGACAAAATTGTGTTCGATGAGATGTCACGGAACCGGAGTCCGCCCATTTCGTCGAACGCCGTTTCATCGACCCCTGACCAAGGCTAGGTCAGAGCCTTTTACATATTTCACACGTTGGGGAGACTCACCAAGGTCAGCTTTTACATATATCACACGTTGGGGAGACTCACCAAGGTAAGGTCTGGTCAGCCTTTTACGTATTTCACACGTTGCCGCAAAAAAAAAAAGCGGCGGCCGCCGATTCGATGAAACAGCGTTCGATCAATCGGCGTTCGATGAAACGTCCACTTTCGACAAAATGGTGTTCGATGAAATGCCACGGAACCGGAGTCCGCCCATTTCGTCGAACGCCGTTTCATCGACCCCTGACCAAGGTTAGGTCAGAGCCGTTTACATATTTCACACGTTGGGGAGACTCACCAAGGTAAGGTCTGGTCAGCCTTTTACGTATTTCACACGTTGCCGCAAAAAAAAAAGCGGCGGCCGCCGATTCGATGAGACAGCGTTCGATCAATCGGCGTTCGATGAAACGTCCACTTTAGACAAAATTGTGTTCGATGAGATGTCACGGAACCGGAGTCCGCCCATTTCGTCGAACGCCGTTTCATCGACCCCTGACCAAGGTTAGGTCAGAGCCTTTTACATATTTCACACGTTGGGGAGACTCACCAAGGTCAGCTTTTACATATATCACACGTTGGGGAGACTCACCAAGGTAAGGTCTGGTCAGCCTTTTACGTATTTCACACGTTGCCGCAAGGAAAAGGGGCGGCTACCGATTCGATGAAACTGCGTTCGATGAGACGTTCATTTTCGTCGAAATGGCGTTCGATGAAACGTCACGGAACCCTCGGGAGTCACTATACATTGCGCAGAGATTGCGCGAAGGAGATCACCAGCACCGCAGGAGATTTAAAACTTTGTAAAACAGGATTGGCGAATCCCGAGTCAAAATGTCACGTGGGGCAATACCAATATTTGACATACTATCCGCGACCTGTGGAAAGTGCTTTTTGTGGGTCGAGCCACTAGGTGGTACAGGGGGACTATATTTTACCTTTAACGGGAGAAGAACTTCGTCGTTGAATTTAAGACCACCCGCTAAATATATAGTGTTTCATCAACGCTTAAACGCAGAATGTGCCGTACACAAGTCGTCGGCGCTGTTGGTGTCGCGATGACTAGCTGACGCTACCCAGTTATTGCGTGAGCGCTTTGGAACGTGGCCAGTGACGTAGCGATGTGTGGTTGTTTCCTTTGGCCCGAGGGACGTTCCCACCTCGCTTACTACGTAATCCTTCTCGGAACCTCGGGCCTTCTATTTACAAATATTGAGTCGACTGAATCCCCTCTTCCTCTACACTCCGCGTGCGGGCCCATGGCTGTACTGCAAGATCAGAAACAGAACGTGTCGTGCTATGCGTAAGATGTACTCCTTTCTCGGCGGGAAGATATACTGTAGCACTTCTTTCTCGGCGGGCTCAACATGAACTACGCTGTCGTGTAAACCACGCCGCGCAGGTATACGTTGATTTATTGTACGGGTTTTGCAGAAATTCGACGTCACTCCGCAACCACGATGATAGAACCAGTAGGACTCTGTTGGAAATAGTGACTTCTTTTGGCCTGAGGTTTTTGCTTCAATATACGTGCACGCGGATCGGTGGATCTTCCACTTTTCCGCAATGGCGCACGGAACCCTAATTACGTCGTCAACATAATTTGCATTTTACAAAAAAAAAAAAAAAAAAAGAATCCGACTTTCACCTCAAAGTCGACGGTTTCTCGAATACAGATGACGTTTTAATGACTTTTGCCGATTACTTTCCTCTTCTTTCTGTTCTCTTTTTTAGTTGTCGCGCTTCGAAACGGCTGTAGGAGCTAGAACGTGGCTCCGAAGCTCTTGAGCATGCGAATAAGCTTGCTCATGTCAACTCAATATGTTACCGTCGTCATGTATCTGTTGTTGTCACCTGCTCAAGTTCTTACGGTGTCGTTATAGTTTCACCGCCGTGGTTTCACCTATTATGCGGTGGTATGAGGTAGGTAAACGGTTTGAGATTTCATGGGAAGCCATGTCAGGCCTCATGCATGGCCCAAAATGCACAGTCCGATAAAGGTTGCGATAAACGGTGCGATGCCTGCAGAACCGAAAGTGCAGGACGTATACTACTGGTACTATATCGCGGTTACTCGGACAGATGGCTCCGTCAGTGCCATTAGCAGGTTCGACACCAAGAGGGTCCCAGTACCTCTTTCGTGAACATCGGATTAAGATGTCTGATGAAAGTGTGTGTGTCATTTTACCGAATAGCGCGAAAGGTTTTGATGTGTGCAATCTGTTTCCGAGAAAAAAAGAAAAGAAACTCGCATAAACATGGCTCCGTGCGTTCACCCTTAACTCGCCACTCCGAGTATAACGAGGGGGTATATAAAGTACGATGCACGTCACCGATGACGTTACAGGGTCCACGTGTTCTGGTTCGCTGGCCAATGAGGGTCTGCGCCGTGTCCCTTTGCCGCAGTAAAGCAGTTTTGCCAGTTCCCCCTAAGAATTGGGGATAGAAGGAGCGATCGAGTCATGACCGAGCCAGGAGCCATGCTTTTTCAGAACCTCGAAAGCCGAGTAGCAGACGACAGTGGAGTAGCAGACAACATTTTTCCGGACCAATCAGCGAGCGCACCCCTGTAGCGTCAGCGCGAGGTCCCAGGCAGATCACAGGCCGGTACAGCTCTCCACCGCCGTTGGGCACTGTGGCTTTTTGTGGCGTGCTTTAAATTCAATTTCTGCGATAATTATGACTCCATGGGGTGAATTAATTCTTACTGGCTTGCTTAGCAGTTTTATACAAATAAAACAAAGTGTTAAAAATGACTTCTGTGCTACTTTATAGTATGCCTTTTAAACGAAGAACCGTGTACAGTTTTCACTGTCGGCTGGTTATCGTCCGTCTAACTGAGACTTGAGCGACATTACGACATAAAATACGCGATGAAATTCAGCGAGGATGTATTTGCCGTCCGTGAAAGCAAATAGAGCGGACGGAATGCAACCGTCTTGTGTGAGCGTGTGCTGCGATGACGCGTCGCGTTAGTATAGAGTGAAAAAACGTTTATATTTCACGCGAAAATAGAGGGACACCTGTACGGTGCCACGGGGAAATGACATTGCGAGAAGGCCAGAGTCGTAAAGTCAGTCAGCGCGCCTACGCGGTTCCTCGCATAGTGGCATACTGACGTCAGCATGAATGTGGAGATATGACACGAGGATTCTCGCTCGTTCCGAAAGTGTAATGAAATTTTTGCCTTTTTTACCCTGAAATTCCAATTTCCCCAGAAAGGTGTCCAGTTTCTTAAACTACTTTGGCATTTGCCCTCCCTTTTCAAAAGCTACTGCTATATATCACGTGAGGACGCCGTTGGGTGGTCAGGAAGGAGGGGACTTCGCTGCAATGTGGACAACCCTTCTGTTTTATAAGTAACCTTTTAGGTATTGTATGGTTCGTTTCTCATTTGTAACGTTCCGTATCCGTTCTCTCCGTGGAGCATTTCTCTTTTACTCATGTACACATGGTATAACATTGTATTATTTATAAAAATCGTACTCGTTCCGTTTTATTTTGTCGCATCAGAGCAGCATAGACGAAGCCTGCACGGGCCCGGGCTATCTGCCTTGTTCAACAGACTGCAGTGTCAGCTGCTCTCTACGCTTATTTTTAATCGTCAGTAGTTTGTTTCCTCGAATATCCGGTTCACCTTGTTAATGATCACTGTGCGTTATGCAAGTAGACCAAGTACCTGTGCAGTTCCGTATAGTTTCTCCATCCCCGCGGGCCTGGGGATCGACCTCATTGGTCGTTCTCCCAAATAAGGGAACAACAGCCCAGCGAAGGACGCATGGGTCTCTTGGTTCAGTCTTAGTTCAGTGGTTAGCGTGCTGGCCGTGTCACGTCGAGACTGGGAGGTACCCGGGTTCGAATCCTGGTGCCGGCTGTACTGTCTGGGGTTTTTCCTGGTTTTCCTCAGACGCTTTCAGAGTGGCACTGTTGGCACAGTTCTCTTAGAGGTCGGCCCTGGACGCATATTCCCCAGGGCGTTAGTCGTGACGTTGCCCACCTCGCTGAGGCCGACAACGGCGTGCCCTTTTACCATCACTACCACCACGAAGGGTCTCTTGAAGCAAGGCCAACAAGCACCCCCTTGTTGTTCCCTGTGAGTGGACAGCGTCACGTAGTTTCTCTACACTTTACCTCATAGCGTATTGCCAGAATGGCTTTTGCTTTACGCCTTCTTCTTTGGATATCTTTTCCTCCCATAAAATTTATTTTTCTTTGCAGCTGTGAGCATGATGTATTGCCTTGTCTTCAACGAACTTCATAATGTCGTCACCTGTCGTTTGCGACCAAATATATTTGTTCTGAAACGAACGAGTCATCTGTACGTAATGCATATTGGCGGTGGAAACTGCGTCATGCTTGCGTAGTCGCGTCCCCCCCCCCCCTCTCTGTCTCCCAATATCCTGCTTCGGAGCCATACGCAACACTGTGGGCCACTTTTAGCATTGGGAGAAGCACCCCTGTGTGAGTAGGGCTAAAAATATAAGACCGGCGTAGGTGGCTGTCGGTTTCACCTGCACGGGTGGAAGCAGGATGTTAGCAGCACAATAGAGAGTGTTACGCAATTGTTATCGCTGCTTCCACTCGCTTCGAAGGCAGGGAAGCAATGTCGATTGTTTGTGGGATGTAACTACTTGGTTCGTATAGGGAGTGTCATGTTTTGTTTGTCGTTATACGTTCAAAGAATGGTTTTTAAGAACGGCGCGTTTAAGTCCCGCCCTACTGCTGTGTTCGTATTGGCCTCCATAGCATTCCGCATCACCTTACGTCGCGAGAAGTAGTGCGCCAACACTGAAAATATCAGCTTACAAGGCGGCACCTGGAGGCGGTGCAGTATAATTTCTGCGTCGGAGTAACGGTGTTAGGGCTGACAGACTGCATTTCGTACCGATCTTAGTTCGAACGTAGGTCTAGCGACATAAAAACGCACGTGAAAAATTGGAAATTGCATTCACTCAACACGACTACATTAAAGGAGCAATGAGGTGACCATTTAACGTGACTTTAACGTGACTCGAAACTCTGCCTCATCTGTCAAGCTGACCACCAGGAGCCACCGTGTAAAATAGTTTCGCTCTGCGGTGTGTGGAATTGATAAAAACACTCGGAGATAGCAGCCGCGGACGGGCGGCACAATCCTCGCGTGACGTGGAGAAGGCTGCGTGTCTTTTTTTCTTCTTCTTTTTTTGTCTTCCCAGCTCACGCGCCGATTATACACGCTTGAGCTGTGTCGCCATACGTCACTGGTCACGTGAGGGGAATTGCATACGTCACGGCGTCCTCTCGTTCTGCGATGCGCTCTTTTCAGGAGGAGAGGATTTTTGAAAGGTGGTGGGGAACAGGGCCCTCACGCGCGCTCTGTAGGTCACGTGCGCTCATCATTCTTTCGCAGTAGGGGCTTGTTTTATTCCATGCAGAACACGCCGGAGCGGGGGAAAAATAGCGGGGAGGGTAACCTCAGTGGCCCTTCAGTCAGTGTTAAATGGTTTGTCCTTTCATCCTCTTCAGTTTCTTCCGCACTGTTCGATGTTGTACTTCGTGAGCGTATCAAAATGAAGCGACGGTTAATGTACTGCATAGGAAGTGGTAGCATTTCCTTCTTCAGGTTGAGGAGCACACACACGCAGACTTGTTCCCGTCACTGCAAAAAAGTAATTGATTACCGTTACAAATTACTCGACTCAAAATGTAATTGAGTAACGAGCAGAGCTGTGTAAGTTACTCACAAAGTGTAATTACGTTACAGTTACACGACTAAGTTACATGTAAAATTGCTAAGTCTGAAATGTACCTCAGTTAGAGTTAGTCCTTGAATGTTACTCATTACTTACTCGGTTACTTGCTACTCGGTACATTCTTACTCGGTTACTTATGTTCAAGGTGACAACATGTAGAAGTTTGGAACACAGTGTATCAAACGTAGTACTTGTTGAAAACAAACTTCTTCAATAGAATTCAGGATAGTAACCCGACACAACACACTGAGGAAGCAGGGGTAGGGAGATTTTTTTCTTTTAGTCAGACTCTACTACTCTAGTAATTGATTACTCGTTCATTGATTACTCAAAATTGTAATCGGATTACTTGGAAAATTACTGGTTCAAGAATGTTATTGATTACTCGAAAATTGCTCAAAAAGTAATTGATTACGAGTAACGCAGTTACTTGTAACGTGTTACGTAGAAGTCTGCACATGTGTCATCCTCGTCGTTTTGTGTCCGTGTGCTCCTCATGTATGTATGTGTTCCTCATGCATATGGATTACAAGCTGGCCTGTGCGAATAGTAGCTTCGCAAACGATAGAAGCGAAAAGTTTATGCTCTACACAAATACGAAGCGAATAGCTATATGCAACCCAAATGAATATACAGGGTTAGCCAGGGTTATTGGCTTTGGTATTCGACTCCGAAAATTTGCGCAACCCTAACTACAATGCATTTATGATGTATCATTAGCATCATCAGGATATTATGAATAGTGGCTACCTCTCGCCAACAGTTTCTGACGGCACGGCATTTTACGTTCCGATGTGGCATATCACTCACGACGTTGCGATAAATTTGCGTAGTGGCCTCAAGACGTTTATTTTAAAGGAATAGTTATTACACAGCTACACACACACCACTGCGTTTATGTTGGGACTTTATTTTGTGCCTGGCTCCAACGAGCCAAGTGTTCCGTAACACATATACGTCCCTAAGATGTGGTTTTCACTTCTCATCAGTCACGCAACGAATCTTCGCGAACGAACACTTCTAAACTTCCGGCCATTTGGTAAAGAACCTATACTGCGCAGCCGGGGGCCAGTATTGCATAATGTTTTTTTTTTCTTTTCATTTTTTACCCGTGCAAATAAGCACCGCTTAGGAGCATTGACGTCACATAGTGCACGTGCCGGCCGGAGCTCCCGTTGCTGACGTCGGTACGTCTCGATCGATGTGGAGCCCCGCGGCTGCACTGCAGGATGGAGAGCGCAACAAAGCGCCCCACAGAGGTCCCGCGAAGTGCATGGGACGAGATGGAGCGGACAAATAGGAGAGCGTTACCCAGCAAAGCGCACGCTGGACTCACTTCCCAAAGAGAAAGAAAAAAATGGGGGGGGGGGGGGGGGGGTTGGAAATGCTCTGCGTCCTTTGAGGTGTTGCTGTGTGGACCTTTTAGTTTTCCGTGAAAAAACGATTTGCAAATATGTGCTGCCTGTACGTGCTTCGGTCGAAGCATTGGCAGCGTTGCAGACGGACCATTGACGGTAGCTTGGATCTCTCTTTTTTTTTAATTTTTATTTTTAATTCCGTGTTAGCGCCGCGAAGCAATTGTGGGTATGAGCGGCGTACAGACGTGGACAGATGGAGAGAGGACAGCTGGAAGGTGTAGGGAACAGGGGGGCTTGATGTGCGTCCTGGGCCGACTTCAGGGGGAACTGTGCCGACATTCGTCTGGAAAGTCATCGGAAAATCCAGGGAAAAACCTCAGACAGCACAGCAGGTGACAGGATTCGAACCGTGTCACCTGCCGGTCTCTGCGTGGAAAGCGATCATCTTAACCACTGTGCCACGGGAACTGGTGCTTTGATCACTACATCTCCCTAAAAATGTCGCCAGGCCTTATAGAGTTACTGCTTTCGTCACACTTGTCTTAACTGTGGTTTATCCTATCTCAAATCTCCAGGTGTTGCAAGATCATTTATTTTGAGTAATAGACACGTGCAGCATACAGTCTTTCTTTAAATTAAATATGGGAACAACATTTCTGATGGCAACCAAGGAAATTGGGGTTGCAGAATTACTGACAGGCGAATCCAGACAACCGTGTCGCAAGCAGTACATCAGTAGAAATTACAACAGTAGTAGCGTTACTTATTGTGCGCAGAGTATCTGGTGAATTCGAAGCTGGCTTTTCCACCACGAACGCATACCGTGCTCAGGTTACTGCACTCCATTGTTAAGGGGACATTTCGTGAAAATATAGTAATGAGCGTTACAAAGAGGAACGAAGTCCTGTTTCAGTGTTGCGTGAGCAGTATTTTTTTCTTCTTTCTTTATGCCTGCAGTAAGTCTATAGCTGTGTTCCGCTTTCATTGTCGCCTGCTACTGCAATTAGCAGGAAAAATTAAATGTGCTTCAATTGACCTTCGTCTCGTAGAAGGTAATATGTAAAGGTTGCTGCTGTCACTTGCTGCCACTTGCTGCCACTCCTTCCTGCTGTCCTCTCTCCGTCTGTCCACATCTGTACACCGCTCATAGCCACAGTTGCTTCGCGGTGCTAACACGCAATAAAAAAAACATCTCTTTGGGAGAGAGGGCGTGTGATATAGCTATAGAGGGTCGAATGAAGTGGCGCCTTTCCCAATTCCACAATAGTTGTGGGTATTGGTGGGAATAAAGGTCAATGGAAATGAAGGAAAAGTGGAAAAGAGAAAAACAAATAGGGGTATAAAGACGAGAGGAGGTGTCTCACTGTGCTGTGAGACAACGAACGAGAGAACGGGCTCGGCAAAACCAACTTTACTTTATATACCCCAATAGATAATCTGCATCGATTATTCTTTTATTGTAACGTTATACAAACGCTAGAATAGATCTATATAGAGCACATTTCCCACAGTTGCCATTGCTTCTTCATTGCCCACACTACCAAGTACCAACCTCCCCGAACCGCTCTCCGGGTCTCTTAATCAGCTGGACTCTCGCCCCCCCCCCCCCCCTCTCTATCAAAATTGTTTGGTCCCTTGCTAAATCCAGCCCACCTATACGCTCTGCCCTCAAAGCTCTTTTGACCTTTTTTGGACACAATCTGACTTCGATCCTTATTGTGAAGGGGCTCACTATTTCATTCCCCACATCACCACCTGCGTTGGGGTAGCGTATCGCCCCTGGCGATTGAACTCCCTATTCATCATCTCAAAATAAAGTTGTTGTTTCTTGTTTCTTCTTTTTCTTTTTATAGTGCCTTTGAATGTCGCTTTAGGTTTTGCCTCAATTTTAGAAGTAAATCCATTGAAGAAGCATATCTCGCAGGATGAAATATATGATTCACAATTCGTTTTTTTTTTTTTAGTTTCTTTTTCAACCTTTTCCTTCCTTTATTTTCTCTTCTCTGTTTTGGCGGAAGCGGAGGGGAAAAACGCTCTGGTCTTGGGAAGTAACTTAGAAGTATCTAGTTACAGCAACTATAATTCCTGGAAAAGTAACTTTTAGCTGAAACTAGTTACCTTTTTCAGCAACCAGTTACTTTTAGAATCGCAAGTTTTTCGCAATAATTTGGGAAAGCGTTCGCATTTTTGTTCACTTCTCGTTGTCGCACGTCACTCGTAGCTCCCACAGCTGCCTGTAGCTCTAAACCAGGCGTGTACAAGATGCTCACGAAAGGTATTTAAGTTACGTGACTGAGCACAGGGCAAAAACAGTAACTGAATAGAATACGAAATACCCAATCTTGAAAATTATTTAAGAGAGAGTACTAGATACTCTTAAAAGTAACTTGTTACTTCCAAGATATTTTGATGTCACAGTTGGAATTCGTTGTCAAAGAAATACGGAGAGCGTAAAGTTAAAAAAAATGGTGGTACAAAAAAAATCTTTATTAGCTAGCAGGCGCCCTATTCCGAGCCGCTGTCGAGCGGGAGCGACGGTGTCGATACACTCTGAAAAAAAAAAAAGGAGTCGTACCGACTCCTTTACGGGGGTAAAACGTCCTAACTCCGGGGTGCAAAATAACACCCCTTTTGAAGAGTATCTGCAACTCCGGAAACTACGGAGTAAAATTTACTCCTATGGTACAGAGTAAAAGTTACTCCCATACAGCTCCCTATTTACTCCAGCATATCGGGTGTAAAAGTAACTCCGTTCATGAGGCCAGCATAACTCCACTGGGGAGTTCTTGTTATGCTACATAAGGCATAAAAGTTATGCCCTTCACCTGGAGTGCCCATTACTCCAGTCGTCTCCTCACCTTGAAGATCATGCAAATAAGTGTTGCAAAACAGTATATCTAAATAAGAAACATTTATTGTGTCTGATACAAATGGGCAAGAACAGAAAAAGGAAGCTTTCAGTGCTTAATATGATCCTATGAAAACAACTGGTAAGATGCCACAGGTACAAGTACATTCTTCCATTATAAGGTTGCCACACACCCAATGCAACTATCACCTGGCATATACTTCCAACTCCTACAAACAGGAAACAAAACAGTTATTCGAAGTTCATCTGTCACTATACATTAACATATCAGTGCATAGGAATTTGGCATATCGGCACCCACTTTTCTGCTTTTTCATGAGAAAGCAGGGGGAGACGCGCCTTTTGAAGTGCATCCTGCTGAGGCATAAAGTGTAGTGCATGTACTTTAGATTTTTCTTTTTTCTTGGCAGAAGAGTAGTTGCCTTATATGAGAAACTGCTGTCATATGTAGTTCACAATTCGGAGCCTACAAGAATATATTGCCTAAAGTAGATGTGTGTATACACTTCCCAATATATCTATTGTAAAACACCTGTAATAAGATGAGCACTTACACAAGTGAAAAGGTCAGATGCACCTCCTTCAGCAGATGAGCAAGGGCATGAATTACTCATGCTGGGTAATAATCTGCAAGATAAATATAGGAAATGGAGTCCGAGCAGTGGCGATATGTTACGTTATCATAAGTCAAATAGTTTCATAACTAACAATTTATTGTGCCAAACAAACTATGCTAGGAAAATGAGTGGTTTGAATCATGTCTGTGCGTGCAAAAAGTGATTGGTGCTATGTCGTTTACTTACTATCTTGTTCATCAATAATATTCTCATTTATCAGCTGATCAGTACTCTAACTAGTCCCTTTCTCTTCCTTGCAATGTGCATCCATCCTTTGTGGAGGTGGAGCAGCACTTTCTTAACTGTCTGCCCAATGTGCCGGGCAAACGACTCGTAAATCTGAAATAGTAACAACAGCATTAGAACTCAACACTGATGCAGTGGCGGATCCGGGGGGAAGGACGGTTGGGCGATCCCCCCCCCCCCCCGTCTCAAAACAGTAGGTTTAGCAGCGGTGTTCCCCACTCCCCCCCCCCCCCCCAAACAACAACAACAAAAGCGACACGGACTGGATCCGCCCCTGCACTGACACCACTTGTCGTCGGCAGGATACACGTGAATGATAATACAGGACGGCGGTAATACCTACCCCATTGAAACTTACCAGTGCAGGGTACCTCCTTACCACAACCTGCACAGTTGACTTCTCATTCCAGAGACATGCCGAGTGATGCTAGCCTTTAGCTAACTTGCCACCTTCGTCATCTGCAGTGCGTTCCATCAAAGCCAGACTATTCTGCAATGCTGTTCACATTAATTAACAAAGCGTCCTATCCAAAATACGATTTCACTTATCGTCAATTTGAAGTTCCTGTTCTTCAGAGAAGTTAGACTTCTTAGGATACAAAGGTCCACTTACGAAAAGAAACTCTCTTGAAGAAGCATAACTGTGAACAGATACCACATTTTCATAATTCGTGTACGTAACACAGGACGCATACTTACATGAAGCACATACAGGACGACACTCAGACACATGATTTGTAGTTGTGGCATTCATTGCACTTCAGCACGCCGACGTTGTTCTTCGAAGATAATCTTATTCAGCTTTGAGAACATCATTGACAGAGTTTCAAGTTCCCGCACGACAACGGCCAACCGCTAAACGACCGCACGATGTCAGTGTTGCTAGACTACGCAATGAAAAGAACGAAAACGGTCCAAGAATATGAAGACGCCTCGCGCTCAACTCTTACCACGGAGTAAAGCGCTGATTGAATGGAGTTATTAGAGCATGAAAACATAGAAACGCAGAAACAGGGAGTTGCAATGGTGTTTGGTGAGAGTTAAACTGCATCAAGGGGTGTAAAATTGCCTAATACTCTCGTTCGACTCCTTTTTTTCTCAGAGTGTAGAGGAGTATCGGTAGAAAACGATAACGAGCACCGGGAACGGCACCTGCCACTTTTGGCATTCCCATGTAGCTTTTAACGACAGTGCGCTTGGTTTGTTGACTGTCGTTAGCGGTTAAGACGTCTGGGAACGAGACGTTGCACTCTGAGCCAATAGTGTAGCAGGAGGAGAATCACGTGGAATGCCTTATTTTGGAAGCAGACGACGCGTTGACGATGGAGAAGTCTCGCGCTTCTCGCTCAACGCACGAATAATATGAAATTGTGTTGCTGTTCGTGATAGAGCACCGCAGTTTAGTCACGGACATTTTGCTGACGACCTACACGCAATTACAATCAGTGGGCAGAATCAGTCGCGATATTAAATTCCCAGAGAAGGAGCTGTCAGGACAGTTAACATGTGGAGAAATGTAAGCTTTAGGCAGACCTTTGTGTATTGTTTGATATGTATGATAGTGGAGAATTGTCTCTGTGGCAAAGTAGTTTCAGTAAAGACGTTTCATCTGATACAAACCCGTTGTCGCCAGATCTAAACACCGGCGCCGACCGTGATTGTGTTTAGCCACGCGAAGTAACTTGCAGCCGTCTTGACAGCTCTCGCTCCGCTTAACGACAGTATCATCCACCATATCGACAGAGCGGAGGCTGTCGTTCCCGTGAGCGGCACCGTCGCTTACGGGCGACGCGTTTGGAGCGCAGGGAATACTAAATTCTCTTCGATAGCGTTACGTTGCGTCACATACCACGTGTTCTCGCTTCCGAGCGACACGTTCGCGCTACCGACATAGATCGGAATAGGCCCCCAGGAACAACTTCTTCTTCTTCTTCTTCTTCTACCTCAGGGCAATGGCCGTTAGCCACTGAGGGCGATTGGGCCTTTCAAAATTTCTATGCGACAGCCTGCCCTATTTCTTCTTCTTCTTTTTAACACAATATTCCCAATAGTAAACAGGCGCTCTACAGGTCCGAACGAATGCAGAATTTGCTATAGTTTCTCTCCTCATCATTACTTCAACCTAATAAAGTGTTATGTATTGGTTGGTTTAGGGCACAAATTCAAGTTAATTTTTATTGGTGCAATATAAAACGTAGCCATTACTCTGATGACAAGAAAGCACATCCGTGGTCAGCGCTCCCAAGTGCAGTATAGAACAAAAGCGTTGGTCCCGTCTAGTGTTCCAGTTGAGCGGTTCTTCAGCAGGGATGTTTTGCAATAAAGCGGGGCACGCCTACAGAGACAAACTTGGAACAGCAGCTGTTGTTGTAAAAAGGACGAAGATCATCGGACATCGTTCACGCGTGCATCCCGCCATCCCGCTTGAGGAGCAGCAACAACAACAACAACAACAACAACGCGTGCATCTACCATTCAGTCCTGTATTGTTCTAGCATCGGTCCATTAAACCCTGCACGTTTCAGACTCCGGTTTGCCATAGTTCTCAACATTTTGGTGCAGAAACCCGGGAGAAGACTTTCGAAGAAATATAGCAGCTGGACCTGCCTTTTGAATGGACCGCAACAACTTCGCGAGCCTGTCCGAGAGAGGGTCAGGACGCTCACTTCAGAAACATCTGGCCTGCTCAACAACCCTTCGTCGACAAGTCTCTTGGAATTCAAGGTAGCCCTTCTCATGCGCAACGCCAATGTTTTGCAAGGACTGGACAGGGAGATGTAGAAACTATCGACCTGAACGACCTCGAAAGGGACTTGGAGGCCTGCGAGGAGATCACAGATCTGGTTATCCTCACTCTACTACGTGCTAACAGGTTCCTTCGTCGTCCAACGGATACTTCGCTGTTCAGATCCTCGTTCGCTCCTAATCCTGCAAGCTATCCGTTTGCGAAATCTGGACAAGCGACAGCCGACAACAGACAGGAGCAGCTTCCACAATCAAGCCTCGCGCCTCAGCCCACGAGCAACGAAGCCGATCACAGGAATCGAAGCCGAGGAGTTCTTGAGCAGGCTATATAGTCCTGGAGAAAAAGGGACCTCGGAATTGCTAGAATCGGTCGCACTCTCATCAGTTCACGTTTCCACGGTTCACCACCAATGTGAAGTCACAGAAAACCATACCGTCGAACTTCCTGTAGCCACACCGAGTCACCGTCGTCACGCGGAACCCAAACTACGTCGTCTCGATATCCTTGCTGACGGCCCTTCGATTGGCAAGGTGTGCCCCGAGGAAGAGTTCGAACACCAGACATGTGAAGAAGACCTTCAGGTTTCATGCTCATCTGGACGCAATGTTTGCGATGCTGCCTTTGGTTGGGAACGTGATGCTCATAACTGCAGCCCTGGAGGACAGCAAGCTTCAGAACTGACCAGATCCAGAGAAGCTTGAGGCTCGCCATGTCGCATCTATGCGGTTCGCAATCTAATAACTATACCCAATGAACCCAATTCGGCGCTTCTTTGTCGCATGCCAAGCCACCTTTATCACCGGGACACAACTTTGAATACTCTCGAGTTCCCTGCTGATCAACCTTCGACTGGGAGGGTCGACGTAACGTCTGTCTCGGATGAAATCACAATGTCTGCGTCTGTTCGTGCAAGCGCAAATCGTGTTGCCGCCTATCAACATCGCGCTTTATTTCGAGACATCTTCACCGAAAGTTTAATGCGGCGACACCCGTCAACTTGGGCCCATGCAATTGCCACCTACGTGAGAACTGGTCACCAAGTATGCTTACCTACCTCGAGGAATTCTCCTGGGACACCGGGCCTCCTTCGTGATCCTACGTGTTTTGTTTGTTCCTGTGTATTCTTTCGGCTACTCATTCGATCGCGTGTTATGCTTCGCGTCATGTGCGGGCGGGGAGTATGTTGTAAAAAGGACAGAGATCATCGGACATCGTTCACGCGCGCATCTACCATTCAGTCCTGTATTGTTCTAGCATCGGTCCATTAAACCCTGCACCTTTCAGACTCCGGTTTGCCATAGTTCTCAACAGCTGTTGCTCCGGTACTGCACAAGTAGTTCACGTTGCAGTACTAAAAAATTTACAATCACAAGCTTTTGAACTGGAGTCCTTGTTTTTGTCATTTTGGAAATAAACTATGTAACTGAGTTACTTGTATCTGTAACTTTTTATATATTTTTTCATATTTTATTCCTCAATATTCTTACAAATATGTTACTTCATATAAATGTTCGTTACTTATAAATACTTGAAACATATCAATATTAGTTGTTAATATACATATGTTCGCGTAGTAACTGGAACTATAACTCAGTTACTTTTTCGAGTAACTTACCCCAAGACTGGAGGAATGTACCTCAACAGAGTTCTTTGGCATCGTTGTGTCATGCGTTTAGTAACATTAAGCACGTTACTAGGCTTACACTTTGAGTGTTGACCCGCATATAGACGAATGCTGTAGAGAGCAATGAATCCGTTTTTTGCAGTGAGCCGCCTCCACTGCGAGAGCGAGTCCTTCAAGATGGACCTCATTTTGGACGTCAACATCCAGCTATATCCCGTTGAACTTGGTAAGTTTGATCGCTACATAGCATATTTCTCGCAAAGTGTCCTCACACGTAATCGCCTCGTGCATAACAAGACGAAATCGATCATTCGAGCCTGTGACGTCCTTCCGATGATGAAATTAGCCTCCTTGAGGAAAGCTAATGCCGGGCCACCGCATTCTCCCCTTATAGCTCCCTTGTGGAGAGAAGCAGCGCGCCAATGCCGAGACTGAAAAAAAAAGGGTGTACTTTAACTTCTTTTTCTTGCCACATATATCACTCCCTTTTGGAGAGTACAATTACTCTCAAAAAGGAGTCTCCTCACTCCCTTTAGGGAGTGGGGTTACGCTCTAACTCCCTACCGGAGAGTAATGAGAGTAACGCTACTCCCTTGTGGAAGTGAGGAGACTCCTTTTTGAGAGTAATTGTACTCTCCAAAAGGGAGTGATATATGTGGCAAGAAAAAGAAGTTAAAGGACGAAGACAATGAAACACACGCACAATCAATGCGCGTCTTTTTTTTTTTTTTTTTTTGTCTCTCTATTGGAGATCAGGCAATGAAACATAGAAGGCAACCGAGGGTGTGGGTTCGAATCCCACTGCTGGTGCTTTTTCTTCCACTGCCATCAATCCATTGAAGTTTTCTTGTCTCGTCCGTCTTTTTTTTTTTTTTTTCCTTGACTCCCGACACCAACCAGCCCGGATATTAGAGGGTTTTAGAGCATCGTACGCTACCGCCTTTGCATACGTAAGGAATAGCGTGGTGGTTCTGCGCTTCAATTTTTGCATTCGATCGATTTGCTTCAATCGATCAAGCAAAGTGAGCAATCGGAGACGACAGTCGTTGTGTCGTCTCCTGTTTTTCCGTGTCTCGAGTGTCACTGTTGTAATTATGTACCAGCTCGCTTGCGTCCTTGCCCTTCTGCCATTTATGCAAAGGTATATTTAGGGCTCCGCGTTTTCGGTTTTAATTTTTGGGAGGATTCGGCGTATATTTTTCGATGTTTATAGATATCCACAAAATCGGCATTTTTCGATGTTTTTCCTGGCGTGTATATGGCTTACCCGACTGTTATCGGCGAATAGAAATCACAATGTAATTTCCGCACGACGCTCATTCAACATGGCGTCGTTCGCTGCGGTGGCGTTTTACGGCTAACGAAAAAAGTAAACAACATTTTTCGCAAACGTCCTATTTCTGTATGGGTTTCTAATCTGCATCAACAACTTGCTGGGCCTGTGCAGCAATATATCTCTGTCATGTCCTGGAATGTCCACCTGTATTCGGTGGTTTTCGATTAAAACCGCAAGCCAGCTTGCCAGTTCTGCATATGGTCGAGCCCGTCCGCCATCAGCACGAGCTCTCAGGACCACGTATTTACGGGCCCTTATTAGCGATTACCAAATTAAGCTTCTTTTCGAGAACTGCATGGCGACACTTGGCGACGCCCTCAGCTCCGCTCTATCAGTACGTTCCTAGAGTCTGTATGCCGCCTTAGCCGACCTAGGAGACGAGCCCTGTCAATAACGTCATCGCTTTATATCGAGCCATGTTCTCTGCTGAGCCAGCCGTTTTTCGTAGACCTACCGTTTACAAGGTCAGGCCTCGACTGGACGTCGATAAATGGATTAGAGCGCGATGTGAAGGACGCCTAAAGGTGAAGGAAGCCCACAGAGGCACGCAATACTAGGTTATACGGAAGAGCAACAACGGGTCATTTTAATGATGATGATGATGGTTAGGATGTTTCATTGCGTTAGAAAAAAATGAAAGTGATAGGTTCGCAAAACAGGCATAGCGAAACGTTGTAGAACAGTGGAGAGTTTCAGTTTAACTTAAACAATGACAGCTAGCCGAGGCAGGCCACAAGCATGGACCGCACAAAGCACGAAGCCACCCCTGACCGGAAATCAGGACGGTCTAGGTTTGAGTCCATGGCGTCAGCACCATGTTTCTGAGTTGTTTGATTTCAGAGTTTCAGTTGTAGCGTGCGTGAGGAAAGAGCCTGTTGACGCGCGCGCTTGATGCGCGAGGTCACGTTCGGCGCCCGCGGAGTGCGCATCAGCTATTTCGTTGCGTACGCAAAGAGTTTACTTTGGCAGCTCGCTCGGCAATAATCCACCGCCAACCAGCCAAGCACTTCATCAACGTTTTGTTATGGGAGTAGTATATGCCACGTGTAACTGGATGTGGGCACGGATAGCATTGCCAATATCTGTATCCGCGCGGATATTGAGTATGTCCGCACATCCGTAGGGCATTGCATTGTCTCAGGAAAAAAATCTGCTTGCCGAAAACGTTACGCTACAGACTATTTTACTCCTGAGCATGGAAACTGTGTGGGAACACAGTTTCCAAGTTGTCCACAGTTGTCCAATCATATAGCGGTTAATTTCGCGGCAACGCAACGGACGATCCACCTTGGGTTCACTAGGTTGTCTCATTTGCGGATGCATTTATGGAACATCGGCAGACACAATAATACTAACATGCGGACAATATCCACGCGCGGTTGTATCCGCATTTTATCGGTGCGGATTTCAAAACGTTCGATTTCCATCTGCAAATCAAGATTTCGTGCGCATATCCGCCAATACAACTGCAACCATACGCATAACACGGTAATTTCTTGCATATCCCGTCGGTATATTCACTGGGAATGTCTCTCTGGAACGTCCCTGGAAGGTAGCTCTACTGGTGAAGAGTATTCTCGTAGACGTTCTCTTTCGCTTCGAAACGACACCCGAAGAAAGAAGATGCTAGATGCTCAGAAGTGCATACCTTCGCAAATCTTCATACGGCGGAGGAAGAAAGAAGAATTAAGGTGTGTCTGTCCACAAGGTACAGAAGAAAACACTCAGTTCATGGATGAAGCTGAATAGGCGGAGCTGCTCAGCAATATGGTTAGTAAGAATTATGGGGTACAAACAGATCGATGAATGAGTGAAAATAAAAATATGGAGAAATTGGCTCCCTGTACGTATAGATGCTGGCCACTCCACAACGCCTAAAGAACAACACTGAATGACATTGCGCAATTAGATATAATACAAGAAGGAATGAGAAGAAAGGACAGGAAGGAAAAGGAGAAGAAGGTCGCACACTCACATAGATGAAAATCTGCAAGTGTGGCTAGTACAGCCTCACAAAAACATGATCTCCTTCATGGTCGGGAGAAGGTCGTCGGGAACACATGCATAGCAGGAAAAAAAAAGAATGAAAATGTAATTCTTTCTGTCGGTGCTTCACACACCTTTCCTGTTGTCATCATGTTTTGTCTTCACTGTATACTTCAGATTTGCCGCGTGGTTTCTTGTTTGGAAACTGAGATACTGGGGGAATGGACAGAGAGGGAGAGGGAGAAAAAAAAAGTCCTGTGTCCGGCGAGAGATGTTAGCTCGTATAAAAAAATTTTCAAATGGGCAGGGAAGGGCTCGATAAAAAATATATCAGGAGGAATAGAGATTAGGATTACACATGCCTGGTATACACATTCTTAAAAAAAGGTACGAGTGCAGCGCACAATCCTGATGCGCAAGAGGGCTTTCAGTCTTGCGGATCAGAAAAGCTGCTTCCCTCGCTAGCGCGCACCTTGTAAGCCAACTAACGATTTTCTGGGGAAATGCGCGCTTCACAGCAGAAATATTTTGCGTGACACCTCCTGAAGGTATAGTATGTTCATATCACACGGTAATATATACATAGCTGGAATGAAAAATGAAACCCAGACTACAAAGGTACGGGAACTAAGAAAAAATTGGATAATTTATTTACACTTATGAAACTTGAAATGCTAAAAGGAAAAGGACAACCTTTTTAACATTTCAAGCATCTTAAATGCAAATAAATTACCTCCCCCTGGTTCTTACTTCCCGTACCTTCGTAGTCTGTGTTTCATTTTTCATTTCAGCTGCATACATTCGCGGTCGTCCGAATATACGAGGGGCGTTCAAGTCAAACCGGGACTTTCTGCCTCCTGAGTGCACAAATTGCTCGAGCTACTTCTTTTTCGTCATTTTCACACGCGATAGGCCTCCGCGTTCACCACGTGGTGGTCCAAAGTTTGTGCAAAACAGAAGACACGTGCTGGACAAGATGGCCGACAGCGAGGTGAGCGCGCACATCGAACAGCGAATTGTCATGAAGTTTCTCTTGAATGAACGCGCAAAGTCATCTGAAATTCATAGAAACTTCAGGCTCAGTATGGTCACGATACACTTAGCCGCAGCAAAGCGTTTGAGTGGTGCGAACGGTTCCGAGACGGCTGTACATCAGTGCTGGGCGATCCCGGCCAGGGCCCACTGTCAGAGTTCCTGAGAACATCCAACTTGTGGAGCGCCTGATCCTCAAGGACCGACGGATGACATGTCTCGATATCAATAGTGCATATAGTGCTATAAATAGTGCATATTACTGCCAGGTTCTCGGGGATGTGTATGAGGCGATGAAGCGAAAGCGGCCGGGCCTCATCACCAAAGGAGTTCTCCTCCTACAGGTCAATGAACGCCCGCATACCGCGCATCTCACGACACGCACCTTACAGGAACCTGGCTGGGAGTTGCTCCCACATCCCCCTTACAGTCCAGATCTCGCCCCCAGCAATTTCCATCTCTTCGGGCCACTGAAGGCGCTCCTTGGGAGCCGCCACTACAGCTGCGACGATGACGTCAAGAATACTATACGGTCCGATCATGGCTGCTACGCGCCGGTAAGAATTTCTACGCTGCTGGCATCCAAGCCCTCCTGAAACGCTGGGACATGAGCATTAGTGCAGCAGGAGATTACGTTGAAAAATAAAACTAATTTCTCGTCTGTAAGTTCATTTTACTTTTGCGAAAAATATAAAGTCCCGATTTGACTTGAACGCCCCTCGTATATACGTATATATGTGCGTGCGAACCCCTTTCACCTAGTATATATATATACAGGGTGTTTCAAAAAACGTGTCATTCGGACTTTATAAAAAAACGGGTCGACGGAAAAATACGGGGTAAAGGGCACTTGTGGGGCAACTGAATTTGCCATCTTGCAAAAATATTTTCATTTGATTTTAATTAAAATAAATTGAATTTCTTTAATTGAACTCCAAAATTTTCCAAGTCAACCTAACGTTTTTTTTTACAGAATTTGAGAGCCCGTAGCGAACTTTTTCAGATCTACCAAGAAATCCGCTCGATATTGCAAATGGAACTGCCCAAAAAAAAGTCCCGAAGTTGAGGCTTCAGAGTTTCGGGTATTCAACAGCGCACCAAATCAGTCGGAAAAATGCGCGGAGGGCAGGACATGCTCCTGCCCCCATGAAGCTAGAACAGTTTATCGCTAAACCGGCGTGCAGCACAAGACGCGCAGATAACAAGGCAGGTGACATTCCACCATACGTTGATAAGCGGCAAACAAAAATGATTCCGCCTCTTTTTTCCCGCCCTGATACCCGAAACTTTGAAGCCTCAATTTCGGGACTTTTTTGGGGCAGTTCCATTTGCAATATCGAGCGGATTTCTTAGTGGATCTGACTAAGTTCGCTACGGGCTCTCTAATTCTGCAAAAAAAAGAAAACGTTAGGTTGACTTGGGAAATTTTGGAGTTCAATTAAAGAAATTCAATTTATTTTAATTAAAATCAAATGAAAATATTTTTGCAAGATGGCAGATTCAGTTGCCACACAAGTGCCCTTTACCCCGTATTTTTCCGTCTCCCCGTTTTTTTATAAACTCCGAATGACACGTTTTTTGAAACACCCTGTATATATATATACATGCTCTGGGTGTATGGTGTTTGTAGTGATCTATTCTACGCAGGAGTTTTCGTTTATTTCGTGTTGTGAGCTATTTCCCGCCCGACCGGCTTCTGTGGGTCAGCTGTTAGCGTCACCGCCTACTGGTACCAAGGTTGCGGGTTCGATCCTGGCCGGGGCGTTAAATACGTTATGTCGTTGTGCGACCGCTGGGACTGCGCTCGTTATACCGCTAGTTGCCACGAAGCATCACTATACTGTTTCTGTACTTTATAGCTAGGTTTGCGGAATTTATTTTAGGGCATATGTTCGGAGTGTGCTTTTCAGGTTTTATTGTTTCTCGAGACTTAAAACGACACTCACACAAAGAATGAGAAACTGTCCTGCAAAGTTACAGTTATGTGACGTACCTTTCAGGCAACGGCATTTGTATCAAGATAACCTGGCGACGTGAATATCTCGGTATCCGGATATTCCTTGATACAGCCGCAGAGCAGCTATCGCTTGCGATCTTACTGTCTGCGTTGCAACAAACTAGCTACCCTTTCAAGCAGATGGTTTGAATTTCATCCGTGCTGCTTTGTCGATTTTGAGGAGGAGAAAAGCATATGGCTTCAAAATTTTACTGGCGTACGCTTTTCGGATTTTTTTCCGGCTAAATCCGAAAGCTCGAAACCCTACTTATACTTCTAGCCCGATGGTGATCTTTTTAATTACGTATTTCTAATCGTCTCACGCGCCCAGACTTTCAAGCAACCTGAATTTACTTTTCTCTTTGTTTGTGTGTGTATTTTCAAGACGACTACTAGTGCCATGCATCACAGAACTCTCGTGATTTATGTCCCTGCGGTCTCTTGAGGCAAATCCAAAAGCCATTACGTGTATTCAGGCGCTTGAGTTCTCTGTAGAGCTATCGAATGGAAGCCTTGGCAACGAACTCAAGAGTCTCTTCTACCTGCTGTTGCAGCTGGTGCGCTTGCAGCCTTTCTTGATGATTTCCTTCCTTTCTCTTGATTCGCTGCAAGGTCACTGCCGGTATTTGCGATGTGTGTTGATACTTCTTTTCTCGTGCTTCGTGTCTCCAGAGACGAATTGACCGGCTTACACGTGATCGTTCGTCGCTGTGTTGCTATGCTACATTACAATGTCACGTACAACACGATGTTGACGTCGGGACACCGTGTCAAGTATTGTGACGTAGTAATACGCTTCGCTTTTAAGTGAGATTCAACCAGGACCTC
Source organism: Ornithodoros turicata (assembly GCF_037126465.1). Taxonomy (NCBI): domain Eukaryota; kingdom Metazoa; phylum Arthropoda; class Arachnida; order Ixodida; family Argasidae; genus Ornithodoros; species Ornithodoros turicata. Next base: position 43,847,830 of record NC_088202.1, on the reverse strand, counting down.
ACCTTATCTACTTGCAAGTTGCACTACATTTTCTGCACTCACGGTTTCTTTAACTTCGACCGCTCTGCACTCAATCCACAACGTGAATCATCATAGAAGCGGAACAAGAACGCGTCTCTTCTCGTTTTGGTTCCGGATGGAAAACGCGTCTCTCTTGAATGACGAGCTATACGTACAACGCATTTTTTTTTGTGTGTGTTGCAAACTTTGGAGATGATGCACCATAATGGGTGCTCATCTTTTTCCTTTTATCTTTATCCAACTAGATTTTGCCCCCAGGTTTCCTGATTTTGCCTTTTGTTATACATGATTTTGCATTATACATGAAGTTTGCAGCTGAGACCCGCTCTAAAGTGGAACATTTTCAAAACCTCGAGACTGCATGCCATTCTCATGACAGTATATTCTTTCACCATTACCTGCGGCGTAATAAGAGGCCACCGCCAATCCTGCATAAATATCGGCAGGTGCAATGCATTGTTAACTTGGCTAACCCTCAGCTTGGCTTCCCGGGTGATCGTCCGCAGTTCGCTCGGTCTGCCATCTGCCGGAAACCGCCGGAGACGTTTTGCGTTAGCGTCGCGGGACTGGCTAGAGAGGGCGCTCGCAATGCGCACCCTCCGCTGATGTGGCAACACGACAGAAGCGTCGCAACGACTACTTGAGATAAGATATGCTCGTGATGCGGTAAATACTGCGAAGTGCACAGTAGGGTGCCTGAATGCTGTTGGAGGAATAAAATGTTAGCATCACATATTTCTCTATACGACAACAACTTTGCATTTTTGTGTACATCTTTCTGTTTTGTATATTTGAGTGCATTAATTGAGTACAACCTCTGCATGCTGTTCACACCATCCCCATCGATCATCGTCACTACCAGCAGCGGCTGCAACCAGCTTCCTCGTCTATTATGGGAGCGCGTAATCACATTCAAACTGGGGACTTAGGTGTGTGCATGGGAATTGAAGAATAATTGTTCATCCCTGGCGAACCCGTTCGGGGCTGTGAGGCACCGAAGTCGAAGCGATGAACTGCACACGTAAACGACAGACGGGGATGTCAATCCTCAATGGTTTACCTGGCTGTCTTTAATATTCTGTGCCACACATCACTCTCTCTCACATCATCTTTCCCATAATCATCTCCGACACACTCACCATAGTTTTGGCGCTCTATGGCCTTTGTTGCCTTTGTGCCATTAAACACATAATCAATCAATCAATCATAGTGGTTATATTTACGCGAAAGCTTTGTACGGTTTATGCTTAGCTGTTAGGCATTATGCGTGACATCTGTGAAAGGATATCGCCGTTGTCAGCATGTCGGTTTGGCAGAATGATCGGTTGCGAGGCACAAAATTGAGGCATTTTGCTTTCTATGCACGTCTTGAAATAGATTTTGCGTGAGCGAGATGTTCTACATGCATTGCAAACTATATCATGTTTTCTTTCTATGCACACGTTTCCCATTGATCCCCGAAACCCTTGAACACCCTGGAATTTCGAAGGTGCTGTTTTCAAGGTCTGGAGAGCAGGGTGTCGAACCGCAAAAAATACGGGTTCGGTTCGGGTTCGCGTTGTTTTGATTTCGTTCCGGTTCAGCTCCGGTTCGGCCAGGCCAGAAATCGAACCGGTTCGCAAACCGGTTCGCAGCCCCGAACCGGTTCGCGAACCGGTTCAACGCTTCCGTTATATATGTTCCATAAAACTGCTTTTATCAGGAAATGCGTGGCTAATAGCTTACTGCTGTTGTCTGCATTGACGTCTCTAGCGGTGAGGTAGCCCTTTAGTGAGAGAAATGAGAAATGGATGAACACTTATTGCAGCTAGAGTTCACGCTGTTGAAGCGGTGTAGTCCTGCTACTTTCTGTTCCCAAAATATATCTTTTCACACGCACAGTGCCAGCAAGATACACTTAAAGGAAGCCTAATAAGATGGACAGCGTAACATAGACGACAGTACTGCCGGCACACTGCCTTCGCAGCGTGAATCGATCTGAAACCGTATACTGAAGCATGTCGAAAATAAGCCTGCAAGCCTTACTCTGTCCGAGCTCACAGCAGTGTACTTGTTAATCCACAACACAACGGCAATGTGTCACGACGACACAACTGCGCTACCAATAAGCAGAACCACATTTACTTTTCAAAGCACGACCAATCAAACAGGCACCGTTCTGCGTACGCTCCTTCTCCACTTCTCATGTTTCTGACTTGTTTAATTTGTGCTGCTCACGTGTAAAGGGAAATCTTGGGCGCTTATTTGATCACATATTCGTCCTGTAGAGCTATATAACTGGCCTACTCCATTCGTGTTTCATTCGTCCGCGTGGCACCTGGTCTCTGAAGAGTAGACGCCGCACCGCGTGCGTGGGGCGCTAGCCGCGGTACTCACAAGGACAACTGCGCTTCAAAATGTTAAAAAGACGCTGAAAGTATACTTACTATACGTCATCGTCTGACACATTTCTGAAATTTATGGTATAGGCGCGTGATGATGATACCAATGTGTCTTCGTTCGGGGATAGAGAGGAACTCTTATGCTGACTTCTTTTATGTCCGAACCGTTTTGTTGCGAACCGGTTACCGCTATTATTTTTTATGGTTCTGCTCCGGTTCGGGTTCAACAGTGTCATGAAAATTTCGGTTCGGGTTCGGTTCCGGCAAAAATAACTGTTCGGGTACGGTTTTCGGTTCGGGTTCGGGTTCGGTTCGACACCCTGCTGGAGAGCCCTGAAATTTTCCACAGCCCTTGAAAATCATCGACTTTTTTGCTTCTTTTTCTTATCCTCGCGGAGTCGCAGTACAAACTCCGCTTATCCGGATTCAGAACTAGAGTTTCAAAACCACAGGAGATAGCACTCTCTGCAGTAGCAATCAGAAGCGGAAGCCAGAAGTGCGAAAAATGAACGGCACCCTGTGATCTTTAACATTCAGGAGTCCTCAGTTGCGTTTGTGAACGAACTATTGCGCAGTCCCCTTGTATTCTGTCGTGTGATACCCGTAGCTTTTAAATATATATATATTGTGTGAAATATTCATGTATTTGCTTGACCGTTTCTTGCATCCCGGGCAAACTGACCGAACAAACAAAAATGCTTGAAAGACCCTTGCATTTTTGGTCCAAAATTTAGTGGGGAACCACGTATGAATAACATGACGACTATCTTTTGCTCTTCTATGATATCATATATACGTTGCAGTAGTTAAGCCAAGAAAGTACTACACGTTGCACAAATTTCTGACACTGAATGCGCACTGGCATGAACGACAGCTGGACTTATAGCACGAATGTCACGCGCATGTATAGGAGATGTGTAGCTAATGTACTTCCAGCTGCGTGCTGTTATAACGGACTGTCAAACTTGCTGTTATAACGAATTCGCGCACGTTATTTATTAGGACGCATCACTCGATGCACGATGGTCATAACAGGGCAATTACTGCAGCGTGTCGTTTTCATGCGCGTGATTTAGTGTCCGGAATGCTCAAAAGTATAGCATAGCAAAAGTATAGCAAAAAGTATGTTGTAGTTCTTTGTTCCCTCTTTTTGCAAATGTTTTCTGGTTCATGTTGTTGCGTGTACCACGCAATATTACATGAGTTTGCCATCTAAACGCCCGGGTTTGTAGCTCGTCGCGTCAATGAGTTTGCCTGACCCCTTGAAGTTATATCGACGGGAAATTTGATGCTCGAATAGAGGTTCTATAGGTTGGCCTGGGCCGCTCTATATGTTTAAATTATGATGTAGCAAGCGTTCCTTTCGTAGTTCGGTTGAATTTAAACGGGATTGTGACAATTTGATGGATGTGGTTCATTACATCATGCACACATTGTATTGCCCACTAGAGTATTGCGGAATTTTTTTTTTCTTCTGCGTGTCGTACTTGACGAGGTATAAAGCCGTTCAACACACACTCATCAGGCTCTGCTACCAGGGCCACGGCATTCCCATTGGTAGTAATAAGCACGTGACTTCGCTCGCGCTTCCTCACTGGCAGAGACATCTGCCGTGCAGTCTGCGCCGCATGGGTTTCGGTATTCCCGGTGCCGGTCTTCTACGCGACTATTACCCCGTTTGCTGTAAAACACGTAATGTACGTTCACATCGATGCAAATATCATGGCATTTTATTTTTATCTTTATTTTACTTTAAAGAGACGAAGGGTCGCGACCCCTTTAACTTCATCGTCGATGCGACTCTATATAATCCTTATGCTTCTTAACGTTCTTCGTGGGGTCGTGTGTAGTCCTCCCTGAGTAGTTGCTTGAGCGCACCAGGGCGTGGCTCTGCGATCGCTCGACTTGCATGCACTCCTTGTCTGGAAACGACCAATGGGAAACGAGTGCATGGTTGCGAGGCACCCGGCTTGGGTACGACCTGGATCGATGGGTTTGACGTGTGCACCGATTTCCAGTATGCAGAGTGGGAACTCCATACGCAATCAGCGATCGTGGACACGCGAAAGGGGTTGCTTCCTGAAACTGTAATGTTCGCGAAATGTGAGTGATATTGAAATAAATGGATGGCGTTTGATGACGCACCTGCTGACGCATGACCGTCTGGCATCTAGGCGGATGACAGACGTGCAGTAATCTGTGTCTGGACTAAGAATGCTCTCCTCGTGTAGGAAGCACAGTATCGTGGTACTGTAATGTAAAGTAAGTTAAATAATGTAAAATAGGCAAAGTAAATCTGGTGTCCTCAGGATGCTACCGGATTTATGGCACAACAACCTATGTGCCTCTCTGTTTCGGCGCATTATGGCCTTAGTTGTCGATGCGCCAATAAAACACAAATCATCATCACCATCACCTATGTGTCTCGCACGGTACTTTCCCCAAAAAATGCTTCTATGTAGCGCGGAATTAGAAGTATGACGTCGTTCTGGGGATGCCCAATATACGAACGTTTATGGCAGCATTGCTCCTCGAATGTCGATTTTACTCTCTTCCAACGTCGGATGATGCGCAGAGACGAGCGCTGTTGTTACGAGGCAGATTCCAGAGTTCCCAGTGACGTCACCTACTCTTGGCGAGTCAGAAACTATTAAGTTTAGCGGTGCTCCTGTAACCGCAAAATGTTTGCGCATTGAGTCTGTGAGCGTGGTTGATTTAAGAATACCGAATAAAATAAATATATTTTTATCCAGTAGTGACACGTAACGAGACGAAAACTGCGACCAGGGATGGACACTGATGCTCATTGTGCGGGTTCGCCATTATAGAACGCGACGCCGCACAGTTACGAGAATACTCGCGTCACGCGATGTAATATGAATTTTAACACTTTTGTGCTTCCATCGAAGAAAGGTGGTTGATCAAGATGCACAAGCTCCACATCTGGAGCTCAACCCCAAATCGTCCAGATATGCCGCGCTACGTTACGTTACGCCTTATGTTGCATCGTTCGTTGCCCCTCATCGGGTTACCGGGCATCGCTCAAATATGCACGGATATACCCGCTCACCGTCCTCACGCCCTCTCTTACCCGTTCTAACACAGAAACACAGCCGAGGTTTGCGGCATTATTATTATTATTATTATTATTGATTCATTTTTATTTATTTTTTTGCTAGCGAAGTATAGATGGGCCCAATGCAACGCAAGGAAGACATCACTTACAACGGCCAACTGCATGATGAAACGTAATTATCCTGAGGCTAGATTACACAAATTGAGAGACACGTCTCAAGCTCCGAGCTACCTATGGGAACGTGAGAGATCGAAATATAGCAGTCGTTGAAAAGCCACGCAGTGGCAGGAATGGAGCCCGCACCTCTTGATTGATCACCAGTGAAGTGCGTGTGCGCTAAGGTGCTTGTCCCGTTGAACGATGCCTCTCGGCAAGTTGTCGGTAAGCTGTGCCGGTGTGGTGATAATCGTTCAGCGCACTTGACGGTCAAGGGGTGCGCGTGCGATTCCCGCCGCTGTCATATTTCAATTGGAGAAAGGTGGCTGATGGCGATTGGCCATCAGCCACCTTCCTTCTTTTGGCCATACCACGTCATCGTTTCGGTTTAGTACTCCTCCTCAGCGATCACTAGCTGTCCCAGACAAACTGAAAGGAACATGGAAGGCTCCCCGAACATGTATTTTTTTTTTTTTTTTTTACCGCGTGATATGAACAGGCTACCTTCAGAAAGTGTCGCGCAACATATTTCATTTGAGAAGCGCGCGTTTCCTGAGAAGATTCGTTTACAAGAGTGCGTACAGCGGCAGCGATCTCTACCTCCTTCTGGCGCGTTGTGTCATTAGGTCACCGAGCAATTTTATTGGCTGCCGAGAACCGTGTGCTACGGCGACGAAGCGAGGCGACCCGTCGACTGCTCTGTCGGATGGGGTACTTGCGGTGCCAAATACGACCGCGAAAAAAAAAAAAAAAAAGAAACAAGGAAATGAAAAAAAAAAAAACGCGCGCGCCCCATTGGGAGCAGGACGTGACGTCACAGACTGGCAGTCGAGGGAAGGGGGGGGGGGGGGTGCTTGCACTCGTGCTTTTTGGGCATCTCCGCCAGTGAGGCAGCGCGAGAGAAGTCAAGTGCTTGCGAGTACCAATGGGAATGGCTGTATCGCTGGTTCCTCTGACGTCAGAGCTCGTGTTCAAGTCAGAGCATATGTGTGTTCGAGTGTTTATATCTCGCCAAGTACGACACGGGTCATTCCACGCGAAAGGATCCAATGAGTGCGCTCGACCTAACACCATTCGAGCCTAAAAAAATTGTGGCACCTCCTGGGTATCTATAATGTCACGTGACAAAACATGTATGTTCTAGTGGTTGCCGTTGTCGCTCCTGGCGCCGTTAAAGAGTGAGTTCCTTCTAAAAACCACCAATCGCCCGAAAGTTTGTGTCGACGCTCCGAGATCTCCTAGAGACTTGGGACTTGTTTTAAATTGTAGGAGGGTGGTCCATTTTATAATCGCAGCGAAATTCCAGCCTTTTTACCTTCCCTCGTTATTGCCTGCCGAACCCGTCACGAACGCAATTTTCGCCTAGGTTTGCGATTATTTTACGTCTGATGGGTCCGCTGAATTTTCGTGAATATTTTTTCATTGGTAACTCTCGTGATGCTGCTCATGCAAAAAAATCGTCAGAACTGAGGGTGTAGTTCGTAATGTCTTAAAAATTGGTAAAGTAGCCGTTTTTAGCTAAATCTTCAATGTTCGGAGGCAAAATTCGGAATGAGGAGGTCGGTTTGGAAAAATATAGTATGCGTCATTGTATGCGACAGACCTTACCATACAACATATAAAAAAATCTCGAGGGTATTTTTTGATAAGCGCGAGAAAAAAAATTCGTCGCCACGCCGCTGGGTGAATTGGCACCGCGCTCGTGCTTACGCACTGAATGTCGGTGGCCCCTGATAGTTTCCTTTTTCTATTTGCTGTGCATGCTTCGTTCGTCCGGATAGGCCGTCGAGTTTCTGTGACTTCCATATCACCTCACCTAGTCTTAGACTAGTCTTAGATTGAATGGAACAGTTCAGTTCCTCTTGACGTGTATATGCGTAAGTCTTACTTACAGCGGTGAGACTTATCTTTTTTTTTTTCTGTGACTTTTCGTTAGCGTTGTCGTTGCTAAAGCCCTGCACGGGCCCCGGCCCCCGACCGGGCCGACCCGGCCCGCGGGCTGGGCCGGGCTTGTTATTGGCTGTGTGCTCTGGGCCGGGCCGGGCCCGGGCCCGGGCCGACAACATACGGCAACACCGCGGGCCGGCCCGGGCCGAGAAGAGACGCCAGCACCGCGGGCCCGGCCGGCAAACATGTTTCCAAGAGTCAAGCTCGATCGGGTCACGCAACTAATCCCACGCAATGGAGGACTATGCTTGCGTCATTCCTGTGCATATATTTTCAAAAACAAGCAAGGGACACTGCATTATGCGTATGATTCGACCCTCTATAACATTCTCAAGGCCACTTTACATTGTTCCTGACTCCTCACGGCGCGGCTTGATCTTCGATATCCTTGCGCCAGAAAACTCCAAACTCCTCACGTATTTCACAAGCATGTTCGCAAAGCTTGGTGAGAGGGTTAAGGATTGGGAGGCGTTTGTCGACAGCATCCTCACACACAGCAGCCCGCGTGCGTCCTGAATTTAGTTTGGTCTCGTGCTGTTGTGGTGTTAAGCCGACCGTTCTTGTATGTTTGTTCTTGTCTTCTCTTCTTATAAATTTACTTATACCGAATTTGTGTGATAAGCCCTAGAAACGCGTACGTCACGGCCGGAAATACTAGGCCGGGATCTACGCGCTGAGTCGCCGGGCCGGGCTCCATTCGCTGAGTCAAAGGGTTGGGCCTGCTTTATTCACTGGGCCATTGGGCCGGGCCGGGCCGGGCCGAGCCGAGCCGAGCCGAGCCGCATAAAAGTATAGGGGCCCGGGCCGGGTCATTTTTTGATGCGCCCGGGCCGGGTCAGGCCCCGAAAAGTCGGCCCGTGCAGGGCTCAAGTCGTTGCCTCTCAACCCACCATGTGTCTTGTTTGATAGAACAGCCCACACAACCCACGCATACGCTGCCCTCCTATCCTTGCCTTCAGGTAATCTGGTTCAGATATGGATCAAAGAAACATACCTGGCGGAACTGTCAGGAAGGGAAACTATCAGGGGCCACAAACATTCAGTGCGTAAGCACGAGCGCGGTGCCAATTCACCCAGCGGAGTGGCGACGTATCCGTCGGCAATTTTTTTTTTTTTTCTCGCGCTTATCAGAAAATACCCTCGAGATTTTTTTATATGTTGTATGGTAAGGTCTGTCGCATACAATGACGCATACTGTATTTTCCCAAACCGACCTCCTTGTTCCGAATTTTGCCTCCGAACATTGAAGATTTAGCTAAAAACGGCTACTTTACCAATTTTTAAGACATTACCAACTACACCCTCAGTTCTGACGATTTTTTTGCATGAGAAGCATCACGAGAGCTACCAGCGAAAAAAATAATCACGAAAATTCAGCTGACTCATCAGGCGTAAAAAAATCGCAAACCTAGGCGAAAATTGCGTTCGTTACGGGTTCGGCAGGCAATAACGGGGGAAGGTAAAAATGCGGGAATTTCGCTGCGATTATGAAATAGACCACCTTCTACAGTTTAAAACCAACCCGAACTCTCTAGGAGATCCCGGAGCGTCGCTACAAACTTTCGGGCTATTTGTGGTTTCTACAAGGAACTCCCCCTTTAATGGCGGCTGCAGCGTCAACGGTTACTACTAGAGAATAAATATTTTGTCATGTGACATTATACATCCCTTGGAGGTGGCACGATTTTTTTCGGCTCGAATGGTTGTAGGTCGAGCGCACTCATTGGATCCTTTCGCGTGGAATGACTCACACGTAGAAAAATAATTCTTTTTCTTTTCCTCAATACTTGATCGGGTTTTGCGATTCGATGCATGCATGATGTAATGAAGCACATGTATCAAAGCGTCGCACCCCCTTTTACCACCTAAATGCGGAAGCTCTTCGGCAAAATCATTGTAAAATTCTCCTAACAGCACATTACTCTATAGAGTGTTGCACGCCAGATTGCGTGCCAAACATATTGAGGTTCGAACGGCAACGCGCCTTTCGTCCCAAATATTATTTGTTGTAACGCGCAGTTCGATACCAATCCGCGCAAATTGTTTGCAACAACAGTTTTGTGGAAGCGTGGAACGCGTCGAAGCAGCTTCGTGAGTTAGTGGATTGCATCCCGCTCTCGACTGTGACGTGCAGCTGGCCGCAAGACGTTGTGAGCGTGATTTAGTTCTGCATTTGACTCGCACTTGGTGGTTCTGTAAGCGGAAAGCGAGATATACATCGGGGATGTCACGAAATGAAAGAGTTCAATCCCAGGTCTGAAAGTCCGTAATACCAAAATCCCAATAGCAATATCAAAGCTCATACCTGCGAGGTCTGAGAATGACCGAGTTTGAAAAGAGGATATCAGTGAGCAACGTGTCAACTTCACGTGTTTTTGGATGTCGGAATGAAATGCACATATTAGCGACGCTTAGCAGGGCGGTAGGGCCGGAACAGCACAAAACGAAGCGGGATTGATTAGTTTATGCTTTGGGTGAGACTTAAGTTAGTCAAAGTTTGGTGACTCCATGGACAGCTCCTCGTCAGGCTGTGCCAGTTTGAGATTTTGAACCTCTAGATTCTTCACTGTGGGATTTCGCGTTACCCGTATACATTCCATGTATACCCGCGGAATTCCTATTATCCTCAATAAGCGTATGCCCTGTTCCTCTACCATATCGATACGAGAAACTTTTGCGGCATACATCAGATTGGTTCTACGCGCACCCATTCAGACTGTTATCGTCGTCCGATGAACTAAACAGCGAGGATAAAGGAACATTCCGCCGTTATACTTGATGCCATTCTCATCTGGTGAAAGTCCGTGGCTGTGCCAGCTTCATCGTCTGAGGCGTGAGATGTTATTTCTTGCGTGGCACATTCCCCGATACTTCGCGTAGTGTAGCGAATCCTATTCAGTACAGCGCGTCCATCGTGTTTTCCACGGCAGTCGCTGGAACGTCTCCATGTGAGCGGTATCCACTAGCTCGCTCCCCTCCCATGACTTCCTGTTCATGTTATAGCCAGTCAATGATCCACCAATCTCATTCGCTTAATTTGGACGCGGCGCCCATTACGCGGACCCTTCTAGGTGCTCCAGAACGCAACTCACGTGCGCGGGTACGTGTTTGGTGCTGCCGTTGCCATGGCCACGTGGCTTTACTGGCGCAGCACAGAAGCGGGAGTCAGTGAGGGAGTGAACGTTCCGCTCTGTGGACAACTGTGGTCCATGCACGACGAAGGGGTGTTGGCTGTGACCTGAGAGGGGGGTCCCAGGCAACCCCCAAACAAGCCAGCCTGGAGACGGCACGTCCGCACACCTTGTACGTTCATCGCTTTGTGTCCGGCCGTCGCATAGGGCGATTTGTAATGGTCGAGTCGGCGCATGGCTACAGCGCGAGCCGTTTTATGTCTCACGCGCCGGTTGGTGTCACGGTGCGACGCGTAGCTCGGAAGGGGCTTCTCGCGAGGGACTTCCTGCTGGACGTGCGTGCATTTAAATTTTGAACTCTGAGTCGAGAAGTCGGGAAAGAGGTAAAACGGCGATTCTAGCTATTAATATATTTTTCGGGAGGGTAGATGATCAAGCCGCTGTGAACTTTTAATTGGCGACGGGGAGGATTATGAACGGTTTTGTTTGATGCGTGTCCTTTCAATCAGTGCTTGATCGCGTGCAAGGGCCTAATGTAAAAAAGATGTGTGCCGCAGTCGACGTCTCCTGGGAAATGGCTGAAAGTCGCGCTTGTCGATGCACGTGTCCGTCGCATTGTCCGTCGTGGTACTAATGTAGTTTCTGCGAATCTATGTGGTCCTGTCATTATTTTCGTGTCCTGTGATGTAGTGTGGCCATTGTGGTCGCCCTGCCGTTCTCGGTGATCCCACTAGTCGAAAGGGTTACGAGTTCTAGTCTTACAGTGCGGCGACAGTAATTTTGTGGCGACTTAGACGTCCCCACGAGGGGCATGAGGCAATGAACAACTTGCGGTAAAGTACTGCCGCTCGTCGACGAACCGCCAAGGGCGCAGGGTCATTCTGTGGATCGGTTACTGTCGTGCCGCTCCTGATCAGAGAGAGGCGTGAAATGCTGAATTATGATAGGTTCCACGAAACCCGCCGTGATGTCTCTTGCGAGTCGTTCGGTAGCTCGTTCTCCATACGACCTGCAGCTTCTTGTAATGAGTGATGGAGCCACTTTCATGGCAAGTTGAAGACACAAGGCAACCGCAGGCGCTGGTCCTGCAGGAATCCGCACTGGATGAGAGAGAAGGAATATCAATGGCCAGCAGTGATTGTGTGCTGCGGCACTTGAAGAGAAGGGATTATCCACCCCTTCTGTGATTGAAAGCGTAACTTGGTTCAACTATACGTCGGAAATCTCGGGCAGCGATACCTCTCCGAGTTAGCCTGCATGCCTGCCTACACGCGTTGCGGGATGTCTGCATATTTATGCGGGACAAGGAGCCGCAACACTGAGCTAGGATTGTAAAGAATCCGATATGCTCATTTTCCACGCCGCCGGATGGGTCCCCTAATGGGTCCCTATGTCCACAGGGTTTTCCGTCTGTGACTGTGGCTCTTTGTTCATCAGTAGAAATGAGATGATGATGCTTTTATGACGTTCGCCAGCCGGAGTCCCCGACGATGATAAACCTGGAGGAGTCGTTGATGATCTCTTCCTAATCGTCGTTCTCGGCTCCGGTCGATGCTGGACCTGTTACCTGTCTTCACTGCACTGGAGCCGAGACTGAAGTTCCCATGATGTACGAGGGATTTATTTACAACTTATATTTACAGGAGTCAACTATTACACATGACTGAGGAAAGTCGAGTAACTTGACTTTCCGACTCCGCTGTCCAGCTCAGATCTCCCTTTTCAGCCTCTGCCTCCCCTTAAAACGGTGACAACTTGGGCCACAACCCTAACTTGGGACCACCAATCCGACAGCCCTGGTTCAAACTGCATCAGCCCCTGGTTGGACTGAAATTCTCTGCCCTTCACTCCCAATTTACGAGTAACGGTCCCGGCTGTCAAGTCGTGCACAGCGTAGTTTTGAGCAGTGCAAGACGCGGGAGCCTTTTCCCTGATTTAGTGCTGGGGAAAACAATTGTCCCCTGTTGCCCCCGCTGCAGCTGCGTAGCCTCTGTGGTAGCCAGCGAGTGTCGTCCACACTGAGCTGTCTTACAACCTCTACACCATCTGTGTTTAATTGCCTCATCTACTACAAGGTCACATGAGTTTATTGTATTTTCCTAAATTCAATGCAGGGACGTGCACGAGCACTGATGCTTAATTCGTGCATGTACACTCGTGCAAATCTACTCCCAATTATTAGTATTATTAATTCCTTTACTGAGTTTTATATCAGTGAATGTCCCCTCCGACGTAGCGCTTTTGTGATCGTATGCACTTGCCCCAGCATTCCTGCTACCGATAAAACCCCGCCTAGTGGTCATTCTGTATAATAGCCCTCTTTATTATTTTCTAGATTTATTTTTTGCATTCCAAGCCGACATCAGCCTGGCTGACATTTCGTCCTTTCCTTTCTTTCTATTAAACATATACGGCCCTTCATTTACCTTGTTGGCTCGTATATTCCCAGCTTCGTGGCATGGGTGACCTTCCATTTTATTTCCTCATTCGGGGCAAGCCGCGCGGAGCATGGAGGAGTGCGGAGAGTATGGGAGCAGCAGAGTACTGTGTGCCGCCAGAAATTAATTTGTGAAGACAAGCCTTTGATTGGAGTATTGTCATGGTGCGAAATCTAATTGCAGATCCGCTGAAATGCTTCCACAACGGGGGATATACTTGATTCCGGTTTTGCACCTGCACTTCACTGCTTCGTTACAATATTTTGTCTTTCTACCACTTTGCTTCGTACGATGGCTTTCCGGAAGGAAAGTTCGGGCCTGGAATTAAATTGTCAGACATCGTATAAATCCCAGAACCTTTCTTCCGCACATGTTTATTTGTGTCTGTGATAATATGTGTGCTTAGACAGAGGGATGTTTTGCCACCAGCTGTTTCGCTTTCCCTAATAACCTGGAACGAGAGAACCCGAATCCGCTACAGAACAACAAAATCCGGCACGGAGTGGCCGAATCCGAATCCAGTAGCGAAAAACTGCCAAGAGCGTGGCGGAAGTTTGCGCCACATCCGGCGAACTCAGCGAGTGGCACAACAGTCGCTGTTGCTGGTCTTTGCAGGGTGTGGAGGTATGACGACAGTGCTCTGTGTAGGAGTTCCGGGCAAAGTCGAGGAGGCAAGAACGAGTTCAGAAGCGTCGAGGGAAACACCTCTTGGGATCGACCAGCGAAATACATATTCTCCGTCGGGGAGCAAAAAAGAAAAATCCGCTCCACATCGATCAGTGGAATTCGCCAGAAGTATTTTTCTCTCTCTCTCTCCCCTCGCAGTTGTTTCGCAGAACTGACCGTTTTTGCCGCCTTCTCTCTGAACTGGGTGACAACCTATAGCTGTTCAGAAGAACAGCGTGTAAGAATCAGGGATTGGAACCGTTATTTTTTTTTCGGTTCGGTTCGGTTCCGGTTCAGCTCCGCAGCAGTGCTGAATATCGGTTCTAGCCGGTTCAGGAAAGTGAATTTTTAGTGATGCATGGGTTAAAAGCAAGCACATCCTTACGATTCTCAAACAGATCTGCATTTCAGGTGTAATGCTGCATTTCACGTTACGGTAGCATACTGTGCTCTCTAGGTTCATTCATCATATACAACATGTTACATCCAGCTCAGGGACTGGCCGTTTTTTTCACAACCCCAAATTAATTTGGGGCTGTGAAAAAAAAAAAACTGCCTCGTGAACGCAATAGCTGCGAGGAGGAAATACCACATGCACTTGGGTTGCAGCTTTTTTTTTTCTTTTTTCAGTTCCGGTATCGAATTTGTTTGGCAACGCTGCTCAGTCCACGGTGTAACTCGTAGTTCCGATCTCACAACGCACATTACTTCTGAACCGTTTCGCGAACCGGTAACCGCCTCGATTTATTTCGGTTCAGTTCCGGTTCGGTTGAACGCGAGAAAAAAATATTTTCGTTCGGTTCTGTTCCGGTTCAGCGAAAAATACGGGTCCTTGGCGGTTTTCGGTTCGGGTTCAGGTTCGGTTCCGATCCCTGGTAAGAATACATGAAATGAGAGCTATATATCGCACCACTATGCCGTGGTGATCTGCTTTTCCAGCCGGTTGCATCCTGTCTCGCCCGGGGACTTGCCAGTGGGCGTGGTGATCTTTCCGAAAACTGAAGCGCAGCTTTTTTTTTTTCGTATATACCGGGTGTTTCAGTTAAATCCCAGGGCTAAATAATTCGCGAACCGGTGCACCAATCGAATAACTTTCTTTTTTACAAGTATCTGTCCAATACCGCCTGCAACATGCGCACCGCGTGAATGAGCGGGAGGCGCTCATTATTTAAATAAAAATTCAAATGAGTTTCGTCAAAAAAGCTAACTTCTAAAGCAGGGCGCCGTCGGCATTAAAATGGGTACTACCCCTTTTGGGACCTTTATGGACACCTTTTAGAAAAAAATCTGCCACCGAAGCGGGTCATTTGTTGCAGTAATTAATTGGTTTCGGTTTACGTATTTTTGTCGCGGCTGGTCGCGGCGAAGCGCAAAAGGACGTAATTCCTTGGTGTAAGGACGTAATTTATTGGTGGATAAGGGAGTGGAAGAGCGTCCTCTTGCGCTTCACCGCGACCAGCCGCGACAAAAATATGTAAACCGAAACCAATTTATTACTGCAACAAATGACCCGCTTCGGTTGCAGATTTTTCTCTAAAAGGTATTGTAGCGGGCCGTGGACAACGACGAAGATGGCCACGCGCCTGGGGCACCTGCCTCAGTTCCACCGGCGCGGCCATGGAGATAGGCCACCGTCATCGCCTCTCCGTGGCATACCATCATCGCCGGTCGGGACTCATGTAGAGGAAGACCATCGTCCTCTACATTTGGTGACCCGGACGATGAAGATCAAGTTCGGAGCAATTAGGCCCTTGACCATCCCAAATTTCTGACAACACCATCGACTAGCACTACCACGGCACGCTCTCCCTGGAAGCCACCGCCATTCCTCATCATGACATCAGGACCGCTGCTCGCCGATCAACACGCCGACCGCTCCCGTCCCGCTTCTGTCCACGCTACCGATCCGACCGACCCGCACCGACCGACCGCCCGACTCGCAACGACCCGACCGACCCGTACCGACCGACCGACAGACCCGCAACGACCCGACCGCTCACTGATCATCGCATCCGCCCACCGACCATCGATTCAAGGCTTCCAGGGACCGCTATCCACGGCCCCCGGCACACTCACCACCCTCTTCATTTCTGCATCTCAACTCTCACTCGCTGCCGGCCGCGACACCTGAGCAACGTGCTCGCCTGCCGGTTTCGGCAGTCGCGGCAGCCGACGCCACGGCACGCATCAGCCGGCGTCTCGGCAATCCTCACGGCTACGCAGCCTCACTTCCTGGGACCCTACGAGCTCTCGCTCCCGTGCCGGTTGCGGCACCCCAGGCCACGACTCCAACGCCAGCCCACGCCTTCGACGACGTCAACGCTCATCTCTGGCAAACCTCATCTCGGCCGCTCCCGCCCCACTCATCGACCTCTGCCTGCAACGTGTGCTGTGCCGCCCGTGGACATGTCCAGCAGTGCGCGTCATCCACGGTCACTCTTGCTCTTTCCCTCCGGTACAGACGTGATTCTTCTATCTTTCTTATCGCCGCTCCGCGTCTGAGGGGGGAGCACTGTAGCGGGCCGTGGACAACGACGAAGATGGCCACGCGCCTGGGGCACCTGCCTCAGTTCCACCGGCGCGGCCATGGAGATAGGCCACCGTCATCGGCTCTCCGTGGCATACCATCATCGCCGGTCGGGACTCATGTAGAGAAAGACTATCGTCCTCTACAGTATCTACTGAAGGGTCCCAGAAGGGGTAGTACCCATTTTAATGCCGACGGCGCTCTGGTTTAGAAGTTAGCTTTTTTCACGAAACTCATCTGAATTTTTATTTAAATAATGAGCGCCTCCCGCTCGTTCACGCGGTGCGCATCTTGTAGGCGGTATTGGACAGATACTGGTAAAAAAGAAAGTTATTCGATTGGTGCACCGGTTCGCGAATTATATAGCCCGAGGATTTAACTGAAACACCCGGTATATATATTTTTTCTTCGAGTTTCACATTTTCATTCACAATTTTAGATTGCCCTATGCGAGGCGGAGTTCCTTACTTTATTCCTTCCTGCGCGTCTGCGGTGCAGGAGTAATAGGTAGTTTTAGATAGGGTACCCAAGCGCTTTGGGGCTCAGAAGATACATACAAAGATTTCTCATAGAGGGTTATCTCTGTGCATGCCCAGAAGAGTCTTTTGCGCAATGTCCAGTGACAACTCCTTATTCTTTTGTTGCTCTATTCTTCAACTGCATAATAGTTGTACACTCGTGGGTCAATCCAGAAGTTCTTGGCCTGACTAACAAGCAGGTGGTCGTGGTGAATGAACTAGTAATGTTACTTTTCAAAGTAGTCCGCGCAAACGTCCCTGCATTGCCCTATGCTCCAGTGTCTGGATCCCTGTGGGAAAAAAATATCAGACCGATGGGCGAAATCTGCTGAGTATGGCGGTAGGTTTACGACAGAAACGTCGTGGGAGTGGTTGGCAGGCGCATCGTCCTGATGGAGAAGGTCCCCCTTCCGTAGCATACCACGTCGTTTGGCTTGATGGCGTCCCCCAAGCTATGCGTCATGGTTACGTAATAGTCCCCGGTAATAGACTGCTTGTCTTAAGGTAATCGGTTAGCAGCACTCCCACCGAATCATCGCCTTGCCTGCTGATGGAACAGACTGAACCTTCATCGACGGTGGCAGGAGGGACTGGACTTTACTCTCGGGTTGGAAGTGATGATCCCAGGTTTCGTCTACAGCCATAAACTGGACACAAAAGTCCGCGGTATCAGGTCTGATCAGTTGGGGGTTTTGTCCACGGATGTGGTGTAGCACGTGTGTTGTTGATCTGGTGTGAGCTGTTTGGGCACACTTCTGACGGAGGCTTTCTGCATGACAAGATATCGGGTCAGGATGCGTGAAACTGTGTTTTTTACGAGTGGACGCCTGTGACCTGAGCGATGGTCCGGATGTCGATACGACTGTCTGCCATGACCTCATCGTGTGCACAGCGGATGTCTTCTTCGGCGGTCACTGCTGCAAGCCTGCCAGGACAAGGGTCGTCTTCGAGCCTGTCCCGTCCTCACTTGAATTCCGCGGCCCACTTCTTCACCGTGATGCAAGATGGGGCACCCTTGCTCAACGGTCGCAACCGTGTCCTAGTGGACTCCTGTCGGAGTTAGGCCCTTCCGAGACAAATATGCGATGACCTCAAATGCCTTCGCTCTTCCATTTTAGCCCAACTTGCGTTGATCGCCACTTGAAGGCGGCTACCACAAGAAAATCGGGTAGCGCGCATGCGCTATTACGGTGATGTCAATCTTGAAGAGTACCTATGTGCTATGACAATGCTTTGTTTCATTGCGCGCACTTCTTTTGTGTCAGGCCCAGAACTTAGGGACGCCCCTCGTATTTTATCATAGAACGAGCGAGACGGCTCCTATTGAGTGTTGTCTTTGTGATACGTGTTGAACTTCGCTTTTTGTTCTCTTATCGTGCCATTGTGCACTTACAGTTGCTTGGAGCACTTGGCAAACCGTGCATTCTACATCATTGCCCCTGAGCGCATTGCTTTTAATAGATCAGGGCCACGTGCTTTTCGAGTAACTGACGTTGTTCCCATGGCGAATAACGTTTTTGGGAAACATCCCATGTCATCATCACCCCTCCATCATTTATTCTTGTTGTTGTTATTGTTATGATACTGGGCAGACGTGCCCGTACTCGGTTACTGCTTCTTTTTTTTTATGCCTGTAACTTAAGGCGGACTCACTTCTTAAGAAAGTCCACGGGGAATTTTTGTTCACAGGGTTCTCGTAAACCTCGCTAAATTTCTACACGAAACAGATACGGGCGTGTTCCTCTCGATTTTTTTTCTAGGGATGACACATTTTTGAAGGGCGGAAGCGATCCACTGACGTTTTGGCGAATTAAAGTTTGTCGAATTTTCGATACATGGGAGTCTATGGGAGATGCAACAAAATCGCTTCTCTCGGCACGCACGATCGGGATATATGGGTCGAAATGACGTCGTTCCCTACAGTAATAGTCTAGGAATTGATTGCAATCAACAAATTCGACAAACTGACTGCAGTTTTCAGGATCCGTGCGTATGAAAATAATGGTTTTGTCGTTTGCCAGAATGTTCTGCATGCTGGTGTCGATTACATCACTTCCTTAGAGCGCGGGAGGAAAGCAAAACAAAGAAAGCAATTTTCCGACGGTGCCGCCATCCCTCGCCAGAAGCGAGCGTAACTAGATCGCATGAGTCCGCCTTTTCAAAAAATGTACACAGAGCCGCTGCTCTCTTCTTTTTATGTGGAAATTTCAGCCGGTTGCACTGCGGCTGCGCGGCGTATAGCGGCAAGTCAGCTGCGTTCAAGTAACTCAAATATTGCTCCATGATACGAATGACCACAGGTTATGCGAACCATTGAACAGCTCATTATGAAGCTACCAGGCACTCACGACGAAGTTCTGTTATGTCAAATAAAAAGGAACAATATGACAAGCACTAAAGCACAGAAGCGTACATAAAGCGGATAAACCTAGCGAAAGGCACTGCGCGGCGTGGCTATACTTTGGGTCTATCTTTTACGGCTTGAATGCCTTTCCCGAATTTCGAAGGGCGGGAATCGGGTGCTCTTTGCAAATCCCAAATTCTGGTTAAAATCGGGTGCTATTGACACATTCGGTTTTTATCGTCTCTTTTTCTTTTTTTTTTTTTTTCCTGTTCAGCAAAGCTCGCAGTTAAAAGTTCATATATTGGTCAAGCGTAAATTCGTCGCGAATTATAGTCAAAACCACGTCATGTAGTACCATCAACTGCGCTTCGCATGGTTTATTGTGGCACTCAAATATAATAATAATAATAATAATAATGTTTTATTGGTGCCCAAGAACGGTCATGATATGTGTACATCAGATATGTGTATATATTACTACAAAATAGTCTACGTCATATGTGATACAGCGTGATACTTGGTTGGAACTCAGGGAGAAATCGCGTTTAACTCGAATTGGTCCGCTACTGATTCGGGGGAAATAATCGGGAGGAATTGGGTTTATACCGAGAAAGTCAAGACCCTAGCTATACTCTATTTTCAGTTCCTGGTGCGTCCTTCGGTGCACGGTAGTCATTTATCTCCCCTGAGGATGCTCGACCTTTCTAGGAAGACTAACATGTACGAAGACTGCTTTATTGACGTCAGCGCTGCACTCTCCTCTCTCTATGTGGGAAGGGGCAGGAAGATGTGCTTCACTTTCGTACTGCTCCCCTCCAAGTCTTCTTTCTTCTACTTCCTGGATCATATGGCCTTGTACGGTGCATATTTTCTCCTGGTAATATTTCATTTCTCTTTTTTTCTTTGTTGTCCACAGCAAGCACCGCGGCAGTGCAGTACGGCTTCTTCCTGGGTAGAAGGCGCACTTGGGAAGGTGCCAAGTGGCCGGAATAAAAACGCCTTGTCCATAAAGGAAGACAGCCTAGGCGTCGCCAGTCCTTAGGCGACGGGGCGGGGAAGTGCAAGAGTGCAAAATCATATTGTAATTGATGCTTATTAGTCCGTCCATTAATTGAATCGATTGGAAGATCGAGCGAGGAATCCATGCTTTGTCACACCAGATGTTTTACTCAACTGAAATCGAATTGAATTGAACTGCTCAAACAAGCAACGATTCAAGCGACAATCTGACCTCCAATCCCCGGGAGCTACTGTTGCGAAGACTGATCATTTAATTCCGGAGGCTGAATTTTTCTTGCGAGAAGCTAGAAGGGTGGACCTCGATATTCCCGGTTGCGAAATCCCCGACCTGGAAATTCCCGTTCTCGAAACAAGCAAAATGAAGGAGAATGCTCGATTGCTTTGTAAGATGGTATATGCCGCATTTAAAAACACGGTATCATTATTTAACCACATCAACTACACGGGTTTTCGATGTCTGTCCAAGTAGTTTTAGCGAACAAATGCCAAATTTTAGCGGCCGTTAGGCTTAGCGGGGCAGACACGACGGAACACCACGTTGGTTATAGTTTATTATTAGGTTAGTCCAAGTTTGATGTTTGCATTTCTCTGTCCAGGTTAGTCTACGCTGTTGGCAGTGTCCCGCGCGGGACTGTGAATTTTAGAGTCAAATAACGTTTATTTCCAGTAGTTCGTTTTGCCACGGGGATTTCCATCACTTTATTTGGAGGTACACCCAAGCTAGAATATGCAGCACAGTGCCACCAAGACAGGATACGTGTCGGTACACGCGCAGAGACGGATTGCGGTATCTCCCGCATTTGCCCTGTGGGTAGTATACGTATACTTGTAGGCTACGTTGCGTTTCACGATGTCTACTAGCGTGCGTGATTTGATTGCTGTTTCTACAACGGGTGCTGAAACTCGTTTTTTTCTTTCTAATTCCGTGTTGGCGCCGCGAAGCAACCGTGTGTATGAGCGGCGTACAGATGTGGACAGATGGAGAGTGGACAGCAGGAAGGAGTGGGGGTGCTGAAACTCACGAAATTCTCAGGAAAGTTATCGGAGAAGCCGGCCACATATAAGACGAAGACATTTCCTGCGTAGGCAGAGGGCGTCCATTTGCTACACCGACCGAAGCAGCTCAATATATTGTCCCAATATTGGCTGAATATTTGCAATTAGGGATGTGCCGACCGAATCCTCGAATCTTAGGCACGGGTTCGAGATTCGCGAATCCGAATCCCAGTGCCCAAAACGGCGAATCGAATCTTTCGAATCCACCTCGTTCGTTTCGTTTTCGAATTGGCGCCTCCGGAGTCCGCCGGAAGCCTCGTTGGCCGACGGGTGTTTCTTGTTTGTTTACATTGCTCTGGACTGCAAGAGTTCAGGCAGGAACTGTTACATGACAAGTTTAAAAGTAACCTGGTTTTGCTTTTGGTTGTTGCTTAGTTTTATGGAAATAATTCAGACTCGAGAATTTATGCATTTCTTGTAGTCGACGAACAACGTGTTAAATAAATTACGTTTAAGAACTATATGGGTATATTTTCTCCTGAAACTGAAGCATTATTTAATTTGTTTTTCATCAAACAAAGGCATCATATTCTGCTTCAAAACACTTTTCACTAGAAGAGTTTTTTTCCTGGCTTTTTAAAACTCCCGCTAAAGAAAGGATTCGAAAGATTAGAGACTCGTGGATTCGTCGAACCTTCCTTGGATTCGGATTCGGATTCGCAAAATTCTAGATTCATCCCATCTCTATTTGCAATACTGGAATAGCGGTCCAGCCGGCCCTGGGTGTTAGAGATGACGTGACCAGCGCGGCCAACTAGATACCCTAAACACGGGCAGCTATCTAGTGACTCTACTGCCAACAACAAGCTTCAAATGATAAGTAAAGTAAGAAAACGTACGATAAGTGAAGTTATCAAATCGAAGCTTATTCATGTGATGTCACCCACTTCGAAGGCGCAGGGCCATTAGCTTATCATGCTTGCGGAACTGTTATCGTGAACACTTTCTGCTGTAACTTAAACTCGCTGTTTTCGTAGAGTTCCCCCTTACCCTCTTTTTCTTTTTGTTTTATTCGGTGTTAGCGCCGCGAAGCAACTGTGGCTACGAGCCGCGTACAGATGTGGACAGATGGGGAAAGGACAGCAGGAAGAAGTGGGGGTCAGGGGTTCCTCTTTATGCACTAAAACTCCCTATTGAACCCGAAACTGAACCGAGCCGATGAAGCTTTTGGTTCCATGCTCTGATTAAGAGTCGCCATAAGACAGTAAACTGACTAGATGAGTCTGCCAAAGGAGGCAGTTCCACAGGTAAGCACTAAATCATAAATACAGAGGGGTATCGCTTACGTGCGTGTCTAAAGCCGTCGCCTTGTCTAGTTGCATGCCGCTGTCCGCTATACACGTAGATGCTTTGTTATGTGCAAAATTTCGTTCAACAGAAACTTGAATCAAACGAGAATCCGGATCGGTTTTACAGTGATGCAATAAGCATGGACTGCTGCGCATTCGCGGGCGCTGCAAAGTGATGCCATATGGATAAAAGTGATAGTGGACTGTTTTGAGGTATGATAAAACTCAATCACAACCACAACATTTACCGTAAACCACAACAGTTATCACAAATCTTCCACTGACACCAATGACACAACTCCCTGAGATATCGAACGCCTTACGTCTGCTATTTGCGCCTAGCAGCTCCTAACTGCTTATAAAGGTCCTAAACTGTCCAACGCTACTCACTTGTATTTAGTTCGGTGCGCATCGGTATTCGGTATTGTTAAGTTCGATATTGGCATCTGTCACAAGGGTACCTCGTGTGTCCTTATAAACTGAATGCTGCCTCGGGACACCAAAAAGTTCGCACAATGTCCTAACCAGAGCGTCGAAAGAACAGAAACCGAAAACCAGAATTAACCGTTATTTTTAGCTGGAACTGCACTGGAACTGAACCGTAATTACTGCCGCCATCTTGCTGCTGAACCGGAACCGAACCGATCTAAGAACTTCGGTTACCGGTTCGGTTCGGGTTGGTGTGTGCCGCCTGTTATCCATCCCATCGTCTGGTGGCGACATCCATTTTATGTGGCATAATACTCGGGATCTGGCGGTCCATTCGGTAGCGCGGGACATACAAGGCCAAGGGTGAAGGAAGGTGTGCTCTCGCCGCCGCTTATAGAAGAAACATGTTTTGTCAGACCTACCTTCGAAGTTAGCAGCCGCAGTGCATTGTAACAACATCATGTGGAACAGTAAAAACGTAGCCAAAGAACCACCATGTTCAATGAGGTTGCAGTGTTACTGCTGCTGCAAGTGTGCCGCGAATCGCCTCTCACAGCAGTTCAGTCCTTCTTCGCAACTTGGAAGAGCCCCGGCGCCGACAGCTTCGGCTGCGGCATGGCGTCCTTCTATAATTTCGATTTTAGAGGTTCAGACGCTGGCCAAAGTTGTGCCAGCGTCTGTCGGAACGCAGACGCAAAGAAGACGAAAGGAAGCACACGGAGGTGAGTGCAAGTTTCAGTGGGTGGAGTCCCACCAACTACATATATATGTTAGTGCATCAACCCAATGACGCCCAAGAAGGCAAGTCTTGAGACTTCGATGGGGCGTTGGAAGTTCATTTGAGCAATAGTGACTAGTTCATTTGCCACATGAAGATGCGACATAAAAAATTCCAGAAACTTGGAGTGGCTCTGACGTCCTTTCTCCTGATGGCCTTTGTCCTTGTTCAGATGTCATCCTGACGTCTGAAGTATAAGGTACCAACATATATTTCATGCTCTAGTCAGTAGTCACACGGACGTTCCACTTTCACATGACGTGTTACCTCTACAATCTAGGCATATCGTTTTATTTTTTTCCTCAATGAAACCATATCCTGTTGGTCCAAAACCAGAAATGCATAAAAAACGTAACTAAGAGGTCTTGTATCATTTTTAGTGGCTACCTATAATTTTGTAGCACATTAGAACCTCGAACCGGTTTCGAACCGGTTTAGAGCCTCTGCTGAACCGGTTCAGCGAACCGATATACGTGAACTCCTGAGCTGAACCGGAACCGAACCTTTATGGCCGAGCCCGAAACAAACCGAAAAACGTTTCGGTTCGACGCTCTGCTTCGGGGAGCCCTGTAGCCGCTGTGCCGCAGCCACATCGTCATTGCCTTGCATCAAACCACATCTTCACCACCATGTTCTGTGTCACGCTCTCTCGACCCTGCACCGAGGTTTCATTGTTCGTGCACGTACTTTCATCTGGCATTAAACATCGTTCCATTGTAGAGTACGGTTGTCGTAGTCCCTTGCTCTACAATTTGACCCAGGTGTAGTTAGGGCCGTTCGCAAATATTTTTTCTCTGTCAGCTGCTGGATTTGTTCGCCTTGATAGGTTTGCTTGAGGAGAAACTCGAAGCTGATAAGAGTAACAATGGGGACGCCGCGTGGAAGCATATTGGCCCTCCAGTTTATCTTCGATGTCATCGATAACCCGAGTTCCTTTTGTCATGGAATGTTCGTGTGACTGCGCCTAGCGTCACTAACTGCAGCCTTCCACGAAGCCTGAATACTCTTGAGGGCCTCACCTTATCATTAAGATGTAGGCAGACATGTTTGTTTCTTGAGTGTTGCTCCTTTGGCGTTTGACAAGTGGCCCTTCATATACGAGATCCAGTTCTATTCTGTCCAGGAGAGTGCCTCGCTTGTCGGCCTCATTATGTGGTCACTGCTGGAATGACGTCATGGATTCGCCCATGTTTATTTTGTCTAAGTTCGATAAAAATCGTTGCTTGTGCGCCGTAAAAGCTCTAGTCATCATCATCATCATCATCGATAAAAATCTAGCGATAATATCTAAAATCTATACCTGAAATATTTATTTCGGCATACTGTTGGTCCCGAAGTATCAGGTTGGTAAGTTACAGGTGCAAGCAAATACATCACACAATGGTTAATACAGGAAGTAACACACGAGCATCAAACAAACACTACGCACAAAACAGCTAATAGTGAGATGAAGGTACTACCACATCATATTAACATATTGGGAGTAGATTTACACAACATATAACAATATACCCGGGAAAAAAAAAATACCAGAAATTCTGCGATAATACCGGTTTGCATCAAAATGTATGGAAAAGTTATTCTAGGAAAAGTAGCAGTTCATAAATCGTTGTTCTAGAGTGTCTGGAATGTGTGTCTCCAAGGTTTAGAGTTTGCTCCGACGCTTCGTCGATAAGAAGCATCAAGTGCTTCATTCAGCCGTCATCTTCTGGATAAGTATTGCTACACTCGTGACAGTTAGTGTCATTGTTTCACACCGTTGCGAAGTGCCTCCCAATTCTCGCTAAAGCTTCCCTGTCTTCCACGCAACAGGAAGCGGCCACAATTGAGTATGGATATGGTGGGGTACACTATAGAGATTAACCGTCCCAGTACATCTACGCAGGTTGTCGATAAACGCTTCACAGCCCCGCGTGACGTCATGGATGGTTCTCTTTTTCGAACATTTGAGGCGCCGGCATGGTGTTGACTCTACTCGGTCATATTGTTCCACATGCACCAATGAAAAGGTGATAGAAAAATGATACGGTCACCAGTTGTAAGGATGAAGTGGCAGGACTCCGCGAGTAGATTGAACAAGGCAACTATCGGTCTAAATTTCGTATCTTCAGAATCTCACCGAATTTGTGGCATTGTAATTCACGTATCAACACACGGTATTTTCCAAAGTGTTGTTTCTGTATGGCCCTGCTCGGCCAACGCCAGTTAACACTTGAACCAAGGTTAAACTTTCCTAAATTTTGTGTTAATCGTCAACCCTGTTTGACGGGGAATCTCGCTATCCCGCGTTGAGGAAATTGGGTCTATGTGATGCGGAAGCAGCATAAAACTAACTTATAGTTTTCAGAAGTACAAGGGTCGTTCAAGGTTGACCCTTTTATTTCACACATTCACACATCATTATTTAGACACATACTGTGTCTGTAATCTTTGCAAAATATCAGCAGGTTCGACGCTATCCTTCACAGGGAACATTGAAAATGTATCGCAGTTCCACAGCTACAGACACACTGTTCACCGCCATGATAGCTGCCGCTGCTGGACGTGCCGCTGACCCGAAAAGGATTGCACTTCGACATCTGAAAGTTTCGTTCAGTTACAGTTACTTACTGATTTTTTGGAAGCAAAAGTCTCGGTCAACCTTGAACGATGCCCTATCTACTCTTCCGTGTGGCGACATCGATTTTTTTTTAGTACGATACTACGGAATATGGTAATGTCAACGCTCCCTAGACTGAACAAGGCCCAATCTTTACTTGAACTTCCCATAATCCTAAGTGTTCGTTCCAGTCAAAGCAATGCTTGCGGTGGGTGTAGCATTGGAAATGAACCGCCATCGGCCTCATGAGCGACCACCCGTAGCCATAGGCCTCTTGCATTTGAAAGCGTCTTCGGTGATTGGTTGAAACGGACGACACACCGTGACTTTGTTACATGTGTATGTAATGAAGGAAGGATAGCAGAGATAGATTAGAATGTGAGGTGTGCCCATTGTTGGTGAACTGGTGGGCGGGGGAGAGAATTTCCAGTCCTCGCATGTCCGCACCTTACATTGACATAATATTCGCAACATGCGGTCCTTGTGCTGTGGAGTGTGACTGTGACCTGCTAGGAAAGAGGGTGTAAGATTAGCTGTTGATCAGCGCCTTATGCCATCCAAGTGGAATACTGACGAATTTTGTGCAGGGCAGTGTATCGTGAGGACTGCATACCAGAAGCAAGCCCTAAAACATGTGAGGGTCTGCAACTGGCATTCGGTATGCGACGCCAGAAAGCAAACGACGAAATTGTGAATTGCGGGAAGGTGTTGTACAGTGCTGGACAAAAGTTCACGGAACACGTTCCGGCGCATTCGTCCCTCAGAGCCACAAGCTAGCACCGAATGGTACCGTACGCACTTGCAAACAGATGACTGAGTTACCTAGCCACGTGTCTGTAAGTCCGTACGGTCAGATTGGCTGCTAATGTGTTCATATCGGCTAACTGCAGCAATAGACGCGGACAAGGAGTTAGAACACGGAAGAGACAAACCACCTGCAGACGGTTCTGCAGGTGGTTTGTCCCTTCCGTGTTCTAACTCCTTGTCGGCGTCTATTGCTGCAGTTAGCCGATATGAACTTGTACCGACTACCCCGCTTTGTCCCTCTTGTGCTAATGTGTTACCTTGAGGAAGGAAGGCGCCGGAGCGTGTTCAATTAACGTTTGTCCAGCACTGTACATTGTAGAATACAACAACAAACAACTTTATTGTGAGACAATGAATGGGGAGTTTCATCGCCAGGGGCGATACTCTACCCCACTACTGGTGCTGATGCGGGGAACGAAATAATGGGCCCCTTCGCAATAGGGATCGAAGTCCTATGGTATCATGAAAGGTCAAGAGAGCTTTGAGGGCAGAGCGTTGGTCGGCTGGACGTGGCCAGGGACCAAGCAGTTTTGTCCCTGGACAAGCCACCTTGTCGAGGACAAGGCGACTGTAGAAAGACTTTGTGCTTCAAGAGGCTGATGGTATGGAAAGCTGATGGGGACTGTAGGACGGGCGTAAGAAGGAATGAGCGGAGGACTGTTCTGGTTGCAAGCCAACTAAACCCGTGCATCTCGTAGTGGCACTGACACTATACCGCTGCCACATGGCCCCGACCCTGGCGAGCTCAGGGCTGGAAGCAGTGAGCGATGGTGACTAGGCGGGGAGACCACGAAACGCGGGAACGTTTGTGGTGCCCCCTTGGTAATGGAAGGTGGTAGTCTGTCGAGAGGTTATGCCAAGTAGGCGAAATTGGGCCTCGGCCAAAACGAACCAGGTGAAAGAGTCCCGGTCTCAAAACGATGGCAAGTTCACAGCAACTACACTGACAACTGAACCATGCCGAATACTGATCAGTAGAAGTAGAGGTGTCGCCCAAAGGCTTGATGAAGAGGGTGTTGGGGACAATGGAAGGAGCAAGCAGAGTTCTGTTCTGGTTAGGCCTGTTTCTGCTTACTGCTGGCTATACCTACCTTATTCGCGCGGGTTAAGCCCATTCGCCTCGTAGTGACGCTGACAATGCCTTTGCCACAGGACGTTGCGACTGTACAGAAAAGCCTGACAACAGTCTCAATTCGAAATAAGGGTGGCTCTCGTCCTGAGGTAATTCCCTTCATACTTCAATACCGGTTCGCTGGATTTCTACCCGACTACTACTACTGCACTTCGAGTATTCCGTAAAAGTCATAACAGCCAGCCACAAATTTAACACACGTGTCGAGTTATGCGCACGAAAAGAAGACACGAAAACCATAGAGTTCGAATGAGGCTTGTGCAGTGACGCCACATCACATATGGTCACGTGACATGGGAAAACATATTGAAGCACCGGAGTCACAGTTAAAGGGCATGCCGTGAGTTGTTGCGGTATGCGTGCTGTGACAAGGGAATGTTGTAAAACACACGCTTTTGCCTCATTCAGCACGCAGTATATGACGCCTGTGACGCATGCCCATGTTTTCCCATGTCCCGTGGCTCAAGGGTTGTGCGTGACGTCATGTACACGAGCCTCGCTGGATTTTCAGCCGTCTCTTTCTCTATCTCGTTAAATGCGTGCGAACTCCTCACTGGACGGTTCCTGTGTGTCAGGTCCACTACAGACCGCTCGTATACACGACGTTCCCGGGTAAACATAAACAAGCCCCCGCTACAACTTCAGATGCTACGAATAGTTCCGGTCCTTCCGTGACTAAGGACGCATAAAACTGGCCGCCATGCAGAATTATATCTTTCGCTTTCTTGATTTGTTGCAAACGTGTTTGCTGTGAAACCGGATGTCGTTTTGGCACCAAACCGAAAGAGGAGAAAATGGCATGTATTCGAGATGTTTAACGTACATGTCGCGCATCACCACTGCGTAACCATATTATCACGAGGTGCGTGACTAAACCTGTAGCAGCTTCCATGCGATAAGTTATAATGAGAGATCAGTACACGAGCGAATTGTCGAACACAATTGACTAACACGGATAACTATTGACTGTCTGTTAAACCGGAACAGTATTGTGTTGCCGATGCCTCGGACACGTCATGGGGCGCACTCGGTCCACCTTGGGCGTTATCGGTGTTTAGCTTGGACGGTACTCTGGCCATTGTTCTCTTGACAGCTATCCTGAGAGCGATAGCTTCATTCCTTTGACTGTGCAGCACTCCGATAGGGGCATTTGTCCTTTAAAAGTGGCAGACCCGCTTAACGATTGCACACGTACTGTCTGGTCGGTCGAGTGACTTCTTTCGGATACTGACGATGTGAGGTGTCAGAGCCTAGACGAGTCTTCAACGACTGAAGGGGACCCTCATCAAATGTGGTATACGCAGTGTAGCAGGAGCGTCGTTCATGCGAACGGCTGTTTATACAAATATCCTTTTTCTCGTATTTGTTAAAGACGCTGTACTGTGTTTTGCGCATGTTGACCCGCATTTTCTCTATATACCGTTCCTCTATGTCCTCTTACGTGTGCCACGAGGCAGCCGTGCCACGCCAAGCAACCCGTGAGCGCGGCCACGAAGAGATTTCCGTCGATATCGATGATTGCAGTCGACCACTTTGCATCGCCAGGGCTTCCACATTTCGTTTTAGACCAGTCTCACTCGTATCATTGCATCGGTGTCGATATCGTGAGCGAAGTTATTAGAGAGTTTTAGCAGACCGTTGTTAACGTGGCTTGCGTCGAACCGTATCAACTGGATCCAATCAGGGATAAGATTCTGAGTCACGCGCGACTACGATTGGTTCCGATAGACACGATAACCTTATCAACGGTATACTAAAACTCGCTATTTAGTGACCTTGACGTAGTGTTTCCTTTCGTGTGCCAGACCTGAGCAATATTTTCTTGCTGCGGTTACGAAAATGTAGCTTAGCGTGTTTTGCGTATGTGGGGTAGAAAGAGGGTAACCGTTATCGTTCCAGCCTTGGTAACGGCCGCGCCAAGAAAAACGCGACCCTAAGTTTTTATCATTGTCCATCCATGCTGTAGTACTGCAGCCAAATCTAGTTAACGTGGAGCAACATCCGAAAAGAAAGTGACGCTCAATGACTCAGGACGCAAAATGTACGTGCCCTCAGTCATGGAGGAAGGAAGGAAAGGAGGCGCCGATATTTGAGAGAAGAGAAAAGTGTGGGGCCGATGACGAATGAACAGAGGGTGAGCTTTAGCTTGTCCGGGGCCCCATAAAGGGACCACGTGACCCGAGAACGCCAATGAGGAAGCTCCGCGCAAGCGTTGGAAGACCGCCTGCAGCAGTGGTGAGGAGACGGAAACCGACCTTCGAGGAGCTATTTTTCCGGACGCGTGGCAGGTTGCGTCCCCTGTGACGTCATGCTTCTCGAGACTAGAAATATAATTTATGATACTTCCACGTCACATAGAGAAACAATATTTTGGGGGAATAGCAGCGTAAGATACGTAGATTGCAACGACATAAATTTGGTAGTATTTTGAAGACACGAGATTCAGTCCGTTGTGGCACTCTGCCTTCCCATGGCGTGCGTTAGTCAGGTTGTAGGGCGTCCTCTCAAACAAGGGGGAGGGAATAAGAAGTCACATGAGTGTCGTGTATGCTCTCTTTCTACGGCCTTTCCACGTGCGATGTGTGAACGCGTGTTGGTCCTGTAACCAACCAGCTTACCTGTACCATAAGACTGAACACGCCACTAAGCCGGTTTATTTATTGACATTTTCTTTTTTTTTTTTTTCTCTTGACTGCGTATTTTACAGCCGTTTGGAAAGGACAGTCTTTGTTGTTGAGTATGTTGTGGTAATGTACTGGTAATGTGTGGCAATGCAGTGCATCGTCACAAAAATTAAGTGTATGTACTGCGTTCGTCGAGTGTCAGAAAAGGATGTAATGTGTGTGGAGAATGTAATTTTTGGTTACGTGTGCGCATCGCAATTCAACTTCACGGTTAATTCTAACCAGTACGTGGAATTGCGTGTATTTAATTCATCGTGGCCGTCTTCAGTACTCTGTGGTCCGAGCCAACTCGAGTCTGGCTTCCTCCAAACTACACACGCTATGCATGCTGAGTCCTATAACGTCCTTTCACTTGAAAGAATATCTGTGATCTCTCACTTAAACAAAAAGGTTTAGAGCTGTCACAGTACCTCTAGCTATTATGCTGTAGGCGTACGGATCCTTCGTGGGCAAACCCAAGCGACATCGCAACCACGGCGGTGACACTCTGTCAGCACACTTGTCCGCCCCCTTCTGAACACAGGGGTGCCGCAGTGATCAGTCGATCAGTCCGTCTCGTAAACCCTAAGCGATCGCGCGTGGCAAAATCGCCACCTGGTCCTGGTTCCACGTCACTGCACGTCGCAGGCAATATTGTTTTGAGGTCATGTGACCTTGTTTAGGTTCCATTTTGTCGGTGATTGACATTTCCTCGTCAGTGTAAAGTTATTACATGAACATATTTTGCAGGCCGCAAGTTACACGGTCCTTCTTACTCGACGTATGGGTTTGCTCTTGCGAATTCTCAATGCATCACGTCGTCGTTATCACTTCCTTGTGAACGCCGACTGGTATGAGGCTACATTCGTAAGCCGATGTGTTTAAGTGAACAATACTCGATAAAACTGGTTGGTGTAGGTCGAAAGGGGTTACAAAAAGACGCACAGAAACAGCAGGCGCGACGTTTACAAACGGTTCTGCCGCCGACCATGGGCGCTGCCGTTTTTACAGTCACGTGTATTGTGACGTTTGTAATGATATTGGGCCAGGACCTGTCCAGAATGTACAGTGTTCACTTGCAACGCTATTTTCTATGGACGGATATGCGGCAGGGCACCCCTTCGCCTCTGAACGAGTGTCACTTCTGTCCGCCGCCATGGGTCACTCCGGAGAAAATGATGTTCTCGTTTTCGGTAAACTTTTGCCCAGTGCAGTACATGTGCGCAGCTAGAAAAATATTTCGGGAGGCGTTCTATGGGGACTTTACATGGGAGAGGAGGATTCCACTCGCTTCCTTCCCTCAAATGTACCATTTGGGGGGGGGGGGGGGACACCCGGAACCCAGAGCCGGAACCCACCCCTTGCTACGTCAGTGCATGTGCGCAATCATTTGTTGGCCACACCACACCTGTGCATAATTGAGTGCTCGATTACAATGAACACATTGAGAATATGATATCGAACAAAAGAAACTGGTATGCGCGTGGATAACGCCTCCCATGTCCTTAACTGAGAGCGTCATTGGTAGCGATAAGGGACGTAGCACCCGATTTTCAACTTGTCGTTATCCCGTAACGCGCGTTAGATACGTACATCACTTCGGCCCGTGATTCGCCAAGAGCTCTTGTGCGAGCCTACCAAAGTGACTTTGGAGCACGCGAACTTTAAATATAACGATAACGATCGCTATGTGAAAGTTCGAGATCGGTGCCCTATACCTATAATTAATCACTAAATAAGGTAGTTATAAGCTTATTTAGTGACTCTACCTGTAATAATCCATCGCTTTCCGTTGCGACATCTACAACGTTTTGTCTCGCTATAAGGCCCTTTGGGGAGGCATTAGAGAGGTTTAAAACGGGGCGTCCAAACGCTTTGAGGCCACAGTGAAATTGGGTGTCGTCATTGCGCATGCTCAGAAACCAATACGTGCTTTGGGGACGTATTTTTCGAAAATAGCGTTGGTACTCCAAGTCGCCCCAAAGTGTACTCGCGCTGCCATCGCGCGACGCAAGATTTTTTTATTGATCGTTGTTATTTGTAATACTTCTGGCGGTTGACTCGCCGTCGAAGGAGGGACATACAAAAGATCATGAGTCACGATAAAGCTCAGTAATACATGAGACAAAAGAAGGGAACGATGTCGCTAGATGTCGCGAACGAACAAGATGTCGCTGGAGCAGCGGGAAGAACGTGAGAGAAACGGGCTTCGTCTAGTGTAACAAATTCAACAACAATATTTGGTTCTAGAACTTGTACTTTTAAAATTAAATTAATTTCATACGGAAAATGAATAACGTTGCCACCGCTTCATGGTGCT
Organism: Ornithodoros turicata; assembly: GCF_037126465.1. NCBI lineage: Eukaryota > Metazoa > Arthropoda > Arachnida > Ixodida > Argasidae > Ornithodoros > Ornithodoros turicata. The sequence goes on along the minus strand of NC_088202.1, from coordinate 43,814,532 downwards.
GTAAGCGGTGACGAACCGGTGGTTGCGGTGACGAATCATAAAACTCCGTGGCATTCCTTCGTTTGCGTCCGTCCTACGTAACATGTAGCATATAGGGTGCTCTAAACTATCGCCCGCTATTCTATACCTTCCTATTGTAACGCTATTACAGACGGGTAATTGTTATCGTGGTGACCTGCCCCGACCAGTGCTGACTGCTGTACGCCGCCGTCCGACATTCGGCACAATCGTGACTGATTAGAATTATAGCCATCTATCATAATAACCGCTGACGCGCCGCCAGACATACGATCGCGATACAGTTCCTGAATGTCGTTCTTTGATCCTGAACGTTATGGTTGTCTGCTCCCTACTCGACGTGATCTCACTATAATGCGTCTGAGACAGGATTAGCGCTGCACGAACCTCGTGTGCTCCTCTGGTATGTCGTTAGAGGCATGTCTGCACTTGACGCTACCCTATCAGGGTCTGACTCACAGGAGACCCCTGGGGTGGACAGAGTTAGCTTATCTCGAACTGCGGGCATTGTGTACTCTTGTGCGCAGTGGCATCCCGAACTATCACTAATGGCGAATTCCACTGGTGATGCAGAAAAGCTTACCCTGTCCTTTGGTGCATGTTTCACTCGTCGCTCGAGTGATGCAGCGTGCGCCGCGTTTCATTGGTCCTTGTGTTTGTCCTTCGTTCGTTTCTTCACTGAACCCACACTGGCAGTCTACACTGCGCTGCAGGAAAACGGCCAGGGGAATTCGCCAGAAGGGATAGTGACTGAGCGATCCCCGGTAAAATGCACTTCCCTCGGTAATGCACAGATGTGTCAATAACTAATCCAACTGCATGAATAGCACTGCTTCTCAAAGGGCCAGGGAAATTAAAGAGTATCCTTTTTTATTTCTTAAGTTATTTCTTAAGTTCTGTTAATCACGCCGGCATACTCCTGTGTTGTTCTTTGTAGGAGACAAGTTCCGTCTGGTGATTGCTTCTACTCTGCGAGAGGACGGTTATCCGGACGACGGCGAGTACAACCCGGCGGACACGGGCCCTTCTCGTGCGGACAGTTTCGAATACGTCATGTACGGCAAGATATACCGTATTGAAGGAGACGACATTGCAGGGGAGACCACTAGGCTGTAAGTACCTCCCGGCTCCTTCCCCTGCAACCCGCGTTTGCGGATATTGGTTGCATCGCGTATGTCTTGCGCCTTTACAGCGCATTTCCTACACGACGAGCATCCAACTAGCTGGTGACCAGGATGGGATATGACCCACAGGAGTTGGAAGGTTATGGCGCGATATCCTAGTGGTGACATTCGTAGCAGGTGTAATAGCGCTTATTGCAAATCGGTGTCGCATAGGTAGCAGACTTCTCCTATCGCTACCCAAGCAACACCCCGATGTCGTGCCGACATCGGCCCGATGTGCTCCTGCCGTAGATCGGTCCAGACATCGGCCCAACATACACTTTTCACCCATTGGGCCGATGTTGCGTCAAGATATTAGCCCGATGTCATTTCGACATGCTGCCGACATGCTGCCGATTTGTGACCGAGGCTGCGCCAACGTAATTTTGTATTTGTATTCGTGTGTTGGCAATTGTAACTACTAAAACAACGTTAGACTGGTTATTTGCGAGGAAACAACGGTTTTATTTCTGCCATTGCTTACGTACTCGTTTCATTTTCTGATGATTTCCTTTGTTTCTCGTATTTCCCAATGCGGTCAATGAGCACTCCGTTGCAAAAAGCAAGAAAAAAAGTTTAAAAGCTCCTGGGACCACGAAGTGCAAGAAACTTTAGAAAGGGACTGGCATTCCAGTATTCCTTTCAACGCGAAAACAAATACTATGTATTTCATATGTTGAGAGCTTCCGCAAATTCGAGAACTCTGGTAGCCTTGGAATCAAAATGAAGAGTTGACGTGTTACAGTTCAGTTCGATTGCGCATACAAACAAGAGAAGTGAGGGATTGCTTAGAATACTAACTCAACATCAACGTAGCGAATGTGTTTCCTACTGCTTTCGGCGTGAGACACCCAGTAGGTCCAACGAAAGCTTTTGTCAGAGTCATGTCGCTGGCTTCGGTTAACATCAAGCCGACATTGCCAACCTCTGTGGGATGTCGGTGGCTAGTTGCCATTGTCAGCGTCATGTCACCGGTGTCGGTCAACATCAAGCCGACATTGCCAACTTCTGCTGGATGTCGGTCGGAAACTGGCGTTGCCGGCTACATGTCTCTTGTTTCGGTCAACATCAAGCCGACATTGCCAACTTCAACGTGATATCGGTCGCAAGTTGGCATTGTCGGCTACATGTCTCTTGTTCCGGTCAACACCAAGCCAACATTGCCAACTTTAACGTGATATCGGTCGCAAGTTGGCATTGTCGGCTACATGTCGCTTGTTCCGGTCAACACCGTGCCGACATGGTCAACTTCAACGTGATATAGGTCGCATGTTGGCATTGTCGGCTACATGTCGCGTTTTTCCGTCATCATCGAACCGACATTGCCAACTTCTGTCGTATATGGGTCACAAGTTGGCAGTGTCATGGGATTTGTTGGGCCGACGTGCCCAACTTCCTGCTGACATCGGCCCGATGTCATGTGTTGCCTGGGTAACATGTAGTGATGCGAGCACCTTGAGATTCCCTGAGACCTCATCAAATTTTAATCTCCTCCGTTGCACAGCGCTTTTGATAATAACATGTTCGCTGGGCATTTCTGGTAAGTTCTTCTCGCTGATGGATTCATGCTGGGAGAAGGAGACCTTGGAGCCTGCAGAGGTGGCGGTGCCTGACAGTGTACCACCCTGAGTTCCCACTTGCGGTTAGCCGTGTGAACACAGCTGGTGGTATATCAGTCAGTTGCAGCCTCGCTCTTCAACCAACGGACGGTTCGTTGGACAAGGTAGGCTATTTATTTTCCTCCCCCCCCCCCCCCTCTGTGTCTGTGTGCGTCTTTGCTTCTTTTGACGCTTTCACTGCTTCCGTCTTCGATGTCTCTTGTAACAGCAAGTGTCCATAGTCCGCTTGTTGCTCTTCGAATACGCTAAAGTGACCGCGCTCTGCGTTTTTAGACAGTACATCTGGGATGTTCACAGATCGATAATGACCCATTTGTCCTTCATGTGACGCCTCAAATTTGAACGAATTTGAACGATCCACGCTTACACGGCGAATTGGAGCTCCCCGTCGTTTGGTGATGCGTGCGTACCTGCCTGCATGAATTCTATAGCGTTACGCGGCATGCGAAAATTACTCTAGCAATTACGTTGTCCCGCTCCTATCTCTGTGGATGCATGGGCCCAATATGCTCGACCGCATCAAACGTCCCGCTCCCTGCGACGGCTCGTCGTGCAGATGATAAACGTGTCGAGTGGCTTAGCGATTCTCGAGCGAACACGCCGGTCTTTCTCCCGCCTTTTTTGTTTCATGATATTTCGCTTGCACTCGACGTGGACGGCCAGGGGGGCAGACAATTTCTCTGGTCTCGGTATTGCTACCGGTGGAACGCAGAGTTGACAGGGCTCATTACGGGACTGTTTCTCTTTATTTTGTATCACTGTCAGTTTTTTTTTTCTACATATGCACTTGTGGCTTACCTGTTGTTCAGTGCAGTGGTGGAAGCAGCTATTGATGGGACAAGACTTCTATGCCAGTCACGACGAAAAAGCAAAAGCACACTGCGGCTTGAGCGTCGGTCGCGTTAGAAGGGCTGCAAAGTGGAATATAACCACCGTGTAGGATTTACCATTGTGATGACACGCACAAAGCTTAAACTCGCAGTTATTCGTGGTATTCATATGAATAAATCTTAAGCTTGATATATGCTACGTTGCTACGCTCGTAGACGTCCGCTAAGAGAAGCAGAGGGATTGGCCCCGGATTTGCTGGTGGATAGGCACCACGTGGTAGTGAGGTACTACGCGATACACTTGAGGCAGGCACGATTTTTTATTTTTTTTTAAGAATGACGACAACTGTTAAGTGGTTTTGTCTAAATAGCTGTAGCCTGCAGGAACGTCTGCTAGTGCTCTAACGTCTGCGCCTTTTGTGTCGTCTGCTCCCGACAGCCATTAAAAAAGGTTGTTTGTATCCGGTTTGATATGCCTGTCCAGAAGGCGAGCGTCGACTTCCTCTCGCTGCTGTATGCAAAAACTTCACCTCCAGCATATTCGCACGGAAGCCTTATGTTGCTCGCATGCTTCACATGTGCCTCATATCCTCATCACGAAATCAATCACGAAACTCCAATGGAGAACGTGTGAGAGGGAAATTAGTCCAGGACTAGCGTTGTTGCTTGCGTTCTCAACAGGTGGCGCCACGAGGTTGTCAGCGTTGCTAGGTAGGGCAGTCGTTAACTTTTCCTTGGCGAAACAATCTTTGAAATGCGATTGCTAAAATGCTGCTCCACGTATCTGAGCTATTGCCAATCCTAAGCATTCAAGTCGCAAGCTTTCAGAAGAAAATATAGTTCCTCTAGTTTTGCTATTTGACGCGCGAGAATATCGTATCAATCTTAATTAATGGACTTGGAACCTGGTTTTCGTGGATGCATCCTTGAAAGTGTTTACATAATATAACGGCGTATAAAGGTAAATCTCGGTTTATGTGTTGCACCTAAATGCAGGGAAAATACTTGCGCTTGTGTTCATATGCGTTTCATAAACACGTATTTCACAACGCATTGTGCGATTTCGCCACCTGGGGTACCCACCATATGCTGCTCCAACTATTCCGATATAGCCAACAAAGAGCTGTTTGTTTCGCGTGTCATCTCCCCAGGTGCACGAAGTCCCAGACGCACAATAGGAGCACTGCAATTCAATTCCTTCCATAAAGAGCCTGTCCCGTAGAGCCGATTTCCATCACGTCTTCTGTTCCGTCGATGTCGCTCTTTGCTATTCCGAAGCTTTCTTCCGCACAAAGGGATGAGGTACGCGACGGACGAAATGTTCGTCTCTGCAAGTGAGACCAAAAATAGCGGCGTGTCACAAAGTAGAAAATAGCGGATGCTCCGGAAGCCGCATGCCCAAAGTGCTACGCGCCGCATGGCGGCTATAAGTTGGACACTTGGCAGTAATAAGTCGGAGAAACGGCACCCTTCCAGGCCGCAATAAGGCATGAAGTTGGAACGCGAAAATATTAACGTGCCGAGCGCCGTTTTCTGCACACTGGGAATGAGAGCGAAGCGGGACCTTTCTTTCCCTTTTCCTCCTCCATTAGCATGGGTGCTTTGGGTAGAAGTAGTACACGCCGGGATTTAGGTCTCTCAACTTAATGCATCCCCGGCGTGTAGCCCCCAGCGGCCTTAGTATACATGTGGATGTTTGCCGATGTACACTCTAAGAAGTACGTTCTATCCTTTTGGGAACTAGACGCATTCAGACACATTCCTGCAATCATTAGTCCCTTTCGGCACTAAATGCAGGGAAGACCAATCGCAGACTGGGGAATAAATTTCAGGGTCAGTGAACTAAAATGGGGAGTAATTGCAATCTGGTGACTCGAAGCTGTAATTGACTCGCGATTTACTCCTTTTCTTTTTCTTGGAGTGTACTGACTGCTGCACCAATTATCCAGTTGTACTCCGAATTCCGTACCGTTATCCGAATTGGGACAACTATGCCTCGCATCACGTTCCTTTTAGAGCTCTGAATGTTGTATTTGATTACGCGGGTACGCATACCCGCATGTGACGTTATAGTAAATGCTGTCCCGTGGTTTCTCCAGGTGCACGAATACCCCCTTCTTATCCGTGCCGTTTCGTCATCTTAAAGAAGCCGTCATCGAAGATCAGATGAAAATAAAAGGACGTCTTGCTCTAATTTATTTTTGCAGCATGTGATATACATGTTTGAGGTCGAGCATGTAGTACGTCCCTTTGGGGAGTGTCGATTTCGTCTCTCTTTTTCTTCGTCTTCTTCCTTTCTTTTCTTTTTCTTTTGTTTCTAAGCGCTTCAATTGCGAACCGCGCCCCATGTCGTACGTACGTGCGCGCGCGATGCCATCGGGGCAAAAGAGTCATCGCCATTCGATTTGCATGTTTGATAGCACTGCAGGTGCAATGGCTTCAAATTAGCCCCCTTGAAGCATGTACACCAGGTTTCTCGTCTGATGCACGATGCTGCAGCAGGCATAACGCGATGTCGCCGAAATGCTCTAATCTTACCAGATAAAAGTGGGGCTGACTTTCTTCCGTGGGAGCGCTCCAAAGTGTGCGAGGGGCCGGACTAGCCGCAGCCCTCCGTCTCCAGTGATCTCGCTATCTCCAGCTATCAGTATCGCTTTGGGAGCTGTAAATTCTTGGCCGCTGTTTTAGGTTCGAGACTGTTGGTCCAGCTCCGGAAATCGACGGCGCGTGTGACGATGTTTGGAGGCGGGTAGCGAGAGAAGTGGCGTGGGAGTAATCTAGTGCATTGCAGCAGCGTCATGAAGAAACCGAACGTATGGATCATGACCGCCGTTTCTATGGCAGCACTATTAAGGCGGTGGACTATAGAAAGGAATAATTTTATTGCTACGTAAGGTCATTCTTCACACCTTCGTTACGCGCTCAGCCTTCGCGTATAAGCAGCTACTTCCCCCATCTGAAAATCACTTCACGTTAGAAACCCGATGAACGCGATAACGGTACCCTATTTGGTAAATTACGCCAGCGTGGCTCCACGATTGGACCGTCCGCCGCCACCATAAGTGGAAAGGAGGTTCGGGAGAAATCGCTCAGCGATGGCCCGGACCCCCCCTCCCCCCCTTTCCTTTGAGCGCCATTTGGCCGGAGTACCTGCTGTCAGTGTACGTGCCGCCGAGCAGTGCTGCTTTTGTTTTAGGCCCCTGCTATTATACGCGGAAACGTTTCTATCGACGACAGTACCGCAGCGGAGGAGGAGGAATGGGAGAGAAAGGGGTGGGGGCGCCCTCTGTTTCGGAACTCGCGCTCGGCCACTCTGGTGTGTTGGTTCCGAGCCAGTGCTGCCTGTGTCGTCCTGTGCCTTTGTGGTAGCGCTGTTCTGTGTGGTGCGTTTTTCGTGCATCGTTTCTGCTCCACCGTCTGCGCGTGCTTCTCTCGCGGAGAAGTGCTTGTTCTGCTCCACCGTTACGTCCTTGTGGAATGTGAATCGTCCGTCTCTTATGGTATCTTTTCTGGGTTCTGTCTGGAAGTCTGCGAGCTGTTTGTGGATATCGCCAACGCCTTTATTTCGTTTTGTGGATTCTTCGCGAAGGGCTGTAGTAATCTCACGCTTTTTTTTTTTCTTTTTGCTTCACGTCATAGTTTTCTTCGGGTGCACCTTACAGTTTTTGTCTTTTCTCGCATATCTCGCTTAGTTCTTCCTCTCAGGAGTAAAACGCATTATTATTTATTGGCACAGGAGGCCTCTCAACGTTCTTTTTGCTGGTCGAGGAATGGATGGATTGCGCCGTTACACGTTGTTATGGAAGCACACCCCCGCTATTCTGTATCGCGTCTCGTATCAATAATCTTAAGAACTACATAGGAGAAACATAGCAATAGGCCTCCGTTCGGTTTCTCATTCTTCAAAGCCTAGGTGACGCTATCTTTTGGGTGACGTGGAATCACGACTAGTCGACTGTCTAACGGCTACATCGCTGCACACACTATACGTGATGCTGCGTGAAAGCGAACAGCGGTAACAATCCACGAATGCGCGTGCCTTGCTCATTTTCTGAATTGCTCATTTACTCGTGTACTCTAGCTGGGACACCAGTGAAACAGATAAGCCGGCATATCCGTACTTCGTATCAGCGCCGACTTTGTTTGTAGCTATTTTGCCTTTCGCGTAGGAGGACAAAGAAAAACCCAAAACAAAGAACAGTAGGAGATATGACGGTTGACGGTCTCCTTTAACGTGTGCGTGGACGTATCTCGAGCTGTTTCGTGTCTGCGAGTCCTGCAGTGGTTCACCTCACACCGGGACGAGGGGGCGGACGTGACAGCACGCAGCTGTCGATATCGCGAGTTTGCCATTTCTCTACTCGAAGGGTACCAGCTCAAAAACGAAAAGTGCGAACGTTTAAATATCCATGTTCAAAAGGTCGTCAGAAGACGATGTCATAGCACATTGCTTTCAACCATTGACGCGCTCAGTATCGTGCTTTGCCGGTGGGTATTTTTCTGGACAAATATGTGCGGTTCGCCGACGTTGTCAACATCATCATCGTGTTAGGAACTGTCGCGATAGCTGTGGATGTACATGGAAGAAATGTGACGCTTATGATGCACCTCGCTTTGGTTAGATGTAATTATACGCTTAAATAGTTACTCGTGACAGCTGTACAGTTCAGTTTTCACTAGTAATTAGATTTTCCTCTCGTTCTTTTGCTTTTCTTTTCTTTTTATCTTCGTCACTGCGTGTCTACACATATGTCTTGTGACTTTCAGCTTGTCGTGGTGCGCAGACGTAGTATTGGAAGGTAGGGTAGCTTCTGTCTTGCATGGACAGCGCTTCCGTTATTGACTTTTTTTTTTCTTTCTCTATTTATTTTTTCACCTATCGGATTATTCGTCGGTTCGGTATAAGTCAAATTGAGCGGGCAACGGGCAAAACGGTTACGTAAGAACTGTAAATAATAACCTTTGCCAGTCGGATTAAAAAAAAAAAAGATATGTACGAATATCGTCCGACATCTATTTGAAGCTGCAAAATCAATCATGTAGTCACAGTGAATTGTTCTCGTCAAGAAAAGTCATTTCTACTTATCTAGATTTGGAAAAATTATTCGTGTTTCACCCACGTACAAATGACGGGACTTTTTTCTGTCCCTCTCAAACAGTCTTGAACCCGAAAGGAAGACTCGCTGACTGCATGCGCTTGATGCAATGGAGCGACAAAATCCTGAGCAGCCCTAATGGATGCAAGCCGGATCACGTTAAGTTTGTAAACGGGTGTTTCGGTCACGCTTATTGGTAGGTTAAACACTATAGTGGGTGACTTCGTGTTCCACAGACGCGTAGGGAGTTTTAGACGAATCAGTACGGAAATATTATGGTGTTATTCCAGTTGGGATTAGCGATTGTAAAATTTCACCGTCGGCGTTTTCCCCCTCTCGTACTTCTCTCAGGCAAAACATATGCGGCGTGTTCGTCCATTTCATTTTCGTTTGTTTTGTTCATGGCCTGTACCCTTTCGCTGTGCTTGGTGACCGCACTTTCATGGCAACTTCAAGCAGCCGGGAGCGTGTCCCTCTCTTCCAGCCGACGGCTCAGTGATTCAACGGTGCACGTTCTTCGCATTGGTGATGTGGTGGTGACTGCGACGGTGTGGTATTGGTGGTGGTGATGCGTTCGCGATGAACACACGTTGTTGACTGACACTGTGCGCTCGGAAACACTGCGCCTAGCTTCTGCTCGGGTGGCTTCGTTCCAGTGCTGCATTTACAAGATGTCATAGCGAAGGCTGTAAATGCATTATCTGGAATGCAAGGTACCCGGGCGCACACAGCTCCCACAGAACACGAAAACCTGACCGACATGCGTGCGCCGACACGTGATGTGCTGCCGTCGTCACTGCGAGGAGAAATGCTGGTGGTGTTGAACTGGAGTGCGGATAAATGGATATGAGATCCTGGCGTGGGGAACGAGGCAGTAGTGATCCACAAACGCGTCTGGTTCGACGGCAGTGGCTGCTTTCGGTTACACCTGCTGAAAGTGGCAGATTACAGTGTAGCGTTTATTTTTAAATGTCCCTAGACACCACGAACCGGTGTGAAAGGTCAGATTCTTCTACCTTGAACGCCATTGGTCGGATTAGCAGGTGGTGACATCTTTCGTTTTGACGTGGAATTCACGTATTTCCGACCGTTTGTGTGGCTGAGACTTGGGAAATTTCATGTAACTTTGTGGCGCTACGGGCTGGTGTAGTGTTAACTGAACCAAGTTAATGCGATAAATTTAATTTTGTTAGTTTAGTGAAATAATTATTATTTAGAAACAAATTAAATTACTAGTCAGGAAAGTAGATTCTGTGCCCAAGACCTCGCGGAGAGAGCCCTCAACTTCTTTTTATTATTATTATTATTTTTTTTTGTCTTTTACATAAGGTGTCATTCACGTTAGGGCTAAAAGTTCGGGAGATCTTGAGACGTATTCTTAAACGATCCTCAACTCGACGCATGTCCAGTGGGGGAAAGAAAGGCTCCTCCACTTGAGGGAGCCATTGGGCCTCAAGGGAGCACCAGCGCTACCTCGTAGTGCTCGGGGAAAGCCTATTTCCTCCGCACGGGGATTTCGAGTTGAGGGTGAGTTCGAGTAGAGGGTGAGGAGTTGAGTTCATTTGTGAAGCGCAAAGCCCGTCTGGAAGAGAACCTCGAGTTGGAGGGTCGATCCGAGGATCGTTTGAGGATACGGCCGATTCCCTCTTCCGCCGGAGTAGTCCTCGTCAATAAAATATAAATAAAATTGTATCGTTTTTCGTCACTTGTTTCGTTCAGCCATGAGTGCGCCCGAGTAACCGAAGACGGCGGCTGCCAGAGGCGAAACGCTCGACTGCCGATGATCCAAGTACATCGGCTGAAAATGGCACTGGTTCCTTTCCTTCTTCGTACGCATCCTCGAAAAATGTTCCCCAGAACCGCTCCTTGCGACGATTTTCCGGTTCTTCTCACTCGAGGTCTTATTGCCCGATAGTTTTTTTTTTTTTTTTTTTCGGAAGGAGCAAAATGCCACGATTGATGGGGGGGTAGTGGTATCAACATCTTGGGTGCAGCGATGTACTGTCTGTGTCGCTGTATCTTGGTAACGTCGTATAGTCTAGCGTCAGAAGTGGCGTTAGCGAAATAAAATGAAAGCGGCATCAGGATGCTGTCGAGTGCTCGAGTGTCTAGAAACGACGGTCGGTGGAGTTAATAAAGGGCACATGACAGCGTAACCATTCATCGTTTGAGTTGTGGTACTTCACTACTGCCTCGTTTTAGGGGTTGCATAGAAACTGAATGGGTAGTTTGCCATTGAAAACTGGTGCAGTGATTTCAGTAATTTGTGTGTTGCGTGCCTAGGTACGAACTGGGAAAAAAATACTTAGCAAAATTTTGTATTAATATCGTATGCGTAGATGATACCTTCTGTCTTCAATAAAAGTTTTTTCGCAGCTGCTATTGAGAATGGTGAAGCGATATTTTGTTTAATCGTTTAGTTCACCGATGTAACAGAACATGTCTCTTACCACAGCTTATGGGCACCGCAGATTTTCGCACACATGTACGACACACTTTCCTTTATTCTGCAACTTGTTTGCCACAGTTCGTGGCCTACGGGATGCTGCCCTGCAGCGTTGGCCTGCGACACGAGCGCCATATAGGCGCTGGAACTTCAGGGGGCCCCATGGTGAACCATTTAAAAAAGAAAGAAAAAAAAAACCCCGATGCTATTGGTACTCACGAAGCAGCTCGTGACGAATCACGGGAAAGTGATGCTTACGGAATGACGAAAAGTTGAGCATCGGGCTCTTAGTGACGCGTCTGTGACTGCGTGCACGTGAGGTGTAAGTTTATGAAGACTCAGAGAGGAGACCGAACCTAATTCTACCGCGTGATTTATGCAACGCTATTCGAACAAAGTTGGGATTGCCATTGCAAGACACGCCACACATCGCAGGGCTACACGCATGCATCTCAGGAGGCGCGTTCCATTCTGTCAAAAATGTAACTTAGATATTGTGCAGGTATACATAACCAGTTGAATAACGCTGTCCGTTACACATCCTTCATCTAGAGTGGAGCCCACAAACACACAAACTATATGAAACATAATTTTGTATATTCTTTCGTAGAGTTCAGAGCGAAAAAAAAAAAGGAGAAAGAAACGGGACCTCCCTTACGGTATCCTTTCGTTGTGCACTGTCAGTTTCAGTTTCGTTTTACGAAAGCAAAAACGTACCTGAGTGCAAAGCAGGTCTCTCATTTTCGGATGACGCCGGCATGCTGTTGTTCATCATTCCGTACCTTCGCAAAGTATTTTGTCCGTGGGACGACGTTTAGCAACGTTTAAGAATGTGCGTGTCGTCAACTCCGGGCAAAAGGCAAACAGATTGCAAATCCTTTAAAGTGTCGCAAGCGGCTTCGCTATAACGTCTAAAACGCATCTGCTATCATCGCAGGCTTCTGCGTCAGGCGACGAAAGCGGCCTGACTGAAAAGTGACGCTGTGCTGCGAGTCGGTGTCGCTGAATGGTTAATGGTACACCCCGTCCGTGAAACTTCTGCAGGATTTCTTTTTTGAAGGCCCTGGAACGTAACGGAATAAATGTTTGAACAAAGCAAGAGAACGCAAGATAGCTTGTGCAGTCGTGAAAAGATCAATACAGACGGACCGAATTCGACAGCACGCCCTCAAAACTTGCAGTGAACACGCCCCATTGTTGATTTCGAGTCTGTTCTGTCCACTTCGTTACACCTCTGTTCTTCAAGCCACTTTAAGCCCCAACAAAGCATGCCCCTCCCACTCAACGCTAAATGTGCTGGAGTTGATAGCACCGTACTACTTCTCCGTTTTATTTTTGTTCTTCCAAGAATTCCTCTTTCCCTGAAAAAATAAAAATAAAAAAAATTGAAAGAGACGTCTTTCTTTTTTGTCTTTATTTATTTTTTTTTCGCCATTAAAAATTTCGGCGAAAGTTTACATCTCTATTCTGAAGCCTCACGTCAGTTGCGTCTTGTACACGGCCTTGAAACGGTGAAGTTTTCCTCGTGTTGCTGGGCGGGGGTCTTGCTTCGCGCCTGTGCTTAGCAAACTGCTCTGGGTACGGTTCATACGATATATTGAGGTAGAGGAGTGCTGAAGACCGTGCTTCCTGAATTTCAATAAGTTTCGCTTATACCTTGCACATGTTCCCAGTTCACGTGACAACTCCTTGCTGAACTCCTGTGAACTCCAGTCGTGCAGTCTCATTCTTCAGTGCCCCACTCTCACCCTCAACTCATTAACCTCATGCTTTTCTTTTAAAGTTGTCGTGTTCTGTAATCCATCTCATCCTTCTTTCACCGTTCGTTAGTTTAGCCTTTATTTCCGAATTCTTTTCTTCTCTTTTTTATTTATTTATTTTATTCTTCTTTCATTTATTTCTCTGCTTTCTTTGCGGAATAGCAAGCCCACGTCCGGTATGGCTGACCTTCCCCCTTTTTTTCCCCTTGGTCTAATAAATATATCCCCCCCCCCTTTGCTGAAACCTTTCTCATTTTCTTACATCCAGCAATTCGAGAGGGAGGGCATCTACTACTGTGATGCTGAATAACAGTGAACACGCCGTGCAGCTCGTTTCATTCGATTGCGTTGTCACAGGTCCGCAGGATGAGCTAGCGCACCTTTTTTTGCGAGTTGCACAAAGTGTGCGTAAGCGTTTTCTTTTGACTGGCGTGATTTCTGCGCCGACAATAAAACGTTCTGGCCGTGACGCAGTCTGAGCGGCAGCCAGCTTGGGTCTCCGAATTTAGGTCCCTGCATCTCTCTGCGTCTCGTGGAGACGAGAAGGCGACGCTTCTTGACGTTACGCTGCGCATTCCTGCGTACCGTGGCCTGTGTCGCTGGAATGCGCGCACACATCAACCTCAGTATTCCTTCTACTCCCTCCGATTGAGGTCGTGGCTTTGTAGCATTTGTTGACGCGTTGCCTTCGCGGCAGATATCGCTACCTTGCAGCATTTTAATGGGGGAGTGCTCACTGCTTGTCATGTCATATATAGGGCGTTACTGGGTATAGTATAGCAGTGTGCCTGGTGGATGTTTTTTTTTTTTTTTTTTTTTACATAACTAAGTGTGAAGTCAGAAAAGTCAGTGCTTGGTCGATCAACGCCACTTCAGCTTGACCAAAATTCTCGGGCCATGGTCGGACCCCCTCACATCAAATGCAAAGCCTACGAGATGTTGCTGAGTTCCTCTCCAACACTGGACTAATGGACGAACTCTAATGAGGCACTTTTTCCATCATCATCCCTTTTTCATCCCTTCCGCAAGAGCAGTGAGGCAGTGTATACCGCCAGAGCGACGGTGGATCACCCACCACGTCGTCATCCCATGTATGTGTGTGTGTGTGTTGGAATGTTTGTGACGAATGTACCGGAATGAATAATATTTACGACAATTTTTAAAGGTAAATAACGTACGAAAATACGAAATAATACAAAATAATAATAATACGAAAATAACATACCGCGTAAGCTGTACGAACGTCTGCTAAAACATCTACCGTTTGATGCCGCATAGCGCGAACTGGCGGAGGTAGTTCACCGCCCCTTCCTCACCCCCACAACACCTAGGTCCACACAGAAACCCGACTTGATCTAACCCGTAAACTCCGCCCCACCCTCAGGAGTAGTTCCACCGCTACAGTACAACTATACGGTGCAACTCCATCGTATGACGACAACCAGGTAGACCAACAAAACCCGAATTCGTAGGACCTGCCACAAAACTATGAACATTTTGTTACACTAACACCGCAGCAAATGACGCTTGCTTGAAACAGCCATTTAGAACATATCTGAAACCACTAATCGCCCTCCACCCACCCACCCACATAAACGGGTACCGAAGCCACGTGCCGCAGTTCATAATGGTGACAGGTCCCGTTAAATCTTTTTTTTTTTTTTTTTGTTATTGCCGTACAATAGAATGCTGTCGTGTCATACCCTGGTGTGACAGGTACAAAATACAACAATTGGAGGGGAAATTCACTTTTTAAGACATTGTTTATAAAATTCCGTGGAAACACCGCTGCGCAACTGGGGCGATGAGCGTGAGCTATGCACAGGCTATGCACGGACGTGGAGAAACGAAGACAGGACAGCAGTAGAGAATTACCCCGATAAAGACCAGAGGGTTAGTATGCGGCCAGGGCCGAGTTAAAGGGATGGGCTGTGTCCACACTTGTGAGAACTGTCCGCCAGGAAACTCGGGGGAAGACCTGAGGCACCACGGCCGAGATTTGATCCCACCATTTTCCAGTCTTCAACATGACCTTGACCAGACATAAAGGAGCGGATGTTGTATCTACTCGACTGGCGGTGCTGGCGAAGATGCTTTCTTTTTTCTTTTTTTTGTCGCTAAGACTACCACGACATCTTTTAGTTTCTAACCCCTGATACTCTTAAAACAGACCTTCACCGCACAACACGCTCTTAGCAAATCACAACGTTCTCTCCCCTGATTTGTTGAAAACTGGTGTCGTACGCCTTTTTCTGACCCCTATTCAGTTACGTTAGCTGTCACAAAATTGCGTACGGCCCACGCTTTCCACCGATCAAGAATGATAACGGTCGTATCATCCTTTGCTGTGGTTGGCCTTGAGCGTGCTGTGTGATGCTATAGAGTTCTGTTTCAGTAGTGTGTATGGTTTCGATGCGATGCCTTTCTACGTCGCACGCAGCTTGCTCCCGTCAAAAAGTTTTTACGATTCTTGGTCCATTCAGCTCCAGTGGTTTAGTCACTGAGGTGATCGCCTTCCACGCCGAGACTGTGCGGTGACCCTGGTTCTGATCCAGGCACCGACTCTGCTCTTTGGGCGTCTTCCTTGGAGTTTTCCTCGGACAGTGTAAAGCAAATGTCGGCACAGTTCCCTGTGACGTTGGCCCAGAACGCGCGATTCCCCTTCCCCGAAGCAACATCACAGAACCAGCAGGCAGATCGCTCGGCAGTAACACGCCACATGAGCCAACCATTGAGGAATGTGGGTACTTACTAATACTTACTTACTTACTGCTTACTTAATAAAATATCCGAGCTTGCCCTATTCAAGAATTGCGGCCTTATTGTCCACCCAAACGCTGCTTCCGTGATCATTCTACGCTATGCACACATCGTTCAGGGTGGGCACGTAATCCTCGATTAACCACTCGGAAGTTAGCCTTCAAGGTTGGTAAGAGTATTATAAAGTACGAGTACGAGTGTAATTCAGGTAGTGCTATTCATCCAACCTTGCTGCAATGCAATGCAATGTGCGCTCGCCATTGAACCGGAATAGGTTATTCAGAACGCACGTTTATTTTCCGTGCGATACATCCATTACACTTCTGTATAGAGCACTGGGGGTGTCAAGAATAGATACCGTTGGCACGGAGCGCTATGACGCCTGACAGCCTCATAAATAAACGTATCAACAAAGGACTGCAGTGAACGCTATTAAACACCGTCAAGTCCTCAGTCGCCCTGCGTTGCCGTCACAAGCAGCACATCACGCGGGAAGCCCGAGTCGCAGCTTTTCTTTCTTAGCTTAATTGCTCGCTTTTGCTTCCGAAGAACTGGCAGTCTGTTGTTGCGTTTTGGTAATCAGAGGGCGTCGCATAGAACCTGCTGGAGAAACCTCGTTGGGAATGATGGCCTCACGTCGCGAGACAACTGCGAGGGTGAAGTATGATACAAAATAGCTTTCAGTCGTGTACGCCTCTGCTCTCGTCGGTGCGCTCCCTGTCGGCGATGACACGGGTCTCATTCTTCGAATGGCAACCGAAATGACAATGCACTTGCGAGGTTTTTCGTAACCATCAGAACCTCGCTCCGTCTTCCCCACCTCCGCCACCTCACTACTAGTACTAGGTGGTGTACTGCACGCATTCTATTTGGTGCGAAGAGTATGTATATAGGGCCCTGTGTTTTCGGGTTTTATGCTTTTTAAATCGGGTTTTATTTCAGGAGCCGGAAAATCGGGTCATATCGGGTGGAGAGGCAGATTATCACAAGATAGAGACAGCCATGCTGAGTGTGCAGTGCTTTGCATTCGGCAGTGCTCGTAATGGTGGCTGGATTGGTACATTATCAAATTCGTTTTCGTCTTTTTTTTTTTTTTTTTTTTGTATCCGAAGTGACGATGATACAAATCGGGGGCTAAAAACGGGTATGTACCTTCTGTATCTCTGTTCGAAAGCTTATGGACAAATTCATTACATGCACGGAGTGCAAAATTGGAAACTAAAGGAGTTTTGACCTTTCGTGTGCTTCAGTTGGCGTACGAATTCCAACCGCTCTGTACCGTGCCCTTTCCATCGAGTCCGTACCCTGATCGCGTGCATTCATAATGCACGGGAGGATCGATCCTTACGGTGTACTTATATGATAACGATCCAAGCTGTCCGTTCGTCCTCCGCGTGCTGTGATTGGCGCCCATTCCACTCAGGTCATTACAGAAATTGAAAAGAGCGATCGATGTTTTACAATACGGCAACATGCCAGTGGAACGCGTTGTAAGGTTTCCCGCATGTTTGCATTGGGCTTAACGTCATTGTTTCCTGAGCAGAATAGATAACGTCTTACACATTCTTCTATGCGAGGTAAAATAAAGCCGAAGCTCTTTGGCTACACATAATGTGCGAGTTTATAACTGCACTACACATCTGTGCTCACTGAACTGCTGTTTCGGACTGGATATATTCTTTAGAATAGATACACGACTGCAATTGTATACAACCTGATCACCTCCCGCTTACCACGCGAACCTGCTCTGGAGACTCTGTCTAATCTGCTCGTGTTGTTGCATGGTACTCATTTTAATTGTCTGTTAAGCCCTTGAAAGGCCAGGAGGTGTAGACCAGACGTGCAATGGCTTTTTGGAGTAGGAACGCATCAATCCATTCCTCTGCGACGGTTACCTCTGGCCCTGGGCCAAGTTCCGTGGGCCGCGGAATTGTATTTGGTGACACTGAAGGATGGACGGAACGAAGGGGCCGAGGAGAATGACTTAGGGATCTCGCATAGATGGCTCCAGCGTGGCCCAATTACTTTGCAGTCGTTTAGTCCCGTCGCTTTATGTCCCGATTGGATGACGGTAATTTATCTCGGGCAGCCTCTGCGACATTTGCCTTCTCTTGGAACAATAAGAGGAGTATAGCACCGATGCATGGCTGGGGGACAGCGAGCACTCGGTGTGCGGCTCCTGGACTAGTACCATATTGAAACAGTGTACTTGAAAAGTACTTGCTCCGTGGGACCTTTTCTTTCTTTCTGTTCTTGATGAACGCGGCTCAATGCTAACCGGGGCAGTGCGGTTTGTAGCTACTTGAAGAGGCGATGGGGGCAACTTATTGCTTATATTTTAGATGGCGAAGGCTAACAACGCGGGTATAACACAACTGAGGGTGAGCACTAGAAGCGAGTTCTAAAATAGCTTATCTGGGCTACACAGATACGCGCGGAAGGTTGACCTGAGGAAAATACACGCAAGGGATAACCAGAGAGGGGATTTATAGGACTTTTCTCAGGGAGTCCTGCATCGGACAACATCCTACTACACAACCTAAGGTCAATTGAAACTCTATGTAATGACAGAAATTGAAGGGGGGTCAGGACATCCGGACCCCTCCCCCTTGCTCTATTGTTCCGCCACTGTTGATAACACATCGTACAAACCAATAGAGAAGGAATCGAACAACAATAAAAAAATACTATATGAGCGGCAGTAAAAATCATGGTGACATCAAGGATAGTCCACGCACACACATATATATACGGGGTCCGTCACGTAAAACTGACAAGAATTTTTATGAAAACCCTAAGAGAGCATCATAGATACTGTTTTTGCAGTTGAGTTCTTTGGCGAGGCGGATATCCTTTCGAAGAAAGTGTGCAACTACAAGATGACTAATTACCTAAAATTCATTAAATATGCCTTTTTAATGAGGGGATTTCGGGCAAAAGCGAGATAGCAGATTGATAGACTATCCTCGTTGAACACCATTCCACGTTTAAAAAATCCTGAAACACGCACGTGCGCTAAAATATCCATCCCCGAATTTTGGTATGCAAATGAGCCGAAACCGAAAATGCGCGCCTGAGAAGCGAACCACCCACGCCGACGAAGGCTTATCTGGCCGGCTGAGCGGCACCTACTCCAATTATCTTCACCGCTCCAAATCACGTGGCCCTCTGACGCGAAATGAGCGCTGTACTCCCCGCGTTCCCGGTCGCCGCAGTTTCGGTTTCGGCTCATTTCGGGGGTGGGTATTTTAGCGCACTTGCGTGTTTCAGGATTTTTTAAACGTGGAATGGTGTTCAACGAGGATAGTCTATCAATCTGCTATATCGCTTTTGCCCGAAATCCCCTAATTAGAAAGTTAATTAATGAATTTTAGGTAATTAGTCATCTTGTAGTTGCACACTTTCTTCGAGAGGATTTCCGCCTGGCCGTAGAACTCAACTGCAAAAACAACATATATGCTGCTCTCATCGGGTTTTCATTAAAGGTACTGTAAAGCAGCAGGCATACAATTTTATACTGCTGGCTCATTTGACAGCCTGGGTGCTCAGCATACAAACGCCACAAATTTCGTTCAAATCCACCTCGTAGTTTATTAGAAAATTCAGATTTAATATTACGGGCAACCCTGTGTCTAAGACCCGACACGAATTCCGCAGTTCCCCATTGTAGTGCGGCGAACATAAACATGCCAATAACAATGGGAGTGTACAGCGGCATGTGTGGACCGCTACCATCACCACGTCGGCTTGCCTGACGTGGTGCATTTTTGCGTGGGTGACTCTCATGGTGTTTCTGCTGACAGTTTGTTACTCATTTCCACCATGTACCAATGTTCTTGCGTTTTGAGATAATATATGTCAGGAACTATCTAGTTTTAACAAACTTTTCAAAGAAAGTTCATGAAGCCGGCTACTTAGCCCATGTCTTAGCCGATACAAGGTTGGGGACATGTAACACTGTTGCTCGACGAATAGGCGTTTGTTACCCACCAGGCGTTGCCCCTCGTCTTTTCACCGCAATTTCAGTCGTGATTAAAAAATATTTAGAGTTTTCACTCGCACATAAAATTTGCAGTGTGGATTTCTTTCGGAATAAGCTTTCAAATGCCGCTGCCAATATTAACAGATTGCCTCTGCTTTACAGTACCTTTAAAATTCCGGTCAGTTTTACGTGACGCACCCTGTATATATAAGGAGGTGATGATGCCGGCCAGCGGGCTCGGTGCTGCCCCAGTGCCAATTGTAGAAAATGAAATTTATGATGGAGATGGCAGTTCAGGTGATCAAAGCACGGTGGAGAGTCCGGTTGATGGCAAAAAAAAAAAATGCATATGAGCGGGGCTGGACAAGGGGGGTGGGGAATATAGGTTTATTGCAAAGAAAAAACAAAGGGACCTAGTATCCTGCCAATGGTAAAAGGGCGGCGGTCGACGGAAGTCTTCGGTGTTCATGGCATCTTCGGCATGCAAGAAGTTTCGCTTCGGTTCTGGTGCCTAAGTACAAATACTTCAAACTCGTGTCCGATCAGTTGCGTGATCGTATTGTAGAAAATTCTGGTGTCTTTAGACGTAGCTGCTCCAACGTAGCAAATTCAACCCATTCCTTCTATGGTGCTCATAATATATCACGTGAAGGGTAACAAATACCGATAAACCTGCACCTGCGTTTACTCGCACAATTATTTCACGGTTCAGGTGGGTACTAAACAGATCAGAGTAGTCTTCCGAGAACACGGTTTAATACGTATTCTTCCATGTAGATACCGTTCCTATTTAATACCTGCCTTAAAGGGTTTATAAACCTGGTCGCCGACCGGAGGTGATGAACTGCAAGGCTTGGAAGATGCAGAAAGGAAAGGGACTTGGCAGCCAAGAAACGGTTGAATACCCAGGCAGCCATATTAACATTGTGTAAGGTGTAACAAGTGCGATGAAATAATTAAACCTCTATATGCGATAAGGGGATAAATCGAGCAATCCCAAACAGAGAAAACTGCGAGTGAAAGTTTGGTAAAGTGATTGCCAGCTGAGTTTCCTCGATTAACGCAAGTGCAAAATGTGTAACATACGTATATGCACGTGTCTACTCTACATGCATGTCCTGCTAGCATTGTTTCTGGGTGTGTGACTGAGCAGAATTGAACAAAACCCAGAAGTATGACATATCATCCCCACCTTTCTTTTTTTTTTTTTTTTCAAGCAACACCGCATGCACAGGGTTTTCACGCAGGAAAAAACAGTTTTCACGACTCGGACTTTAATGGTGGTGCCAGGTAGGCCGAAGTTACCTCTGTGCAGCGGAGCAGCTGTGTTATCGTGCTGCTAAACGTGCACAATCTTAAAAAAACATGTCCTGTACGGCCAGCATAATATGACTTATTAGCTTAGTGCACACGTTTTTTCGATTGCAACGCTCAGTAGCACTGCTGACGCGGTCACGTCAGGTAGGGAGAACGTGTTTTTCGAGTGAAAGTCAAAATTCATTTCCACATCGGAACGAAATTTAAGCTGCACCATTTGTATGCGTGTGTAGAATAGGGGCCTGGTCTGGCTGTCCATCCCATTGACACGCATGCATTTCCCTATTCTTACCCTCCTGTGTCAATAAATTGCAATACGGTCCTAAATTTTCTTTCACAATTATACATACTGGTATGTAGATGTCGATACTGGTATGACGTTGGATAAGTCGACTTGCCCTACTAGATACAGAGGTTCAGTTACTTCAACGTTTGTCGCAGGAACGCCAATGTCAGGCCACGTCAGACATAAGGGCGCGTTCAGGGGTGGGCAGTAATACATTTTTTTTTCGTATTATAATACTAATACATAATATTGAACGAAAATCTGTATTATAATACTAATACGGTAATACTGTATTGTAATACATAGGTAATACAAGTAATACGTCAACACGGCAAAAGTGATTTATTTTTTTAAGCATCGTAGGATATGCACAAATATACACAACACAACGTACTACATCATGCAGTATGCATATTACTTATACAGTGTTTGACTTGAGAAGAAGCATTTTCTCGAAGAGTGCATCGTCAAGAGCTCGCCTGTTGGGCCGCAGTATGAGGTTGGCTAACGAAAATAGTCTCTCCACTGGCGCCGAGGAACGCAAGTTTGTGTTGTACATCAGAAATACGGACTTCACCATAGGGTAGTCATGCAGCATGGACATATTTACCCTTCTATCATCTATATCTTTTAACAGTTCTAGCTTTGTCTGGCACCCATGAGCCATAGCTGCTCAGTGGGCTGCGATGCTGGGGTAGTCGGGAACTCGTACAAAACATAGTCATCTGTGTTTACCTGGATGTCCCTCTTGATAGATCCCAAGTGTTCTGTCGCATTGACGAGTAGGTGCACTGACTAATCCCCAGAGGAGTAGGAAGGGAGTTGCCTCAGGACAGAAGCCGCCGATATTTCGAACAGAGACTGTTCTTTTTCTGGACACCGTCCTCATCATTGGCATGGTATTTAAAGGGTTAGGTGTGACGTGTTTAAAGGTTTATGCGAATTGTGGGTCAACAGCCCGGAGGGAAGAAGGGTTCCGTACGGGCTTCTACGGCCGGAGTGAATGGCTGCTTTGTTAGAGTGTGGAGGGGATTATGTGAACGTTGTGATCTAGGCTACAGACCGGTTACAGAAAAATGGAAGGTTCACGAACACGTGGACGAAACGGGACAACAGGCAAGCATTGGCAAGCATAGCGAAATTTAAGGAGGTTAGTGGTTACGTGGGGAAAACTCCAGAACAAGCGAAGGCTTTTTTTTTCTAATATATCTGTAATACAAAGTTGTGGCATGCAATAAAGAAAGTAGAAAGCAGTGGCCATGAAGAACATAACAGATGATAATGGAGGTAGAAGGGAAAAGCATATTTTATTTGTGAAGTGTTTCTAGGGTGCCTTGTGATTTGTTGATACCGGACGGGTGAAGAGCGTTGAACTTGTATATGAGATAAGACTCCCTATCACATCTGTCACGTGTGGATCTAAACCCGTTTTCTAGGATATATAGTTTAATGTTGTCAAAATTGTGACCAGGAACGTTAAAGTGTTAGTGTGGATTTCTACCCCAGAGGAGTAGGTTTTCAAGAGTGGATGACCTAAAACGTGTGGTGCGCTGACCCGCATGACCGGTTTATCATAAGGCTGGTAGCGCATACGGGGCGAACGAACACCTCAAAATCCGAAAAGTATTACTGGAGTACTATCATACTTGTAATACGCATTTTTGCGTATTATAATACGTAATACAGATACTTTTCTGAAACCTGTATTCTTATACGTAATACAAATACAAAAATATACTACAAAGTATTGTAATACATGGCTGGCTAGCCCTGGGCGCGTTCCCAAGCGTGTGAAGCACGTTACCAGCACGTGAAGTGGAAGAGAGAGAGAGAAAAAAATAGCGCTCTTCTTTCTCGCAAATTTCTGACAAAGTTTCTCCAGTAGTTTCAACATTCGTTTGTATTACGATAGCAGTGTTAGTTGTAACAAATGCTCCTGGCCGAATATCGTGCAGCTCGAGTTTCTCTTGATTTGGTAATTTGTACAGTTAGGTTTCACCGTCGTTGTATATTAGCGTTCCTCAATGTCACCCCTAGCTTGTAGAGCATATCGTACTCCAAAGACAATGGACGCCCTGGTATGTACTCTACGTTATCAGTTAGCCCAAGTATTTTTGTGAATGGTGGAATGCCTATTGTGTCGGATTTTCCATGTTACTCCGCTCATCCGTAGTGTGTAAAGTACGAACGTAAAATGTAAGGGTGCATGCAATTTGCTGGTGCCTAATGCCCAATGTGGGTATTCCAGTTCATTGTTTTGTTCTGTACTCAATGTACTCAACGGCGATGGTTTACCGTTCTGTTCCCATCATGTACACGCCAGCCATACACGCAGTTATGCAATTTTTGGAATCATGTGACCTTATCGACGCCCTCTGAAGTACCTGTGTTTCTCGGCTACTGTCCCAAGGACGCAGTACATTGTGTAGTGCGCTGAGGGCCATTGGTGTCTCTAGTATACGGTCATTTGAAATATTGTCTCATTAACTGGACTTATTGATTGATTGACTGATTGATTGGTCGATTGACTCATTCATTAGCTGTTCCCTGCTTGTTGTTTGTTATGCGTCTTTGTCATCTTGGGGTTGCATTTGTTCTGTTTTCCTATACTTTCTTTGCTATTCACGTGTTCTGTAGCCTGTCCTGACTTTGTGGGGACTCGCATCTTCATATATATATATATATATATATATATATATATATTATGTTTCAATTAGTCAGTCAATGGATCTCCTCATCATCATGCTGATTTAGTAGTTGTCCATGTTTTTGTGGAGCATTGGAGGACGATGAATAAGAAGAAGAGGGGGAGTTAGTGATCGTTCATGGTGATGGTGATTAGAGGAAGAGCATTGTGCATGGTTTTATTTTCATCAGTTTTTTTTCTTTTATTTTGTCTAATATTCCAAAAAATTCTTGCTAGGTTTTCTACTGGATTTTAAAATAACATTGGTACGATCAGCATGTATGATTAAACCGAGTCTCAGAGATGGTCTATTAAAAATTTTATTACCTTCTAACATTTGTGACGGTAGGTTTGTTGGCATAAAAAGAAAAATGGAGATGTTTGCCCAACTCTTATTGGGCCGGCTACTCCAATACCCTTATGGTAGCGAAGCCTGGCTACCAAGGAGTCTAAAAGTATGTTTGTCCCACAAATTTGCGACGGTGTTTTGTGCGCAGTGTATCGAAAGTTTTACTGTGTGTGTTGTGTGTTTGTGTGTGTGTGTGTGTGTTTTCATCTTTGTTCCTGAGCAGGATGAACCCAGCGCATTTATTTTTTGCGAGATGCGTGTTGGCATTATGAAAGGACCTCGTACTTTTCAAAGGAGTTGCCCAATTTTTATTGATGCTAGTTTTTAAGAATGTTGGAGAAAGTGCCAATAGGACATCTTGAAATTGAATAAAATTCAAACACAGCTCACGTAAATGCGCCATAGCTATCGAATATACATATGTTGTTTGGTAATTAGAGAAATAGCGAGTGCCCCACAACACTTATGAATGATAATCTCATGGGGCGTTTTCCCGGTTATGTTGCGCGTGGTCCCTACAACAAGACTTGTAGGTTGATATGATTTTATGAGTTCGCGTGTTATGCACTCGAATGTAGGAGGACAAGTCCTTAATGTTTTGTCCAGTAGACCTGTGGCTGTTAGAAAAATCGCACGCCACGACCACGAGGAGCTAGCTTTGTCTTATCGCGCATGATCCCAAACCGAGAAGCGCGTATTCAAGGACAGACCTCGCGTATGTCTTTACAAGACGTTTTTAGAAGATCACGAGAACTATGTTGCGTTGTGGCGATGAAAAGAAAATACAACGCCTTTACATGCCTTGGCTATAACGTGTTCTAATTCATCAAGTGATTGGCGAACTAAAGAGTATTATTATTATATGCGTAGCATTTATTCCTGATATGTTGAAGCGCTTTTTCCTGACACGCTAGACTTGATACCCCATAAAAGTGTCCACGAGCAATGCTAGAAACGTGCATGCAGTGGCGTGTGAAGATCATTAGTGTTACTAAGGGGACACTGAAGCACAAAAAGAAAGTCTTGTCGGGGAATGAAAGGCGCCGTTACCTTTATAGCGATACACAAGGAACGGGATTCATTCGTTATATCGTTCGCGAACGATACCGCGATTTACGCTTTTCCTCTTCCTCTCCTCCTCAAGAAGCGCGACATTGCGGAGCGGCCTGTCACTGTTTTCCTCAAATGATCTCTCGCCACGATTGGGCAAAGCGTTTGACGAGACCAGTGAGAGCCCGCTCCACATTGCCGCCCTTCTTCAGAAGGAGAGAGGAGGGAAAGCGTAAATTACGTTATCTCTATCGATCATAAATCACGAACGGCGTAACGAATGAATCCCGTTTCTTTTGTATTAATGTCAGGGCGACTTTATTCCGCGAGGTGAAATCTTTGCTTTTAGAGCCCCTTCTAGATGCGCGTTAGTATTGAATGTTTAACTTGTTATCGAAAAGAAACGCATAGGTGCCAGAATGCCCCAGTTTTAATCGTGTTTTTTTTTTTTTTTTTCACGTAGCAGCTCTAAGAGTACTGCTTACCCCTCCCTGCAGCATATGAGGTTGGTCCTCTCTATGTTGTTCATCATTATTCTTTTTCTTTTTCTCTTCTTTTTTGTGACCGTGGTGTTGTGGAGTAAATTTCCAGGGTCATTGGACTAAAATGGGGAGTAATTGCAATCTCGAGCACTATAAGCCGTAATTACTCCGCAATTTACACTTAAAATGCAGCAATGAGATAGGATGTCGACTGTCACGACACATCGCCCCAATCGTAGTGACCGAAATAAAGTGTTCTGGTTCTAGCTATGCATAGCAGTTCACTATTTGCAGTGGTAAGAAAGAGAAGAGACTGGTTCTTTTCTTAGTCTGTCCCATAGAGTTCTCAGGTTTCGACAGTAGAGCAGAAAAGAGGAGGATGTCGTAGCGGCGTGACTGTTTGCTTCTGAACGGATATTTGAGAAAGATAGCGAAACTCGATCCAGGGCTTTCCTTGTCCGCCCACGGCGAATTGTCCGCTGCCCAACGGCGACGGACGTCAGTCGCGTCAGGGATGATGAGCCAATTTTCATTTCGCCCAGGAGAGCCTGAAAACAGTTTCAGAAACGTACGATTCACTTATGGGTGCTGTGGCGGAGTAGGCGCTAGCCCACAGAAGAGAAGGGAAAAAATACGCTCCTAATTGACTTACCAGTCTTCGGCAAATATGCCCGCTAAGTATTGGCGAAGATATCCGAGAACTTTTTCTATCACTAAGGCGTTCGAAAATTTACTCAGGATTTCAACGATCGTAGCTTTTCCAAAGCGACTTTGTCGTCGAAAGCGTGTGGCGAGCCGCTTTTGTGGCGTTTGCTGCGACCCAAGAGGTCCATGAGAACGTCCATGACCATGGGAACAATCCAGAACTCAGAAAGAGTCACTTCGGAGGCTAGTACAATCCGAGCTTGGAAACAAGAACATGTCGAAGGGTCCCTCCATAATGGGCGTGTAATCACGGTGGGAGGTAAGGTGCCTGTGTAAGGCACCTGAGGTAAGGATAGTGTCTGTGTAAAAGGGGCTAGCTTTCGCTTGTCCCATCCTACAGGTGGCAATACGAAAAGGGGCTACCTCCATAGGTGCTCCTCTTGCTTGATGACAATACACAACAATGCATACATTGACAATACACACACTTGCATCGTTGCATGGTGACGTCCAATACGCATATTAATATTTGACATGTAGTGATCTGATCACGTGCTCTAGAGTTGGTATCTACGTAGTCCTTGTGTAGTCCGTGTGAAACGTTAAAGAGAGACACTGTGTGACTGGTGTTCCGCTCCGGTGCCATTTGCGAACACATATACAGGGTGTCCACGCTAACTGTGAACATATTTTTAAAATATATATATAACACTTTTTCCAAGATGAAATCAATTGCAATATAGCATATGCTGAAGGGCGCTCCCTAGGAGGGCATTAGCAAAGTCCAAAGGCAATGTCTTAATTGACTTTCATTAATTAACTTGTTAATTATAAAAGCGACAAAGTTGTCCCAATGAGGACATCTGTTCCTTTCGGTCACCTGATATCGTAGCCGTTTTCAGAACAAAAATCCGTTCGATAGATCGCCCGTAAAAAATTAGTGAAGGAACGCCATTTTTTCTTTATTTTGTTCATTGCGCATCTTCGCAGACGCGTATTTCCTTCATCCCCAACGTGAGAGGGAAAAGGAGTACAGGGCCGCCTCATGAGTCGAAGATGAGCTTTAACTTGGGGAAACAAAACAAAAACAAATGTATCGGGTGACTGTATCGGAACTGGCCTTATCTGGGGTTGCATTTTCTGTTTCCTTTTAATCTTTTTCCAGGACGCGAGAGGCGATAGTGTGCTCTTTCTTCCTCTCACATTGGGGGTGAAGGAAAGACGCGTCCTCTACGAAGCGCAATGAACAAAATAAAGAAAAAAATAGCCTCTTGCCTTCAATGGTTGACCACATGGTATAGCATGTGTAAAACGCAACCTCCACTTGGGAGCTTTGTTTTACGACATGTAAGATGGGGTTTCCTTCGCGTAAAATTGACTGCGTCCATAGGTAGTACATGTAAATATGTAGTAAATGTAAAAAACTTGATGTAAATACACGCGAATTGCAGCAAGACTAAATAAGTCAGTGGTGAGCTTTCCCTTCGAATCCCCATTATAATGTTCGCCTGGGAGGGGGACAACACAGTAAGCCTGCTCTTCGTTTTTGGGTGCGAATAGTGGTGGTAATTGTAGCTGGTAAGCTGGAAGCGCAGTTTCTGATACGCTATGTAATCACAAGGCATCGCGCCATTGCTCCATCCATCAGCCTTCAATAGAAGGCTGATATGTCAACAATAAAAAATAAACAAAAGAACTGAGCGGTAAACCGGGCTTAAGTGGACCAAGGTCGCTTGTCGCAAGTGCCTTTAATTCACTAGAATACTTCTCAAAATCGAGCTCCTGTAGTCCACAGAGGAATGATCGCTTCTTCTTCCTTTCTTCCTTTCTTTTTTTTTTTTTTTTTTCGTTTTCCTTTCAAGGATATAGGCTGGGACCGCCGTTGTACCACATCGCGTTTCACATCACCAACACAACCACTTCCACGGATCCACAAAGACAATCACAGTTCGCCTACTGCAGTGACGCTTTTGACTGGGTGCATTGACACTCCCTATGCAGCATTGTGATTCGCAAGAAGCTATCGATCTCGCACTTATGAGTTATACGGCGCTAGTTTTTCCCAGAATGATTCACATCCTTGGTATCTTTCATGCTGTCATCAGAGTCGCTGAGAAGCATCTGATGTGGAAATAATGCTCAAGAACTTGCTAGCATAAGGCGTAAAGCACCATTGTGAATAACCCTTGGTATTCACTAAATGCTGATTTTGGACACAGATAAGAGATACTGGTGAAAATAAAGACCAGCTATCAGACAATAACCATAAATGTTATCGTGCTTTTATATAACCCAGTCATTATCACGATCAACTTCACCAGCGTCGTAGTTCTCGCACAAATATGAGCGTTTCCTCGCACAGGACCGCGCGTTGTTTCGCAAACGATATTGCGCTGCCCTTGTGGCCACTGCGCCGTTGGCTTCACCCGTGGCACCGTTCACGTGCGGCAGAAACAGCTTTACGGCGGCGTTCGCTCTGTTTTGACGTCTGAAATATTTGCCGGGCACAACAAAGACTATTTTAAGTACCTATGGTGTCCACATGCACGAGCGAGGAAGGGTCAGTAAAACGGTGGCTTAAAAACAGTAAACTGCAATTGCAATAATTGGCTCGACGCGAGTCGTCTCATGTACAGCTCAAAATCGCCAGGAATATGCAGTGACTCGCGGAAATCTTGACGCACTTTGTTTCTCTTAGCTTGAGGCAGTTGCCGATTATACAGAACGTGTTTATTCACGACTAAGTTAGACTGCACTTTCCTCTCATCTTAAAGGTTTAGAGCAGGTTCATGTTTTCCTTTTGCGCCCTGCGAAAATGTCGATACCTGAAAGAGAAACATTGTCGCTCGAAAAGAATATATCGCGCAATAACTAGAATACAGGAATGTGTTCTGCTTCATTTTGCCGCTGAGAAAGTTTTCATCACGAGCGCGAGCTGATCTCGTTCATTGAAAGACACCGAAACGTTCCGAACATGTGGAATTTGCTAAAAGTGTGCGACAGAAAAATGGAAAATTATTGCAACAAAACATCCGGGACAGGTTTAAGCCTACGCTTAAATCCACCCACACTGTGATTAAACTTTTGGAAACATAGCGGGATGGGTGAACTGTCTCGTCACATGCCCATCCACGCACGGACCGGCCAAGTCCAACAGCGGTACTGCAGGCGCCATCTCTCGTTCACGTCGCGAAACCCGCGCGAGCGTTCGATCGCAGAGCCGGCGTTCCCCCGCGCCGGCAAGAAAGTTCTGATGCGTAGATGCGCGGAGTTCCACGAGCCGGTCGACGTTCACGCCCGGCGACCTTATCGGCACAACCGACCTGCGACAAGTACCGGCCTGTCATCTTCACCTTCGTTCCGGAATGCGCCACCGAGGCCCACTGCTCCACGGTTGACACCGCTTCGCAGTATCTCCGACTTCCCGCGAGGCATCCTCGGCAGCAAACCTTCATCCATGTCGGCCCTCTGCGTAGCTGCGTCATTGACAGGTTCTTATTCATTTCACAAGTCCACATCCCTTTCATGTCATTATTTCGGTGTCTGTCGACTCGCAACCGGCTAATGTATTATCGAGCACCGCTGTCCTTGAGTGGCCGTGACCTTTTCGCCGGTGTCAACAATCGGGTACGCGGGTGCCACTGTTAGTGCGCAGCGCTTTTTGGTATAGGACCGGCTGGTGTTTCGGAAAATCCTAACGGAGGGGAAAACTGTCATTTCACCAGCTTCCACTGGACAGGTCGACCTTGCTGTGTTTGCCCATCAAGGTCGCAGTAGAGGTACGTGGGGTTGTTATTATTGATCGCGGCTTATTCTAGAACGGAATAACAAAATGGTGCTGAGTACGTATGATGGGGCGACGTTTCTTGTCAGATTTGTCGTTATTGCGGGTGATACGCCACGGCAATATCGTAGCAAAAGTGCGATAACAGTGGATATTTCCAGAGAGTAGGTGAAACGAGGAAGTGAGCGGCGAACAGCTGTTGACCGTGGCGGATGACGACGACGACGACGCGTGGAATGTGGCGTTGGCAGGCAAACAAATTCGATTTAGTGCGAGTTGTATGTAACGCAGGGGCGGATACAAGGCTCGCAATTTAGCACACAAACGCCGATCGTTGTCTCCCACTGTTACATATATTGCTATTGAGTGGCCGGCACTCCCAGTGTTACGTAACCGCCCTTCGATTGTTGTGACACCATATTTGATGAGCTCGGAAGAAAAGCGTGCGCGTAAGCGGGTGCGACACACAGTGATACGTCCACGTATACGAGAAAGAGGTTTTAAAGAATTGGGAAATCGATGAGATCCTGTATGTAAATATGGAGAGTCTGTAGCAGTACATGTGGCAGGCGCCCTATGAGGGAAACGGCACGAACAGTTGCGAAAACATTCTTCCGTGTTCCTTTCTTGCCTCTCCGCAACCACCAGAAGCGAATGTGATTTTTTCTTCTTTCGTATTCAGCTGCAACGTGAAAGGAAACACGTTCTTTTTTTCTTTTTTCTTTTTTTTTGTCACGTTGTGAGTGACGCTATGCCATCAAAAGATGTTTCGTAACCATGTAACCCTACCTACTTTTATTTCGAAATTTGAGTGCGTGTTTGTTTTCTGTTTGTTCTTGTTTTCTTTTTCTTTTTTCAAGTAAGCTCTGCCTATGATTGTAAAAAAAAATGTTCTGTTACCTTCAATGCTGTCGTATACCGTCCAAGAACCGGGGCGTAAAATAAAGATAGCTGAATTCTTCCTCAAGATAATCCCGCTTTTCTGAAGGATTCCGGCGCTCAAAGTGTAATACTTTTGAACAGCACTGATCCTCGATTATGATTAGCTAAGAGGAATGATGTAGGCACGGATTCTCTTTAGGAGAACCAGCCTATGTTCCTCTCTTATGTGGAATTGTTGGTGAGAATTAACGAACCCGATTGGTGTGTATGCTAAATATAATGTGACACTGATGTTGTGATACAGTCGTATGCCGAACCTTCCGGAGCCGCACCGCCCATTGATCATGCTCTCGAGACAGCTGAAAGTTGTAGTCTTCAATGGGAGGACCTCGATATTCCCAGTGGCGAAATCTCCGATCTCGAAGTTCACGTTCTCGATACAAGGAAAATCAAGGAGAATGCTCGATTGCTTCGTAAGCTGAAATGCCGTGTATTAAAAACGCGACAACACTGTTTAACCACTCAAATTCACGTGTTTTCGATGTCTGTCCAGGTCGTATTAGCGAACGAAAGCCACATCTTAACAGCCGTTAGGCTTAGTATGGCGGACACGACGGAAGCAGTATGTTGGTTAGTTTATTATTAGGTTAGTCCTAGTTCGCCGTTGGTAGTTTCCCGCCCGCATCTGTGTTTCATAGTCAGATAACATTTATTTACGGTAGTTTGTTTCGCAGCGGGAATTTCGATCACTTTATTTCGAGGTACACCCGTCTGGAATGATGGATTCGCTTCGACGATACCTATCGGCGTGCACTTCTTCCGTTATCGCGTGAGACTCCTAGCGGTGTCGCCATTCACCCTGATCACTTTGTCCTGTGCACGGTCAGCAGAGACGAGAACCGTACGTCCAACAGTAAGATGATCAGTGAGCAAGGTCAGCGAGCGATCGGGATGGGCGTCCGCTTCCCTTCCATCAGCTCGGCCACCTAGTAGGCTTTATTTTACGACCGTCGCGTTTCTCCCCCCTTTGACGCACCCGCTTTCCTGACGTCACAGGGAAAAAAACCGTCGCAAGAGGAAAACAGAAGCCGTACGAGCTTTTCTCGTACGACTGACGGCCGAGTCTTCGAACAGTAAACGTAAGACATCACGTACCCAACATTGTTCATATATTTTCTGTCTGTGTGTGTTAGTTGTTCCGACGCGAAGCGTATTGTCTGGGGGGTTAAAGCCTTAAATGCGAATTCTGACTTAGAGGCAGGGGAAGACAACTTTAGACGAATGCCAAGGTAATTAACCTATACAGCACCGAGCCGTTAAGTTCTAAATCGTATTCGCTCCGACGAGGCGCCATATAGGAAGCTGAGAATGGCTGAAGTTTCAATGTATAGCTTACGCGCTTCGAATTCCGTCCGCCGTTTTGACAGGTGGGACAATGCATTCGTATCTCGCATTTGTCGTAGCAGGGGACAGAGAGGGCTGTCAATGTACTACGGAGTGGCAGCCATGCTGTAATGTAGCCAAATGCACGCTGTGACTTGGGGATTCGAGTTCTTACCGCTAGAGCCGCAATAAACCGTCAAGGCAAATGCAGAAATGGAAAACGGTCGTTCCCATTTCTTAACACCACGGACACTATATTTCTCGAATGAAATTCTACATGTCCTTTCTTTTTTTTTTTTTTTTTTCGTTTCTTTTTTCGCACGGCCCTTGCACGCTTAATGTGGAGCTCTTTTGCAACGGCCGAATGGTCGCGGGGTACTATTGCTTGCGATCCTTCTCCTGGGAAGATTTTCCGTATCTTTTGATCTATTCCTCCTGTTGTTTTTGCAATGAAATCGGAACCGTGCCCCACATATTCTGCGAAGGCCTATTGTCAAAAATATTTTTGTCTCGAGTGGAGCGCACGTTTCCGTTGCGCTGCCCCATGCAGTGGACGTCACTTAGTACCGCACCCCGTTCGTGTGCTCATCGACCATACTAATCTTCTTTGGTTTCGAAACACTGTGGCGTGTACGTAACAGGGCTGTTGTCCAACGAAGGCGCTATTTCACCATATTGGCAGCGATCGCTTCCCTTCGTAGCGCTGTAGGAGCCCACTTGACCCATGAGCTGCATGGACCTCATGCCTTTTTCTCCGACGTGGGTTGCACAAAATGTGTCCAGCGTTCGAAATATGTTCATCTCCTTCAGTTCATCGTAAAAATTTCTTACTACCCGGTTTGCTTGAACCTGTTAGGTTGTCATAGCAATTTGCGGTAATACACAGCACCGTCACAGTGGGCTTCTGTATGTGGTAGCATAGTGTTCAATGACGTAGTGTTTTCGTTGTAAAGCTGTACGCCGTAATATTGTCGGTTATGTAATGGTGCATATCGTTGCATATCTAATTGAGCTTCGTATATTCCACTGTGCGTTTTACATATACCATCATCCTTCCGTTCACACCTGCATAACGTGTAGACAAAATTTTCTGTATACTATAACGTCCGTACGCTCCCTTTCCCCCTCACAATGTCATTATGGCTTCCCGGAAAATTTCACTGCTCTGCTGATCAGCGGATCGTGCTTTCTGGATACATTAACATTCGCGGTTTGGTCCGATGTTTTCCGTCGTGCGTTCCCCGTATCGTAATGGCGCACAGTCTTCGCACCTCATCCGCGGTGAATGATGAGAGGAGACGAATGTCATCACCTCGGAAGACGCGCTTTTGACGTCCCACTTTATCTATCGTCTACCCACACACTCTTTTACCTGTTGAATATGTGGTTTAGCTCTGTCTCCATGTGCTTCCTGCATGTGTTTGTCGCACCGTGTCCCGTACGCCCCGGCGTGTGTTGGCAGCTGTCCGGTGGCAGTGTGGTTAGCTGGTTGTGTGTGTCGTACGACAACCACTAACTGCTTTGCCGACAGGACGGCAGCCTGAATCGGCTAGTGGTGTGCTCTCAAACGACCTATCAGGTAAGTGCTCTGAAAGTCTAGCGCTTTCCATTACTGCACAAAAGATATTTCGACGGGTGTTCACCCGTTGACTTCACAACCTCTGTATAGACCGTTTACAGCAGCCAGTTGCTTCGGGCGCTAGTAGATGGCGCCACAGTAGCCACGCCATTGCTTGCCTTCTGCGAGAGTCTGTGTACCTTTGCCTATGTGAGTGGTTTCCGACCTTTTTTGCCGCTGTGCTACAGTTCTCTGCAAAATCTGGAAAAGCAGAGGGACGACTTGTTCCGTGATTGAGTGTAGAAACTGTGACAGAGATCTGATCGTGTGGGACGAAGCTATTTGTTAAATTCACGAGCCGTCGCTATACAAAGACTGCCCGCGTTCGAGGCCTTTTGCAATGCAAGGGTTTCCACAAAGAGAGAAAAACAAGCTGATTCGACAACAGTAGGTATCGAATCTTCAGAGGAAGGATTTCAAACCGGGAGAGTCAGCGAGGGTAAGTAATGCAGCCCTCAAAGTGGCTCAGCATTTCTGTGTGAGCCCCAAAATTCCGCTGTAAGCGTTGGCTGCTGCTTGTGAGAATAAACTTTCCCCCATAGTTGCAGGGGTCACGTTCCTTGCAGTTGAACGGTTCCGTGTACATGCCTTGTCAGTGCACGAAGCACTCGATCGTGAGCCCCTTGTTTGTCGCCTCTACAACCTTGATGAACGGTGTACAAATATGACTGCACCTGCTGCTCAAACCCGCTTTACATGTGCATGTTGCCGCCAAAGTGGGCCCGAAGCTAGTCTCTGTACTACACGTTCTTCTCACTGTTTGTGTCGACCTGATGTCGGCCTTTAAAATTCATACACCATCGTTGCACTGGCACAGTACTACACCGACATGGCCGCTGTCAAACAGCTTCGTTCCCTTTGCAAATTCTCTGTAGCTCAGCGCAGGCTTTCCGTCTCCCTCTAGCTCGTTGATCATGTGGTTGTATACACCTGAAATCAACAATAAAAGTATATGCTACTTCATAACGACAACATAACAGCCCTTACATGCATATATTTCTCAGGTAGTTGTACCGCAACTCTTGCG
This sequence comes from Ornithodoros turicata, assembly GCF_037126465.1. Classification (NCBI taxonomy): domain Eukaryota; kingdom Metazoa; phylum Arthropoda; class Arachnida; order Ixodida; family Argasidae; genus Ornithodoros; species Ornithodoros turicata. Next base: position 43,779,349 of record NC_088202.1, on the reverse strand, counting down.
ATAAAAAGCAAGAAATCACGATTAAGATATTACATTATGAACGTACCCACAACGTAACGTATGCGCAACAAAACAACAAAAGAAGAGGGACCCCCTCCCCGCCGAAATATGTAGTAACCGAGCATAGTGGGGCCGATCATCTGGGACGCACGAGGACAGAAATATCACTCTAAATCAAGCAAATGCACTCACCTGACCGTTGAAGCTTCGGCCAAAGCCTCGTGTCATCCTTCCATCTGGAATTCATTGCAAAATAATTAAAATCGGAGAAAGCGTCTCAGGGCTGCACAGCCGTACTACGTGCGCCGTGCCAGCAGGCAGCCGAAAGAGAAGGCAAGCAGTGGCGGGCAAGGTCACGTGCGCTAAGATGGCGGCGCCCAGATAACTCTGTTGTAAACGGTAGATCGGATTGCGCAACGACTTTCGATTCATGTAAAACAATTACGGCTGCTTCTGTGGCGAGGTAATAATATTACCTCGCCATGCATATACACACACATTGGAAAAGCGCGTTTCTTTTTCTTTTTTTTTTTCTGCTTTTGGATCTTCTTGTTACGTACTAAGAATACCATGCATGTGCTTAAAATATAGCCGATCTCGGCTTGTGCATACTGTAAACGTATTTTTATTTGCGATGTATTAATTTTTGCAAATTTCGCGACCGCTAAAAATTTGCGAAAAACTTAAACTCGCGAACACAGCTTGACGTTTATTTCGCGAAAGGAAACAGCGCTGGAATCGCGAAATTAAATACTCGCGAATAACTTCGCAAATGACTGAATGCGACATACATACATCACGAATAAAAATATGTTTGTAGTATGTTGCCTGAGAAACTGTAAGGGCCACCAGGAAGAAGCAGCCGCTTGCCGTACAGCGGCTATAAACAGGCACGGGTACCTTTACGAAACCGTCTGTTTTTGTGTGTCTGTCTGTTTTGCTTTTTTTCCCTTTTTTTTTTTTTTCAGGTGTTGTCAATCCTTTCACTTTTCTGTTCTCTCTTGCTCACTATATTGTGTAATGGGATTTGGCAGCATGGTAAAAGCAAACTGCGGTGTACTACTATTGCACTAAAACGCAGCCAAGCTTCACATTCATGAAACGCGAGATTTCTTTCTCTCTCCTCAGTTACCATGCAGGTTCCGCACTGTGGTACACGTTCACCTTCGCGTTTTGGCGTTTCCTAAATTTGGTATTTGATGCTGGTGCTACGTTTCACTGAGCCATGGAGATCTGTTTTGGTTTAGATGAAAGTAATGTTACGGACTTTACGGACACTTTATGGATAATGTAAAGTTTGATATTTGGAACTAAGGCCGTGGAAATGCTTTTGTGGTAATATCTCTACGAGGCTCCCTTTATTGTGTGGTTTAGTGGTGGTCACTCCTCAAGTGAGATATAAAAAAAGCTTTGTGGAATTTTTCACGCCCTATTTTCGTGGTCTCCCTGTATTTTCCTCGTGAGACAGTTTATTTCGTTTGAACATCTTGCGGCATCTTCCACAGCCCATTGCTCTTCGCTGTGGAATAATGCTAACTTCGTTCTGGGTAGGGGAATATTTATGTGCGTCTCGCTTGATAAAGCTCAGTAACACAGCCTTATCTTGTCTGAGGCAGCATTTCCTCGTCTGTAAAAACGAGGCTTGCAGAAGTTGATAGATGTCTACCCACTTTACCAAGGGAAGCTCAGGTCGGTGTGCCTGTAATGCCGGGAGTCCTTTTGTGGACGGATTTCTTAAATGGATTCTTGCTGTGTGACCCAACTAACAATTTTATTTTTAAAACATTTGCCGTAGGTCTCACTCTCACCCAAGGGTTTTTGTCTCTTTCCCACGCAGAGCGTCGTACGTGTCCTTTGGTGGACTCCTGATGCGCCTGCAGGGAGACCCGAACAACTTGCACGGCTTCGAAGTGGACAACCACGTGTACTTGCTCATGAAAAAGCTGGCATTCTGAAGCTGCCCGGGAAGAGTCATTACGAACGTTGTCCATATCATCAGTCATCATGAGGTCGTCCTTTGTAATTAAAAGATTCATTTTCTACCGAGCTCCGTCTCGTGTACTGTACTTTACTTCGAAGGAAACGAAACAGTGATCTTTGCATGTGGCGTGATTCGATGAAATAAGAATGAAACAAGGATACTTGGTGTTTCGAAAGTCCTCTCTAGACCGCGTGGACCACCACCAGGAAACAAGAACTGGTCGCTTAAACGACGTGACATAGTCACTAAAGGTCTGCCAGTCAGGACCATGCCTTGGCTGCCGTAGGCACGGAGAACAACTGGCACCAGCCGCATGGGACGCCATTGGTAGCCGCAAAAAAATAAAAGAAAAAAGCCAGTTTTTGGTGCACTTTGGTGTTTGTATGTTTTCGTGATTAGGTGTTCCACCAGTGGCACGGCCGAGCGGGTTACGGCGTCCCGATCGTTGGTGGTAACCAAGGTCGTGCTGAAGACTGCATGGGAGGTGGTGCGTTCGAATCCTACCACCGGCTGTGTTGTCTGAGGTTTTCCCTGGGTTTTCTGAAGACTGTCCAGACGAATGTCTGCACAGTGCCCCCCGAAGTGAGCCCAGGACGCATACTAACCCCCTTGTCCCCCACCCCCTTCGTGCTGTCCTCTGTCCACATCTGTACGCCGCTCGTAGCCACAGTTGGTTCGCGGCGCTATGATGGAATAAAAAAAGATGTAGTTCTATTGAGGCGGGGGGGGGGGGAGCGTTTAGCTTCTTCGGTGCACGGGTGCTTAGGGTATACTCACGGCATTTGCATGCTTTTGAATCAAGCTCGTCTCCATCCTCCATGATCTATTGTTAAGTACGCTTGACATGTCGACATCTAGAATACAGGCTGGCGATAATACATCGTGTCCTTGCACGTGTCCCGTTTTCCGCGTTCTTGATCACGAGCAAGCGGTAATATTCGGAACAGACGAGCGGAAGAGCAGTGGCGGAAAAGGTGAGGTTACGAGAGTATTTGGAGTATGCTTCTATTCGGTGTTCGTGCGACGACGACCATCACGATAGTAAAGAGTAAATTACTAAGGTGCGCTTGGTGCTCTTTCCACATGAAGCTTGCGTAGTGTTGAATAGTTGGAGGAGCCAAGTGTTAAAATATCGCACTTCTGCAAACTAAGATGTATTGTAGAATGGATTGTGAAAGGCTATTTGAGAGAAACATTTGAGGAGGGTGGCATGACAAACGATCCAATTTACACGACAGGACCAATCCTACATATAGGGGGGGGGGGTATGTTTACTGCAGAGAAAAGAAAGGTTAGCCAATGATGATGTATAGGCTTGCTATTCCCAAATCCTAAGAAACAAACAAAAGAAGATAAAAGCAGCAGAATGACAGAAAATTATACGGGCCTCTGGCAGTATCGGTACAATTTCTTCTCGCTGCGGCGTATTCCAGCTCTGCGCTGCCTTACAGGGACAATTCAACAGGTGACTTGACTCTGAAGATAAAGAAATCTTTGAGGTAAGAAATCTCGCTCTGTAATAGTCACGTCAAGACTGAGCAGCTTCTCGCTTGCAACTTCGAGTTTCCCTATCATCGGACCTCGTAGAATGGCGCTATTAATGAACATCATCACATACCGTATACGAGACCGTGCGAATTCACGAGGTGAAGTGGGGCACAGAGAGGGCCATCCAGTTTATCTTTTATCGAGAGTGATGTGCTTGCTTTTCTGACTATCTGAAGGTGACCGCGAGAAATACAAAAACGAAAACTGCCGCAGCTCGACTTTCCTGCCATTCGTTGCGGCTCTCAAAATCCTGCTTTGACGTCGAATTTCCGCGACATCTGCGTCATGACCTGTTTGTGCGCGTTTTGTTCATCTACGTAAAGTTGATCAAAAAATCATACCCGGTCGTGTTGAGTGATCGCTGTTGGGAGCCTCGTTGGGGAAACAGGATCGATACTTTCACCCAAGGTGAGTGCATCTGACACGTGGCGAGCTTCCCAAAATACCTTTGTTTGTGGGAAGAACTGCGATTGGTTCAAGGCAGCTCTTCCCGGATTCGACACCTGCAACGTGTTTATATAATCAGATTAAACTGCGTAGTGCAAGTACAACATGTAGTGCCATTGCATAGCGCGAGTTACAGCATTTTTGCTCCGATATGCTTTTATTTTTATACTTTTATTAATATTATAAAGGTTGGGGGGGGGCAGCTTACGGGCTTGAAACCGGCTCGTTCAAACAACATCATATCCTCGAATGTAGTTCGCTCGATGTCAATATTTCCATACGCGCGTCCGGAGCATAGAGTCTACCGGCCTGGTAAACATGGAATTGTGAAGGAAGTTTCCAATAAGTAGCTGATCAGGGAAAAACTCAGCCAAGTGCCATGACGATACGCAGGTAATCCGGGGTGCCGATCAGTGCGGTTGAGCGGTTACGCCACAGCAACGTTGTGGCGAGTAACAATTCGCCAGTACGACAAGCTCTGAGGCAGAAAAGAAGGGCAGCCCCACTAATAAGTGACCTGTAACAACAAAGACAGGGTCCGTAAGTGGGGCACATGCAATACGCGGTCTCTCTACGGCACGACAGGAGGAAAAAAAACTATTCTGTTTGCTTGGATTCAATAAATGATTGTTATTTTTCTGTTTTTGTTTTTGTTTTAATAAATGATCTGTTTGATTAATGATTTGTATCAAAACGTAGGAGTAGGCACAAAGGTGTCTTGTTTTGCGTCAGGGAATTCGCTTGAAATGAGTTAGTGAAAACCTGGAAAAGGTTGGGAATTTGAAGGCTACAATTTGGTGGAGAATGTTATGCGGAGATTTCACCACACGGCTCCACCAAGAAATGCCTCGTGGGCAGACGTGTGTTTTGTGTTTCGGGGAGAGATTTCATGTACTATGTAGAACCCAATTTAGGTTTCGCAGTGGATCTTGGACAGAGACAGCTTTATTAACCTTCACTGAACGAATAAAACAGCCACTAGAGACAGGTGGTATATAGCTCTTTCCATATTCGTTGACTTCTCGAACGCTTTCGACTGCGTAATCACATGATCTTGGATACGTTATATCTATTGAATAACTGGTCCTGCATTTATTGACAGTTATCTGTGTGACTGAACACGCATTGCTCAATATTAAGATTTTTATTCACCTCCTGTTGTTACTAATATCGTAGTTCTACAGGGCTCAATATTAGGTCACTCTTCTTGTCGCTCATAAAAGATCTTCCCAAACCGATTGAACATTCCAAGGTACTTCTATACGCGGATGACAGCACATTGCTTATGCTTATTGCTTATGACTGGCAAAAATATAAACGATCACAAACTACAGCTCGATATTAACAGATTAGTTGACTGGTGCAAACTAAGCATAAATGCAGATAAAACAGTCTTATGGTATTTCATTCACCAAAACGGGAGGTGTCTTTACCGACAGGCTTATCTCGGAAAGGTACACCGAAAACATTTCAGGATGAAGTTAGATACCTTGGTGTGATGTTTGATCGATAGTTACAGCTCGTTTCTCATATTAAGCATATCAGACAAAAAATCAGTGTTGGGGGTAGTCAGTGTAACTAAGCTACTTTTTACGGTAACTTTTAACTTAACTGGTTGCTTTTGAACTATAATAATAATAATAATAATTCGGTGTTTACGTCGCGAGACAAGTGAGATCATGAGCGACGCCACAGCGGTCAGTCTGTGGATTGCCCACCTGAGGGTTCTTTAACGTGCGATGAATGCTCATCACACGGCACCCCGTATTTAACGTCCCTCGCGGAAGACAGCGTGTCTAAGCAACTTGTACCCTGCCGCCAAGTTGCTGACGTCCTCGGCCGGGTTCGAACCCGCGATCTCGGGATCAGAAGGCGAACAGGCTACCGACTGAGCCACCGAGGCCGGTGCTTTTGAACTCCAGTAGCTTATTGAGGAACTCGTTCCTCTTTCAGCGAACTTTGTCAGAGGAACTTGAGGTAAGTTCCAAGTTCCTTTTGTTCGATTCTGGTCTACGAACGTCGCAAGCTGCGTCCTTCTCTAATGATATGACAGTACGTGCCAGAGGATATTCAACATACAGTGAACCCTCGTTATTATGACCGTGGTCGTTCCCGAAAATTTTGGTCATAATGCGGAACTGTCATGTTAACGGAAGGGTTTGCAGGGGTTTCACTGCATTGTTCCCCAGGAGTATGGTCGTAAAGCGCGTATGTCAGATTATCGGGGGTCACATTAACAAGGGTTCACTGTACCCCCCATCCAGTATGTTGGCTGGCAGTATGTTGAACATCCTCCGACACTAGCGGTGTGTTTCCCCTTTTTCTGATGAGGAGCGTCCGCTCGAAACGTCAAGCACCCTATGTATCGTCCTCCCACTTTTTTCCCCTTTTGGGTACACTAGTTACGCAGACTAGCACGTGTTTTGTGTACCTAGCAGTCCTTTTTTATCGTTCTGACGTTCATCATAGCGACAAGCAGTGTAATAATGACAGAAGGCACTGTGTAGCAAAATTAAAACTTGGTGCGGTTCTACGAAATTTGCGTAGAGAACTCATGGAACTAAATTTCCAATTCCTACTTTGTGCGCTGTTGGGAACCTCATTACGAGATCAAAATCATCAAATCAAATGCTTCGCTTCAAAAAATCAAATGCCTCGCTGAAGAAGTGTATAAAGACGCGTCTCTTTCGTCATATCAAATATTGGTATAGTTTTCGTATATGAAAACTATTATAAAACGTTTTGCATCGCCCATTGAGCGATCAAGATCTGAATTAATTATACAAAGATCAAGAACTGTAAAGTGCAAATCGAAAGTAATTCGTTACTTTCGATTCGTACTCCAAAGTACCTTAGAAACTTCTAGTTCATTTTCATTACCTGTAACTTCAGTTACATTTTTTTGCACAATTGTTTTAACTGATAACGAGTTCCATTTGTCGAGTGACTTCCTCATCTCTGCAAAAAATTGTAATCTGGGATGACACTTTTTTTTCAACTCACATACCACTTAGCTTTTACGACGCCTTCGTTAAGGTTCCGTGCACTAAAGTTTCTGGTTTCGGAGTACTGGTAGCGCCCCCTCCCGTGAAGGCCATTTCGAACTGAGCAGGTGGTTGACAAATTGTGACAATGTGGGGCAATGGAAAACTCAGGCCTCAACACTAAAAAGAGTTGTAGAGGAGATGGCGTTCCTCTCCATGAGTCCCGACCGGTGATGATGGAATGTCCCAGCGGGCAGATGTGAGTGGCCTCACACTAGGGCGGTGCCGGTAGAACTGGCTGCCAGGCGCAGTAGCGCGTCGTCGTCGTCGTCCACGGGCCGCCACATCACTCCCCTCCCTCAGACGCGGAGCGGAGCATGCGGTTGAGGTCTGCGTCGATACCATGAAGAGGAGAATGAGGACCACTCGTGGATGATAGAAGACTGGACACACGGCTTGTGATTGTGACAGTTGATGCAGCAGCAGCGGGATGACGGGAACAAGAGCGCTGCGATCCGAGCGGGTTCCAGTGATGAATGCTGAGTGTTTGATTGCTTGGATGTTTGAGTGGCAGGGATGGGCATAAATACATTTTTTGAGTATTTAAATATAAGTACAAAATACTTTGTTGAAAGGTGCTTAAATACTCTTCATAAATACTTTTCAACATGAGTATTTAAATACAAAATATAAATACAGTATATAAATACCGTAACTACTACCATAAACACTGCAGGGAAGATGGCATCTGGAATTACAGAAATAATGATGATCATAACAAATCAGCAAGCAAGAATAACATTTATTTGTTAGATTGTCATGGCGATTTTAATATTAGAGGTTTCTTGAAGACTACAACGCCGTACAACCAGATTCGCAAAGGACAACAACATCTCCACAGGTGCCGTTGAACAAAGGCTTGTACCAAATTTGACGAAGTGCTTCGTACAACAAGGTAATCGAAATTGGAGATGGTAACGATAACGGAAACCCATACCATGGTCCTCCATTAACGGAAACGGAAACGAATTGATCGTCCGGCATTGAATTCGGGTAATGGCTATTCCTGTTGTGCGATGACATTTGAGTGATTTTTCATTTTTGTCCTCCCGCAATTCTGTAACAACCGTTCCACTACCGGAAATGGTAACGGAAACGAAATTGAAAGGCCGGTATCAGAAACGGATCACGGAAACGAAAACATAGCAGCAACAAAAATGGAAACGGTAACCAAAATACGTCCGTTATCCTTCCCTGCCGAAAGGTCAAATGCAGGACAATTTTAGGATATGAATCAGTATATTCTGTATTTAGGAGTATTTATAAAGTATTTACAAGAATAAATACCCGAAAATTGATATTTAGATAAAATTATAAATACAATTTTCTAGTCTGTATTTAAATGCAAAATTGAAATATAAAATACGTTTAAATACAAAGTATTGGGGTAGCCAGTTCGACTTCGTCGAAGCTCACATCCCCATTTTTTTCTTTATCACATCACATCACAAAATAGAAATACACGAAAAAAAAAAGAAGAAATACATGTATTTATTTAAATACTGCCCATCCCTGTTGAGTGGTTGCTGATTGTGTTGAGCGGCTGCTGAGTGCGTTGAGTTGCATTGAGTGATCGTTGCTGAGCGCGCTTGTTGCTGAGTGAGTGCGTTGTTACGTGGGGCAGCTGCGTCGGAGTTGTTTCAGCCTCCTTTGTTCGTCCCCGCTGCCATCCCAGGACCTCGGTGTCAAGTTGCGAAGGCGAGTTCCTGAAACTGAGCCCTCCCGTGGTGTTGAAACAACCAATGGGACTCACGCGTGTCCAAGACGGAGGTCGTCAGAATTCTGGGCTCGGGTCCGATGTCAAGAAAAGAGGAGGACATCGGAGAAAACGGGGTCTTCCTTCCCTCTGACTGGACTCTGGCCGTTCACCCATGTATTCTCGCAATTAAACAGTTATCTATTTTGTTGTAACTATGTTTCGGTTCGCTGGTTATCCCTTCGGGTCCAAACCACGCTCGGAGGACCCTTGAACAACTGGTTGGCAGCGGTGTGGGATGAATCGCAGCTCTACGACTGGAGGACAGCGCTGGATGGATCGCATGGCTTGGAGCGGCAATCGGAGTGAGTGTTCGGTTACTTTCTAAGACACACCACGTTAGGAGTTTGTCGTGCCTAGAAATTTTGTAGTGCGACTACTGTAGTTAGTCTGTTTGATTTTCGCGTTTCGCAGTAGTCAGGACAGTCATAACCGACACTCAGAGCTGGCCGATATGGATCTCAAGAAGCTGGTAAAGACTGATCTGTTATTATTATGCGAAGAATTGGGGGTCGATACGGACGGCGCACAGTGGAAGCCATGCATCATAGCGGCTATAAAGGAGTCCGGTGCCGACGATGACGAGATTACGGAATGTTGGCAGCTTGTTAAGGACCAAAAAAGTGAAAAGTCCCGTAAAACAGAGGCCGAGGGCCAAGAGCGTCAGAGGGAGAGAGAGCTCGATTGTAGAAGACTTGAACTAGACAACAACAACAACAATAAATGAAGAAGTGATGATGACATGGTGACTTGAACTAGAGAAAGAGATTGAACTCAAGAAACTCGAGCTCGAGATGAAACGACTGGAGGAAAGACCGGCGTTGGAGACGGGTTCCTACGATCGAGATAGTATAAAAATGTCGAAGTTGCTGCAACCCTACAAGATGGGGGAGGACATTGGGTTGTTCCTAGTAAACTTTGAAAGGACCTGTGAGAAAGTTGGCATCGCAATGGATTTGTCGCGTCCCGTTTGTTGACAGTGCTTCCTTACGAGGCTGCCGACGTCATAGCTCGTCTTAGTGCAGAGGATGTCGATGATTATGAAAAGGTTAAGGAAAGTTTGCTCAGAAAGTATCGGCTTTCCACAGAGGCGTTTAGGCAGCGTTTTCGAGCCTCAGTGTTAGAGAAAGGACAGAGCTATTCAGAGTTTTCGTACGGTCTGAAAGCTAATATGTCAGAGTGGCTAAAGAGCGACAAAGCTTTCGGAAATCACGACAAGGTGCTGGAATGTTTTTATTTTGAGCAGTTTTATCAGGGGATTCCGGAAGATGTGCGTTATTGGGTTCAGGGCCGTGAAGAATCTAAGACGCTTGAGAAGGCAGCTGAACTAGCACAGGAATATGCCATGCGCAGGGAAGCACGAGGTTATGGAAAGCTCTATCATGGGAGCCGTGAGTCGTTAAAAAAGGGTCCCGAAGAAAACTCCCAGTTCAGAAAATTAGGAATGAACAAAGCAAAAGAGATGGGTCCGAGCGAACAAAGAGAGGAGACAATTCCAAAAGCCGCAGATGAGGGCCCCATATATGGGGAAACTGAGCGGAGGGGGACGCTCGACGCTGAGTTCGAGCGTCGACGACCGCTAGTGTGTCACCGCTGCAAAAGGCCAGGTCATATCGCAGCAAGGTGTAGGAACCCGGCACTAGCGTTTTCGTATGTTACAGATGATGACGAAAACTTGCGGTTGCTTCGGCCCTATTTGTTTGAGTTGGAGGTAAATGACAAGCCATGTCGAGTCCTTCGGGACAGTGCCACCACAATGGATATAGTCCACCAATCGTACATTAACCGCGAACACCTCACTGGTGATGTAGCCTGGATTAAGCAGGTGGTGGAGGAGGAAAGTGTGTGCCTTCCGGTCGCTGCGGTGAGCATCAAGGGTCCTTTCGGAGAAATCCGCACGAAGGCAGCGGTATCGGATAATTTATCCACAAATTACCCGTATTTGTTTTCAAATCGCCCCGCGGAACTCCTGCGTGAGAGAGGCTTAAAACACGAAAACAGTGGGGTGCAGGCGCTCATTCGAGCGAAAGCCCGAGAATTGGCCGCGCAAATCCGGTATAAAGAGAACAAGCCAGGTCAGCAGGGGCAGCCCGACAGCGACAAGGTGGTACCTTTAGTTAGTAAAGAAAGGATTGCTTTCGAGGTCGACAGTGACGGGGGAAGTTCGACCCAAAATTAGGAGAAGGCGGCACACGAGACAGGGGTCAGCTCAGCTACGTGCGTAACACGGGTGTTGTGAATCTAGGAAACACTCTTTAAACTTGTTCGCACCTGACCTACGCTGCTCGGTACAAACTCAACTGCATCGCATTGTAACTTTAGAAAAGAAGCAAAGACGTCTGTTCTCGTTGGAGTTAAGACAAACACTATCTTTATTCTATACAACAAGTGAAACAACTGACATATTTACAGTCACACAGAGAGGGAAAAGTCCTCATTCCCAGAAAGACAGGGAGCTCTCTCTCCCTCGGGGTCCCCCACAAGGGTGTCAGTCTTGCCGCTGTAAATGTCCTCGGGGCGCGTCTACTAACACCCGCGGGTGGAAACACTTCGTGGAACAGTTCCACAACATTCTCCCCCCAAAATGAGTGTAGGTCATTTTCTAGGCACATTCTAACGGGAAGAGTAATTGGACGGGTCGGCGAGTCACATGGCCGGAGGGCAGCTTGACAGCGCAGGAGCGGACTTTCCCGTCACGGCCTTTGTAGAGTTCCGTGACTCGCACCACCTTCCATAAATGTCGGGGGACTCTTTCCTCGTGCAGGAGGGCGATGTCTTCCCTCTGTATCCCTACTGGGCTCCCCTCACAGGAAGCAGTATGCGCGGATCTTAGCTCTAATAGATACTCGCGCTTCCACCTTCGCCAAAAATGATCGGCGAGTCTCTGCAGATGTCTCCATCGCTCCCTCAGGCTGACCGCAGACGAGGGGGGACCCGTCGTGACAGGCCCTGAAAGTAGCGCTGTCAGAGTTCGCCCAATTAGAAGATGAGCCGGGGTCAAGGCTATCGGTTCGTCTGGCGTTGACGGAAGGAAGGTTAGTGGGCGGGAATTAACAGCTGCCTCGGCCTCGTGTAAGAGGGTTGTCATTTGTTCGAAAGTAAGGCACTGACGCCCGAGGACCCGCCGAAGGCACTGTTTCACGGTCCGAACCATCCTCTCCCACCAACCTCCCCACCAAGCCGCTCGTTCCACAATATACTTCCAATGGATGCGGCTCGTGGAAGCAAAGTTTTGGGTGTCATCACTTCTAATAACGTCCCACAGCTTCTTAATGTCCCGTTCCGCTCTCTCAAAGGTGAGGGCATTATCGGTGTAGACCGTAGATGGTGGTCCCCTTCGTGAGATGAAGCGTCGAAATGCCATGATGAAGGATTTCGAAGTAAGGTCAGAGACCAACTCGAGGTGGATGGCTCTCGTTGTCGCACATGTGAAGAGTGCAATGTAGGACTTCTGGGGCGCGCCGCCGGTCTTTGCATACACAGGGCCGGCGAAATCGATCCCATTGGTGTCAAACGGATGACTTCGGTTAATTCGGTCGGCCGGAAGGGGTCCAGTCGGTGCTGTAGCACGGGTTGCTCGGAAGCGGGCGCATACCCTACACCGCAGCAAGATTGACTTCACGAGTTGTCTGGCCTGGGTAATCCACCACCTCTGGCGGAGATCTGTGAGAGTCGCTTGTACCCCTCCGTGCAAAGTGCGGCGATGGGCTCCTTCTGCGATGTGTCTCGTCAATGGGTGCTCTTTCGGTAGTAGAATGGGGTGCTTGACCTCCTCGGTATCGTCGGCGTACTGAAGTCTTCCGGTGAGACGTAGCACACCCAAGTCATCAATGAAAGGCTGTAGCCTGACTATTTTGGATGACTCGCGTAATTTCTCGCCTTGGGAGAGAGCGATGATTTCTTCTTGGTAGGCTTGGTACTGTGCTTGTTTCACCCAATATTTTTCCGCCTGCTCTATCTCTAATGATGAAAGCGGTCCGCTGGCACGGTTCTTCGGTTGACAGTTTGTTGTAAAGCGCATTATCCACGCTGTGACGCGCAAAATGCGTTGGTAGGTGCTGTATCTCTTCAAGTCGAATAATGGGGGTGTCGTCGTTGTTACGTGCGTTACGACGACGTCTTTCGGGACCCCCTCTTCTTGGAACGTATGCAAATCAGCCTCTGTTGGTGGTGTGTCCGCTTGGGGCCAAAACTGCGGTGCTTGTGATAACCATTCCGGCCCATGGAACCACAATCGGGACTCAGCCAGTGCTGTGACGGTAAGGCCTCTTGTCAGTGCGTCGGCTGGGTTAGAAACACCGGGGCAGTGCCGCCAGCATGATGGGTCACTGCTACTTTGTACTTCGCTCACGCGGTTCCTGACGAACGGCTTCCATTTTGAGGAGTTTCCCTTTATCCAGCTGAGGGCAATGGTGGAGTCCGTCCAGTAGGTGGGTTCACTGATAGTAGCCGTCAGCGAGTCACGCACCAGTTTCGCGATTCGGACCCCCATCACCGCTCCCATTAGTTCCAAGCGTGGCAGTGTGAGTTTCTTGATGGGTGCCACACGAGATTTCGCGAACAGTAGTCCCACCTTAACGTGTCCTTCCCCGTCGACTGCTCGCAAGAAGACGCATGCGCCGTATGCTTGCGGGCTGGCGTCAGTAAAAATATGAAGTTCTGCCGTGTAACCGTTCTCTCCGTGAGGCACCAAGCATCGTTCCAGTGAAATCAGGTGAAGCGTCGGAAGTTCGGCACACCATGCAAACCAATCGTCACAAATGTCATCCGGCAGTAGAGTGTCCCACTCGAGTCCTCTCTCCCATAGGCGTTGAAACAGAATCTCCACTCTGATAGTGTAGGGCGAAAGGATGCCGAGCGGGTCAAATATTTTGGCGGATGTCTGTAACACGCTTCGCTTCGTAGATTTTGCGGCAATCATGGTGTCCAGGATATGTTCTCCGGAGAATCTGAGGTGGTCATGCGTTTTGTCCCACACGACGCCAAGTACTTTAGTGTCCTCTGTTTCACCCAGCCGCCTCTCTGCATTACAGCTGATATTGTTGGACTGCTCGAATATCTTCTGGAGTTCCAGAGAGTTTGATGACCATTTGTCCAACTTCATACCGGCCTTTTGCAGTATGGCTTCTGCCCTTTCAGTCAACCTCTTCGCTTCTTCCACATTGTCAGCCCCAGTTAGCAAGTCGTCTACGTAGAACGCGTTTGCCAGTGAGTTGGCGACGTCCTCATCGGGCCCGTTCGTGCTTTTCAGGTGATGTTGTAGTGTTGCTCCGAGTAGGAACGGGCTTGCAGTAGTTCCGAACGGCACTCGGGTCATCCTCCAAATCTCAATTGGTGGAAGTGGAGCACCCGGAAGCGGTGGAGTGGCGAACCAAAGAAAGCGCAAAGCGTCTCTGTCTGATGGTCGGATGCAAATCTGCAAAAATGCCTTCTTAATATCTGCTGTAATAGCAATTTTGTGCATCCGGAAGCGCAGTAAAATCGCAACCAGTTCGGAGTTCAGCTTTGGGCCCTTCTCTAGGTGATCGTTCAGTGATGTGGCACCAGCACTGTGTGATGAGGCGTCAAAAACTACACGTATTCTGGTAGAAGTAGATCCATTGCGAATCACTGCTCTGTGTGGCATGTAATACGTGCAGCTCGAATCTGGTGAGTCGCCGAGCACTCGCTCGGCGTGATCATTTTCTACATAGCTTCGTATGGCTTCATCATACTCCATTACACTGTGATTTCGCTGCAGCCGTCTCACTAGACCTTGCAACCTGGACTTTGCTACTTCCAGGTTGTCTGGGAAATCGGTGGTACTTGCCTTCCAAGGGAGTGCAACTTCGTATCGACCATCCTTTAGGTTTAGATTTCGTTCGAATTCTCCCAGGCCGAGCTCATTCTGCTCTGCACTGCTCTTATCTTCGTCGGCTATTCCAATGCTCTCCAATTCCCAAAATCGTTTCAGAAGGTCAGGTTCTTGATTTTGTGTCGCTTCCACTCTCAGCACGCACACCGCCGTCGTGTTCTGTTTGGCAAAGTCACAGGTGAGCGTGGTAGGCCCTTGGAATGTCCAGCCGAACACTGTTGAGATGGCCACCAGCTTTTCGTTTTGCTCGCACCTGTGCACTCCGCCGGTCAACAGCTTCCACATTTGGTCGCAGCCCACCAGGAGGCTTATTCCAACTTCGCCGGGGATGTTCGGGCACAACACCTCATCTGCGATGAAACCTTTGTCGCGACGAATTGACTGTATAAATTCGTGGTCTGTTGGTGTCGCTGTGAGGTCCTTGCAAATAAATGGAATGGTTAAAGCCTCGATGGTGAATGCTTCGGAGCAGTATTGGCTGTGCAGCACAAGCTTCACAATCTTTACGGTCGTTGCAGATCTGCTGGGGCTCTCATTTGCGAAGGTGTTGAGCTGGAGAGTTGTTTCTCCCATAACCTTCAATTGAAGCTTATTGGCAACATCCTCACGAATGAAGGTACGTTGGCTTCCTCCGTCGATGATGCCCCGAAGGTAGGCAGTGGTTCTGTCGGAGGTGGCCCACGCTCGAAATGTTTGGAGCAAGATATTCGCGTCTTGCCGCGCAGGCGTACTGTTGGTTGTCCTCATGTTCGTTGTAGCAATCTGGCCATCTTCTGTCGAATTCCCTTGAGACTGCTTGTATGGATCGCACAATGATGATGCATGTCGTTTTCGGCAGTGACTGCAGGTAATCTTTGCTCGACAGTCTTTTGATCGGTGGCCCTTCCTGGTGCATCGGTAGCAGCGCATATCCTCCGAGAGCCTCTTCCGTTTTTCAGCCAATGATAAGCCGCATTTGCACTGCGGCGCGCCGTGGTCAGCCGAATTGCAAAAGAAGCGCTTCGATAGCACTTGAACGCTGTTCTGTAGTACTGCACCAGTCGGGACGAAACCGCCTACTTTTGTCCTTGATGCTCGTTGTCCATGCGCGGTGTCTTTTATGCGGGAGCGCTCTCGGCTCTCAATCTCGACACGAAGAAAATTGAGAACCTTCGTCAACTCACCGCTCGCCGTTGAATCTGACCCACTACCCGTCGAATGACGTTCGTCATGAGCTGCGTTGCCCTCGACATCTTCCGAAGGCTCGCTGAGAGCAGTGCCATAGCGAGCGAGTCGGTGATATTCCACCACCATATCTGAGGGCAACGATGTCAACAATATGTCGACCATCATTGATGCATAGCTTGCACTAGAGACGCCGAGAGCACGTAGTCCACGCACATTATTCTGAACATGGTCGTACATTGTTCGCAGTCCATGCACGTCGTTCGCCGATTTTACACCAGGCAGGTTCCACAGCTTTGCTAGATGCTCTCTTTCAATGCGGCACCTGTCCCCAAAACGTTGTCTTAAGATTTCGATGGCGTCATCGTAGCACGATTCTGATGCTTGCAAACCCATGACAGCAGAGGCAGCCGACCCACGTAGTAACGACCGCAAATATTGAAACTTTTCCGTCTTAGTGAGGTTCCGGTTATTATGAACAGTTGTTTCATATTGTTCCCAAAAAGGCTGCCACTGAGTCAACTCACCGGCGAATGATTGCAGCTGAAGTTTCGGGAGCTTGACTCCAGTGTGTGGTCGCTCACTCTCGGACGGTCGTGCTGATGGCGAAGGGGTCGCTGTTGCTGTGACCTGATCGACAAGTTGTATCTCCGCAATCCTAGTTTGAAGTTCAGCGATGGCGTTGTGCGCCTGATCTTCATAGGTGATCATCGTCGTGTACTCCTCTTCGAGGTCTTCTTCTTTGATCAGTGGCTCTACGTCTTTGTTGATTTGCCGTAGATCACTGTCGTTCGCGACGAGTCTGTTGAGCAGTCCGTTGAGTGCTGCCTTGGAAACGCTGTTATTGCCTCGCAGTTCCGCCACCTCGTTGACCAACTTCGTAATTTGCGTTCGGCGGGCGGTCCTCTTATGCTTAAGGCGGTCCATGATGTCTTCGTTGTTCAAATCCAATGCAGTAGTTGATTGCAGCGCAGTCAGATCCCGGGTTTCGGCACCATAAAATGTTGTGAATCTAGGAAACACTCTTTAAACTTGTTCGCACCTGACCTACGCTGCTCGGTACAAACTCAACTGCATCGCATTGTAACTTTAGAAAAGAAGCAAAGACGTCTGTTCTCGTTGGAGTTAAGACAAACACTAACTTTATTTTATACAACAAGTGAAACAACTGACATATTTACAGTCACACAGAGAGGGAAAAGTCCTCATTCCCAGAAAGACAGGGAGCTCTCTCTCCCTCGGGGTCCCCCACAAGGGTGTCAGTCTTGCCGCTGTAAATGTCCTCGGGGCGCGTCTACTAACACCCGCGGGTGGAAACACTTCGTGGAACAGTTCCACAACACGGGAGACCGGAGCCGGGTCGGATGCTAAAAAGAATAAGGACAGAGAGACTGAGACCGAGCGGGATGATGATGACAGGGAGCTTGAGGACCTTGACGGAATTTTTGTATCGCCTGTGTACCGTAACCTCGCAGCCCTTGTTCAGTTGGAGAAGGACACATTAGAAGATGAGCAGCGAAAGGATCCCAGTCTCAAAGTCATTCCGATCACGTTGGAAGACGAAGTTGCGAAAACGAATGTGTCATTTTATATCTAGGACGGGTTGCAATACCGAAATTTCCAAGACAGTAAGAGTAGATCGTACGATCAATTGATAGTGCCAGAGAAGTATCGAGAGGATTTGCTGCATCTGTGTCATACTAATGCTTGGTCAGGCCATCTGGGGGTTACTAAGACTAAGGAGAGGCTCCTGCAAGAGTATTGGTGGCCAGGTTACTGTAGAGCTGTAGAGGAGTACGTCAAGTCATGTGACACCTGCTAACGGGTCGGAAAACCAAATGAGCGGTGCAAGGCACCTCTCAAGCGTGTCCCATTGATTGCCGAGCCATTTCGACGTCTGGTCATTGATATTGTCGGACCACTGCCGGATACGCAGTCAGGTTACAAGTACATCTTGACCATGCTGTGTACCACCACAAAATTTCCAGAGGCAGTGCCACTAAGGCAGGTTAACTCACCGGAGATCGTTGACGCTTTATTGACGGTATTCGTGAGAATAAGGTTTCCGTCGGAAATTCAATCCGACCAGGGCACAGTGTTTACCAGTACGGTGACTACAGAGTTCTTTGAGAGATGCGGCATCCGCGTCATACACAGCTCCGTTTGTCACCCTCAATCGAATAGTGTAGAAAGGTGGCAAGGTTTTGAAGCGAGTTCTTCGAGCGTTGTGTCATGAGCGAGTTGCCGACTGGGAGGCCTGCTTGCCTGCTGCTCTTTTCGCGTTGCGGACCGCGTCGCATGAAAGCACAGGCTTCAGTCCTGCCGAGTTGGTGTATGGTAGAGCATTGCGTTCGCCTCTGAGGATGCTTCGCGAGAAGTGGGAAGGACTCTGAGAAGAAACCACTGTTGTAGAGTACGTGATTAACTTGCTCGAACGCATGCACGCGACCCGGGAGACGGTTATGTGCTACAAGGAGGCTGCCCAGAACCGCGGAAAGGCGTACTATGATAGGAGCGCACGTTTGCGCAGTTATAAGGAAGGTGACAAAGTGATGGTTCTGAGGCCAGCCAGGCAGAACAGCTCCAGGTTCACTGGGAAGGTCCTGTAGAGGTGGTGGACAAACTGTCGGAAACCAATTATATCATAAAGATGACAGGGCGAAGAAAGGAACTGCGTATTTATCACACAAATTTGATAAAGCCCTATGTAGAAAGGTGTCGGGTGTTGAATGAGGCCAGGAGACAAGAGTCGGCAAGTCGGACCAGACTATTTTAATGACAGCTCTGGCCGGTCGCTCGAGTGGAATAATAACTATAAACTAGCTCGCATCTCGCAAGCGCGAGGTGGCAGGCCAGAAAAGGGTCATGTGGCCAATGGCGATGGTGGTGCAGCTAGTGCTGCTACAAAGGGAACATGTGGTGAGTTTTGCACGGAATGTGGGGGAAGAGATGCCACTAGGTATCCCAGAAATTGCCAAAGAGTGCAAGTCGTACACGGTAGAGGAGGTGACAAAGAAAGCGATTGAGAACGGGGAGCTTAACGGAGGCCAGAAGAAAGATGTAGAAGTTTTGATTAGTCAATTTAGTGAGTTATTCACCGAGCGCCCCGGAAGCACAGACGCGATCAAACACGACATTGAACTGACCTCAGAGCAGGTGATCCGACCGCAACCGTACCGAACATCTCCAAGACAGAAGGAGATAATCGAGGAAGAGGTAAACAAGATGCTCGCATTTGGGATAATTGAGCCCGGCGATAGCGACTTCGCTTCTCCCCCCCCCACCATTTTGGTCGTAGAAGTTCCCGGTAAATACCCGCGACCGAGTATCGACTACAGGCGATTAAATGCCATCACAAAAGACCTAACGTACCCCATACCTAACATAGAAGAAAGGGTTGAGAAAGTCAGTGGCGCCAACTATATTTCAACCATTGATCTAGTGCGTGGGTACTGGCAAGTGCACCTTACCGATAAAGCCAGCCGCTACGCGGCGTTCATAATGCACATGGGAACATTCCGCCCTCGCAAGTTGGCATTTGGACTGAAAAATGCTCCATTTTGCTTCTCACAGCTTATGGACAGGGTTCTAAGAGGGCTGGAGAGCTACGCATTGCCGTACCTAGACGATGTTGACATTTTTTCTAACACCTGGGAGGAACATCTCGCCCATTTACGAAGTGTCTTCTAGTGCCTCAAACAAGCAGGCCTATCAGTTAAAACGGAAAAATGTCACCTGGGATGTGCAGAAGTCGAATACCTCGGACACATAGTTGGCCAGGGAAAACGGAGGCCACTCGACCTCAAAATAGCTGCCGTATAAGAGTTCCCCAAGCCTGTGAGAAAAACGGACATCAGATCGTTCCTCGGTCTAACAGGATATTATCAACGTTACATCGCTAATTATTCAGAGATTGCGAGCCCCTTGACTGACGCGCTACGCAAGGGAGAACCCACAGAAGTGAAGTGGGACGAGTGGGACCTCGGTGTCAAGTTGCGAAGGAGAGTTCCTGAAACAAAGCCCTCTCGTGGTGTTGAAACAACCAATGGGACTCACGCGTGTCGAAGACGGAGGTCGTCAGAATGCTGGGCTCGGGTCCGATGTCAGCAAAAGAGGAGGACATCGGAGAAAACGGGGTCTTCCTTCCCTCTGACTGGACTCTGGCCGTTCACCCATGTATTTTCGCAATTAAACAGTTATCTGTTTTGTTTTAACCCTGTTTCGGCTCGCTGGTTATCCCTTCGGGTCCAAACCACGCTACCACGGAGGACCCTTGTAACAGCGTTGAGTTGCGTTGAGTGATTGTTGCTGAGTGGGCGACAGTACCGCGACCGGTACAAGAGCGTGACTGCTGGGTGTCCCAATGAAATGCCGGGGAAGACCATCGTGAAACAGGTGGAGCCCGTAAACAGAGCTTGCTGTAGTCTCCCTGCGGGTCCCCGATGGAACAGTAGTCCCGCTGCTACTTGCCTGCTAGAAGGTTGTTCGCCGCTGCATGGTTTGCTGAAAAATTTAGGACGGTGAATGGCCTAATTACGCCGAATGAAGGATGGTCCTAGACAGAGCCGGTCGCGAGGCGACACAGACAAGATGGGGATTAGTGTTTTGCCGAACGGTAACACAAGCGCTTGCTGCTGAACTTCGGAAAATGTCGCGATCAACAACTATAGCAACCCCAGGAGGACTGTTACGAACTCCCTGAATTGTGGTGTACTGTCACCTTAATATCCGGAAAACTGCAGCATGATACACGTTTGCCAACACATTTTAAGCACACACTAAGCGCGACAAGTCTGAGCAAGCAATCTTGCCACATGCTCAAATCGCTCAAAACAACAACAACAACAACAACAAAAGAATACCAAGAGAATAGACTCAAAGCAGTATATATTCCCATATATTGTGATAACTGGCTTATGATGTATAGCGATTGTTACCTACATAACTACCGCATTTTCTTTTGTGTTATATGTTGTTCTGGAATGTAAGTACTCCATTTGATTGAAGAGTTTCTCGATATCTGTTCTTGTTAGTAACACGATATCTCGAAACAATAGTTTCAACTATGAGGCTATGTGTTTCATAACTATACAATTTTGTGAAGTAAAATAAATGTCAAAATTGCCGTGCATCACATAGATGATACTGAATTCGTGTCGCAGTAATGGGTAACACAGCTTGGAAAGACGGCAGTACACAGACAACTGTGTAAATAATAACTCATCACTTGCTAGGAGTGCTGGCAGTTTGAACGGAACATTCTCATCTATCTACACAGATCGACTGATCTGCATGCCGTAACCATGTTTACCAGTATGCGCAACGTATAGCACATATTGCAATTACGACTGGGCCAACGTTTATCTTGTTCCGAGTTTCACGGACTCCGTACATATTGCCACTCTCGCCAAGCTTAATGCATTTTTTAAAGGTAGAACTCCGGAAGAAGCAGCATAACAGATCAATTATAATTCTCGAAGCCACGACGTACAAAACTACAGCCATTGCAGCCGTCTCACCTACCCAGTTGCGAACAGTTCCGCCGCTGAGTGGCGCCGAAGGCAGAGCGTCGAGCTGGCCCCTGTGAAGTGCACGGGGCCTTGGCATTACTTATAAATTGAGTGTAGTTTCGTGGGTCTGCTTAAATCGGCAGGTTAGAGCCGGCAGTTTATCGTGGTTTTGGTCTTCTTCTTTTATGTGTGTGTGTGTGTGGGGGGGGGGGGGGAACCTCTTGCGTAAAGCTTTTGCCCTAGTAAGTAGTCTTCATAGTTAGTGCAATCACAATGCGAATTTAGTGCAAAGTATTTACTCAGTTACTACTGACTACAGACTTCAGTACCAGTTCTCATTCGTGGCAGCGTATAGTTAAAACATCAAAATAAATAACGACTTGCTTGATTCAGTCTCAGTTTCAAGCACGCGTCAAGGCCACAACCACTCGGTGGAACTTTCCGTCTTTTCTCTTGCCTCCTCCCTCTCCGCCACATTTATTTATGTTAATCTTGTTACGTATTGGTGTTCTAGTAACTGTCTCCCGCAATAGCAAAAATTCTACAATGCACTGATAGCCTTGCCGTTGTACAGTTATCAGCCAGGTTTCTTCTTATGGAATCACACTTAAGGGAGAGGAAGCGTTTTTTTCTTCTTTTTCCTGTTCTAGACCCGAACTTGAACTGAACCGATACGCCAGAAGCCCCACCCCGTCCCCCACCAAAAATAAAAACAATAACTGTTCCAGTCCGTGATATCGCTAAGAGGCTCCTCCAGATATAGGGACGTCAGATTTCATAACGTTGTACAAGTTGTTACCCTAACGAATGGTGGATTCGATTGGTCGATCCGGAGCCCAACAGCATTTCGCAACACCGCCATTTTGATTGTTTTAACCCATTAGCGCTCGCTGTACTATACAAGGTACACCCACATTAAACTTTTTTTCTGGTAATGGGAAAAAATATTTTCCGATTGTTATAGCGCTTATTTGTTGCCGGAGGGTCCATTTACGCAGCCATTTTTAAAGCCACCGTTTGCGTTCCCCCCTCTCCGCACTTTTTTCCCCGAGTCTGAGGACGTAGCCAGGGTGAGGGGGCTGTTACATTTTCTCTAAGATCACGTTGTATTCTGAACTGAGTCAGTTTTGGTTTTTGGTGCATTTAGTATAATAGCTAGACATACTGGATACTATTTCTCGAGGTGATGTACGTCGGTTGACGAATGTAACGAGCGATGAAACGTTAATGTACCTAGATATAGTTAGTACAATGGGCTCATGTGAGTGCACATCACAATGCTGCTAACAGTGTGGGGTGGACATGATCCAGACTTCCTTGCAGACGTAACCTGTTCTATGGTTCGTGCAATGCCCTAGAAAAGATAGAAGAGGCTAATGGGATATATTAGGGAGAGGCACCAAAATATTTTTAATCTTACTGATAGTGCAATTCTGGCACACTAGGGCTAATGTACATCTTGCGCCACTTCATGAACTTGCAGGACAGAAACTCTCGGCAGAATTATATTTCCTGCAGATAGTTCCTGCAGATTTCCTGCAGTTAGATTACCTGCCGAGATGGTAAATTCAAATTCTCTTCATTCCCGCTTTATACTGTTCAACCAACCTGCCAGGGTGCTCGGGAAAGCCCATCAGCACCGAGCGTGAACCGTTACCTGAACCGTGTTTCTTAACGGAAAAGTAAGTCGGCCTACGCCTGACTAACCTGTCCTTCCTTTCTTTTTTCAGTACAACATATCCCCCCCCACCCCGTTGCGTCGTTGTCTTTTACTGTGAAACAGCTGAATTGCCGTCTGTATTAGGGTGACCAAATTAATGAAGGTATTGAAAACGGGACAAAAGAGCAAGCGCGAATAGAGAAAACAATGTAAGAAAATGCTGGGACTCTTTTCTTTACTTACTTTTTTTTTTTTTTTTTTATAGTGCGAATAGAGGAAGGGGTAACATTAGTAGACGACTCGGTCTTTCTTGTTCGACAAGCACGACAGATTCAGCAACAGCTAAAGTTTCAGTCCGCCCCCCTGAAAAGAAGATACTCCCGACAACCGTGACACTATGTTTTCAGTCACACAGTGTTTGACTGTGGCTTTTCGTTTTTCTTTCACCGACGGAACTCTTCTTCTTACCGCCATTCCCCTTTTCCTTTTTTTCTTTTTTCCGCTCTACGTAGGTGTATTGGGGTATGCAGTCCGATTTAGTCGTGACTCACCTCCAAAGCCGTTTCGATGAGGGGGGGAGGGAGAGGGGCAGTTGCCCCGGCCCCCTTCCCACAGAGGGCGCTTGCCCTGGCAGGTTGGCTGGACAGTATAAAGCGGTAATGAAGACAGTTGGAATTTACGATCTTGGCAATGCAAGTGAGCGTTTTCTTCTCTTTGTTTACAGAGCCTCTGACGGCAGTGAGGGGTAGACTTGACGTTTACCCTGCCCGGGCGCAAACTCGCCTCGCCACGGCTCTGCTCACCTTCCCATTTTTTTTCTTCTATCCGTCACCATCACCATCACCAAGGTACTCCCGGATGTTACAACGGACGCAGTGATAAATTGTGTTCCGAAAAAGGAAACATTTTCCTGTCATGTGTAACATGTGTAAATGTGTAAATATTTTGTTTCAATTGTAGAAGCTAGCCTCATTGAAAGTCCCCTTACAACGTGAGCCAAAGATCCATGAACATGACACCGTTAGAGGTTGCCTTTGTGTCTCAGGACGTTCCAACTAAGCGTTGAGCGTTAAATACGAGGGGTGTTCAAGTCAAACCGGGACTTGTCATTTTTCGCAAAAATAAAATGAACTTACGCGAGAAATTAGTTTTATTTTTCAACGTAACCTCCAGCTGCACTAATGCACTTGTACCAGCGTTTCACGAGGGCTTGGATGCCAGCAGCGTAGAAATCCTTACCGGTGCGTAGCAGCCATGATCGGACCGCATTTTTGACCTCGTCGTCGCAGCTGTAGTGGCGGCCCTAAGGAACGCCTTCAGTGGCCTGAAGAGATGGAAATCGCTGGGGTCGAGGTCTGGACTGTAAGGGGGATGTGGCAGCAACTCCCAGCCATGTTCCTATAAGGTGGGCGTCGTGAGATGCGCGGTATGCGGGCGTGCATTGTCCTGTAGGAGGAGGGGTCGTTTCGTGATGAGGCCCTGCCGCTTTTGCTTCAGCGCCTTATGCACATCCCTGAGGACCTGGCAGTAATATGCACTATTGATGGTGGTACCACTGGGCAGAAAATCAACATGAACAACGCCAGCCCTGTCCCAGAAAACCGTGGCCATGACCTTACCCGCAGACGGGGTGCTTCAGAACTTCTTGGAAGCTGGCGAGCCCGGATGCTTCCACTGTTTTGATGCGCGTTTAGACTCAGGAGTGAAATGGTGCACCCACGTTTCATCGCATGTGATGATCCGATCAAGGAACGGCTGTCCTTCAGTGTCGAAATGGTACCTTAGCCCTTGGGAGATTTCTAGTCTTCTCTGCCGGTCAAACACGGAGAGCTGATCCTCGGGACCCAACGGGCACCAACTTTCCGAAACTGGAGGTGTTCATGAATGATAGTGTTCATTGTTCCCACAGAAAGGTCCGTCTTTCGAGCCTGTTCGAGACATGTTATCCGTCGGTCCTTGAGGATCAGGCGCTCTACAAGTTAGATGTTCTCAGGAACTCTGACACCGCGGGCTCTGAGCCGCCTCGGTCGGTATCGTCCTGCACTGATGTACGGCCGTCCCGGAACCGTTTGCACCACTTAAACGCTTTGCTGCGGCTAAGTGTATCGTGGCCATACTGAGCCTGAAGTCTCCTGTGAATTTCAGATGACTTTACGCCTTCATTCACGAGAAACTTCATGACAATTCGCTGTTCGATGTGCGCGCTCAGATGGTTGTCGGCATCTTGTCTAGCACGTGTCTTCGGTTTTGCACAACCTTTGGAGCACCACGTGATGAACGCGGAGGCCTGTCGCGTGTGAAAATGACGAAAAAGAAGTAGCGCGAGCCATTTGTACAATCAGGAGACAGAAAGTCCCGGTTTGACTTGAACACCCCTCGTAAATACATAGTTGTAAAAATAGTTGAACGCCGACCATGTCCGTCTGTGTCTTCTCTGCGTTCCATCATATCAAATGTTTACTACTTATATGTATGTATGTACAATTCGACAAAAACAACAACTACATGAATGACGATGGGATGAGGTGAATACTACGTGTGTAAACATTCTATCGGTTTTGCCTTCCTTCGTTTCATACTGATCCTAAAAACAGTCGCCATCCGCAATAACGGGGCATATTGCTTCGCTGAAACAAAAAAGGCAGGACGGTGGGAACCGAGCTCCTAAAACGGAACGTCTTGTTACCCTATAGTCTGAATATATCAAATTTGCACAGACGTTGCTCTGTTGAGAACCCTATGGTCAAAAATAGAGAAAGAAACAGAGGAACTTTGGCACTTATTTTATCGTGTAAAACGAGTTGTGAAATTTTGCGAGAGAGCAACGTTATACCGCAATAGCCACGAATTTGTGCCCCGGGCTTGTGCAGAGCAGAGGTGGCTCACTGGCACAACAAAAATAAAAATTGAACTGATATGTTTGTACGTTTAGCTGATAATTCTTCTCCAGAGAATTGAATGAACACAAAAACAGAAAACGGGCAACTGAATAAAGAAACAAGTGTGTTGAACATGTATGTTTCAAAAATTTTCACACAAACCGAGCTGAGCACCTCAGGGCGCAAATCTAAAGAAAGGACACCACACGCGCCCATTATATTATTGATGAAGTACACCTCAAGCCCCCACGAACTAGTAAATATTTTTTTCCTCAAATTTCGTACATGGTATGCTCAACATATCCCAACTGCGGCAATGAAATGCCGCTAAAATCCCTGCAGCAGTGTTTCCATAGATCGTCATGGGAACTCGTGCATTTTGTATTGTAACTTTGCGCTGCAATGCTCAATCACTTTGAATTTTTTTATTCCGTGTTAGCGCCGCGAAGCAACTGTGGCTATGAGCGGCGCATAGATGTGGATAGATGGAGAGAGGACAGCAGGAAGGAGTGGGAAACAGGGGGTTAGCATGCATCCTGGGCCAACTTCAGGGGGAATTGTGCCGACTTTCATCTGGAAGGTATTCGGCAAACCCAGGGAAGACCTCAGACAGCACAGCCGGTGGTAGGATTCGAACCCACCACCTCCCAGTCCTCAGCACGGCCTTGGCTACCACCAACGAGCGGGACGCCTTAACCCGCTCGGCCAAACGCCGCTGGTTTCAAATTTTCCAGGACTGGATGTCCTTCGGAGCTGAGCAATTACTCAATGCAGGGGGAATGTTCCACCTGCATTGAGTAATTGCTCTTTATACACCTCCCAAAGAGAAGCTCCCCTGCAGTGTCGCCTGCAATCGATCGCGGTTGCACCATACTCGGCCCTTGGTCTAACCAGATCGACCATCGCCAAGCTTTTGGGTACTTTCAGATTTTTCACCGGGACACCGGTCTCCTCTCTACCCCATGATGTGCCTGCGTACCTGTGTGCTGTGTTTTTGCCTAGCGTTCTGTTGATGTCTCACTGACTCCACTGGCTATGGACCCCTATTCAGCGTCGTTCATCACCTCATCATCAGGACGCATCTTATCCTCCCCATTGTTCCTTTGGGTAGTGGGCTGCACCTCATGTGGCGAATTTCCCCATTCATCATCATTAATTTACCTGTTGTTGTTGTTGTTGAGTAATTGCTCAGCATGACATTCTAGCACAGGTGGATTTTTATGGTGGGAGGGGATATATGTTTATTAAGAAAAAAAGACAGGAAAGGTTAGCCAGGAAAAGAGCCGGCTTGCTATAAGGAAAAAGGGAAAAAGAAAAAACGGAAAAGAAAAAGAAGGAAAAGGAAAGAAAGAAAGAAAGAAGAAAAGAGACACTGGAACAACGTCACATGCTGTTCACGAGTCCCGAGACTGAAAAAAATGAGGAGAGCGGAAGTGACAGCCCATTGATTGGGATACAGGACGGGGCCAAGGAGCGTGACCAACGAAAAGTCGTTACAGCCAACCTGGAGCAGACTGCAACGGAGGGTTTTCCTATCGTGAAGGTGTTGCTGACAATGCAGGATCTGATGTGGTATATCAGCTTCCACGCCACAGATATTGCAGTTTCATGAATTTAGCCGACTCATAGGGTAACGTACTGTACAGGGTGTGTGCAGGTAAACCTAACTGGCATTTGCGCACTTAGCTTGTTGTTTGCTTAACTGACGAGGCACGATGGCGCATTTATGCGTGGAAAATCTACAGAAAAATCGTGGAAGCCATACTCAGCTTAAAAAGTAAACAGAGCGACGAAACCGCCGGGGGGTGACAAGGAAAGTCAGCCACAAAGGACGGCTTGCTATTCTTTGTTAGACAATTCCTTAGTGCGTATTCCTGGGGCAATTAAGAGTAAGGCGATGTGGGGTCAGAGGTCTTCCGCCGTCCCACACACGATGTCACAGACTGCTGCGGAGACTGGTACCACGCAGGTAGTGGAGAAGCGCCGCGGTTACACCACTGCTCCGTGTGCCACGTAGTGTTGCGGGAGAGATGGAGTATCCGAATCTGGTCCGGCGAGACTTGAGCTTGTCGCGGAAGGACCTGGAACGGCGTCATGCAGTCGAGAAGAAGGTGACGAATGTATGCCTCAGCCTTGCAGGTAGAACATAAGGGTGTGGCTTGCTGGTCCATTTTGAACAGCCTAGGGCGACGTTGAGGCGGAGCCGATGTATGACTAATTCTTCCCTCCTTGAGACAGGACTGTAGATAGTGTACTCCATCGTTGGGTCAGTGGACCTCAAGAATGGGTGGGTCCTGGCAGTGTCCTTGGCAAACAGCTTTGTGCTGACAGTAAGGAAGCGGCGTCGCTGCAGTTCGCTGGCCGATGTCTAGATGTGTATTCCACCAACCGGCTCTAACGCATGGGCACGTTTCGCCGCGGCGTCAGCGCGAGTATTGCCGGGGATGCCGACATGGCTCGGAACCAATAGAAACCACACAGTGTGGCATGAGGACAGGAGCCCATTGTATATTACGAGGATCAGGGAATGCACGTCGCAGACTATCTTGACCACGACCTACTGTACACTGACAGTATATAGTAGGTCGTGACCTTGACAGAGTAAGATACCAGGATAGCTAGGGCCGCTTTGCTGTCAGTGAGTACCGTCCAAGCACTAGGCTGGGAAGCAGACATATGCTTCAAGGCAGCAAGAATAGCAAGCAGCGCAGCTTCTACAGGTAACGTTTCATAGGGAAGCAGAAACGCATGCCCGAAGTCGTCGCTAGGGACATAGTACACCGCCGTCGACGAACCTTGCCGCACTGACCCGTCAGTGTATACCTCCGTTCTGTGGCTATAGCTATTCTTGGCATGAATGTGGTCCAGGGTAAGTTGACATGCAGCGACCGGTGGTATGCTGTTTTTGCTAGCAATGCCAGGGACAGACTCATGTACGATGGGCTGACTCAGCGTCCACGTCGGTGGCGCGTACGCAGCAGAGGTGACGCTGTGAGAGATGTAGCTGTTTAGACGAAGCAGAGCACTATACAATGCGGACGACGGGGAAGACAGATATCTCGTAGATAATGATGGGTATGTCGGCTGAAGAATCGGATCTAAGCACCAAGAGTTTGTTTGTTGGAGGTTCTCGCGCCTCTGCAAAAACGGAGAAGGTCTCTGTTGTCTTAGGCACATCTAAGCAAAAGCGAAGGCTTCTAGCTTGAGCACCGAGTAATGCCCTGTCACCAGAAATACTGATAGACTGTATCTTAAGGTGACGAGGACCAACGAAGAGTGGACCTGGCGGAGGTCAGCACTGGATGGACCCCAGGATGATCCACATAGATACCGGATGACATTGACAAACCTGTTTGTGGTTGCACCAATCGCCCTAATTTGTCGTGCCCACGTGAGCCCGAGGTCAATTATCACGCCAAGATAGCGGACGTGGGAGACAAACGGCAGAGCAGACCCCTCCACAAATATTAGGTATTTGTGGAAAGAGCGGCGCGTAAACGCCATTGCTATTGTCTTACTTGGCGAGATGGAGAGACCGCGTTCCGCGAGATAGAGGACCGTGGTGTCGAGAAACGTTGGCTTCGATGCATTAGAATAGGGCGACACGGCGGTCTCAGGAGAGTTGTGTGCAGGTACTGCTAGGGGAGCTATCGGTGCAGAAACCAAAACGATGTCCCACAGGGATGCTCATCGGTAGTGCCCCTAGCGGCACCTGCACACAACTCTCCTGAGACCTTCCGAGTTGCCTTATTCTAATGTACGGAAGCCGTCGTTTCGTCGCTCTGTTTATTTTTTACGCTGAGTGTGGCTTTCACGATTTTTTTCTGTAGATTTCGCACGCATAAATGCGCGCCATCGTGCGCCTCCGGAAGTTCGTCAACTAAAGGACGACGGAAGCGAAAACAAGCTGCAAAGCTGCTTACTTCATATTGCGGTGTGTACCAGAACAATGCGGAATTCGACTGAGATTTACTTATATTCGTTGAAATGACACCATAATCGCGATATAAAATTCGGCCGCGGAGCACTCTGAGCCCCTGGTGAGCGTCGCCGCGCCGCCGTAGCAGACCACGGAAGTGACGTACGTTGTCTCTCCTGTTCGATTTCCTGTCCTTCATTTTGCGGTTGTTTTGCGATTGGAGGTTGATTTTCGCGGCAAGAAAAATAATACATGCTTGTGAAGTGTTTCCTGGCTATGCTACAGCATGTTGCCGACTTCCTTTCGGCAACGCGCGGACAGAGTGTTCCTTGGACGAACGACACACGGATAAAAAGCACAAACACAGCGTCAAACATCAACTGACGTTTATTACAAAGACAACACTACCGAGGCTGGCCCCCAAAATCCTTCCGAAGGAAGGTGACCTCATTGGGCGCGTTAGGTTCGTGCTCCGGGAACATTCCCTCTTTCAAGGGATCACTTAACACCTCCGAAGTGACTTCCGGTGCACGTTCCCGGGTGCACCCTGCGCACCCCTTCTTCGGAGCCGGGGAGCCTGGGAACGCTGGGGAAGAGCGAGGCCAGTTCCGGAGCGTGACGCATGTTCCGGTGTACTGCCTTTCGAAATGGCGCAACCGTTGGAACACGTTGCAACCGCCGATGCTCTTTGTGTTTCCGGAATCATCGGATGTCGGCGGTAAATAGTTATACGATTATAGATGACTGCTATGGTCTACTGCTATGTTTACCTAAAAGCAGACGACTAAAGAAAGCTCGATAGGCGGCGCGCGCTCAGCGGCTCTAGCGCTCGGCTTCCGGATAGGCTCACAAACACCA
This sequence comes from Ornithodoros turicata, assembly GCF_037126465.1. Lineage (NCBI taxonomy): Eukaryota > Metazoa > Arthropoda > Arachnida > Ixodida > Argasidae > Ornithodoros > Ornithodoros turicata. The sequence goes on along the minus strand of NC_088202.1, from coordinate 43,748,729 downwards.
TTAAGTAGAGACACCAAGGGTATGTTCCCCTGAAAACCCGGGTTGTGGCGATCGGGAGCCTGCTTAACGCGCCCATTCTCTCTAGAGGTGAGAGTCTTGCTGCTTACATTGCTGGCTGACTTACCTTGCGTTCGGCCAGGATACGTTTCAGAACAAACACGCTCTACTCGTCTGTGGTTGTTTCCGTGGTCGTATTTGTGGTTGGCGCTCGACTGGCAATCGAGAGATGCGTAGTTCAAATTCCGCCGATGTCTGACTTTTGTGATGACTGTCATATTTAAATTGTTTCCGAAAGACAGGAAACTTATTATCGCCGCGAATCCGTCTATGCCTACTTGGAGACAGGTGAAACAAGACAAGTAGTGCGCAGACATATTGTTGACGAATGGTTTCAAACAAATCCGGAGGTGCTCATTAGCCTTGGCTTGTCAACGAAGTACATGAGGCTGAAAGAAGGAGCGGCCCCTTCTGTATTTTCACGGAAACGGAAGGCACAAATCTTTACCTCCACTTGGCGTTTCGGCGTACGTCTGATTCCCGCTGCGGGAAAAAAAAAAAAAAGAAGAAACATAGGTGCGAACCCATCTCTTATCGGATATATATGGCCTTCAGACTTCCACGAGATCTCCGAATTCGAACATCTTGAGGCGTTGTTCGGAATTCGCCGTGTTTAGCCCGTTCACCTGGCAGCATAGCTGGGCGAACTCACTCATGAGGGCCCTCATGAGTGCCCCTCACCCTCACCTCACGCCTTTGAGGTGAGGGTGAGTGAGGGCAAGCCCGCGATCAGGCCATTCGTGAGTGCACTCATGAGGTTCTTACCCTCATGAGGTCTCCTGTGAGTGCACTCATGAGGTCTTACCCTCACGAAGTCTCCTGTGAGTCCACTCATGAGGTTTTTGCCCCTCATGAGACCTCCTGTGAGTGCACTCATGAGGTCTGAGGGGCGCCAGGTCTGTGTGAGTGAAGTCACTGGTGAGGCCTGAGGGGTGTGAGGTCACTGTGAGCCCATTCAGAAATGAGGTTAAACGACGCTTACGAGACGTGGGCAAGTTATGAAGGCACTAGTGATCCAGACGAAATTCCTAAAAACCGGCACACCATGCAGCTTTTTAAAGTGCACCCTGCCTGTATATGGGTCGATGGAACCATATCGCCAAGTAATCAGTCGGCTCAGGACGATTTGCTGTGTTCCCAGCGCGACGTAGACGAAATTGCTAAAAACGGGCACACCAGCGCCTTCAAAGTGCACCCTGGCGGTCGTTGGGTCGCTGGAACCATATCACGAAGTAATGGGTCAGCTCTGTAGACTTTGTTCTGTTCCCAGGGCGATGTACACGAAATTGCTAAAAACGGGCACACCAGCCCTTTAAAGTGCACCCTGCCGGTAGTTGGGTCGCCGGAACCATATCGCCAAGTAATCAGTCAGCTCAGGACGCTTTGCTGTGTTCCCAGCGCGACATGTACTAAATTTGTAAAAACGTGCACACCAGCCCTTTACAGTGCACCCTGCCTGTAGTTGGGTCGCCGGAACCATATCGCCAAGTAATCAGTCAGCTCAGGACGCTTTGCTTTGTTTCCAGCGCGACATAGACTAAATCTGTAAAAACGTGCACACCAGCTCTTCAAAGTGCACCCTGCCAGTAGTTGGGTCGCTGGAACCATATCATGAAGTAATCAGTCAGCTCAGGAGGCTTTGTTGTGTTCCCAGCGCGACGTAGACGAAATTGCTAAAAACCGACACACCAGCCCTTTAAAGTGCACCCTCTCGGTAGTTGGGTCACTGCAACCAGATCACCAACTAATCAGTCAGCTCAGGACGCTTTGCTGTGTTCCCAGCGCGACGTAGACGAAATTGCTAAATACGTGCACACCAGCCTTTAAAGTGTACACAGCCGGTGGTTGTGTCGCTGGAACCATATCATCAATGCCTTCATAATTTAATTTGCGCACGTCTGGTATGCGTCATTTGACCTCATTTCTGAATGCCCTCATACTGACCTCACACACCTCAGGCCTCACCAGTGACTTCACTCACAGAGACTTGGCGCCCCTCAGACCTCATGAGTGCACTCACAGGAGACCTTATGAGGGTAAGACCCTGTGGGCTTGCGTTTGTGAGTGCCGTGAGGGTGAGGGCGATTGAGGGCATGTGCCCGTGAGGGCCGTGAGGGTGAGGGCGAGTGAGGGCCAGTGCTCGTGAGGGCGGTGAGGGTGAGGGCGAGTGAGGGCATGAGCCCGTGAGGGCCGTGAGGGTGAGGGCGAGTGAGGTTTCACCAAAATGTCCACCTATGCCTGGCAGCCGCACATGGAGCTCGAGGGATATTTGACGTCACGCGCTCCTTAGATTCTCCCGCAATGCTTTGCGGCAGTGGGCGCGCTCCATGGGCGACCGTGTCGGTAGGGCGGCCCAGCGGTCTCCTAATCGTCAAAAATCTGCCCATCCGTACACCGTACTCACAAAATACTGGTTGCACCATGGTTCTACGTAAGGATTACACCTTGTTCGGATATTTTCTTGCAATTGACATATTTCGCTTCCGTTGTAGACAACCAGCTAGGTTCGCAAATGCCGGTTAAGTTTATCTGTACGCTCCCTGTACTTGCCATATAGAAAGGTTTTCGCTTAGACAAAGAATGCTGTCACAGGCTTGCTGTACACGGAATTCACGTGCGTGTAAACAGTCGTTCTGCCGTAACACGTCTCCTCGCACTCGCAATGCCGTATCGAATAAACCCCGTACATATACATGTTAAATGTGTTTTGTCGCAGGTACTCGCTCACGTTTTATCATCAATCGGAAAGCGATTATCACACACATTCTTTCTTAGCCCAGCCTGGATTACATGTTGCTAGATCGGATTTCTTTATGAAGAATTCACAGGAGGGAATGGACATCATTGAATCTTTATTGTGCTTTGAGATTCAATTGGAGGGGCCCACGACAAATGATCGTACGGAAGGCAGTACATTATTCAACGAGTGGGATACGCACGCACATCAGGTCTACCTGGGTTCGTCCAGATTTTGAACCATGGACCTGCGCGTGAAAACAGCCTTTGTGCTCTTGCTTATTGAGTTTACTTTGGTGGTCTTATTCGGTACATCTGTTAGATTCGCGAACGAAATCACAAATGATGGCCCAGTTGACGGGAATGGCAAGACAAGCGGCAACGAAGAACGAACTCCTACTGAACTTGACGCGTATTACCCAAGTGAGTATGCAGTCGCCGTTTTTGAGGTCGAGTTATAGAATATCCCAAATGATTGAGACCTACCAGATGAATGTATTCGTGAAACTGACGTGGAGTCTTCTAGGTGACTGATATTGAAATAACCTGTTGCAACTCCCATGAACATTGATATACATGCGCGTTAGCACGCGCAGACTGTACCACAGAAACTACTACTGCATAGTATTCGGCAAACGAACTTTTACATAAATCCACGTCGTGCTTAGTGTTTCAGGACGTACACGTTATGGTGTACATTGGATTCGGTTTCCTAATGACCTTCCTGAAGCGCTATGGTTACGGCGCTACGGGGTTCACGTTTCTTCTCAGCGCCATCGTAAGCCAGTGGGCCATCTTTACGAGGGGCATCTGGCGTCTCGACGGCTCAAAGATACGCATTGACATCGAGAGGTAATATCTGTGTCCTCATTTCTATTCGGTGTCAAACGTTGGGTGCTAAACATTCGACAAACTGTGCGAGCGTTCCGCGTTACGCTACGTCTTACGCTACTTCTTACCTGTAGTATACTGGGAGCGGAGTTTGCTGCGGTGACATTTCTGATATCGTACGGTGCAGTCTTGGGAAAGACGAGCATCATTCAGCTGTCAACGATGGCACTAACAGAGACTGTCCTTGGATCCTGCAACGAATATCTGGGGGCAGAAGTCTTCAGGGCAAGTATTCTTGGCTGCGCACACCTCCATTATTGGCGATGAATTCCGGCAAACGTCGGACATCCCGCGGGAAGACGACTGACAAGTAATCCCACCACGATGCGTTATCGTTAAGGCAGTGGATGCTGGAGGCTCAATCTTTCTGCACTCATTTGGCGCCTACTTCGGCCTTGGGGTTGCCTTTGTCCTTCACAGGAAAGACGCACTGGGCCACCGCAACGAATGCTCATCGTATCAGTCGGACGTGTTCGCCATGATCGGTACGTTACCATACAGGTCTTACAGTTCATAGAGGCTGCTACCTTTTCTGTTTTTTCATCTAAAGGCACGATGTTCCTGTGGATGTTTTGGCCCAGTTTCAATGGCGTGGCTATTCATGGTGCAGAGAGACATCGTGCAGTTGTAAACACCTACCTATCGATGTCTGCATCGTGCGTAATCGCATTTGCCATTTCTGCGTCTTTTGACGAGCTGGGCAGGCTCAACATGGTAGGTGTACTGTACACGCGGAGTTTGGCCAGAATGACAAGCGCTATTAGGAAGCTCCGTAAATTTAGAGAGAATGCTAGCTGTTGTTGCCACCTTGTTTGACATTGTACACGCTACAACTATGTCACTGCACTACGTAAAATCTGTTCATCCCAGTGACTTTATCGGGTACAGTAATCAGGGGGGTGTTGTTGTCGTCTTTTTTATCCGACGGATTTCTTATGCAAGACTATGAGCGCGGCACAAATGCCCTTTTTTCCAGTCCGATTATAAGTATATAATAATAATTGGATGTTTACGTCGCGAGACAACTGAGATCATGAGCGACGCCACAGCGGTCGGTCTGTGGATTGCTTTTGCCCACCTGAGGGTTCTTTACCATGCGATGAAAGCTCATCACACGGCACCCCGTATTTAACGTCCCTCGCGGAAGACGGCGTGTCTAAGCAACTTGTACCCTGCCACCAAGTTGCTGGCGTCCTCGGCCGGGTTCGAACCCGCGATCTCGGGATCAGAAGGCGAACACGCTACCGACTGAGCCACCGAGGCCGGTCCGATTATAAGAGGCGGACATTCTGTCGGAGAAAGCATACAACTATACTGGATAAATAATTACCTTTCGTCACGAACTGTGAGGTAGCAGAATTGAGGAGCCAGTCATTATTCGGAATCACCGCATTTTTTAAAGAATCCTGAAACGGGCACATACTTCGATGCATCAATCGCCGAACTTTGCTATGCAAATGAGCCGAAACCGAAACGAAGCGCACCAGGAGCACAAGATCAGCGCCTCCTCCAATCAGCACCATCGCCGACGTGAAATGCGCGCTGTTCTCCCAGAGCTGGGGACTCGATTGTTTCAGTTCATTCGCATATGGCAAACTTTGGTGATGGATATTTCAACGTATTTTCCTGTTTCAGGATTTCAAAACATAGGGTAACTTCGAATAGTGTCTGGATCCAATTCTGCTATATCACATTTCTCCGAAAACCTCTAATTAAAATGTTGCAACACATTTCAGGTAATTATTCATCCAGTAGCTACATATTCCCGTCGACAGAATGTCAGTCTGGCCGTGTGCTGCCCGTAAAACTCGTATCGGTGCTACTCTCATAGCCTTATTGGTGTCCGGCGAGAAAGTGTCATTAAATTTCTGAAAAATATATACCTGAGAAAAAAGTGGTAAACCTTGTGCACAATACTTGTGAAGGTTTTTGCCACCCAAACAGGTGTTTTCTGTGAGTGTACCTCGTTAATTAGTCTAATTAGCTTAATTGAACTCAAGAATTTGCAAAGGAATGGTGACTTTTTTGCGTTAATTAGTAAGCCCATGGCCACAACACACCATTTCAGTTACAAATACAGGATCTTTCACAATGTTTCCACAAAAATTCGACACGCGAAAACACGTAACAACAACATAAAAAAAGGGTCGCTCATCAAGGCGCGCTCGTTCAAGTTGCCCCGCCGAAAGTATGGAGAGGAGGAAAGGACTATACAGAAAACAGCACGGAACACGCGTTGTCGGTGATGTCAGTAGCTGATGGCTCCGAACAGATAAGCCTGCGAAGACAAAATCCGTGATTGGGCTGGTCCTATGTTGTCCAAAAAGTTCAAGTAAAGTACGAAATACTAGGCGAAATACTTTAAAGTACTCCGCAAATACGTCGCAGATTGAGTTTCAGCACTTAACGCTTTGCTTTTTGGTAGTTGCAATAAGTAAGAAAGTAATTACGTTAGGATTTCTCGAGAAATTTTAGCAAGTGTTTCCTACAAGTACTAGTTAAGAGTCCCTGCTAGTTTACGAGTTAGTGATGAATATGAAGTGAACCAGATGACATAATTTGTATTTACACGCCCACAGGCAATCAACTATGCTAGTGCAAAGTTTTATTATGTCCCGACTTACCCACCAGCACATAGCACAAGAATCTGGTGCTAATATCTGGGTACAATACGCATGACGCATACTTTCAGACAGCAGAAACAGAAACACAGCACTTGTACTTCATTCTGAAATATCACAGGTTGTTTTAATAAAAATTAAAAAAAAAACATAAAGCGCGATGCAAAGCTTCGTATTCTTGTGTGACTTTATTATTTGCAACAAAATAATCTATATTACATATCAAAAACGTAAAACGTAAAAATGAAAAACGAAAGCATGTGCCTCTTTGTCTTTCCGTTTTTCCTTTAGAAGCAGTGCAATCGGACATTGTGAAATAGAACCAATAGAAGGAACAATGTATAGATTCAGGCCTTGGAACCACAGAAAGGACAAACCCATGTATCGCAGCGCATAGCCCGTGTGTGTACCATTGCGTCCCAAACTTTGTGGTGTTGAACAACATAAAAGTAGTAGGTCTTACAACTCATCTATGTTTCAAGCTGCCAAAAATGGATTTTCTTCTTCAAGATGTCCTGCCAATACACACAAAATTACATACTGATACTTTCCACTTTATTATCCTTGCATTCCCAGTTGGGTACTTGAGTACTACTCGGCAAAGTAAGAGAAAAGCATTTTACGTACAGTACAAAGTACACATCATTGAAATGTACTTAAAGTAAAACACATGTAGTTAGACATTTACTTCAAGTACTCCCCGTCACTGCTGTATATGTATAGCTCCGTAAACTGTCGAAGAGGTCTCTCTCATGCGGAGAGCCGTACGCTTCGTTACCTGTGCATTAAGGAAGTTAGGAACACAATAGGAACACAGTCGAAACAGCAGAAAACGTTGGTAGCGATACCGATGTATTGATACTACTGATGCTGACACCTTTCGTCTTTTTTTTTTTTTTTGTCGATTAGGTTCATATACAAAACTCATCACTGGCTGGTGGAGTCGCTGTTGGAAGTGTGGCACATGTCATAACAGAACCTCACAGTGCTGTTATTATTGGAATGACTGCTGGAGCTCTTTCTGTATTCGGCTACAAGTACATCTCAGTACGTTCTTATGCTTCTCTACTTTCACACCTAATCATGATAAAGACGCGCAATGCTTCGAGCGCCTATCCGAGAATACGGGAATAATAGGCCTGTCCGTGTAACGAGTTTTGAGGGTGGAAGCTTATCAATGCAAAAAAGAGTCAAGGTTCCCATCTCAATTGACAATCAGTGTAGTACGTATCTTAAGACTTGAGTACTGTGCTCAAAATGCTGTATTTCACTATCTTAGTATTTCCTAGTCAATACTCCAATTACTTTTCGGTTGTCTGTTAGTCTTTATACCATGTTCAGGTTCTTCTACATCTCTTCTTTCTGCTTCCGCCTCTTTTTCCTCTTCTTCTTTTCCTTCGTTTCCTTTTCCTTTCTTTTTTTCTTTTTCTTTCTCTTTTATCATCTTCTTCTCTTTCCTCTACCTCAGTCAGTCTCGCTGAGTCATGGTCAGATTCACAAGGTACCCTTACTTTCATGGTCTTTTTCTTCTTTTCAGTTCATTGTAGAGAAGGACAATAACGTATTTACTAAATGATTTATAAATAAGACAGGATGGCTCACTGACAAAGATTGTTAAATCCTACAACGAGCCAATAATGCTTTGCTTTTAAAAGTTATAATTTCAACTTCAGCTACCTTAAATGTATCTTAAATACTACCCCTTAAATATTCTTAAGTATGTACTACTTTATTCTATTTACTTTATTTTCTAGGTATTTGTAACATTTTCTCCTTCAGTGTTTAGTATCATATTTTAGATACATTTTTATAAGTATCTTGTACATGTCTTTTCACCATACCTTCGTCCTTGTTGCAGCCTTTCCTAGCCAACTCCTGGCGTACGCACGACACTTGTGGGGTTCACAACCTTCACGGCTTGCCCGGTGTGCTTGCTGGCATTACGAGCATTATCGTCGCGGCATCAGCTACATGGAATCACTACGGAGAGAGGTACCCTTACGGAGCCGTTCTCACTCTTGACGACTGTCCATGTAACGTCAAACGGAGCTATAGCGCGTTTTCCAGCCTCTACTTGCTGTATCCTGCGAGGGTTCCCGCGGCAAACTCAACGGCGTACACCCGTATGAACACCACCTTGCCAGTTGTGCCAGGCCTCGGAAGGACAGCAGCTGAACAAGCCCTCTATCAACTGTGCGCACTTTGTGCAACTATTGCAATCGCTGTAGCCGGCGGAGTGGCCACGGGTAAACACGCCGTCCCCTTTAATGTTTGCTACGTACGATGCGATTCACTCGTTGTTTGGGTTTTCAGGGCTGTTGATACGTTTGGATTCTTTTAACGTGGTCAGCTCCCATGTCCTCTATGAGGACGGTCTACACTGGAAGGTCGCGGAACCTGACGCTCCTCCAGTGATCCAAATGAGTCAGAAGAGCAGGCTGCCTCACGTACGAATAATGAAGTCGCTTTCACAGATTTCCGTAACGTAATGCCTGTAGGTTATTTTCTTCTTCATTTCTTCTTTTTTTCTTCTTTTTTTGAAGTCCAGGTTTTGGTTATTGTATCTCTCCGCTTTTTTTTTTTTTTTTTGTTCCCTAGAAGACAAAAACGCCTGTCTCGCCTTTCATGTTCCCGACTTCTCGTTTTGATTCTACGTCATCACAGTTTTCAACATTATTACTTTTTTGGACTTAATTGCTTTCGACCTTCAGAGAGGAAGCCATTGTGTAACGCCGACAATTGCGTTTTCTTTGTTACTCCTTCGTTATGCGCGATAAATCATGATGCAAACGCGGGCGTACTTTTTCATCCTGTCACAAAGCAGGGTAATTGAAAATTACCTTGCCACAGCTGACAAGTAAGGAAAATAAAAGAAGTAAACAATGTTCGCATGCAAAATTAGCCTGCGTAATCCAATTAAGCGACCGTTCACGGGAAGATGCAAAGGAAACCGACACCCTCGTGTTCTCGGGTATATCCGCAGTAATGGATATCTGCTACTTCTTCGTCTTGAAATCAGGAAGCGATCATGTGCTTCTCAGCGATGACAAAGTAAGGGCGACAAAGACATACAAGACTCAGTGAAATGCTGTACTCCCTGAACTCAACAGTAAAATAAGTAAAAACAGCACTTAACGATTAACGATCATTGGTTACTTTTATTCCGTATTGTACACAAGTTTTTTTGTTTCTTTTTGAATATTCCACTGTCACAGGGGCATATCAATGGTCCTTGGGACGAATGGCGATTTAGCCGAGAGTTGATTGGTCACTGCTACACGGCCATTTTCAATTACAGTTGAACTTGCCTCACCTCCAACCCTTCAGCCTTTTACTCTTCATCCCGTTCTGTAGAGCCCTCCCACGTGCGAACGACAACGGCGAGTCAGTTTCGACATTGCCACCACTACCATTTGGAGCCACCACTACCATTGACTCGGATGCACCCTAGACTGGATGTAGGTTCGTGAAACGCCATCCAAGTAGCCTAGAGTCCTCAAAAACTGCAAGATTTGTGCTGAGTGAACAGCTAAGCACTGGACTAAAGCGCAAGGGAAAACTTCAACAGATTTTATGCAACGTCATGAAAGTTTATGATAACAGTTGTTACACGTGGCCGCATTCGCAAATTTACTTTTGTACTCTCGACACTGTTTCTGACTTCATCCTGCACTCTAAAAACAGAGCTTCACTGCATAGCACGCTCCTGGCCAACCATAATCCCGAATGACAACGTTCTCTCCCTTGATTTGATAGAAACGGGAGGGGTGCGCCATTTTTTTGTGGCCCCATCTCATCATCGTCTGTTTATGTGTGTGTGGGGGGGGGGGGAGCTGGGGGTTGCGAAATAGCTTGCCGTTGTTGGCCACACACAACTGGGCATCGTCACGACTACAGCCAAAAAGAAATGAGGAAGATGAGAGTTGAAGGGTGAGGTATAGGCAGGATGTACGGAACGGTACTGATGAGACGGAAGTGCACTGTGGATGAGAGGTGCACGAGAGGGGCCTTTGCACGAGGCCCGTTTCATGGAGGAAACGCACGAGGTTCCGAGTTTTGATAGTTCGTTCTGCAGAAGAACATTCGGGGAACAGGATGTCCGTCACTATGCCAGGCCTGGAGTTTGGCAGGTGGGTTTCCCGCATAGTGTAGTATACGCGGCATTCTGTCAGGATATGTTCAATAGTTTCCGGATGATGGCAGTGGCTGCAGCTAGAATCCTCCCTGGAGCCGATCTCGAACAGCTGCGAGTTCGTGAACTCCGATCCCGTGCGTAGCCGATGGAGCAGTGTCTGTATGACTTGGGGAATGTCTTTCATGGGAAGAGAAGGTCGGTGATCTTGTATGATGTCCTGTATGCCAGGATGACGCACTTCAACTAGCTGCTTAACGGCCAACGGCCTTCGGTGTCGGCTGGAACTGGTAAGTATGGGCTGCAGCAAAGGTGTGCTGCGGATGATATTGGTCCGCAGGTTCGTTGCCTCTGATGCCGACATGAGACGGTATCCATTGGAGTGCAAGATCACTTCCGATTAGCTTATGCTGGGCACACGACCACAGAAATAGCGTTACGCCCCCCGTTTTCAGCAAATCATGGGAAGGAACGATGCCGCTCGGGATGATGGTTGGCTAGGAGCGTGCTATGTGGTGAAGTTCATTTTTAAGAGTGTGGCAACCGCCCGGCACACGAAAGCGTCTAGTGCCTGGTGTCGACTACCTAGGTTGAGTTAACTAGTGCTGCAGTCAGTTAATTGACGACGTCAAAAGCCGAGATCTGTCCTTTCTGGCTGACTTTTCCTGCCAAAATAAGTAGATTTCTCCCTAGATCTGTGGGATCTTTCTATAGCTTCGCATATCATTAGCTTCTTAGAGTCAATACCAATGCGTGATTTTCCTCGTCTTTTACGGGTACAGCTCCCGTCAACCTTAATAATAACACCGGAAAAAATATGGTCTCGTTCCCGAGCGCGATTACAGCAACCCTTGGGGTCATGAGGACATCTTAGTTGAACAAAATTATTGTGTTAGTTTAATGCAAGGATTTTGTTTATTTAACATTTCCCCAGTGCCCCCAGGATGGCTGTTATCGCGCTCGGGAACAAAGACTGAATTTTTTCCAGTGTTATTATTAAGGTTGATGGGAGCTGTACATAACGCATGCAACACTGGATGTACTGGGAAAATATTGACGGAAACCTCATTACCAACCCTGACGAACACACCGATAATTTCGTGAAAATTTATGTTGAAATCTTGGATATGTTGAAATCTCTTATCCCTTGAAATGGAGTTCTAGGGATATAACAACAATATCTGAAAAATTAAATATTTAATCAATAGTGCTTCGTATAGCGCATATGCGCAACAGTTGTTGTTAAGGGAAAATTTATTATGAAGGTAATACACAAGCTGTTGCAACAGTTTACCGCAATTATGCAGAAACAGGTCTTTCCGAATACAGCCATCGTCTAACTACCAAACACTTGAAAGTGCTCGCAATCTATTGCCCATCGGCACGCGAACTTCCGTTTCAGTTTCAATTCCGCGTGTTCGAAGTGGCACTTTTCGTACATTCTAATGTTTCGCTTCGGACGTTGTTACTCGATGGTGATAGGAACAGACAAACAAGAACGATAATGAGAGTCTGTGAGCAAATATGTTAGCACTGTCCATAAGCAGGCGTTTAGGACCGAAAATGCAGTTCGTTCCCGACGAGGGAACGATTTTGTCGTCGTTAGTCAACAACGTCGTTGTCAAGGGAACATCACTAGTTCTCCCATAAAACATGCACGGAGGGTCTGCTTCATGCTTAATTTGCATGTCCTATTACTATCGTGCGCGTAATTAAATATTTACGAATATTTGTTTCTTTGCCATACTCCGGACGAGAATAGCGAAGTAGCAGAATCCATGGCAAGTAACTGAAAAGTATTGTATTCTCAAGGCTAAATTTTGGAACATGACTGATCACGAGCAACTTGATTCCTCCTATACGCACTTTTATGGGGCCCCGGCTTTGCTTTCTCTGAAACTTGGAACATTCTCACTTTGCTGGCTAGTGAAAATCCAGGGAGAATCAATGCCAAAGCCTCTCGCAAGTATGCACAGACGGCATTGACATCGGAAGCGTAAACTCCTCAACAACTTTCAACTGATACTGATCCGACATAATCATTGTGGTGCAACGAGTACGAGCCGTAGTCTCGGTTTCCGAACGCTGCTGTGTCGCTTCTCGTTAGCCATGGTAGGCTATGCTGTCCAGTGACCTCGGTTGACCTCTTGCGTGCTTCATCACTCGCCTTGCTACCTTCTGCGACCACGCTGACGCTCGTCACCACCTCCGGGTCACAGACAAACTTGTACACGTAGCGTTCTCCTGCAAGTGAAACAACAGTCTCTGCATGGGATGTGCTGGCAATGTCCAGGAGCAGAAGTCGCCACCATTACAGAAGGGTGGGTACGTCGGGACTCTTGCAACCAGCGCCACGTACAGTTATAGGCTCTAAATTTGCAAGACACGTAGAGCGATACATAGATACGTACACACATCTGCGGATTAAGTTTGCCCACCTGAGGTTTCTTATTTAGAGTCCCTCGCGCAAGACGTCGTAGCTAAGCAGCTGGTACCCTGTCACCGTCCTCTGCCAGGATCGAACCCGAAAACTTGGTGTCAGTTTGCGGACACGTTACCAACTGTTCCACCGAGGCCGGTAAAATAGAGGCGTAGGTCAAATTCGTGCTATGTATACAGAAACCTCGGTCCTTTACGTTTTGAAGCCGGTATACAGCTCCAACAAAACATCGTCACGGTTTCCTGGGCTGTACAGTTGGGTCAACACCATATACGTTGTACAACGGCCGTGCCATGTACGCACATGTTGAGCCTAAGCATAACAGGATTAACGAATTCTAAATATTATAGCGGAATGTGTATAGCGTCGCAAACTAACAGAGGAGAGTACCGGCCAAAATGGTTCCTCTACGCTGACGCATCCAAGTGCTTTGTACCTGCTACTTTCTGCATGATGCCCTTTTCATAGTAGTACCTCAGGGACCGGCTTAACTTGTCGTAGTTCATTGCAGGCCTGTTCTTCTGGATGCCCCACCTCCTGGCCACCTGTGACAAATAAAACATATCGTTTGTAGAACACGCGTGTTTTAAGACGGTGCTTCGCTTTAGACAGACTGGACGACCACTCAGAGTTTTTCTTTTTATGTTCTTTTTTTTTGCGTTTGTGTTGTACTGCACCAACGGTATGTTTTCCTTGCCGTTTTACTGAGAAATGCGGGGAAGATATGTCTCATCACATTCGAATTCATTTCGAATGACTATCGCATCCGGAAACGTGTGTGTGAGACCGATGTGTACCGTCTGCACGGATCCAGGTCTAAAGATTGTAAATGAAGTAATGACAGACAAACATTAACACGAACACTATGCTGAGCCGCATGTTTGATTTGTGATGCTATCGAACACTTGCATCTCCACTATATATATATACAGGGTGTTTGCTCCAACGTGTCCAGAAATTATATTTAAAGCGAGCGATAAAAGAAAAACAAGTGGTACTTTTCTGCTACTTGAGTAAGAAACAGGTACTGCTTTACTAGTAGCACCTGTTTCTTAGTCAAGTAGCTGACAAGTAGCGCTCGTTTCTCTTTTATCGCGCGCTTTAAACAAAATTTCTGGACAAGTTAGAGCAAACACCCTGTATAGTGGAGATGCCACATGCATGTGGCCTGCTGTGCATACTTTGCGCACAAAATGAGTTGGTTGGTTGAAAGAAAGAAAATTATGGAAAAGATGACCCAACTCTACATTGGGCCACCTATAACTGGGCTACAAACTGGGAAAGGGAACATATCCTGTTGCCATTGCTGACGCTCTAACGATAGTCGTTGCTCGCCCGTGTCCTCTCGTATTTTGCTCAGAAACTGATCTGTCGCCCATGTTGTGTATTTCATGCGGTTTGATGCCCACTCGCGTGTGGCCAACAACGGCGAGCCAGTTTTGACATTACTCCCTCCGGTTTGTCCTTTTATTTACTGGTACCGTGCAAGATGAAGCCTCGCTTCATCTTGGTGTTTGTGTGCGTATTCCACGTGCAAGCTCATGCGGTCTACGACAAGATTTGGTGAGTTGTGTCCTAGCATTTTCTGCATTAGTGGCTCTTTTGGCAGTGAGCCCCCTCCTTGTCCTCTTCCTTGGTCCCCCTCCCTCGGCCTACCCAGTGGGCCGTCAGCACAGCCCTGCTCCGCTTCCTGCAAGGTTTGGTTCTTTGCGTCCGCCCTCTGGCCGGGCATTCTCGCGTCATGTCGTGTCTGTGCTGCAGTGACTGTTTTCCTTTCTTTCTTTTTTGATGTTTTGAGTTTCTTTCTTGGAAGAGCAAGCCGGCATCAGCCTGGCTGACATTTCCTCTATTGTCCCTTTTCTTTCTATTAAACATATCTCTCCCCCCCCCCTTCATCTAGCGTGTCCTGCTTTCGTTAGGTACTGATGATGATGATGATGATTGAAAGAAAAAGGTACTCTTTAATACCACCACGCAGGTTTCCTTGAACGCTGCTGCAGGATAGATACTTGCGAGATTTTTTGAAGAGTTTTTTACAACCCCAGTGACGTATAGTTTGTGATAAGAAACGCCGCAGAGACTAGTAATGTGGAGTCCTATTGGTTGTCTTGTCTTTCATCGAATCTCGCATCAACATCACGAGTGAAGTACAGGGTTAAAATTTGCTCTTCATGTGATGAATAGAACTTCGACGTTGGGCCGCTTTGAACATTTCGATGTCAGCTGTTCATCCTGAGGTGTGTCCATTGTCCCATAGCGCATTATTTGCCGCACACTATGTAACTTTGTTTAAGGCCAGTTCCCACATATAGCGCTTTGCTACATAGCACTAGAAAATTGCGCTATATTTTCCTCTTCGCATTGCTAAAAACCGCTATATAACCGCTCTTGTCGAAGTAGAGCCCCGGTCAACTTTTCTAGCGCTATATTGAGCGGTGAGTCTGCGTTAACCAATCGTGAGCTTCTTTCAGCCGTGACGTCGCGGAAGCTGGGGTTTGTCTTGCTTCCGATCACTCGAAGCAGCAAGACGGGAATGCGACGACGACGACGTGAAAATGGCCACGAGTTTCATCTGCCAATGCATGGTTGTTTGGTTACTATAGTCTGGTATCGCGATCACAGCATCGAAAGTATCATCCCCCTTGATGCTGCGGATACCCGACGCCGACAGTAAGCAATCACAGCAGCACCGGTGCATCACGTCGCAAAGAGATATCCCGTGACCCCAGCAGGATAGCGCTATGTGCTCGGTTGTATGTGAGAACGGCAAATGGAAAAACAGCGCTAGGTTTCGAGTGCTATTTTCTAGCCCTATAGAGCGAAGCGCTATATGTGGGAACTTGCTTATACTCTAGATGCGACGTCTGAAGTCTGTGCATGTGTCGTTCTGCTTTAAACTCTGTATAGAAAGTTCGAAATTTGGGTTTCGTAAGACTTGAATCTGCCCTTATATATCAACTGAAGGTGGAAGTGCTCGATCCGGCACCCAGCGGAAGGCTCGTGCATCATATAGTTCAGGATCTGTCGCGCTGAGGGAAGTAGAAGGCCCGCGCTTGATAGCGGTGAGGGTGTCCAGCCAATGGCACTTTGATTATAAATATTTATCGCACTTATAAGAATGTCATGAACCTTGGGAGCCTTCGTCACCTCTCTGGTAGTTAGGTACAGCTGCTACATGAACAACCCTCTAGTGAGAGGAGGTAGATTTCAGGTTTAGTGCAGATAAAATTGACCCAGTTTGGCAAAGACCGTGACTGTGGGGTCTGGAGTTGTTAAAAGTGTGCACAGGAAGTGATCGATGCCCACTTGCTATGTTTGGAATGCAAAAAAAAAATATTCTTTTTTGAACGTAGGTTACACCTTAAAGGGACTATCGCATCCGTCGCTGTCGATTCCGAAACTACAGTGCCATTTTACTCCTCGTTCATCAGCGACAATGACGTCGAAAATCCGACGCGAATTAATGGAGTTGTTTCTGCGGAATTTGATGTAATTCATGGCAAGACCAGACGACGGATGTTGAGAGCATTCCGGAATTCCCTCTCTGGAAACGTCACTCGAACAAGGCCAATCAGGGAGCGGCGGAGAGACCCTGGCGTCCGATAGCCGGGCGGGAGTGATGGCGTCTGCATTTCGCGGAGGGGTCTGAGATCGGCTCGTGAAATGCGGTTCCTGGTTACCGTCGTACGTGTATGTACAGCCAGGAGCGTAACACCGTGTTCCACGGAACATGGTCATGTCAGCACTCACACCGGTAAGCGAAGGTCGGCCTATCTACAGAGGTCTTTTCACTTGGTATATTGCGGTGCAAACGCTAAGCAGACGACCTCGGAGACAATCACCTGCGCTGCGCTCCCATTCGTGTGCCTGGCTTACGTCATTCTGGCTCAGTTGCAGAGGGAGTGCGAATCTTTAAAGGTCGTTTATTTAATAAGTACGCTGTTTTCGGAAGAGAAACTTGGCCGAGTAGTTTGTGAAACCATGCCGAACATTACTGTTTTGATCTCATACACACATTTCCGGATGTGATAGTCCCTTTAAAGAGCAAGCAACCCTCTGTATTGGATATGCGACCGCATGATTACCTCTTCAGGATCGGTCAGCTTGAACTCGAGCCCCCTGCCTGTCCATGCAATGCAGGATGAGTTACTCGGGCTCTTAAGGAGTGTGGCGAGGAACTGCCAGAGCTGGAGCGATCCTCTGCTGCGGCCATAGGATCCAAGTTCTTCCGGTGCGCTGTTGTCTGTAACTTCGGGAGGCGAGGGTCCAGTGGTGGCAGGAGACACGGGCGGAGATGGCGGAGGCTCGAATTTCACTGGAGATGGCACTGCGGCAGCCGTCAAACGTGTTGTTAGTGTCGTCTAAAGAACAAGTTTTGATCGTATCATGCACTTTGTCGTTCCTGGTATATATTGAAGGATGCAATAGATCTTGAGCGCTTACACCATGCAATAGTCGTGACAGAAGCACTCGTCTCTTTCGTACTGTGGTCATTGAAAATCAGTTAAGAAATTGACGCTTCCGACTTTTACAAATGGTCACACGTACCAAGCTCCACTATAATAGGTGCAATCTTCCCGTGCTTTGCTGTAACCTTCGTCTCTCATCTTAACTATACTCCAAGAATACGCACTAAGGAATTATTTAACAAGGGATAGCAAGCCGCCCTTTCTTGCTGACTTTTCCTATCAAATAAATATACCCCCCCGTTTGTGGGAGTTGGTCATCAATATCTGGCTATGCCTCGTGAACGCTGCAAATTCATCTGGTGTGGTGCCGTGTACTTGGAGGGACTGCGAAAAGATTTTACGCTATCTCGGGTTCTTAACGTAGAATTTGCGTCTTTCCGATCGTTTATGTGGCTGGCACCTAAGAGTTTTCATGCAGCGTTTTGGCTTACGGTTTGGTGCAGGGCTAAATTAATCAAGTTTAAATTTAGCCATTTCAATGCATTTTTCTTGATTATCGATATAAATTTAAGTTGACGAATTAATTTCCTCAGGGTAGGGAGGGCGATGTTCTCGTTCGGGAAGCACGAAAGCATTACATTTAGATTAGCGTGCAACGGCCAGAAGTACTTGTCTACTACGGGTGTAAGCATGGGAGTATCCCTTGGATACCGTGGGTATCCCGGGTCGACTGCACTGCACAGGTCGACTTCTTCGTGCCCGACCCGGCCCGGGCGTGCAAAAAAAGAAAGAAGAAGATGGCCGGGCCCGGCTCTGGACTTCTTTCTTTTTGTGTGTGTGTGTGGCCCGACCCGACACTGCGATGGGCCCGACCCGTGCGCTTTGTCCTGATAGTCGAAGAGCTAAATCCTGAACCTGACATTTCCTAGCCTGGCTGACATTTCCGTTTTCTTTTTTTCTTTCACTCTATTAAACATATCCCCCCCCCCCCCGAACCTGGGGGCTTAATCGCTTCATCGTCGTTACGGTCGTTACAAGCTAACGAGTGGCGGGAAATTCAAAAAGGTGTGCACGTGACCCATTGCTCGTGACGTGTACCACGGCCTTCACGTATCGCGCGAAGAGCGCCGTGCACGTGTTTTATCACGTGCACACCTTTTTAAAGTTCCCGCCCGCCTTTTTGAATTTCCCGCCAGTTGTTAGCTTGTAACGACCGTAACGACGATGAAGCGATTAAGCCCCCTGAACAGCTAAAATCAGTAAGTAGCACATGGCGTACTGTCCATTTTGCGCTGATTAGAACACTGAACAGACGCAATGTGAAAGACGCAGTGCTCGGTAAGATCAGGTCCAGTATTTCTTGAGGGGGCACTGAAACGCAGCTACATGTATAGGAATGACGCCAGAATGTCACAGCTGGTCATCCGCCATTATATGGAATTGTTTATGGTGACAGCCATTATCTGCTTCACCCATCCGGCCAGGTTCACTGGAGCATGCCGTGTCGGCATGGTCCGACCCGTCCTGCTATGGTGCGCTTGCAGGGACCTAAGTGTGGGAATCCTAGGAATTATTGTAGTGGTGATGGCCTTGATAGTTGGTTGGTTGGTCTATAAAAAAGAAATGTATGGAGATGTTGGCCAACTCTACAATTGGGCCGGCTACTCCAGTACCCTTATGGTAGTGAGGTCTGGCTACCAAGGACTCTAAAAGGATGTTTGTTCCACAAAAGTCCTAAGGGCCTAGATGGCCGTGCCCGGCTAGGGCTCGAACGCAGTACTCATAGATGTCTGAACAACTTGAAAGTATGACATACGTTTAGGGTGCCGCGTTTCCGGTATTTGCCGAAAAATGACGATAAATACTCGACCAATATTTTTTTTCAAATTCGGAATGTTCCGAAAAATTCCGAACTATACTCTCGCATGTGGTGCTACATGCCGAAAATGCCGGTAACCGATTGTGTTTTTTCCTCCGCCCTGCGGGGCCGCTAAGCTCTAGTTTCTGGAAAAACCCTCCCCCGTAACACCTATCAGTGGATCAATCGGAGTTCAAGTACACCTGGAGCCCGTCAACACAGGAAAGGAAATTCTTTGCGTCCCCAGCCTCTTCCTATTAAGCTGCTCTCTTTCCATGAGTCATGCCTGTAGCAGTCTCACGGAGTAGCGATTGGTCACGGAGTAGCGATGACCCTGCACGCTTAGGTCAGGAGTCGTCGTTTTGAGTTGGCTGGCGCGTAACCCTGCCGCAGTCTCTCCAGCGGCTGCGAAATGGGACGGAAGAGGAACGCTTCTGTTGACTACGCGAAAGAAAATCCTGATTCTTAAGTATCGTCTGTAGCAGGTACCGACAGTTTGATGTGCAAGTATGTTTCATTTCATCGTTTAGCTGTATTTCACGCGGTTCTTAGGGAAATAGCTCCTCCCTGTGTAACTCTGCCCGGTGATTATAGCTGCAGATTTTTTTTCGGCACCTATTTTCGGCACGAACGTTTTAAAATGCCGAAAATTTTCGAATTTGACAGAGCATACAAACGCCGAAAAGTGTCCGACGAATCTTCGCAGGAATAAATGCCGAAAACGCGGAACCCTACACTTATGCTCCATCTTTCGATCACTGAAGAAATATTAGAGAGTTTCGTATACTGTTGAATGATTCGATGAGACACAGAATTTGTGAGCCCATCTTGCTTTCCTTTTTGTTTATCCTTCTTTTTGTTTCTTTTCTTTCCTGGGAATAGCAAGCCGCCGTAGCGCAGGCTAACCTTTCCCTCCTATTTTTTTATATAATAAACATATCCCCCGGCCCCATCTTCCTTAACGGTAACGTTAGCGTACACAATAGACATCGTATTGCCAACCGTAGGAATGGACAAGCGACCTCCCTCCGTTTGTTTTTACTTAGCTCTTCTTTGC
Source organism: Ornithodoros turicata (assembly GCF_037126465.1). NCBI lineage: Eukaryota > Metazoa > Arthropoda > Arachnida > Ixodida > Argasidae > Ornithodoros > Ornithodoros turicata. The sequence goes on along the minus strand of NC_088202.1, from coordinate 43,728,528 downwards.
GAGATTTGTAAGAGCCCCACAGGTCCCCAGTCGGAGTTCTTGCCCACGTCACGCTTCAAAAAAGCACGCTTTGCGTACGGAAGGGAGTAGCTGGTGCACACCCCCAATGCACAGCACGTGGCTTTGCATACAGAGCGTGCGCATCATGAACACGCTATTTCCTTGCTAAAGCTATCTGTCCACTACTAACTACACCTACTCCTACCGCGCTACTTTCCTCTTCCATCGTCTGCGTTTGCGTGTGGAACGCAGATTCCAGGATTATTGAAACAATTTTACTTGCTGGGGCAGCGCCCAGCCTGCTGGCCGCCATCAGCCCCATCTCATCATCGTCTCTTTATGTGTGTGTGTGTAGCTTGCCCGATTACCTTCCATTTTTCCGCCTCTGCTCATTGCAGCCTGACAAAACACCGTTCTGAAACCTTCCATATTCGGAGTTGCTGCTTTTATAAACCGCACTTGTGATGTTGAGTGGATTAGTTTAGCGTCAGTAAGGGGTCCCATTAAAAGGGAGAGAGACTAAATGAAAAACACAAACGTATTGCTCTACTTTCCGGTATCAACGTACGTGCTGCTGCTTTCCCATTAGCTTTCATTTCTTTTTCTGCATTACTTTTTCTCTCCCCTGCAAAATTTGTTGCCTTCAAAATGCTGAAGTCATGCCCCAGCATACTGTTATCTCCGATACGAGCATGATGCCGGGAAGCTTGTTAATAGAGGGTGTTAGAATACCGTTGATAACGTCACCGTGAAGCTACCGTATATACGGGAACCAATGGCAGCGTGCATGACTACACATCTTATCAGTTGATTGGGTGCGGTAGACAGGATACTTGGGAAGCCACGTTTTCAACGGCCTACCAATGCTACTAGTAATAATAATACGGGTGCCGTGATGTTGTACGTAAGGACCTCTCTAACACTCTCTAATCACTCCACGAACATGACACGCTCATTGATAGCATCGTGCCTGTGTTCGTACCGGAATCACTGCGTGCCTTCCACCGCAAGAGCAACATTCTGTCTGCGCGTTTTGACCTTTGAAATCTTTGGACCTTGCCGCCGCTCCTTATTTGTTTGAAGACATAAAGGTAAGGCTGGAAAAATACTACGTGGGTTGTCACATTGTCATGTTTCCTCGTGTTCTTTGTCAGGGCTAACGAATTTGTCCTGCATGACAGTTTGAGCAATGCAAAGTTTCGGGTATTTCGTACACGTACCTTTACTAGTCCTTTACTAGTACTTGGCCCATGGAGCTCTCCTGCGCATCAGTGCCGAGCTCTTCGCTCCCTTTTTGCCTTCATGCAAGCAACTGGACTCCTCGTAGAGCACTAAACAGAACTCCGACCTGTCGTCGCTTCGCGTTCATCATAATTCATCCTCTCATATTAACCACTGTGAAGTGGGGTAGGGTCCTGTGGCTACCGCGGGGAAATATCCCATGTCATCATCACTTCTCCTTCATTTATTGTTGTTGTTTACTAGTCCGTGTTGGGAATTTTTAACGCACCTTCTACGTTGCACCAATAGCTTTATCTCTGCCTTTTATCTGTTTTTCGCCAACATCAATATCAACTAGCTAGGAATACAGCTAGGAAACAACTACTCAAGCGAGGTCGTGCACTTCTGCGGCATGTTTTTATTAGTGTTTCAATATCGATTGGCGATAGGTATAGTCTTCGGTGAACCATTAACACTTGTACGCCAATGATCTTTCGTTCTACGCCTTTACACGTTCCTTTCCGCTACGATAATGTGGTAGCAAGAAAATATTTCGGGGGGGGGGGGGTTCTATGGGGACTTTAAATGGGGACAGAGGATTCCGCCTTGGTTTCCCTCTCCCAAATGCGCTACCAAAGGTACGACTTCGGAGGGGTTTGGACCCGCTCAAACCACCCCCCTGGCTACGCCCCTGGTTTCCACCGTTCGCATCACTACGGCTTAACGTTACACATTGTGTCAGTATTGGGCGAAAAACATCACCGCACGTGTGGGACCATAATATTACAGAGTGTTAGATGTAGAGTATACGCAGTCGCCATGTGCGCTGTACGCAGTATCATGTTCTGCGCATGCGGTATGGACACGCGCTATTTCCTTGCGTTCGAAAGGTGAATGCACACGCAGTACCAAAACTCTCTATTGCCGTGTCGTCGCAAATTCTGGAGATAGTATAGAGTCTAGTATAGCTCGGAAGCTATTCAGGATAACGATTACGACCGCACGATAAGGCAACCGCGCTACTTCTTTCAGTTCAGTGACATGACATTGCTGGTTTCGAACTTGGCAGTGTCCTTCATCGTGTCCTTTTCGTATAGTCCTTCCAAGCTACCAAATCTCCCTAATGTTACAAGAGCCTTTGGGTAAAACGACGCCTCGCTACTTGTCGTTTCTTTCATTTCAACTTGACGTCGGTTCCCCTCCTCGAAAAGAAAAGAAAAATAGTTGACTCCTCAAAGCTGGGGAACCGTCCTCCGTTTATTTTTACTTAGCTCTGAGTTTCTTCTGGAATCATTGAGTGGGTGATGATCTTCTTTGCGAGATTTGTAAGAGCAACAGGTCTCCAGACGGGGTCCATGGCTTACCTCCTTGAAAGCTGATTAGCTCTTCTGAGATGAGCATGCATTTTACATGAGGGGACGCCGAATGAAGCGAGTTAAGGTACGGCAGCCGCGTCAGTTGCTCGCTCTGCAGATGATGTTGTCCAGTTGCTGGACACACGGGAGCCTGACCTGCCTCCAGGGAATTGATATTTATGGGGATTTGCTCGATCCTTCGTTAATACGCTTCAGCTTTTCTTCTGCCTTATTTGCTTTCGAACTTCGAATGCGTTCAAACGGTGGATTCTGCAATGTCGTTTTGGTGTCGTACACTTCGCGACTAATGGCATAGTATAGTAGTCTTGCAGACATGCGTTGCGTCCGAGTGCTTGATTTTGTGATCCGATACACACAGTGGCCAAGGCACGGCTAAAACAGGCACGGGAAGTTGGTCCCGATGTAAACTATGGTCTCAAGACATCACGTGAAAGCTGTATTTGTACTGTCACCATTTTAATCGTGGCTATTTGTTAGTTATCAGATCTACGGTGACCACCGTGACTATATAGCAATCTCTAGAGCAACCGATGTATTCGAACGGTGTGATAACATAATAGCGGTTTTCAGCACGTCCGGAGCAGTCTACGAAAATACAACGATAAGAGAAATTGGAGGGGGGAGGGGGTTGTTTACAGCTACGTTTAGCAGCTTTATGCATACCATTATCGACATGTGTCGTACGCTGATATAACAAGGCCACTCCCGCAGTAGGACCCCCTCCCCCATAGGCAGTGCACAGGAAAAGAGAGGGACGGCGTGTCACCAAACATTTGGGGGATGTAGGGGGATACGGATAAATTGCTTTTCAAAGCAATAAGCGAGGTTAGCTTGGCTTATCGTGTTTTCGGAACTGTTATCGTGAACATCTGAAAATCCCTAGTTTCGGTACAAAGGAAAAGTGATGAAAAGGAAAAGTGATTGTCTTCAGATGGCACGCACATGTTGGCCGTGGCTGCGTGAATTTTGGACACACCTCTGAAAACGCAATATTGTCTTCGTTTGCAAAGTGGCTGCCTTAGCAACTTGGCACACATGGACAGCGGTGAAACCTTGGTCGTTATTTATTTCGCAAGTTCGCGCAACTCAACTCGGACTGGTTTTGCTTCATATCATCTGCGGGGACGCCGAGTAGAATTTCAAATTTTAAAGTGTCTTTTTATTATTTTTTTCTTCGGCCGCAGGACTGAATCTCGTTACGTTCTGAAGTAGTTCCGTGATATGTTTCCAAACACCGAACCTGCGGGAATATGTTCCCCTGCACGCCGACTGAAATAAGAAACCGAATAAGAAAGCGGCGAAAATCCCCTACCGAGTCGGTGCTGCTATGTAACAACAAACATGATTAGCTGACCCATTGCGGTCTGGGGAGTGCAGAAATTCAGCTTGCGCTAGCTTGTCAATATTCCGTAAACGATCGCCAACTTGTGGCACTGAGTGTGCTGAGTACGTGGTGTTCTTACATTCCAAACCTGCGCACGTATCTATCCGATATTGGTCTCCTCGGCACCTACGTTTACTGTTCACGAGAGCTTACTGGCTGATCGTGAATTTCAGAAGTAGAAAAAGGCAGCGAGAGAAGTGGGCAAAAAATAACTTTTTTTATCCCGCGTTAGCGCCGCGAAGCAACTGCGGCTATGAATGGCGTACAGACGTGTACTCACTGAGAGAGGAAAGCAGGGGGAGACATGAGGTTAGTGTGCGTCCTGGGCCGACTTCAGGGGGAACCCAGAGAAAATAACCGCAGCCAGCAAGGCCGGTTGTAGGATTCGAACCCACCACCTCTCAGTTTACAGCACGACCTTGGGTTTATCACCAATGAGCGGATGGTTTTATCCACTGGTGTTGGCATAAAAAGTAACCGAAAGTGTGAAAGAGAATCTCCACATTTCGAAAATTTGTTTCGTTGTGTGTTGCGAGTGAAGTGTCGTGTTACTATTTCCACATTGCTGTCACTATCTGTGTTTGCGTGTATGAACGCTTTATGAGTATGAATCCGCTGTTTTACTTGCTTTACGGTTCTTATGCACAGGTGCATACACAAGCAGAGGTCAGGGACGATATTGCGTCGCGATATCTCAGGTGAAAATTTCATTGTGGCGCAAACAATAACCACGCCCAACGGTTATGCCCAAATATGTACAGAAACTTTATTTACACGTTAGGCCCAAATAATAATCAAGCGTCAGTAATGACGCCCAAGTATATAAAGTAGTACCTGCTGAAAAATTCCCGCCACTACAGTGTACTCCAGAGCGACAGTGGATCAGTGCTAATACGGTCCTTCGCCATATTTTAAGTTCGATTTACACCTCATCGATTTACTTTTTTACTTTTTTGTTATTTTTATTTTATTTTATTTTTGCCTTCTCTTCTTCTCTTCCTCTGACGAAGTTCCCGCTCCCTTTTTTATTCTGTTTCGATTGACTCATCCAGCACATGTAGGTTGATCATTATTGTGGGAGGTTTATATGTATAGATAATTCTGTAACATCGCCCAATGCAATGCGACCCACGTCAAAGTGGAAGTACTTCACATCACTCTTTTGATTTTCTTAAATTTTCTTTCAATCGAACACACGAAGGGAAAATGGGAGATTTATTTATTCAGTTTTATTCGGGGGGGATGGTGATCTCTCTTTCCTTCCCTTTTTCTTTCTGTTATTGAGCGGCACTGGATTTGATTTACACCATTTCCTTTTTCCACACCCTCGCAACGCATACTAGGTAACGGGTTCCTTACTTTTCGTATTTCACCTATATATCGATGCGTGGTGACTAGGCTGTATGGCCACTTCACCAGAATCAATTTTTATTCTTACTTATTCTCACATGTAATGAAGGATCGAGGGTACTTCACCCCAGCGGTGTCACCTTATGTCATCATCATCACCTGTTCGTTATACCCAGAGGGGGGGGGGGGGGAGGGCATCCCCGCCCTCCGCCCTAGATCCCTCTGTGGTTATACCACCTCCCGTGGCATAGTGGTTAGGATGACCGCTTTCCATGGAGGAGGCGACACGCGTTCGAATCCGCCGCAACGGCTGTGCTATCTGCGGCTTTCCCTGGGTTTTACCGCTAGCTTTCCAGACGAATGCCGGCACAGTTCCCCGCGAAGTCTGTCCAGGACGCATACTAACCCCTCTGTCCCCCACTCCTTCCTGCTGTCCCCTCTCCATATGTCCACGTCTGTACGTCTCTCATAGCCACAGTTGCTTCGCGGTGCTAACATGGAATTTAAATTTTCGTTATAGTTGTGGTTTTGCGGCGTGTTGCGATAGAAAGCGCACCCAAGCGTTTTGGGGGGCCCCAAAGGAGATAAGTCTTCACTGCGCATTGTACAAACATTGAGTTCTGGGCATGCACATTGACGACCCCCTATTTCTTTGGGGAGGAGAGCGTTTGAGTACCCTATTTTGAAACTCTCTAGTATGTTTCGGTTGCGTGGAGCAGCAGAGACCCGAGATGTTATTGCTGAAGCGAAGGAGACCCCGCTAGCCATTCTTCGCTACGGTGAGACCAGCCGCCTTTTCGTCCGCCTTTTATCCTATCATCGGCGGCACCCGCTCGTATCGAAGATTTTGAGACGCAAGCACTGAAAGGTCAGCTGAAGCCTAGCTTCCGTGTTTCGTGGTGAAGACAGTCGCTCCCAGTGTCCCTCCATGGTCTCTGCCAAGCCCAGTCACCTGCCTAACTGCTCCTGGCCTGCATGGAAGGAAAAGGGATACAGCCCCGTGTGTCGTCAAGCAGCTTACCCTGGGCATGATGAATGATAGGTACGCGACATCAACGTCGGTTTTCGCTGACGGGTCATCTACTCGGGATGACTCGCCCTCAGCGTTTGTCATTCCATGCTCACACCTGGTTCGAGCCCGCCTCTGCTCTATGTGTTCTCGAGGCCCAACGGCATATTTAGATTTACTAAGGAAAATGACTCAGCTAATTGGTGGAGAGTGAGGAGGTACACTCGAACGGAGCGGCTGTGTTTCTCTGCCGGCAAGCTGCTGTGTGCTTGGTGCTTGCTTGAAGGCAGCGTGCAGCGGCGCGTGGGCGATATCAATGTACCTTGCGAATCAAGAGCGACTCAACTCCGCTCTATTGCGCATGCACTGGTGTTAGCTCCCCTTTCTTGAACTTTCACGCGAACGAAGTATGTCAGAACACCTAACCTAACTGACCCTCGTGCTGGACTCTCAGCGCGCCCGCCACACCTATCGTCCCCAAATGTGTGTGATTGCACGTGTGAAATCCAGACCCATTACACGAAATAAGCATTATCACATATAAAAAAGTGATAGTTCTCAGATGAGAGTACCACGATATCCCATACCCAATGAAAAAAAAAAGTTACATGAAAATTCAGCTGTCCAGTCCCGTGAAATATGTTCGTGTACATGCCCGACCATGGCTGGCGGTGTCAAGCCAATACCCGGCCCGGGTCCGGTGGCTAAAACCTGAGCCCGGCCCAGGCCCGCACAAAAAACGTAAAGCCCGGCCCGCGGGCCGGGCTGGGCCGCGCTCGGGCTTTCGGGTAAGCCCGGGCCCGTGCAGTGCTCTAACTCTTGCCGTTCGCGGGTCGCCGTTTCAAGCAACGTGAGCGGGCGCCCGGCAGTGGGAACGAGCCTTAACCCTAAACGATAGAAACTAAAAAAGAAAATGTTAATAAAAAAATAAGTAGAGAAGTAGTGCATAGAGATGCGAAAGTTGTCCGCATGCGTTTACAGAAGGCAGCACATCTATATTATGCGTCACAGCCACCTAATCCTGAAGCCAAATTCGCTCCCAGGACTCTCCGACTGTGAGCATACTTGGAACACACCCGGGGAATATGCTCAGTGTCTTCTATGACGTGAACGTAAATGCCCGGTGCTGTACGGGACATTCATCGGAGCCTATGTCGGGGAGATGCAGTTGGGTGTGGCTGGGCTTGGGGTACGTGGCACTTCAACTAGGGCAACATGTAAAGCAGCGAATTTCGTGCAGCTCCAGTCAGACAGGATGAGTTGCGCATTTGTTGCTGAATGCGCTGGTCATTCTTTTTACGTCTCTTTTAGTGTGATAGATGGACATTACTTGGGTGTGACATTGTTGATGGGCTCGATGGACAGTAACATCGTTCCCGCTATGCTGCAGCCCCCCGGGATTCTTTGAAACCTAATGTCACACCTTGTTGTGACTGAGCATGCCACCGTGGCAACAAAGAAGCTGTAGAAGGTCTATATGAGATACGCTAGCATATCTGGCTTATGACGGAGCAATGGATCCTTTGTATTGCTTTCGGAGAGGCACTCCACCAGGGGCCACATATGTAGCGTACATGGCTGGGACTGCTATTGCTATAACAGATGTTATAACATTCGCTTCCCACGACAGACTCCCATCGAGGAATCTGTGGTGTAGCACACGATGCAGTTGTTATCCACTGGTGTGAAGATGAAATTTCTTGAGATGCCACCGCAGAGTCTTCAAAGCGATAGCATTATTGGGCTAGCTCCTAAGAAGTTCCTGTGGTCTGTGCCGAAAACTCAGCTCGGACGATAGGTGGCGCAACGGGAACCGTGGCGGCAGAAAAGTTTATGGCAGGGGGGGGGGGGGGGAATATGTTTATTATATATAAAAAAATAAGAGGGAAAGGTTAGCCACCGGTATGGCAGGGATTCACCGTTGCTCCTTCCCTTTTCCTACTTACACTGTTAAAACAGAACCTCAACACATAGCACGCTCCTAGCCAACCATCATTCCGAATAATGTCATTCTGTGTCCTGATTTGTTCGAAACAGGGGGGAGGCGCCTATCTGGGACAAGATAATGTGTCCCAGATAGGCGCCTCCTCCCATTTTCAACAAATCAATACACGGAATGATATCATTCGGAATGATGGTTGGCTATGAGCGTGCTATGTGGTGAAGTTCTGTTTTAACTGTATACAGTTCGCGTGTGGAGGGTCGCTTGAGGACCCGCTTTCACGAGACAGTAGCGAACATTGGAATGCTACCCTGTTGCAAGCGAGACTGCCAAGGCCTGAGAGCGTCGTCTTGCTTCGTCCTGACGTCGGCCTGCCGACAAGAACAAGCGGTCCTTCTCGGACTTCCCAATGTTGGTGACCGTTCTCTACGCGTTACAGTAATCCATTTAGGCCTGTCCTCATCCCAACATGTTTCATGTGAATCCCTCGGATCATTAAAATTAATGGCTCTCGATATACGCATTTCATTACTCAAAAGCCGTTTCTTCTTTCTCTTCTCATTTTGTTTTCTTCTCTTTTTATTTTCTTTCCCCCTTTTTTTGGAATAGCAAGCTGACCTCCGTCTGGCTGACTTTTCCTTTCTTTTTTCTTAATAAACATATCTCCCCCCCCCCCCCCCCCCCCCCCCCCCCCACCGTTATGGCTAACCTGTCCTGTTTTTCTTAATAAGTATATCCCCCGGTTATGCGTATGCTAAACTCGTGTACATAACGAAAAATAAACAAACAAACAAGTTATCCTTTAATTCGAGTCTATGGATTTTATTGGGTCAATGATCTTGTATGCAAACCCCACAGTGCGTTATCCTCTCCGGCGTTACATCTTCATAACTCATTACAGTTGAGCTACTACATTTGACTCATATATGCAAACATTACGCCCAGTTTAAAATTATCTCCGCATTTCCTTAGCAGGATTACTATCGCAATACTTCTCGTTGGATCAGCAGGCACACCACTAATTATTATGACACGTTCATGCCCGTCTGAAGTATATGCGCTCCAACTGCGGCGTCGTGGCGAACATTGAGCACGTCGAGGTCTTCAAATGTTTATGCAGTCCCTGGTGAGCCCCGGTTTGCGCCTGACCATGTTTTACAATGACCGTCGTCGGTGCTCGATTCGGTACACTTTTTTTTCTTGTGTTTTTTTTTTATTGCACAGGCACCCGAGGACCTCCAATTGTTATGTGAGCTACATAACTCATTGCGCTTCATCCTCATGCCACCCATCGCACATCTCATATGTGGCGGTATAATGTATATTTTCACCCCAGTGTGAAACAATCTGTGTCATCGTCATCATATATTTGTTGAAATAGAAACATTCTAACACACTCTGAAGATCTGACCCTCACTGAAGATGTCCCACTAGTACTTTCGAGGGATACGGCAGTTTAACGTGGTGTAACATATAGTTTGTACAGTACATCAACACCAACGATGTCACTGTTCCAGAAGATTGTCGCTTGTCTGTACTTTTCATCTTCTTGATTTACTGGGCAACACAACATGTGTGTTTCTTCAGCTACGATGACTTGCCAAATAAAGAAAACGAATGCCCCAAAGTAGGTGCCTGTTTCAGTATCTGTGTTTGTTCAGAAGAGCCGGCCTTCACGGGAACCTTTTAAACGGCGCGCACTGCGCTCGAAAATCCCATAGCTACGACGTAAAATTATGGCTAACATAAAGGTGTCTCTGCCCCTCTTCTCGACGCCCTATCTGTATTCATATCGACTTTACTGGGAGGGCCAGTGACGAGGGAGCATTTTATGACCATTGCGTTGAAATCGGGATTAAGGTGATTGCGAACGTATACATCGAAACGTTCAAAACCTTATTTAGCACCGCTGGGTTTGAATGGTACACGTGAAGCGGAAGCAGCTCTATAGCGTCGAAAACCATGTTTGTCTAACGGTGTGCTCCTAGTTCGTTGCGTTCAGTGGAAAGCTGGGACGGTGAGGAACTTCAAAGGATCAATCTTCAGCATTTTGCTTTCTAGTGATAACGACTGACAGGTCGTATAAGGGATATGAAGGAATGTAGCTGAGACGCTTCTTTTGATGTGTACCAGGGGCAGCAGAAGGACATTCCGTGCTGGGGCTACGAACTTTGCAATGTATTAGGGTGTGGAGTATTGGGCTAGTTTGCAATGTAGCAATGCCCTGGTTTGGGCTAGTTGGAAATGCATCTAGAAAGTGGAATCGTGCTAAGAATTACAAGAATAGGAATAGCTAGAGTCACTGGGAATAACAAAACGCTTCGCACTAGTAGCCTAGAGGACAACACAAGCGCGGCATCTCAACTGTGAACAAAATTTCGCGAGACATTTATACACATGTAACAACGCGTATCAGTGCTTATCGCGGCCATTCCAAGGAATTTTGTTTGTTTCTTCGCAGAGGCAGTGCACGGTTGCGCTGACGTATGACTCAATTATTTCTCTTTCCTTTTAATGTGGTTTTGTGATGTACCTCACACAAGCAAACGCTCCATTCTGAACTTTTTAATACCAACAAATGCAATGCTGATTAGGTCACAGTTATGGTTCTTGACTTCGTACCAAAGCAGTAGTATACGCATTGTCGTTGTCATGCTGTTAGCGAGTTTTCGTGGATAGCGCGCAATCACCTTTGCGTACGTAAGGGATATAGCGTTGATGGTTCTGCGCACGCCCATAACAGAAAAAGAGCTTCGCCTATTGCACGGAACCAGCAACACCACCGCTTACGTACGCAAAGCGATAGCGTACGATGTACTAGAATTCTCTATTAGAGATTTTTAGTGCACCGTACGCTATCGCCTTTGCATACGTAAGGGAGTAAGGGAGAGCGTGGTTGTTCTGCGCATGCGTGATGCTCTTTTTATGTTTGCGCGTGCGTAGAACCACCAATGCTATCCCTTACGTACGCAAAGGTGACAGTGCACGATGTACTAAAACTCTGTATTAGCTCATGCCAATGCACTTATGCGTACAGATTTCATACGTGTATCATGAAACCCATATGAATTAACTTGTGAAAAACGTCGCAAGGAGACAAAGTGCGACGAGAATAACCATTCCTTTGAATTTCTCCAAGGAACGAATCCACGTGCTGTGTAAGGCACGATGTCCCGCGATACGTGTAGCAGCAGACACAAAGAACCCGAGATATTTTGTTAGTCGCTCGGAGCACACATCAGGACTGTGGAAGCAGTTCCTTAACAAGCTGCACCTGACTGGAGGCCTAAATTCAACCGCATCACTTTCGCAGTACACACAACAAAGGACGGCCTACCACCTGCGAACGACAGTCTAAAAATCAGACCAATTGTACTTTTGACAAATGAAAACATCCTCACCAATGACGCTACGACTCGCCCGCAAGAGCACCACCTTCAAAGTGTATTTCCTAACGAGGAGAGCAAAAAATGAAAAAGGAAGAAAAAGCGAGAGGGCGATAACAAAAACAGTTTTGAGCACACGATCGCACCTTTAACTCCGACACGCTGGACTTTTGAGGTGACATCCACAATAGGCTCTGGCATGTGTGTGCAAACTAGACACGCCATCGTTCCCGCCAGTCTCCGCGGTTCTTTGAAACCATCTCTGCCGCCACTTATAATGAGACCCCCGTTGGGGTGCGGGGATTGGTTTTTGTATTTTCTCATACGTTACACGAGGGGGGCGGGGGTGTGGAGACGGGGATGCCTTTCGAGTGCACATTTTGTGTGGGATATGTTTGATCGTCACGGTTTTTGATTATGGTATTAGGATGATCTTTGTTGCCCGTGTGCTTCAGTGGTGCGTGCCGCTATTGAGGTGCGTAGCTTCATATGATAAACAGGACGATGCAATCGACTGCACGTGGGACAATCATATGTCCCCAAACGACTCTCTGCGGTGCGCTTCTAATGGATTTAACGCGTTAATGCAAATTGGAGAGCGAGGAGACCCTGCCGACAGTGTTGTGATTTGTATTGCATCTCGAAAGCCCTTTTCACCGCGGGCGTTCCTCGATCAAAGAGCGCCTATGCGTAGGAGGCGTCGCATTTTACGACGAATGCCATTCAGAAATGAGACGTTACTGTAAAACCATTTAATTTTTCGCATATGGAACACGGCGCCCATATTCGGAGCCTCTAAATTTCTCGGAATTTGGATGCTAAAATCCGTGGCGTGATAGACTTCCTTCGTAATACGCACTGGATTGCCGTTACCGTATTTAATAAAAGCAGAAAGCACCGCCCCAAGGCAGTTCAAATGCTTACTAATAGCTTGTACAGCCTAATGTAAGGACAAAGCTCATTATTGCGGCATGTCATCCGAGTGTCAACTTTTTCTCGAAATTTTCGCCTTCCCTTAAATTAGCGAATTTTTCAATTAGTGAAATTCGTGATAATTTGAGCCTCGTGAGCATTAAGAATTCTACCTGGGTGTCGGCACGGACAGTGTGTCGCGGTGAGACATCGGTGTTCCACAGTGCCAGCGGCACCTGTGGAGGCCGCACTGCAAGCCGGAAAATGCATATACAAAAGCCGAAAGTAGCCAGAGCTCTGTATGGCTGCACGTGAAGAATGTGGTGGTGGTGGTGGTGGTTGGTAAAATAACAAGGGGAGGTTGAATTCGCGCAAGCGAATTCTGCTACCCCCCAAAAAAAAGAAAGACGGTATACCCCAAAGCAGAAAAGAAAAAAGAAAGGAAACGGAAGAATGTGTTTACAATTTGATATGGCATCTCAGCTGCAAACGGCCGTTCCGGCCTTGTGATTGTGTGACCCTGTGTGTGATTTTTCAGTTTTTTGTTCTTCTTTACATTCTTCTTGTTCACTCTTCTTCTTGTCTTTTTTTGTAATAGCAAGCCGACCTCTGTCTGGCTGACCTTTTCTTTCAGTTTTCTTAATAAACCTATCCCCCCCCCCCCCCCCGTTTCGTCCTAGTTGAGGCTCATTGACCCAGCGCAGGGAAGTTACATGTACGTTATTGGGCCGGCACAGATGGTGTGCCGCGGCATTAGTGTTCCACGGCGTCAGCGACACCTGTGGAGGCCTTAGTGCAAGCCTGAAAGTGTATATACAAAGAAAAAGATATGGCCTGATGTGGCCTTTCCCGGCGCAAGTTGAGTTGCATTGGAATGAGTTCAGTTTTGTAAAGGTTGAGTGCGGCACGAGTTGAGTGTGGTATGAGCTCGCTTGGTGTAAATCAGAGTTCGAGGTAACTCGTTACAAGTAACTCGTTACTGTAACTAAGTTCCTTTTTTTGGTAACTTGTAACTTAACTCGGTACTTTTGCGCTGTAGTAACTTTCAGGGGAACTCGTTCCTTTTCCAGGTAACTTTGCCAAAGTAACTTAAGTGAAGTTCCAAGTTACTTTTAACTCGCTTTTCGCTCACATCTACATATTTTCTTGCTTTCTCTCCGGTTCCTCCATGGCATTTTGTGCCATAAAACGTGATATTCAATCAATGACAGTATTTTATTCAGGAAATAAGAACCGCTGCCATTGAAATGAAGCTGAACCATTGTGCGCCCACAGGGAGTAAAGATGCAAAGCGTTCGACTAGACATCTACCAGAAAACGTCATCATGACATTGGTAAACTGCCTGAAACCGAAACAAATCGGAGGGAGAGGGCTTGGTTCCACGAACGGGCGCTTGTTTGCTGCCTCCCATTGAAAGAAAAGTAGGACCGAGGGTCGCGTCCCTTTAAGGGACCATATCGTAATCCCCTCAAGACCGTGGCTTTCGGGCGTGACCTTGTTCACCTCTAGCTTCGAGCGTAGTTCAATTCTACCAAATTTTGGCGCTGTCGAACACTATGACATCATTTGTTTACAAACAGGGATAGGTCTATTGTTGGACATAAACGAAAACGATCTAAGCGTGTTGCACTCCTCCGCAGGTAACTCAAGGTCTAACTCAACTGCTGACGCGCGCTGCACCTGCGTAATGCTATTTTGTGTCCTAAGTAACTTGGAGTAACTCGTTCTTTTTTTAAGTAACTCAGTAACTGCGAGTTACATTTCAGACTGAAGAACTTAGTTATTAACTTAGTTACATTTTGCACACGGTAACTTAACTTGTAACGAGTTCTTTTTGACGGGTAACTTCTCAATCTATGGTGTAAATTGTCCCGTGTGAGTTCAGTCTGTTATGAGTTTTCCGGTATGAAATGTCCAGGTATGAGCTGTCTTGACCTGGGGTAGAGCCAGACGGACAACGGGAGGGAATCTTCCACATGAGGCGTCCGAGCGATGGTGACCTCACGCAACTAAAGAAAGGAACTAGGTGCGCGGGAAATGGGTGAAAGTAGCTGAAAGAAGGTTGTCTGTCCGAATGGGTGGTATATGCCGAGGGAAGGCAACTAAAAGAAGAAAATAGTGTGAGAGAACGGCTTCAGGATGGAAGATGGGCTGAACCTAGATGAATTGCTGTGACGAGGCAGGCTCAAGTGGCTTGATGCCCCAATAAACACCAACTCATCATCATCATCCAGTGGTTTGATGTGGGTAATTGGTGCCTATTGTGGATCTGGAATTTGTGACCATAGAAGATATCTCGCACGGTGTTGGAAGTTTCTCCAATGTTTTGGACATTGCATTTGTCGCAGGATATTAAATAACACACATTAGAAGAATTATAGCGATGAATTTTGAGTACAAAATTACATGTAGTGCTACGTACGGTCGTATAAGGAAGTTTAAATGTGCATGATTGGCGACGTGTATTGTGACAGGGCTAACATTTAGGTCGGCGTTGCGTTAAGCGGGATGAGGTAGAATATTCCGTAGATTGTTTAATCTACGGAATGCGACTCGGGGAGGAGATGGGAAGATTTCATTTGACGTATTGTAACCATGTAGGATATTTAAATGTCGCTTTAGGATGGACGTGGTGTTCAACAGTGACTTGTCGTAAGTGGCGAGAAATATTATATTACCACTGGCCTTTTTGGTTTTGGGGTACGTAAGGAGACTTTATACTGACGGCGGAGGATTTAGCAAAAAAATCATGTATAACGTCACGGGGTAACCTCTTTTTTCAACGTCCAAAGTTAGTTCTTGGGCGTGTTTAACGAAGTCGTTGTTCCAGAGATATCAACAGACCTGAAGAATTTCGGCGCTGTTTTGCACGTAGCGTGCGCTGGACACGTAGCACCGCAGGGGTGAGAGGCACTTCAGGTGGCATCCGTTGGCATTCGAAGCGGCTCTCGAAAAACGGCTGGAAACCCGTGGTGGCGCATGGGTGAACCCAGCCAAAGTCAGTGGATGGAAATGTGACAGACGGTTGTTATGCTTACACCCTGGCACGCTCCTATATCGCAAAACCAGGAGTAAACTTCTCTACTGTTTTTTCTATTTTTTTTCTTTTTTCGTTGAAGGATACACTGCTTATCCCGGTGGAAAATCCTAACCATACCTTCGATGTTAACAACGCACATACAACAAAACTAGTTAAAATTAATGAAACTTTCATGTGGCCGTTTAAACTGTGTATATTGGTTTGTTAATCCTACTTTTGAAAAGTGCCGGCACTCACCATTTCTTCTGTGTTTATCATCACTAATGCTGTGCGGCTGCGCTGAGTAGTGTGGAATCCTGTAGCAAAGAGCTGACACTTCCTGTCCCGGCCCCGAAGTCATTGCTTCGTACTCCGAACATACATTATGCTTGATACGGTAGGTGCATTCGTTCCTGCAGCGAGAAACGCAAATGTAACCTGTAACGCCAGAAAATGCTTAAAAAATAAATCGGTGAATGAATGTGTGAAAAATTAATGAAATGATTAGTCATTGTTTTGGATTGTGTGCAGGGAAAAATAAAATAGAGAAGGCGCTCATGAAGAGAGATGGCTACTCCAGTTCAATTAAATATGCAGAGAAGTAAAGAAAATGACAGTTGATGAATGTAAAGGAAAAGAAAATAGCAATCATTGTTTTATTTCAGCTGCATTGTACGTATTGTTAAACGAAAATAGTTACGGTTCCTTCGCAAAAATGTAACTCGTTATTTTGCCCGAACTTTTTAACCTGTAACTTAATGATCACACCGATTGCTTGGTCACTGCCAAACAGTTTGAGTGGACAGTAAATGCCAATGTGGTTCAAATATTAACAAGGGTTTTATTTCCAATGCTAGCTGCGTTAAGGCTCACGTGCAATCCAAATGGTGTTTTGTAGCGTTTCTGTCGAACGGCCGCGGTCAAGCCTTGTGAGCGTTTTATTGTCTTCAATCGTAGTTAAGAAAACATGTGGAAGACGATCCTCACGCGACGACCACGAACTTCTGTTGACCCGGACAACGTGCCGAATACTGAGTAGCGTGTTGGGGACGAACGTTGAAGAACTGTTATTCGAGAGGTACAGAACTCTGGAATTAGTGTTGGGAATGTTCAGGAAGCCTCGCCCGTTAAACTACTGTTCGGCATAGTCTATGCAGAACAATAGTTTAATGGGCCAGGCTTTTGTGCCAGATGAGCTGTCGGTTTGATGACTCCTCACGCCTGAAGACAAGGGAAGGCAGTTAGTGGCGTTTTTTTTTTTTTCTTTCTTCAATTTCACCATTTTGGAAATCAAAGGGACTGATTTTGAAGATGAGACGTGGGTCCGAGAATGCTCAATGTAATGCGTTGTAAGCTTTTCAATTTTTGACCTAGGCAAAGGTGGGTCATCCCAATATGTTCTAAGATACCTTTAAAAATGGGGGTATCGCAGAAAGTGCATTTGTGCGAGTGGTGGAATATGCACTCTTAGAAATGAATTGCACGACATAGCACGATCCTAGCCAACCACCACCCCGAGTGACATAGTTCTTTCTCCTGATTTGCTGAAAACGGGAAGCGCACGCATTTTTGTGGCATTATTCGGTTCATAATTGCCACAAAAATGGCCTGCGCCCCCCGTTATCATTCGGGATGATGGTTGACTAGGAGCATGCTATGCGGTGAAGCTCTGTTTTTATAGTGTCGGAACAGCATAGGAAAACACCATCCATCCTTGGGTACACGAAAGGCCTAATGCGAAAGGCCTGTAAAGCGTGCTTCACTGCGTGGTGAGTCTAACTGCGGAAAAGACTAACTTCTGCTTGCGAATATGTTGCAGCCGAACGTTTGTTCCTCTTCTGATTGCCTACACCAAATGCTGAGCATTTAATAAAAACGTTTTTTTTTATCATTACGCAATAGAGAGGTAGAGAAAGTATAGAATAAGGTTTGGTCAAGGCAGATAGGCCCATTAAGCTAGACTCAGTACAGATAGGATTCGGGACAAAGTTATGATTGCAGATACATTTGCGTAGGATACGTATTCGTGAAGTTGTAGTCAACCAATTGTAGCCTTGGTCGCAATTTCCATGTCTGCGTTGGTGAATTTATCTAATTATTTATCCTTATCTTATTTGGTATCGTAATACTATGGTTGAATATGTTGCAGCTGTGACAACAAGCATAACTCGCCGCATGCTTTACCAAAATTGAATGCAGAAATCTAAAAGGGCTCCATCCTATCATTTGTGATACTCTACTTACCACTATTACTACTATGTACTGTTTCACTCGCAATACAACATATTACTTTGCTGGTAATACTACTGTTACTATACTACTTGCACTACTATAAACTGCTGTTAGCCAATCACAAAGGTATACAGTCAACCCTCGATTTATGAACCTTCGATTTATGAATTCCCTCCCTTGATGAACACGAGCACGAGGAACCAAACTTTTTACATGCGTTTTTGCCCTCGATTTATGAAGGGGTCGTTCCAAGGTCAACAGCAACCTTCAAAGGGATTATTCCGTGGTCTTATGAATGACTCCTGAACGGACAAAACTTTTTCCAGGTATTGCACCCTCGTTTCTTAAGCCCTGGAAATCCGAACAACAAACGGGTTTTCCGGGGTCGCACAAGGGGCGACCAAGTGTTCGTGACCTCAACTCATCAATAGGGTGGCGGCTGTCACCCGGAGATAAATAAACGGAGGCTAAAAATCCCGGAGCAAATCCGAGACCTGTCGACTGCGAATGTCCTGACATCTCTATTTTCTAAGATTGACACAGCGCAAGGCATGGTCCAAAGCAAAATTAAACAATTTAGTATTGAATAATAAACAGAGTGTGAATGCGCTAACAGCACCAGACATGGTTGAAAGCAAATTTACACAATATATTGCATTCCAAACACAATCCCAACACGGAAATACTGTTCCATTTGCTCGATAGTACTCACTTAACGGAACTTTCGATTTATGAATCCCTCGATTTATGAACGATATTTTGGGGAACCGAGGGTGTTAATAAATCGAAGGTTGACTGTATTTGCAACATACATTTCTGGCGGCGCGTGCAGGTGCATGGTGCTTGCCGGCCTCCTGAACTCGTGCTCCGAAGCCTCGCAAGATGCCCCAGCAAAGGCAGCGGAGGATGAGCGTGCAATGTCTGCCTCTCTGTGTCCGCGGTATTCGAGGGTACTCGTAGGATCTGGACTCGAGGACGCAGGAGGTGATCCACGAATCTGTGGCTGCACGCGTTGGTACTCAATGGAGGATGCATTTTCAGCACTCGCGAATGGCGGGCCCTCGCCGTACGTGAAGTAGCTGTTGTGTCGGAACGGTCCACCGGCGTCACAAACTTTTGACCGATGAAAGCCTGTAGAAATTTACGTCCATTAGCGCTGAGCTAAACCTTTAAAAAATTGCCACCAATGAAATATTGTAGAACTTTTTCGTTTGCTACGAGACACCGTTTTCTAGGAAGGATTTCTTATTAATAGATAACTGTGTTCACAACACTAGCATACGTTAGTGCTCTGCAGAGTTCTAGAATATTCCTTGAGCAAAAGAGGTATCCCCTTGGTATGTGAAATCGCTATCACGCACTGGTTGACCTGGCGGTCATATGATGGTTCCACATGTATAGAGACCATACAGGTGTTGCGGAGGTATCTCTACATTCCCACACTACCTCGTGCGCATTACTTCGAACGCTCTATGAATGTTTAGCTTCTTGTTTGAAAGCTCCTTACCTGTCGGAGTAAGACTGCATCGTGTGAAAGCCATGGACATACTGAAATGGTCCTTTACCTGGCTTGGAAAGAACAGAGGGAAATTATGCCGGTGAACAGTAGTTACCATTCACATATCTTGTACAGATAATCAATACAATTTGTTTTGAGAACCTTGCTGAGAAGCTCATAATATTTTGTGCAAAAGCGTGCAGCACCTGCATGTTGTAAAATCATTTAACATATCAGCCCATTTGAAGGACGGCACAGCCAGGGATTTCCCTACACCCCCCCCCCCCTGCATTTTTGCAACACCCCCCCTGAAATTTCTCAGGTGACACCACCCAGCTCGGCCACCACCACGTTCTGGTAGTGAGTCCGGCGCAGCGAATTACATCCTGTACAGTCAAACTTATGCTGTAGGACCACAGTCATGTAGATGATCGTACCATGCATTTGTCCAAGATCATTTGAAAGTGACTGTTCAATGCATATATTGCGCGCATATACGAGCAAAAATGCGTGCGGGCACACAAACTCAATGTGGCTCATCAAGAACCATTTGCGCCCAACCCAATCAAGCAAGGTATTCCGCTTTTTTCGTCTAGGGTTTTCACCTTTGGTTGCTAGATATTCATTGAGCTTCGTGAGACAAGTTGCTAGTCTTTTTTCTTTGTCGGTCGTGCAATTATGCATCTTAATGTTGAAATGCCGTTCATAATGAATCTATATTCAATTGTACTGTGTTCGAACGTAATAACATGTACAAATAAAACGGGAAAGCTGCGCAGATATGTCACCATTTTGCCACGATTCTTTCAGTGTCTAAGAAAAATTCCGTAAGTCAAACCTTCACCAAGCATACCCCCCCCCCCCCTTGAAAGCTCGGCACCCCCCAGAAGTGAATTTATGGGGAAATCATTGGGCACAGCAGACTACAACACTAATAGAACTGGTGCTGCACAACGGTATCTCGTAAAGCGTGCACTATAAAATTCATTTGTAATTTTTTAAGTCACGTATTCCGAGGGCGTCCCGTATTTGTAATTAATAAATATGTACTTTCTTTTTATTTTGTAATCAGTATTTCTGTTTCCCAACTCTGATGAAGAGCACGCAGTCAGAGGTGGAGCGTCCTCTCTTCAGCATTTCCCTCTGCACGCGGAAATACTTTAGTGAAATCCTTATACGCCTTTAGGAACGACACATGTCCTCATATAGGTATTCATGGGGATTCACGAGGTTCACATCGATAGTCTCAGCATCGACGGCACGGCTAGAGCTCACGTTATATCAATGAAAAGCGTAGTCCTCGAGAAACATTTTTTTCCAGCACGTTGTTTCCAGCACGGTGTGTGGGAGTTTTCCGTGGCACGTCAAACGAACCCCAGGTAGTCGAAATTATCCACAGTGCCTATTGGTCTGTTGATCTCTGCGGCATGTGCAGAATGCAGCCACATAGTGGGCGGACTCACCTTACGTGTAAAACTAATCCAATTATTATAATCTATTATTATCTACTTATTATAATTTAGTTGTTACACGGTCCGAAAGGCTGCAGCCTAATGGCAGTGTTTGCCTTACTGATGTGCCTTTATTCAACGTCATCTACTCAAATATTCGCACTCTTATAATTTGGATGCGTTTTTTTTTTTTTAAGTTGCGCGTGAACATCACAATAATACCAGCCATGTTTGTTGATACCTTCCATAAGGCTCCTATTCCCCTTTAGGTGACTTTGAACGTTATCGTAATCCATACAGATTGATATTTGTGCCGCTGCAGAAGAAAATTTGCCAGTTATTCTTGCAGATTGTGAACGCACGTGGCAAGTTTAGTGATTAAGCTGCCTGTCTATGGGGTTGGAAAAAGGTACACCTCTAAATCCACACAGAGATATAAGCTCTTACTACTCACCTCAGCAATGTCGCCACAGACCGATCTGGTCATAGCAGCATATGGCTCCCACATAGTGACTCTGCTCAACTAATTTAACGAATATGGCTTTTCACTGAGGGGTTGGCTGTCCTATGTGGCCACTAACTTTCACTGAAGACTCACTAGCCTGACGCAGGCATTTTTGCAGCAGCGTCTCTTCTGATCCGATGACGCAGTGACATCTTGGACAAAGTTCCACATACTGGATGAAAGTCAGTGGCTTCGTCATCCAGCACGCGCCAATTCACCCGCGCTCCGTAGAATTTTCCTATTGGCCGAGCTCGCTCGCACTTCGACCAATAGGCACTAAGCGTGGGCTGGCGCACCGAGTCCCTGGGGTATCGAATTCTCTGACGATCATTTTTCGTTTGGTGCCTATTTTGTGCGAAGATAAAAAAGGAAAGAAAAACCTTGGAAAATATGAATGAGAGCGAATAAAGATAAAGGAAATAAGAAGGTTTAAGTGTAGAGCTGAACTCGAGGAAAAATCTAAAAATAAACAAGGCATCGAATGTGAATATATATTGAGAGTCAACTAAGATTCCAGAAGTGCTGTCAATCTGCCTTTCCATAGTATGTACCGCCAAGCACCAAACATGCACTTTGACGGCATGCAAACACCTCGGTAAATGGTGGCGCCACGACCATGCAAGTTTTGCTGGTGTTATTGTTGCGTTATTTTATATTATTTCCCGAAATATCCTACAATATAGCGTAGAGGTGAAATGGGGGGGAATATAGGTTTATTGCAAAACAAAACAAAAAACACGAAAGAGGGGAAAGGTTAGCCTGGCTCCAGCAGCCGACTTGCTGGTGAAATGGGTGAACTGAAGCACCTTATTTCTATTCGATCGCTTGTTTATGAACATTTTTTGGAAGGTCCTAAAAATGAATTCACGTGAATAAGGATGATATTTCTCCTTGTCCGTTGCGACGAGGTTTCCACTGCTTGCGAAAAAATAAAACTTGAAGCAGCTGGCCCCGGCGACAAAGGCTGTCTCGACAAACTTGCGTGGGTTGAATGTATGCTTCTCAAGCAAAAAAAAAAAGAAAAAAAAAACCTGAGACATAAGGGCGTCCTCTAACTGAAACGCGCTGCAGTTTACAAGTGAACGGACCCAGCACTTTGTCATCTGTCTGTTGATAGGCGGCGCTGTCGCTTGATGAATTTTAAACAACAGCAACTTTATTTAGAAATGATTGCGGAGTTTCATCGCTAGGGTGCGATACCCTACTCCATTGCTGTAATGTGGTGAAATGGAATAATGCGGCGCCTAACATTGAGGACCGGTAAGCGTTGGTGTGCTGGATTTGGCCATGGACCAAGCAATTTTGACATAGTGATAGGGCGAGAGTCTAGCTGATTTAGAGAACCCTGAAAGTGTGGTTCGGAAACATTGGTATAGCACGGGCAATCGGGAAGGATGTGCTCCAGATCATCGCAGTGACAGGTTCTTGGAGAGTCAAGTTGTCGCAAGCGATAACGCCATTGAGTCACGATGTCTAAGATTTAAAAATTCACAGTACCGCGTCATTTTAGTGCTCATCTCCATCATCATCTCACATTAGCTACAAATGGCACTGGGGCAGCGCCCAGCCTGCTGGCCGGCATCAGCCCCATCTGATCATCGTATCTTAATGTGTGTGTGTGTGTACTGCTCAGGCGCTCTCTTCCTCTTGTATCTTTGAAGTGGCTCGAATGAAAACACATCCACAGAATGTGAATCGGCACTGCACAGTTGCTCACTCCTCCAGATGCTGGAGCAGCGTGGTGCTTTCGTAGGATCGACCATGTTTTCATACGTATAAACTGCTCAGCAGTAATGGCAAATCTGGAGCAGAAAGAGGTGTGAGTTCGAGCCAGGCCGCTGTCTGTCTTAGTTCAATCTTTCAGCGTTCTTAGGCGTTGGATGCTTCTACGCTTTATATTTGTCTGTTTGTGTGTTACCAGCGGCATGGTTAAGACGTCCCGCTCGTTGGTGGTAGCCAAGGTCGTGCTGAAGACTGGGACATGGTGGGTTCGAATCCTACCACCGGCTGTGCTGTCTGAGGTTTTCCCTGGGTCTTCCGAAGACTTTCCAGACGAATGTCCGCATACTTCCCCCTGAAGTCGGACCAGGACGCATACTACCCCCCTGTCACCCGCTCCTTCCTGCTGCCCTCTCTCCATCTGTTCACATCCGCGCGCCGCTCATGGCCACAGTTGCTTCGCAGCGCTAACACGGAATAGCAAATGTTTGTGTGTTAGACTCTGCCCGGTTAGTTTCCATCATGTTCACCAGGTGTCGCCTGCCTCCGTCTTTGTTTCTCAAAGGTCCGGCTGCTGAATAGTTCGTAAACAGGTGGTGCTGTCGAATAAGTAACTTTTTTCTTTGGTAAAGAACCCTGAGACGTCGGCCAAGAACAGAGCAGTGAGCGGTTCATTTGCATACGCTCATTAATTAAATAAAAAACCAAATTTTTACTTCGGACGCTTTCGGAACCGCTATTTTACGCATCGGGACCTTCAGCGAATGATATTCCAGAAAAAAAAAAAAAACCGGTTCAACACTTTGTGATTTTTGCGAGTAATTATTTCGAATTCAAACAACACAATAAAAAGAATTAATTCGTTTGGGTTTACATGTTTTTTGCACGTGGTAGCGTAATATTGCGCTCTTTCGCTCAACCATCCGACACTAGATTACGTGTTCATGTGCTCGGTTCGCACGCGGTTGTAATCATCCTGATAAAGGGGCACCGCTACACCCACTCAGCGGTACAACGCGCACACGCACACGCTGTCAGCCAGGTAGATAAGGAGACGGGATGGCGAAAGTTCACTCGTGGCTGTTCCTTATCTTCCGCCACCGGTACGATTTTTTGCTCTGTCAACCCTCTGATCTGGCGCCTTTCCGACCCGTGAGCCTCACCAGCTGCTTAGGCAAGGTCCTTGAACGTATGATACTGCACAGGCTCGAGTGGTGGCTGGAGCGAAGATCTGTTTTTCCTCAGGAAATGGCGGGTTTCCGCAGGCACCGTAACTCCATGGATTCGGTGCTCGATTTAGTCTCTTCGGTCGACGAAGCGAAGGCGCGAAGATAAATAGCGATGGCTCTCTTCCTGGACATCGGACGGGCGTACGATTCCGTAAGCCATCCTTCTGGTATTCATGGGTTGTTGCAGGCCCCGGTGCCTCATAGGGCGCTGACATGGCTCTCCGACTTCCTCCGTCAACTGAAGATTTTCGTCACTTAGGCGAGGGGGACACGGAAAAGATCACTGTGCCACAGGGAGTTCCTCAGGGAAGTGTCCTTAGCCCCCTGTTATTCAACATTGTCTTGAAGGGCCTCAAGGAGTGGCTTCCTCGGAGGGTGCATCTGTCCATCTATGCTGATGATATTTGCGTCTGGACGGTTGGCAAGTCCCGCCCTGCAATTCAGCGTCGGCTCGAGAGCTCACTTGATGCCATACATGCCTACTTCCTGAACGCAGTGATGGACATCTCCACTGAGAAAAATGCTACCCTTCCGTTTACCCGGAAAGAGATGCGCCGGTTCCAAGTACACATCGGAGGATCCCCCTTAAAGCAGGTCAGGCACCACAGGTTCCTCGGTGTTGTGTTGGACCGCAACCTGTCGTGGGCGAGACACATTGACTATCTCACTTCAAAGGCGCAACGTTGGGGAAGTGTGATACGTCACTTTGCCGGCTTGCGCTGGGGGATGTACTGAGCGGGACCTTCTTGCACTCCACAAAGCGCTTGTTCGTGCGCGCGTTCGAAAGCGCTTGTTCGTGGCTCAGAAGTCTACAGCCTTCCTGTGTTTCACGGACTATCACGGACGACCGAACACAAGCTCCGTTGCGTCTTGGCGCGCAGCTTGCGGACCTGTCTTGGCGTTCCGGGTTGCGCTGAGACGAGGATGGTGGTAGCCGAAGCCAGGGAACTCCCAATTGGCGTCCTCCGCCAGAGAGAAACTTTCCTCCACTATTTGTGATTGCGCGCTCACTATCGCCGTCACCCAATGGTACAGAAGCTTCGTAAGCGGAACCGCAGCAAAATCGCGCAGAGTGCGCAAGAACTAACGGACCATATACCTGCCTTCACTGTTGCCCCAACCGCTTATTCAGTAGCACCATGGACACTGCCGAAACCATCCATCTCGTCTCACATCCCGGGGATCAAGGGGCCGAAGAGCCAAACCCCTGCTCCAATCCTCAAGCAGGCTACTCTGGAGTGGATGGACGCTGCATACGAAAACCAAACCGCCGTATATACGCACGGTTCCTCCACTACTTGCGGCTCATCTGCGGCATTTGTAATTCCAGAGGAGTCTATTTCACGTGGGTTCCGCCTATCGCACCGCACCTAGGCCACCTCTGCGGAGTTGTATGCCATCCTGCTATTCCTAAAGTCTATTTTGGATCACCACCCACGCCTCTGGGTGGTTTACACAGATTCGCGGGCAGCGCTGCAGTGCATAGACAACATGGGCAACCATGGCTCCTTGGCTCCTGTTGTAGTGAACATCCTGACGACGCTCAAGGTTTTAGAAGACAGGGGCCACCGGCTCACCCTCCAATGGGTCCCTAGCCACATTGGAATAAGGGGCAATGAAGTAGCGGATCGGGCAGCTGCTGCGGCTCACCATCGCTGCTCAGCAGTCCCCATTATACTTTCGAATGGGGATAGGCGCTCCCTTTTGTCCGCGTTAACGTCGCCTTGGGCTCATCAGGAATGGTATCATGACATCACCCGGTGGTCGCTTCTGTATGCTGTTTTTTTATTTTTTTATTATTATTTATTTTCATTTCCGCAGAAATGTGGGCCAGGTACAAAGGCATAAGCCTGACGAGGTACCTGGACCAGGAAACAACAATTTAGTTGTCCCAGACGTTTGTTGACACAATTGTTGACAAACAATTGTTGACCCAACGCGTTTATTTGAAATGTCAGGCGGTTTCCCTCGCCTCTTTACGTCCCTCGTGCGTCGTTTACGACTTAGCGTCGCATTCACCCCTCCACTCCGGTATAGGCTGGGCCACAGCAACACGGCGCTGTGTACAACTTGTGGTTTCCCGGCAACAATCCAACACATTCTAGAAGACTGCAGCCAGTACGTACGCGAGCGACGGGCCTTTAAATGTCAACTTGAAATGATGGATCAGAGGTCATTCAACATCTGTAAAGTTCTCGGCCCATGGAGTAACCCTGGACATCAGTGCCGTGCACTTGGCGCTTTTCTTTCCTTTCTGAGGGCCACTGGCCTCCTTCACGAACTGTAGGGATTTCCTTCCCTCGTCATCCTTTCATGTGAACCTTTTTGGAATGGGGTAGGGTCCTGCACTCAACGCAGGGAAACATCCCACATCATCATCATTATCCATTCATCTATGTTGTTGTTGTTGCTCTGTAGCCATTGTTAGTACAGCTCAATGAAAGCTAAATATGCAGGGAAATGATAATTACGCTCACAGTGCTAACAGCAACGCACAGAAAGTCTTCTCGACGAAGAACATCACGGATTCCAGTATGAGGAAGTAAGAATTTCTGTATATTCATACGAGTGACGTCCACACAAAATATTCTAAGAGAGAGAGAGAGAGAAAAAAAAAGGAAACTGCGCACGAGGCATGTTATGTGGAGCATCAACACGGTACCTAAATATCTGGAGTGCACAATTAGCAAACGACGCAGTCTGTATCTTTTCTTTTCTGTCGAATGCTACGGAGCATCTCGTCACTGCGCCGCAGGATTAGTGTTGCCAAGTCCTGTCCCGTTGTCCTTTCAAGTGGACCCATAGAAGCCTCTAGAATTCGGACAAAAGCCTCCATGTATTGAATTTTCCAAAAAAGTCACGCTGTCACGATAACAGTTTAAGCAGATATCGACTCGCATACTTTTGTTGAATACTGCTTCATGAAAACGCCCATTGCGCACCTCAGCTATCGAGAAGAGGCGCGTGAAATATGGTATTTTTCTGCAAAAAGAACAGGCCCACTGAAACAAGATTTTTTTTAAAATAAGACGGCAGTGATCAATGGAGATAGGACGTGTTGAGGGGACTACGATGGTCCCTGAAAGGGGCGCGACCTTGAGTCCTACTTTTCTTTCAATAGGAGGCAGCGAACAAGTTCCCATTCGTGGAACGTAGCCCTCCCCTTCCGATTTGTTTCGGTTTCAGTCTGTCTACCAACGTCATGATGACGTTTCTCGGGTAGAGGTCTATTGAAGATGAAAATCTTGTGCGAATTCCTAGCACCGTGTTCCGGTGGATTGAAAAAAGTTTGGATGTTGTGAGGTGCTTGAAGTGGTTTTACAATGCTTTTACAATGCTTTTCATCGTTTAACACCCGTTCGTTCTATGCTGTGTTTGTTTAACTGCTAACGCATAACTACAGCTCCCTCTGCTGTAAACATTGCAAGACAAGAGAAAAACCTCCAGGCTTCACCAGCCTGTAAACCGAAATTATTCTTGCTAGGCTGCGGCACTAGACATCCAGATTTGGGGGGGAAACATCCAACCTGGCAACACTGCGCAGGACATAAGAAAACATTTCTTGGTATTTTAATTTTGTCATTAAATATCCTCTCCCGTACTGCCCACAAATCAAATCTTCCTTATTCTCTCAAGATAAACGCGTCCTGAGGCTTTACGGGATAATTCGAATTCTTATAGTGACAATTCGAAATTCTAGTAGTGACTGTGTAAATCCGTGCATTCATCAGAAATGAGAAACGAAGTTTATTTGGCGGTCGGGGACTCACTAGTTGCCAAAAGAGCTGGGAAGCTTATATCGAAACCGAAACTCCAGGAGGCTCTCTCTCCAGCCTCCTGTACCCTGCGTGACGTCACATGTAGTCTCGTGCGGGCCATCGGTTTGGTAACTTCTTCGTGCGATATGGATGACGAGTCATCTGCTTCCTCGATTTCGCTGTAGGGTACTCGCCACTGGTAGAACAGAACCTACAGAAAGGCGCATGCGAACAATATACCGTTGAGGTGAAGCCCATTGTTGCTGGACCCTTCTTCCGTGAAGGAGCGCTGAATCACTAAAAGGGAAATATTCGTTTTCTAATTATCTGTGCCTCCTGGGGATGAGAAATTGTGTCCACTGAAACATCATACGGTATAGATCGATGTCGCACTGTTACTTTAACACGTTTCTGGTGCGGACCCCCCCCCCCCCCTTTAACGATTATTTCAAATGTATAATAAAATATTGTCATGTACTCTATTTAGTATCGTGTCGTGCGGTGTCGTGCGGTTATTGCGCGATGGCCTCACCTGGATCTTAATTAGGTCGGCCTGCTGGGTAGAACTGAACAGCCATAGATCACCTTTCATCCTGTTCCAGCATCGAACCCAAGTATACACTGATTCTTCAGTCAGCTGAGAGCTGAAATAACGGGTAGACTCACGCACCACCGTTTTACGGTATCTTTCGCGGTGCCGATGGGGCACGACATGCCACTCCATGTTTGGGCTTCATTCCTCTCTGGTGAGGCAAATGCTTGCATACCACGTACCCGTCCTTCATGGCGTATGCCCCACATCGGAGATTTCTCTGCAACGTGCACTAGCAAAAAGTGCTAAGCTCTGCCTAGGCGTCCCGCGGGCAACCTCCAACCGCGCAGCTCTTGCTGAAGCTAGAGAGCCACCTACATCTGTTTTGCGAGTAACCGAACGCTCAGACATTATACCCATTTGGTGTCTCGACATGTCAAGCACCCGTTGGCCCGCTGGATTCGAACGCGAACAAGGTCGAGCATTCACCAAACTCTGGCGCCTTACTTACAAGAAATACCTCGGTTAAAGCCTCTGCCTGCAGCTCCCATTCCCTCCTGGGCGCTGAAACTCCCTCCAGTGTCACCAGAGGTGCCAGTCCTCAAGTCAAAGAAGGATACTCCAGGGCCTGTTGTAATACAGCTTGGACGGGATGTGGTTGCTCAGTACTCCGAACTCCAGCAGGTATTTACACGTCCACATCGCAAGAGTCGTCGACAAGCGCGTTCGTCATTCCGTCATCGGGAGAGCACCGTGCGATACGTCTGTCTCACAGGACGTCCTCAACTGCGGCAGAGCTCTACGCCATCGAGGCAGCTCTCTTACACATAGCGTCAAAGGAAACCCCGACATCATGGGTTATTTTCTCTGATTCAAAATATGGCCTCAAAGCAATGCAAGGTTCGACGACATCCTCACTTGCGCCGGTCGTCTATACAGTGTTATCTCAGCATACAACTCTGCCGAAACAAAGGGTCACAACATCATCATCCAGTGGATCCCAGGGCACTACGGTATCGGTGGAAATGAGAAGGCGGACCAGGCTGCTCGAATTGCTCACCATAAAAGAACTACTCATAAAATTTACTTCACGAAATCCGATGCGAAGTACTTGCTGGCCTTCTTGCGTAATCGCCTCTCTAAAACCATGTGGACAGGCGACGTCATGAATCACTCGTTCCTCGCGCGAATCGACCCCAACTGCACCTACTGCCTCCTATCGAAGTTGCCAAGGCCGTTAGGGCCAGTTCTCACTTGGCGACGCCCAACGCGGCGTCGTGAGCGGGCGGCGGAAATTTACGCACATTTCCGGAGTCGGGAGAGGAAAGACGTCGAGCCAAAAAACTGCCATGCCGAACTTCTTTCACGACGTCGGCGAGAGCTGCAGAGAACGACAGCTGGCGACCAATTACGTGACACAGAAAGGCCACGCCCCCTGATTTTTCGTCTGCTTTGGACGACGGAAGGCCACTGTGGTGGGAACATGAAAATCGTGCGCGCTGCCGGGGCGGCGGAAATGCGCCTCTACTTCCGCCGCCCGCTCACGATGCCGCGTCGGACGTCGCCAAGTGAGAACTGGCCCTTAGAGTCCGTCATCCATCGCCTGCGACTCAACGTCCCGTTCGCAGCAGCACTCCTCCATAAGATAGGTGTCGTTGGATCGCCAAACTGTTCAACTTGCGGAACTGTAGAGGACACGGAGCACGTGCTGGTCACTTGCCGACGCTTCAACTCTAGCCTGCGATCACTGAAGAACGCCCTCCGGAAACTTCATAACCGACCATTTAGTGTTGGGGAGATACTTGGGAGCTGGCCAAGGCAGCACCAGCAACCTGCGCTGTGTGCACTGACGACCTACCTCAAGGAGATACGTGCTGATATAATCTTTTAATTCATCCAGTGCTTCCGTACGTCAAGCGTCCTGGAACAGCTGGTCGCACCAGTGCGACCTACGTTTCTATTTTTTTCTTTCTATTTCTATTCTATTCTATTCTTCAGTCTCTCTAGTTGGGTCGCCTGCTGCCTTCTGCATCCCAGAGGATGGAATTGAGCACGGATCCGAACTCCCTGTTATGTCATCTGCCGAGGCCGACGTATTCGCAATACTGGCCGCTTTGAGGCACGTCTCATCGTTGGCGCCAGTGATGGGCAGTACTTGAAGTACCAAGTACAGTAGTACTTTAAGTACATTTCTGTGTACTTGTACTTTACTTTAGGTACATTTTAAATCGTGTACTTTGTACTTTACTTTAAGTACATTTTAAATCGTGTACCTTGTACTGTACTTCAAGTACTTTTTTCCGAGTACTTTCCAATCAAGTACTTAAGTACCCAAACTTGGACTGCAGACAAAAAATCACAAAAGAGTCTAAAAAATGCACCCTACTAAAAGCGCTAAAAGGACAGCAAGAAGAAGAAAACACACAGATAGGGCTATCTCTGAGTTTTCGTCTTCTTGTCGTCATTTTAGCGCTTTTAGTGGGATGCAGTACCAAAAGTCCCAGTCTGACATTTTATGAAAAATTATCTTTTTTGCTTTTAAAGAGCATATTTGTTGAAGCAAATCTATTGTTGAGAGGCTTGAAATGTTGAAAACGTATCAACGCTTCTACGATTATGTAAAACGAATGGAATGGACACTGCAACCAGCAGCACAATGACTTGGTCCATTCTCATTTCAGTTCTCCCAGTGGAGGGTTCTATGCTTTTTTATATTATTTCCTTCATTGGCAATTAATAATTATTTTATATCACATTATATGTGTGATTGCATTACATGATGAACACTCTGAAAGACACACATGCTTTCATTTTTTCATTTTACGTGTTTTAATTGGTCAAATGCATTACATTACTGCAGATCACAATCGTATAAAAATGAAGGCTTACATTGTGCTTCATCCTTTTTCGCTTTCTTCGTATTCTTTTTTTGAACATGTTGTATTTCAAAAAGCAGCAAGGAATGCCCAGAAATATATAATCTCTGTTTGCTTGTACTTTTTTCTCTTGAAATTTCCTAGCCTGTTATAGCAGAAGATTAGTACCGGAACACCACACTAGGGCGGGTGATCTTGTATCGCCAACTGTAGGATGGGACAAGCGTTAGCTTGGATCAGTCAGGGCATAATACTATTTTGCATAATCACAGCACAGCTGACTGATTACCTCTCTACACGTTACTGCAAATTATGACATCTGATGAAGTTCATATTCACGAGTTAGCACTTAACCTAGGACTTTATGGCTTCAGAGCGTTTGTCAAGAATACTCGATAGAGTTCTGACAAAAAGGCAAGACACAGATACTAAACAGTGAAATGCAAAGTGATACAAATTAAATTGGCAATGTACTTGATGAGTACTTGAAGTACTTTGCCTAGTACTTTGTACTTTACTTGAAGTACATTTGGAATTGGGTACCTTGTACTGTACTTGAAGTACTAATGACGCCAGGTACTTGGTACTTTACTCTAAGTATAATTTTGAGGTACTTTGCCCATCACTGGTTGGCACCCAGGTCCTGGGTGATCCTGACCGACACTAAAGTGGCTCTGGGGGCGCTGGCCTGTTACTCTGCTGCAGTCATCACTGACACGTACACCACGATCATCGCCCTGAACTCCGAACTTGTATCCCTGAGACGCGGCGTGGTATTCGAGTGGATTCCAAGCCATGTCGGACTTTCCGGGAATGATCGTGCTGACGCTGTCGCTCGCCATGCCCACGACACTGAGCAGCCAACTGTCCTTCCCATTACGCTCTCTATGTGCAGCTGAAAATCCGCCGCTTTATTGCCAGCTGCACACGGGTCTTTCAGCAAGAAGCTATACGCACCAATGTCTTCCTTAGATCCATTGACCCGCTAATGACTCATGCTGTACCTGTCCACATCCCGCGCATCGAGGAGTCGTTGCTTCATCGGCTGCGGCTGAATGTGGCACGAACTCCACTCCTCCTTTTTAAAATGAGCCAACTTCCATTACATCTGTGCCCCACGTGTCATGTAGAAGCTTACGTGCAACATATACTCCTTGCCTGCCAGCGATACGAAGGTCACCGGTCCAGTCTCCGGTGTCATCTCTCTCATCTAGGCTACAGAGAGCTTTCCCTGGCGGTGCTACATGGCGCTACTGAGCACGCTGATGTCACGTCTGCGCTGACACGATTCCTTCGGGGAGCTAAACTCTTGGGCATTCTCTGACACCTCCTATATGACTGGCTGCACAACGATTAGTGAAGGAGCTGTCTTTTCCTGTATTACTTCCTAATTTTCTGTGTCTCTGCTG
Source organism: Ornithodoros turicata (assembly GCF_037126465.1). Classification (NCBI taxonomy): domain Eukaryota; kingdom Metazoa; phylum Arthropoda; class Arachnida; order Ixodida; family Argasidae; genus Ornithodoros; species Ornithodoros turicata. The sequence continues at coordinate 43,695,719 of NC_088202.1, read as the reverse complement.
CTGCATCTTCTTTTCTGTTTTGCTTTTGGGAATAATAAGCCTACATCATGGCTAACCGTTCCCTTCTTTTTTATCAGCATTAAACATACCCCCCCCCCCCTTGTTCTAGAAATAAGGGTTTCATAAACGAAATGTCAGCACAATCATGTCGGCGATGTTGCCGAAAAAAATAATAGGGAGAGATTGAATTCGCCACACGACAAATTCGGCTACTCCCATAAGCAGACCCCCCCAGGCAGCATCCCTCTTGTCAGAGGTGGCCAAGAACCCAGCACTTTTACAGAGTCAAAGTTGTTGTTGCCCGGTCGGTCGAGAGCAGATTTCATGGTAGCCCTTTGGAGATGCATACATGAAACGATGCACCACCAACCAACCAACCAACGATGCACGAGAATGTACTCAGTGTGCTCCACGGTTGCACGAAGTGTACAGTTCGCTGAATCAGCCTTCCCAAATTTATGGAGGAATTGGCGCCCGTACGGGACGTTCAAACGGAACCTGTGCAAGAGCGTCTGGCTAGACCGAGGTAACGTGGACGGAACTCTGAATTTTAGTTCCGGGTCTACTAGATGGAGCAATGAGGAGTGGCCGTCGCTTTGTAGCCATTGCTGTCAAGCCGTACTTTGCGTAGGAGACCTCAATAGGTCTTGCACACCTGCGTTAGAGTACGGCACTAGATGTTTTGATGAGGACAGAGGTGCTAGGTCCGCTACTTCATCGGCCGCTTAATTCCCCCCTTATGCTTGCGTGTCCAGGAATTCATTGAAGTATGATGTCATGGTCGGCACCCCGGGATTGCATGTACCCAGCCAGGATGTCGTGGACTGCATGTACCGCACACCCATTACGTAGGGAAGATATTATGGCTTGTAGTCCAGCCTTTGGATCACTATATATGACCCATTCCGCTGCAGACGGGTATGCAACCACATATTGAAGAGCCAGTAGTATGGCTACTAGTTCGATACCGTTATTGAGGGTGCTATGTGGGACAGTCATGTAATGCCTTCCTTGTTGTGTTCGGGGACAACAAAATCATACGCAGACACAACTGCTGTCGTCGATCCATCGGTGAAAATAACTATCCTGTTGTGGTTGTTTTTCATGATGGATGGACAGTACTGTCTCAGCACAGCAGATTGCAGAGCTGACCTTCTGTGCACACCGGGCACAGTTACACAGAGTTTAAGTAGCATAAATGTCCAAGGGGGATGCTGGGTCGATTGTTGATGGATAGCTTTTGGGAAATCTCGATGGTGTGTACCAGTTGCTGCCAGGAAACGAGAACTTCGACGCATTACTTTGCGTGCTAGTGAGTGCCTCTGATGCCGCGTGCATAGACAGATGTAGTGTCACACAGGTTCCTGCGCTCGCAATGGAAGTTCTATGGCCTCTGTTGTAACTAGTACATTGGGGGCGGCACGAGGCACACCTTGCATACTTTGAGGCTTTTGGCTTCGATGCTTTGCAGCATCCTCTCTGATGAGTCGGGACATGTAGGGTCTTGAACGCGTCACTTGTATCGCGCCTCCAACGTGCGGAACGGAAAGAGAGCCACCCTAGCTGCGCTTATGGGAAATAAAGGGAAAAAAAAGTGTTTCGACTGTCCCACTTGTGCAGCGGGGGTGTCCGCCTTACCACGAGCCGTCTTACGCCTTACGCCACAAGCCTTACCGCCTTACGAGTTGTTGAATCTGCATTACGCTCATGTGGCTATCATCGCGACGTTTGTTTGGGTTTGCGGCGGTTATAATCGCCGCAAACCTAAACAAGCGTCGCGATGATAACCACAGCTGAAGACCACGCCGAGTCAACAGCTTGTGGCAAGGCGGACCCCCCCCCCCCCCCCCGCAACACAAGTGGGACAGTCGCAACACTCTTCCCCTTTATTTCTCCTAAGCGCCGCTAGGGTGGCTCTCTTCCCGTTCCGCAAGTCAGAGGCGCGTTCAAGTAAACTTTGCTTTAAGCGCTTCAACCTGTACAATCTAATGCATTCTGGGGGCGCTACTACAATGCTGGTAATTCTACCCCAGAAGACCATAGACATATGTCGTCGGCATACATGCGAATGTGGTAAACTTGCAGTAACCACGCTGAAAAGCAGGGTGCTCAGGACGCCGCCCTGCGGCACTCTGATTGAAAGATTGTGATGGTCACTACCTCCATATTCAGTATGCATATACAATGTCCTGCCGCTGAGGTAGTCTGATGTCCAAATGGAGGAATCGATCTTCAGATCCTTCGGCTGTGCAGAGCGTAGAGGCCGTGGCTGTAGCTGACCGTGTCGAGCGCTCATTTGATGTCTCAAAAGGTAGCAGCAGTGATACGATGACGAGCACGTTCATGTTCCACAAAAGTCACAAGATACAATTATCCGTCCATAGCACATCAGCCCTGATGAAAACACATTCTGGAAGCAGTTTTTCTCTCTAGTGCTCATTCTACGCGGTTGAGTTTGAGTACGATTTTTTTTTGGATAACTTTGCGGACGCAGCTCAGCAGACTTATACCCCTGTTACACGGTCAGCCTTCGACGACCGTTGAAACCAACTGCCATAAAAATCGCGCGTATCGCCAGCAGGCGTGTATCATGTCAACCTATCAAGCAGCATTGAATTCAGTGCATTTTAGAAGTTCACACACTACACGCTTGCTGGGGCTACGGGCGTTTTTGAAGACAGTTGACTTCAACGGTCGTCAAAGGCTGCCAGCGTGACAGGGGTATAATAGGCCTGAACGATGCCAAAATCTCTGGGGGAATTTCCAGGTTTCAGCAGTGGAATCACCTTGGAAACCTTCCAACTCTTTCTGATAATACGAAACAAGACTTAGTAGTGATGGACAAGTTGGATATATGCTGATAGGTGATATAGTCAGGAACAGGCGAGAATTTGCCTCCCCTTCATTTTGAAGCGGCGTCGATTTCTGCTAGACTAAAGTAAGCATCCAGGGCTGCACACAGCACTTCATCAGTTAGCACGGTATTCCTCGTGGCATCGTCCATAGATACTTGATATGCACTTGTCACCGAGGATACGAATGGTCTGGTGAAGAGTTTACAGAATTCATTCGGCGGTCGACGTCTCATCTGTGTTGTGGTAAATGTAGCCAGAGCCCTGAAAGGGTGCGATTGCCTGATGTTGGTTGATCCAAGGGTCCTAGTTATCTGCCACATGCGTGTCACGAGTGGAAAAGGGGAGGTGACTGCAAAAAAGAGTGCCACTGTTGACAAGACAATTTTTGTGAACGAATTACGCGTTGCAAGCAGCATGCTTCGCGGTAGTCATCGTGACGACGAGATCGGCGAAATTTCCTTTCCTGCTCTGTCACGCATTGCTCGTAACCCTTCATACTCCGCGTCAACTCGTGAGTAGGTGGCTGGGACTGTAATGACCTTGGTGGCTGCTTCAGCGGACTTTTACAGCGGTAGCTGTTATCGAGAAGGTTTTGGGAAATCGCTGTGGCTGTATCACAAAACCCTCGATTGCGGTTGCGGTTTCCGGTTCGGTTTCTGTGAAACAAAACAAGTTAAAATTATCTGAAGCTAATAAAAGCAGTTTTGACATACTCAGAGATGGGCACGTTTTCCCGGAAAGTGCTCCGACTTTTCAGCGTTTCCTGTCCCGCTATTGTCCTGATTTTAGCAATATTTTCGTCCCGCTAATCCCAGCTCTACACATCACCACACTCTAAGAAAAAAGGTAGGCGCCACGACACCCTTTTGGGGTGTAGTCGATTGTCCCGTACGTGACGCCCCATAAGCGTCAAAGAGCACCACAGAATAAAGGGCGTTCTTGTACACCCTCCCTGAGGGATTGCTAGTACACCCCTGTTTACCGTAGGGTGTTCTTGTGCACCTTCCCTGAGGGAGTGGTAGTACACGCTGTCTTACTGAAGGGTGTTCTTGTACGCCATCTCCGAGGAAGTACTAGTATACCCCTTTTACTGAAGGGTGTTAGTACACATCGCAACCTTCCACAGGAAAGGGTGGTTCATTACACACCTAAAAATTTAATCTCCACTGTGTAAATGAAACAGTGCTTCATGCAGTTGAGTGATTTCTGATACATGCAAACCACACAACAAGAAGCGACAACAAATGCAATGCTCATTGCAAACAGGTTATTGCATACATTTGTACATTTGGTGGAATGAAGGACTGGAATACAGGAAGCTTTACAAAAAAAAAACACACAAGAACTAAAAATGTTCTTTAATGTAATGTATGGTTTGTGAGCAAATTATCGATTCGGAGTATGACAGTGGGGGTAGAAAAGTTTACCCTTATCGTCACGCCATACTCACCAATTGCTTGACACAGGTGAAGTATTGTTGTGGTCACCCGTAGAGCATAAGGGTACATTTTGATCATGGTAAATTTCACTGCGTGTGGTGCTGCAGTGTTGTGGAAGGCCCGTTGCAAGGCTGTCGCTCAACGGCGGCGGAACATCCCCGTTTTCCTGCTTGTTCGTCAATTGCGCATTCTCGTGTCTAATAGCTTGCAACAAGAACTCTTTGCACTCGGCGGCGACGAGTTTCTGCAGCGGTGGCGGTTCCACCCTTCGCTTTCGGTGCAAGGGGGCTCCGTGTCTGTCCGAGGTGTCCCTCTGTGAACAGTACCCCTCCCATCTCTCATTACTCCCATCACTCGTCTCATGCTCCATCGAATGTAAATAGTGCATATCCCTCTTGTATTATGAAGTGTAGCAATGTATATATCGCCCCTCATAGCCTCATAGCTCATAAATTGTAAATATTGTTTTGAGGCGCTGTCCATGTACTGACCGTTCCACGTCGTATTAAATTTTCCTACAACAATCAAATGGCAGCATTCCCATTGACAGATGATGGCCGATCAAACACTGCACTCAAGGTGGCGATAGCTGTACTCTATGGCTTCTGCTTTTGCCAAAGGCAGAAGAAAGAAGTTTATTATACAAAATAATAACAAATGAGGGAACAATTTTCAATCAATATGCTATTGGATGCGCACTCTTTCACAAAGCCACAGCTCGTGAGCAACACGTCATCTGCTGTTATCAACGCTGCCACTTTGATTTTTCTGCCATAAGGCTTTGTACGTTCTGCATTGTAACTCTGCATCGCGATGCTCGACTGGTTTGAAATCACACACAATCAAAATGGAATACGCTTTACACAGGTGCACACAAATTCTCCATCTGCATCAAATAATTGGTGGGTATAGCATACCGATAAGGGTTAAGTGCTATAGGTAGCTACGTCGTATGTCAGTGACCTTTAATGTGCACGCAGTCTAGTTATCAGCAGTAGATAAATACAAGGTAGTGGCGTACGCTAAACGCCCATCATTCTCTCTAACATGGTAGGCGTATTTTTAAGGGGGATTCATGCTGAACGTTGAATGCCCAATTAACAATGGAAATTAATGGAATGGAAATTAACAAAGAAACCGCAGAGGTGACGTCTGGTACCTCAATGATGGGTCCCTGTGCTGTTACGCTGACGCTTTGGCTTGTGTGACGGTCTTCTTCAGTGTATACTGCTGGATATGGTTGTGCTTGGCCTAAATCCTGAAATAAGAAAGAGCAAGACTATTACAGTTTGCATCGGCACGTAGCAAACTATATGACAGAGAAATTTGTTTGCTTTCTGACACATTCTTCTACAGTTCCACAGGGCTGTCCCCTGTGGTTGAACAGCATTTAAACAAGTCAAGCATTGCCTCGTGTTCAAAAAGCAGTACTGCAAAATGGGCTAGGCTGGATCTGTGTGTTGTTCCTTACGTGCGAGACGGATCTTAGCATGTTGGGTGCCTGCTGTTGTCGGATCTTTAACAGTGGCACATTTTATTGTTAGGTCAACAAGCCAGTGCTGCTCAACGATGTTAGTTGTCTATTAATTGTCAGTTAATTGTGAGATTCTTTGTCATACAGCTGGAATGGGTACAGATCCTTGAATCACGTCATGACTCTGTGCTGCGATGCTCGCAGTAGCTTGGAAACTCCCAATGAGGAAACATAGCTATTAGAAATATATATGCAGACACATGTGGTTTTCAACTGTATTTCATAAGTAGTATGCGCGGCATGCCAATGTGGAGCACTTTTGTAGCACACCACACTTTTGGTGAGTCACTGGGAAACAATGAAAAAAAAAGAAGGAAGAAGGAAACAGAAAACCTGATGAGATAATGTAGAGGACGCAGTAGCAAGCAATATGTGCTACAATTTAAATTACGGAGCTGCCTACACTGCAACACAAGCTAACTTGTAACGTCCTTTTTGTGTCAAATTTTCAATCAGTAACTTGGGCTCTCTAGTTTTTCTGATACTGTTATTGCTGGCCCGTTTCAAATTACGAGTAACTTCCCTCGCCATTATTTTCTTAGTGAAAATGAATTCAAGCACATACTCTTTTGGAAACGTTTCATAATATATGTAGTATAGAAACAAATGCGATAAACGAGGCATTGAAATAACGACCGGGGTTGGACAGAACTGTTCTGAAACATCCTCAATCTATTCTGACTTCAGCAGTAGTTGTAACAGGACCGAAATTGGGAAAATGTGTAGAAGCGGAAACACTTGGGATGTAAATGCGAAAGAGCATCGCACACACAGTTTCCTGGTCGACACTGATGAAATGCTACTTCACGATGAACAGTTAATGCAAATGCTACATTATGACAGTGTATGAAGTGTAGTACCTGCACAATGAGGCACGTCGGTTACGAGATCGACAAGGCGATTGCCTTTGCGTTTCGAAGACATCGTCACGTTTCCGTTCTCCACGAATGATTATTTTCTTTCTGGCCATTCCAGTGTCACAAGGCAAACGACTTCCATTATGGCGATATGGTCAGTATCTGGAAGCAAATAACATTGTCCGTGTATTCTGTTGAACGCTAACACAGGCACCTTATCTGCGCTTTGCCGCGGCCAGTATCACACGAACGCTGTCAACCCCTGTTGCTGCCACACAAATTCTCCTTGACTGAAACACGCATGACCTGCAACACTCACTCACGATAAGCTTAGTACGCGATTGATCGCGCAATGTGAAAATAAATTTTCAAAGTTACCGGGCCGTTCACAAGGATAGTGAAGATACAACGCTGGACAATCTGAAGCCGTCACCCATTTGCACTCAAATGTCCCGCAGGTCCCAAACTGGATGATTGCCTTTTGCGCATGCCCACGTACTGCGCATGTTCCGCACATGTCCACGTACTGCGCTTACGGGTGTAGTTGGCAGGATATACACCCCATATCCATCGAAATTCTTCCCTTACTTTTTTTTTCAATAAACGTATCCCCCCATCGAAATAAAAAATAGGGTCTACACGTGTTCTGTGACACCACTGGGATTACAAAGCAAGCGCGAGGTATAAGTGGTGCCCTTTACACCCAGAAAACACCTTTTTTTATTAGAGTGCACTCACTTCACAGATCACAAGGCAGTACTTGTCTCTCTAAAGTAGTTGCACATATATCAGCAATAAAAGTGTCAACATCCACACACAACAGCTACCGCTGAAATTCGCGTTAGACAATCGTAAGCATCTGTAATTTTTTCACACCTGCGGCAAAATCCTCTACCGTAGCCGCACCTGCTACGTCTTTGGTTGATTGCACTGTGTAATGATTCCAATCCATTACATGTGCACGTCGTCGCCTATGTTCCAAAGTGGTACGGTGATGGACGGTGGTCGATTAGAATAGGCACGTGATCGCTTCCCAGCAAATTTATGTGCGTACACCACTCCATATTACGAACAATGTCGGAGGAGCATAAGGCTACATCTATGTTGCTCGTGCAGCTGGGGCCTCGCAGGAAGGTAGGTGACCCATCGTTGAGAGTAGTGAGGCGAAATTCGTCCATTCAAATATTCTGCCACGTGCATCAGTGTACCGGTACCCCCATATCGCACTATGGACATTCATATCTCCGTAGGCAGGGGAAGGGGCGCTAGTGAGTACGTTACGGACCCGTTCCATGGTGGTTGCTACGTTCGGTGCAGTATACACACTGGTCACCGTAATGTAGTGGTTCGTTCGTGGCACGTTACATATTCAAATTTTTCATGCGTGGACGCACGTAGGAGAGCATATGTAATATCCTTTGTCTCACACAAGATTGCTCTCCTCTGATGATTTGGCCAATGAGAGAAGTACGTCTTATACCGAGACAGGCTGAAGCTGTCGCTTACCTTTGGTTCACTCAGGGCTAGGGAATTTATGGCAAAAAATAAAGTTGCAAAAGTAACCCATTTTCTTGCTGTAGACTATTGCAATTCCACTGAAGGATGGTAGCCGACGTAGTTGCCTTAGTCATGCATGGGTACATTCGGCATTCGACGAGTATGACCGTGCTGGCCCTGATGAACGACCTCCATTGCAAGTAATGTTTGTACTTCTGGGAGATTCTCAAAAGCTGGGTGGGTGACCTCGTAGAATTGCTCGTGAGACAACACAGAGTAATGGCAGAATGTCTAGTACCTCGGAGGAGGACCTGGGACTACACTCGGTTGCTGCCTGGAGGGGAGCACGTTACATGGTCTCCTTAGACCCAGAATGATGCCCCGAAGCAGTCTTCTTCTCTAGGTGACTCGGAGGGGAGCAATGAGGAGGTTCAATGTAAACATGAGAGAGGGGGAAGCTGCAGCAGCGTGCGACCTTGGTCCGCTGGACCTCAGGTGCGCCGGCTTTATCAGCTTTGCAATGGTGTCTTGGTTTGTCCGCTTCGAGACAGCAGGCTGAGGTGGTTCCTCTTCGATGGCCTTCACAAACACAATCACATATGAACCTTATATGTGTATTTCTTTGTGTAATGTCCTTTCTGTGGTGTACAGCATGAACATGCATCAGGGGATCCTGATTGTTCTTTGACAGCAACTGCTATGCCGTACGTATCACATTTCCTGGCTACGTGAAGTGCACCTGGCCTTCCATACCTCACTTCAAGCATGACTCTGTTGTTTTGCTCGTGGAAAAACACTGCACCACCAGCTCTCTACATCCCACGTGTGCTCTATGGCCGGCGAGTTTGTGGCTATGAAAGTGCAACTAAGCAAGCATGCTCTCACAATCCTCTGTGCTTACATCAGGTCTCACAGATCAGATGCGGTGTTACAGCCAAATTTTCTGTAGAAGACCAGAGAAGCACTTCCTTGCCATTTTCTCACTTGCAGTGACCCTGACGTCCATCACCACCTGTAGATATCGTACAAGGTTTACCAGAGCTGTCAACTCATTGTCAACTCATTTTGGATGCCAAGTGATCTTATCGTTGCAAACACGGGAGGACATACATATTACAAGCCGCCACACACAATAGTGCCATTCACCTCACGCTGTACACGCATTACATCCCTACGCACAGGGCGGTTGGTTTAGATTCGTGAACAAGCGATCATGTCTCTATGGAAATCACCCTAGTTTACTAACAACGTGTGCTGAAACGAAAGAGCGCTGTCACAAACTGGAACGTCTTCCGGTTGCACCCTTGCCATAGCTTGAAGTTCTAACATTTGTGAAGACATTATGGATGCTCTGGCAGCGGCCATCCGCACTATCAGTGCCCCGTGCGGTGGACAGGAGCCCGACCTTAAATACCTTCGTCTATGTGCAGCTAGACAATGCACCTTGCGGGCCCTCCTAAAGCACCCGTGAACACCCATGCGCGTCTTACTGAATATTGACGCATATCCACTGTTCACCGACGGCACACAAACACCCTCCATAATCAGGAATGGAAATATTTTTCGGTGTTGCTAAACCATAATTCACTGGCACGGAAGATCTGGCGTTTTGACGGACTCCATGATGGGACTCAGCAACCCGCCCAGCCCCTTCCAATCACTTGGAATAGCAAAGGATACAACAGTTGCCTCACTAGCTGAAGCCTTTGCTGACATGCTTGGCGAAGGCAGAGACGTTCCCGGTGCAGGAAATCACGTCTTCACATCTCCGCATGTTCTTGACCACCCTTTCACAGCTCAGAACTTAACTTTGCACTCATTTGCACTTGCGATCTCATGGGGGATGAGTCCACTCTTGCCATATACACTTCTGGTTTTGTTTGACTTCTTATTAATGCGAACCATTCTTTAACACCGAAAAAGTGGTACGTATTCTGGCCTGGCAACAAAACCAAACCAGAAGTTACACCCGAGTCGACGCATCTTTGTGCGCACAACGGAAGGTGACACCGCTTTCCATCCCGTCCGTCGTGGTGTCCCACAGGGAAGTGTATTGAGCCCTCTCCTCTTTAATGTTATAATGGCTTCGCTTCCCGCCCAGCTTCGTGGTCATACCCGCATCACTTTGTACAGCACTGTGCACACTTAACAGTAACACGACCTCCGTACAATCGGTGGCCCGAGTAGAAAGTGCGCAAGGGCTCCCGACAATGCAAGTTGCAAGCATGAAGGTCAGGTTTCGACTTACATGTTTACTACTCGCATTGTGGCGAACCCTTGCGCACTTCCTACTGGGGCCACCGATTGTACGGAGGTTGTGTTACTGTTAAGTGTGCACAGTGCTGTACGCAGACGAGATCTGCATATGGACCTCTGCCACCCGTCGAGACACCGTCCAACGCCGGTTACAATGCGCCTTGAATTCTATTCTGGAATACCTTGCCGACCGAGGCTTATCGGTCTCTCCTGCTAAGGTCGTTGCCATGGCTTTCACCCGACGGACATTCCAAAGTTATCCATTGTTCGTCAGTGGGACACCGCTGGACTTTGTGCCTCATTGCAAGTACCTTGGCGTGACATTAGCCAGAGGGATGACGTGGTCCCGGCACGTGAAAACAATAGCCACCAAGATCAGCGGTTTTGTAACTGCTCTACGTTGCATTGCTGGATCGTCGTGGGGCCCTTCATGCGCTGACCTCCGTCACGTGCACACAGCGTTGATTCTGGGCACATTGTGGTACAGCCTGCCTATTCTACACGGCCCCAACATATCCAGAAAGCGTGAGCTTCTCAATATTCAGGCCCGAAGCCTCCGCGTCTGTTTGGGAGTTCCTAGAACGACAGAGACCTATTCTGTCCTGGCAGAGGCACGCGAAACACCAGCAGGCGTCCTAGGTGACGTGGAAACACTCCGGATATATGCGCGGTACCTCACACAGCACCCTTACCATCATCTTCGGCTCATTGATATTGATTGTCCGGACTCTAGCATTGGTATTGCTGTTGACCGCCTGAAAGTGCACCTCCCCACCACACCATCAGTGCTTTCCTATGCCCCGCCAATGTGGACTCTTCGCAGGCCTCCTGTATGTGACCACATTCCTGGTCTTCTGAAGAAAAACTCTGTGCCTCCTGTTGTTGCTCACCAACTTACACTGGAGCACCTTAACTCCTTCTTCCTAAGCTTAACCTTCTCCAGTCGCCCAAATGTCCTACTTGCGCTGTTGAAGCTGATATTCCACACTTTCTCCTCGACTGCCAGATTCGACACCCCTCGAGCCACGCTGAGACGACGCCTACTCGAGCTGCGGTGCACGGACTTTTCTCTGGCCACTCTGCTCGGGCCAGTACGACATCACACACAGCGGCCTGCGACCAAAGCAGTTCTGACTTTCTTGAGCGATTCAGGTCTTAGAACAGCCTGTGAACTCAGTCGTGCAATCTCATTCTTCTGTGCCCCACTCTCACCCTCAACGCATTAACCTCATGATTTCCTTTTAAAGTCATCTTCTGTGATCCATCTCATCATCCTTTCACCGTTTGTTAGTCACCTTTTTTGTTTGTCATCTTTGTCTTTAGTCTATCTCATCCTTCTGCCATCCTTTGTTAGTTTATCCTTTATTTCCTAATTCCTTTTCTTTTATTTTTATTTATTTATTTATTTCTTATTCCTTCTTCTCTCTTTCTTTCTTTAATTCTTTTCTTTCTATTTATTTCTTATTTCTTAATTTTATTTATTTATTTACTTATTTCTGGAATAGCAAGCCGACGTCCCGTTTAGCTGACCATTCCCCCGTTTTTTTTTCTTTTTCGTCTAATAAATATGTCCCCCCCCCAACCCGAGCTTCTGTAAACGGAGCGGCAGTACGCACTCCTCCGCAATCGCGCTCGATTGCCTGCGGCGCAAGGAGCTATCGTGTTTTTCGCCAAATCGACGCCGCACAGCGGTGACACTTGGGACAAGCCAAACCAGGTACACCCGGCCGACTCCGCGTACACTTGCGGAGAAGTTGCTGCTTTTCGCAGGAATCGGTGAGCTGCACCCGTATTTTGCTGTTCAAATCATGGATGAAGTAAACATTGCAGACAACGACCAGCGAACTAAACCAAACTAGTTTTGTTCTGTGTCACAATGCGACTCTGGGCGCCGAGGGGATAGCCAGTTTGTCTTTCCGAGTTTTCTTCTTTCCACACATAGAATACCGCCTACTTCGACGCATCCTCGGAAGAAATGGATTGAGCGACTCAAAATCAGCAAACCTGTTACATCAGCAATGCTTGTGTGTGTCTGGCAGAGCTCTTGGAGCGGTACTGCCTACATATCTGATGAACGTTCTTTCTTTTGTTTTTCTTTTCTGAAGCACACTTCTGTGCAACTCACGTCAGGAAGGGAAGCAAGAACTTGTCTAGACAAAACAGAACAAGTTTGTTTCAAACTTGAATAACCATTATGTGTAAGAAAGCGCAAGAGATAGCGTGAAAACGTATACCAAGTCAGTTTTGTAACTCTGCATTTGAATCAGCTCGTCAAATCACTTGGGAAAGAATGCGACGTTTCGTTAAGGTTTCCCAAAAACATGCGCACCAGTGACACACGGATGTCGCAACATTACCGTGTAACTTGTAAACTTCTATCTCAAGATTTTGTTATCTTGAGCAATTGGGGCGCCTCGAACTTGGCCCAAACATGAAAAGGTGTTGTCCGTTCTGCGCGTCTTTCTGACACACACAGATGGCAGTTCTGCACTTTCTTTGTCTGGTGTTTGAGTTGAATGGTCCATCTAGCTTCCCGAAGAGCATATGGAACGAGAACAAATCCTGTGACGTCATACCCGTATGAAAATGGCTTATGGTGAATTTGGTGAAATGGTGAATTTTATGGAATTGTATTCAAATGAGCTATAGTATTTGTATACACCTTGGTGTATAGGCCTATGCATTGCTTATAGCTATTTTGAACAAATTGTATACACTTTGTATACACCCACCCTTATACAAACGTGCACACAGTTATCTATACACAGTGTATTGAACTCAGACGTTAAGATTGTCTATTCACAGTGCATGTCTCTTTTTCTGTCTTTGTGGGTATGTGTATCCAATTTCTGATTCAGATGAGCTGTGCCCGTCGAGTTCCCCCACAGGCACTTGCGTTACACAAAATAATAATAATAATAATAAAATAAAGAAAATGCACCACGGCCATCGAACATGTAACGCAAAATTTTATTGGCGTGCACATACCTTTAAATGAGCATCCAGCACATCATTATTTGGGGAATAGAAATCATACACGGTTCACATAATGCCGACGCACACATATGAAACACGTTGCACGGAGACACAACTGATTCAATGCACCAGGCAGTCCCCGACACTACAAACAGGCAGTCCCCGCAAAGCTCGATCAAGACCATCCTTAGTGACGAACACGATAGTTCCTCAGACGAAATAGGCCGACGAACGATTGTCCAAGGAAGTGACACCAGACACGCTTCGATGCGAGAAGCAGTTGCAATTTTGCACACATATGAGTGACCGTTGAGACGGTGAACTATCTGTAAAGAAACGGAAGTTAATTAAAGCTCGCAGTCTTCTCACATGAAAGCTGGTACGGTACACCATTTTGTAACTTACGTCCTTGCAATTGATACAGTCCCACAGTCATGTGGAATGAAATGATACAATTAGCCTCACTTGTAATGTACGCGGTTCCTTCACCCATGTGTCCGATCCTCGCTGCCGCCATTTGCAATGCGTCCACCGATATCTGCAAATGAACGTAAGTCATGCTCAAATACAAGTAAAACGTCGGCGTCGTAAGATGCATCCAATCTTGGTTGACATTCCTCTCTTGTATTTAACCAAACATTAAACCCAGTGAAAAGCACAGTTATCATACTTGTCAACGACGAGGTGCAACGCAGACAACAGGCGGGAAAGCAAGGAGAGCTCCTGCGGAAGAATACGCGGTGACATGTCACCAGCTCTCCACAACTCCCCATAGAGCCCATAGTATAGCTAAATTCACACAACACTGGGCACACGACCAATGAGAGTGCAGCGATTGCTTCCTCAATCCTCCAATCAGAAGTCTTGCCGTCCGGCTCGCAGCCCGACCGGTTCTGGCTGTTGCTGGCTTCTGCTTTCCATACTGGCCTGTACCGGCTACCCCTCACCTCTAAGTCTACTAGCTTTCATGCACGTCATAAAGTTATTCCGTGATTCCCAAACAACTGTGAAAAGTGTCGTAATGAACAAATTTATTTATACTGACACAATCGGCAGGTTGACACATATACATGCACTGAGCGTACTGAGTCCATTGCGTAGCGCTTCCTAGCACACTGGAACAAAGTTCAAACTTGCAAAATACGCATATCGACACAGCTTATTCCCAGCAACGAACAACTGTCACATACTTGCGCACAATCGCTTGATCATCATGTCCTTGCCTGCTACACGTCAAACATAAAATGCTGCTTCATGAATCGTATTTTCTTGTCACCGCTATGCAGATCTGACGGCGCTCGAACATGTTCATCGAGCCAGAATTCACGACAACACTTCAGTTTGAAATCCGATTGGCTCTTCGGAGATCGATGCTTGTGGCGAGAAACAGTACAACACGATCAAAGGCACCATAACATGACCAGAATTCAGGGACACCTCCTCTAATGCAGGTTCTGCCTGATAGCAGAAGAACGTGTAAGAAAGCCAACTTGAAAGAAAAGTATGCGGCGAGGAGGAAGGAAGATGGAATGAGACGTGGGCAGACGAGAAAGGGAATTTGTACATCAGATATCGCGCGCGGAGCCCTGCTATCAGCAGCAATTGCCCAGCGCAGAATGAAAACGTGATGAATCAGCTTTGATAAGCTTTGCCAAACTTTTCTTCGCTGTGCTGCTGCTCAGAGTTCTAGGGTGCTGCTCGTAGCGTGTGGAACGGGGTGATTGCCACTTGTAAGGCTAGCCCTGGTCCATTTTTTGTTCACTTTGTGGGAAATGGGGATGCCGTCCACGATGACCAATGTGTGTCCTGGGGCGACTTCTGAGGGAAATGTGCCGACGTATGTGTGACAGCGTCTGAGGAAAAGCCCAGAAATTATCCTACATTATGCTGAAAAGAAATTATGCTCTATAAGCTAAGAAAGCGAATTCAGTAACCGCACCTCACTTTGTTACTTGCACCTTTTTACTCAGTGATCACTGTATCGTACGCTTCAGTTTGTTCTTGGCCTTATCATGAGGACACTTCAATGCCTAATTCCAAATTTTGCGTCTCAGTCTCTTCCCGGCACCATCAAGAACGCTTGTCGGTTATCAACTCCCTCCCTTTGAGAAATAAAAATAAGAAAATAAACAAGCGGAAGATTGCTTATTTTCAGAACATCTAGAGGTGAAAGCAGAGTCACGTTCGGCACAAGAAAGTGCCGAAACCAACACTTCCTAAATAATGTCGGGCATGCACGCTTACGTCACCTATATGGAGGCCTGCGACCTGCTTCGAGCTTTCTTCTCGTTCGTTCTTTCATATACTTCATGGCAGCATCCACAATAGTAACAACAGGCCTTCCAATGCGACGCAAGGCACAGGCCTTCTCCATATCCTGTAGGTGTTGCTCAAATAGGCGCTCGAATCAAAGACAAAGGAAGAGAGATGCCCAAGCAGCACAATGTCTCGAGTGCAATAGTTGTGGACGGTATGTGTATTATCAATGCAATTAGTGCGGCCGTTAATTATTTTTGTAATGAATCTTCATAATTCCTGAAAACAAGCTGAGCGCGCAATTCCAAATTGGGAGAACACAACCCTGAGAAGCCTAGTCAGCAAGAATCGAAACAGTAACACTTCTCTGTGCCCTTAAAAAATGAGCGAAAATGCACTATCGTCGAGTGTTGCCGTGAGTTCGGCAGCCGCTCTTTCGTATCCGCTTCACTGTCACCGTTTGACGATACTGACATCACGCTGTTCCTCAAAACATGGGGGCCCCCGCTTCCTAGCGTCCTCGTTGTTTTTCTCTCGTTAAAATCTGATACAACGCAGAGATTTATTAAGCAGCGGAATCGGTGATTGTTTTTTTGTTATCTGCCAGGTTTTTACAGTAATGTATTTGTAGTTTTATTGCGTGACGTTTATCACATCACATCACATCGCGAACTGTGTTGTGCAGATCAAACGAGATAACGCGGAAAGAAAATCAAGTACGGCACATTTTATGATAATGTAGACTGAGAAACAACATCGCTATTTCCCTCGCTCCAGGGACGAAGCGGGCTGTTCCATGATTTCAGGAACAACCTGTTGTCAGTTGAGAAGTGGTGACACCGAGTCAGGGAGAGGAGAAATCGCCGCAAAACCCGAACAGTGCTCAATTATTTTGTATCCATTTTATTTTGTCACCAGATACCAAAGCCGTTTTCAGAACAAAAGTCTGTTCGATATATCGCATGAAAAAAATTAGTGAAGAAACACCTTTTTTTTTCTTTATTTTGTTCATTGTGCATCTTCGAAAAAGCGTCTTTCGTTGACCCCCGATGCGAGAGAGTGAAAGAGCACAGTGCCGACTCAGTGCATGGAAGATTGGTTAACTTGCGGAAAGAAAAAAAAAATGTATCGGGGGGGGGGGGGGGATATGTTTAATGCAAAGTAAGAAGGAAAGGGAAAGGTTAGCCACGGTGTGGGCTTGCTATTCCCTAATGCTTTCAAGCAAACAGAAGAAAACAGCTGGGGTACAGAAAATTATCAAAAAATACAGAAGTGACAGCTCCTTCACTAATCGTTGAGCATCAGAGAATGCCCAGGAGTTTAGATTCCCGAAGGAATCGTGTCAGCGCAGACGTGACTTCAGCGTGCTGGGTAGGGCCAAGTAGCACCGCGAGGGAAAGCTCTCGGTAGCCTAGATGAGCAAGGCGGCGCCGGAGACTCGATCGGTGGACTTCGTACCGCTGGCAGGCAATGAGAATGTGTGGCACATCGGCTTCTACGTTGCACGTTGGGCAAAGAGGTGATGGGTGCTGATTCATCTTAAATAGGAGGAGAGGAGTTCGGGCCACATTCAGCCGCAGCCGATGAATCAGCGATTCCTCGATGCGCGGGATGCGGCCAGGCACAGCATATGTCATCACAGGGTCAATGGATTTGAGGAAGGCATTGGTGCGTATAGCTTCTTGCTGAAAGAATCGGGTGCTCTCAAAATACCAGTTCAATCGTGCGGATACCATCCTTCCATAACCTTCCCGATACAGCTGGTGAGGGCAATTGGGCGGAAGGCATCAATGACGTGTGGAGACTTGCCTGGCTTCAGGAGCGGCACTATCATTGCATTCTTCCATTCTGCTGGGAAAACACCATCCCGCCAACAATTATTGTAGAGCTTAAGGAGTGCGTGTCGGCCATGGAGGGGTAGATTTTGGAGGGCCTTGTATGTAATACAGTCAGGCCCAGGAGAGGTGTGAGGTGGTGATTTCCTTAGGGCAGCCTCCAACTCCATGAAGGAGAACGGGACATCCAGACATTGCTCCTGCGAGGATTCCAGGACGACCGGGATGGCACGAGCTGACGATCCCTGAGACATCGAAGCTGACGTTAGACGGGCACAGCATTCATTTGCAACGTCGATTTCCGAGCGTGAGGTTGCTAGCGCGAGTGCTTGAAAGGGGCGCCGTTGAGCAACAGGTGTAGAGAGTGCCCTGAGTATGCTCCATATTCTGGAAAGTGGCGTCCGCGGAGATAAAGAGCTCGCAAAGCGCCGCCAGCGGTTTCTTGCAAGGGTGGCCAGGTGTCTCTGTATGGCCTTCTGAATGCGTCGTGCTTCAGCGATGTGACACGGGAGACCGGAACGACGAGCCTTCCGTTCAGCCCGACGACGAATAGCACGCAACCGTTCATCGCAATGTATCGGGGTGACTCTATCGGAGCTGCGCTTATCTTGAGCTGCATTTTCCGTCTTTTTTTTTTTAAATCTTTTTCACGGACGCAAGAGGCGACAGTGTGCTCTTTCATTCTCTCGTGTTGGGCGAAGGAAAGACGCCACTCTAGAGATTCGTAATAAATAAAATAAAGAAAGAAATGGTGTTCCTTCACGATTTTTTCTTCTGCGAACGATCTATCGAACTGATTTTTGTTCTGAAAACGGCTTTGGTATTTGGTGACCGAAGAGGTCAGATGTTCTCATTGGAACAACTTCGTAGCATTCATAATTAAAAAGTTAATTATGAAAGTTAGTTAAGACACTACCTTAGAAGTCTCCTAATGCCTTCGTAGAGAGCGCCCTTCAGTATATGATATATTGCAATTGATTTCATATCGGAAAAAGTTATAGATATACTTTTAAAAAATACGGTAACATTTAGCTGGGACACCATGTACATGACAATAAACACGCATGGTATTTTTAACACATTCATTCCGTAAGGAGGTTACGGCCTTGCAGAATTGCTGCATGAGAACGAAAAATTTGGCGAGGTAGAGAATAAAGGAAGTTTAAGCCACATGTCCGGAATTTATGTTAAATCATTGAAATACATCTACACTGCGAAAAGCATGCGTAGGAATTTCTTCACTTTAATTTCAATTACCATTAGAGCGAGTCAAAGCTTACCCACATAATTGGTTCCGTCGTCATATTGACCTCGAATGAAAATTTGATGAGTTCCGCCTTGACAGGGAACAAAGGACGTTTAAGCCACATGTTTGAAATTGATGGTAAATGGTTGACATCTACACTACAACAAACACGCGTGGCAGTTTGTGCATTTCAACGAGTTTCATCATTATAGCGCGTTAAAGTGTACCGGCGTGACGATCCCGTGTCAGGTCGACCTCTATCAATGTAAATTTGATGAGTTCCGCCTTGACAGGGAACAGAGGACGTTTAAGCCACATGTTTGAAATTTATGGTACATGATGGGCAAGCATGTACACTACAACAAACACGCGTGGCACTTTGTGCATTTCAATTAGTTTCCCCATTATAGCGCGTTAAAGTGTACCCGCCTGACGATTCCGTGTGAGGTCGACCTCTATCAATGTAAATTTGATGAGTTCCGCCTTGACTGGGAACAAAGGACGTTTAGGCCACATCTTTCAAATTTATGGTAAATGATGGACAAGCATCTACACTACAACAAACACGCGTGGCACTTTGTGCATTTCAATTAGTTTCCCCATTATAGCGCGTTAAAGTGTACCCGCCTGACGATTCCGTGTGAGGTCGACCTCTATCAATGTAAATTTGATGAGTTCCGCCTTGACTGGGAACAAAGGACGTTTAGGCCACATCTTTCAAATTTATGGTAAATGATGGACAAGCATCTACACTACAACAAACACGCGTGGCACTTTGTGCATTTCAATTAGTTTCGCCATTACAGAGCGTTAAAGTGTACCCGCCTGACGATTCCGTGTCAGGTCGACCTCTATCAATAGAAATTTGATGAGTTCCGCCTTGACAGGGAACAAAGGACGTTTAAACCACATGTTTGAAATTTATGGTACATGATGGGCAAGCATGTACACTACAACAAACACGCGTGGCACTTTGTGCATTTCAATTAGTTTCCCCATTATAGCGCGTTAAAGTGTACCCGCCTGACGATTCCGTGTGAGGTCGACCTCTATCAATGTAAATTTGATGAGTTCCGCCTTGACTGGGAACAAAGGACGTTTAGGCCACATCTTTCAAATTTATGGTAAATGATGGACAAGCATCTACACTACAGCAAACACGCGTGGCACTTTGTGCATTTCAATTAGTTTCCCCATTATAGCGCGTTAAAGTGTACCCGCCTGACGATTCCGTGTGAGGTCGACCTCTATCAATGTAAATTTGATGAGTTCCGCCTTGACTGGGAACAAAGGACGTTTAGGCCACATCTTTCAAATTTATGGTAAATGATGGACAAGCATCTACACTACAACAAACACGCGTGGCACTTTGTGCATTTCAATTAGTTTCGCCATTACAGAGCGTTAAAGTGTACCCGCCTGACGATTCCGTGTCAGGTCGACCTCTATCAATAGAAATTTGATGAGTTCCGCCTTGACAGGGAACAAAGGACGTTTAAACCACATGTTTGAAATTTATGGTACATGATGGGCAAGCATGTACACTACAACAAACACGCGTGGCACTTTGTGCATTTCAATTAGTTTCCCCATTATAGCGCGTTAAAGTGTACCCGCCTGACGATTCCGTGTGAGGTCGACCTCTATCAATGTAAATTTGATGAGTTCCGCCTTGACTGGGAACAAAGGACGTTTAGGCCACATCTTTAAAATTTATGGTAAATGATGGACAAGCATCTACACTACAACAAACACGCGTGGCACTTTGTGCATTTCAATTAGTTTCCCCATTATAGCGCGTTAAAGTGTACCCGCCTGACGATTCCGTGTGAGGTCGACCTCTATCAATGTAAATTTGATGAGTTCCGCCTTGACTGGGAACAAAGGACGTTTAGGCCACATCTTTCAAATTTATGGTAAATGATGGACAAGCATCTACACTACAACAAACACGCGTGGCACTTTGTGCATTTCAATTAGTTTCGCCATTACAGAGCGTTAAAGTGTACCCGCCAGACGATTCCGTGTCAGGTCGACCTCTATCAATAGAAATTTGATGAGTTCCGCCTTGACAGGGAACAAAGGACGTTTAAACCACATGTTTGAAATTTATGGTAAATGATGGGCAAGCATGTACACTACAACAAACACGCGTGGCACTTTGTGCATGTCAATTAGTTTCGCCATTACAGAGCGTTAAAGTGTACCCGCCTGACGATTCCGTGTCAGGTCGACCTCTATCAATAGAAATTTGATGAGTTCCGTCTTGACAGGGAACAAAGGACGTTTAAGCCACATGTTTGAAATTTATGGTAAATGATGGGCAAGCATGTACACTACAACAAACACGCGTGGCACTTTGTGCATGTCAATTAGTTTCGCCATTACAGAGCGTTAAAGTGTACCCGCCTGACGATTCCGTGTCAGGTCGACCTCTATCAATAGAAATTTGATGAGTTCCGTCTTGACAGGGAACAAAGGACGTTTAAGCCACATGTTTGAAATTTATGGTAAATGATGGGCAAGCATGTACACTACAACAAACACGCGTGGCACTTGGTGCATTTCAATTAGTTTCCCCATTATAGCGCGTTAAAGTGTACCCGCCTGACGATTCCGTGTGAGGTCGACCTCTATCAATGTAAATTTGATGAGTTCCGCCTTGACTGGGAACAAAGGACGTTTAGGCCACATCTTTCAAATTTATGGTAAATGATGGACAACCATCTACACTACAACAAACACGCGTGGCACTTTGTGCATTTCAATTAGTTTCGCCATTACAGAGCGTTAAAGTGTACCCGCCAGACGATTCCGTGTCAGGTCGACCTCTATCAATAGAAATTTGATGAGTTCCGCCTTGACAGGGAACAAAGGACGTTTAAACCACATGTTTGAAATTTATGGTAAATGATGGGCAAGCATGTACACTACAACAAACACGCGTGGCACTTTGTGCATGTCAATTAGTTTCGCCATTACAGAGCGTTAAAGTGTACCCGCCTGACGATTCCGTGTCAGGTCGACCTCTATCAATAGAAATTTGATGAGTTCCGTCTTGACAGGGAACAAAGGACGTTTAAGCCACATGTTTGAAATTTATGGTAAATGATGGGCAAGCATGTACACTACAACAAACACGCGTGGCACTTTGTGCATGTCAATTAGTTTCGCCATTACAGAGCGTTAAAGTGTACCCGCCTGACGATTCCGTGTCAGGTCGACCTCTATCAATAGAAATTTGATGAGTTCCGTCTTGACAGGGAACAAAGGACGTTTAAGCCACATGTTTGAAATTTATGGTAAATGATGGGCAAGCATGTACACTACAACAAACACGCGTGGCACTTTGTGCATGTCAATTAGTTTCGCCATTACAGAGCGTTAAAGTGTACCCGCCTGACGATTCCGTGTCAGGTCGACCTCTATCAATAGAAATTTGATGAGTTCCGTCTTGACAGGGAACAAAGGACGTTTAAGCCACATGTTTGAAATTTATGGTAAATGATGGGCAAGCATGTACACTACAACAAACACGCGTGGCACTTGGTGCATTTCAATTAGTTTCCCCATTATAGCGCGTTAAAGTGTACCCGCCTGACGATTCCGTGTGAGGTCGACCTCTATCAATGTAAATTTGATGAGTTCCGCCTTGACTGGGAACAAAGGACGTTTAGGCCACATCTTTCAAATTTATGGTAAATGATGGACAAGCATCTACACTACAACAAACACGCGTGGCACTTTGTGCATTTCAATTAGTTTCGCCATTACAGAGCGTTAAAGTGTACCCGCCTGACGATTCCGTGTCAGGTCGACCTCTATCAATAGAAATTTGATGAGTTCCGTCTTGACAGGGAACAAAGGACGTTTAAGCCACATGTTTGAAATTTATGGTAAATGATGGGCAAGCATGTACACTACAACAAACACGCGTGGCACTTTGTGCATTTCAATTAGTTTTGCCATTACAGAGCGTTAAAGTGTACCCGCCTGACGATTCCGTGTCAGGTCGACCTCTATCAATAGAAATTTGATGAGTTCCGTCTTGACAGGGAACAAAGGACGTTTAAGCCACATGTTTGAAATTTATGGTAAATGATGGGCAAGCATGTACACTACAACAAACACGCGTGGCACTTGGTGCATTTCAATTAGTTTCCCCATTATAGCGCGTTAAAGTGTACCCGCCTGACGATTCCGTGTGAGGTCGACCTCTATCAATGTAAATTTGATGAGTTCCGCCTCGACTGGGAACAAAGGACGTTTAGGCCACATCTTTCAAATTTATGGTAAATGATGGACAAGCATCTACACTACAACAAACACGCGTGGCACTTTGTGCATTTCAATTAGTTTCGCCATTACAGAGCGTTAAAGTGTACCCGCCTGACGATTCCGTGTCAGGTCGACCTCTATCAATAGAAATTTGATGAGTTCCGTCTTGACAGGGAACAAAGGACGTTTAAGCCACATGTTTGAAATTTATGGTAAATGATGGGCAAGCATGTACACTACAACAAACACGCGTGGCACTTTGTGCATTTCAATTAGTTTTGCCATTACAGAGCGTTAAAGTGTACCCGCCTGACGATTCCGTGTCAGGTCGACCTCTATCAATAGAAATTTGATGAGTTCCGTCTTGACAGGGAACAAAGGACGTTTAAGCCACATGTTTGAAATTTATGGTAAATGATGGGCAAGCATGTACACTACAACAAACACGCGTGGCACTTGGTGCATTTCAATTAGTTTCCCCATTATAGCGCGTTAAAGTGTACCCGCCTGACGATTCCGTGTGAGGTCGACCTCTATCAATGTAAATTTGATGAGTTCCGCCTCGACTGGGAACAAAGGACGTTTAGGCCACATCTTTCAAATTTATGGTAAATGATGGACAAGCATCTACACTACAACAAACACGCGTGGCACTTTGTGCATTTCAATTAGTTTCGCCATTACAGAGCGTTAAAGTGTACCCGCCTGACGATTCCGTGTCAGGTCGACCTCTATCAATAGAAATTTGATGAGTTCCGTCTTGACAGGGAACAAAGGACGTTTAAGCCACATGTTTGAAATTTATGGTAAATGATGGGCAAGCATGTACACTACAACAAACACGCGGGGCACTTGGTGCATTTCAATTAGTTTCCCCATTATAGCGCGTTAAAGTGTACCCGCCTGACGATTCCGTGTGAGGTCGACCTCTATCAATGTAAATTTGATGAGTTCCGCCTTGACTGGGAACAAAGGACGTTTAGGCCACATCTTTCAAATTTATGGTAAATGATGGACAAGCATCTACACTACAACAAACACGCGTGCCACTTTGTGCATTTCAATTAGTTTCGCCATTACAGAGCGTTAAAGTGTACCCGCCTGACGATTCCGTGTCAGGTCGACCTCTATCAATAGAAATTTGATGAGTTTCGCCTTGACAGGGAACAAAGGACGTTTAAGCCACATGTTTCAAATTGATGGTAAATGATGGACAAGCGTCTACACTACAACAAACACGCGTGGCACTTTGTGCATTTCAATTAGTTTCCCCATTATAGCGCGTTAAAGTGTACCCGCGTGTCGATTCCGTGTCATGTCGACATCTATCAATGAAAATTTGATCAGTTCCGCCTTGACTGGGAACAAAGGACGTTTAAGCCACATGTTTCAAATTGATGGTAAATGATGGACAAGCGTCTACACTACAACAAACACGCGTGGCACTTTGTGCATTTCAATTAGTTTCCCCATTATAGCGCGTTAAAGTGTACCCGCGTGTCGATTCCGTGTCATGTCGACATCTATCAATGAAAATTTGGTGAGTACCACCTTGACAGGGACAAGGGCGTTTAAGCTACAGCTGTTTTCCCTGAGATGTTTGCATTCGTTACAGGTCCGAAATTTATGGTAAATGTATCATGTATCAACGCTACAACAAACACGCGTGGTATTTCGTTCATCTTAAATACCCTTACCGTAAAAACCCGTAAAAACCGTACCGTAAAAACCCGTACGGACCCTTTCTTCCCTCCGGGCTGTTGACCCACAATTCGCATGAACCTTTAAACACGTCACACCTAACCCTTTAAATACCATGCTAATGATGAGGACGGTGCCCAGAAGAACAGTCTCTGTTCGAAATATCGGTGGCTTCTGTCCTGAGGCAACTCCCTTCCTACATCTCTACCGGTTCGCTGGATTTCTACCCATCTACTTACCAATAGAGCGCGTCAAAGCTGACCCACATAATTGATTCCATTGTCACATCGACCTGGAGTTCACAGTCCAGAAAGGGCGTTTATGCCACAAGTCCTAAATTTATTTTAAATGATTGACAATAATCTACATTACAACAAACGTGGGTGGTATTGTTCAAAACGGGGATTCCTGTAGCGGTGAAGTAAGTGGGAGTGCAAGGAAAAGTCATCTGCTATTCACATGTTAACTGCACAGGCTGTCGCACAGCATTAGGGCAACTAAATCAAACTGAACGCCATGCAGTGTGATATAGATCCAGTACAGCATTATTAAGCCAAAACTCTGACGCTCTCGCCCTGCGGCTACTCTCATACCTACCTAGGTTAAACTACCTCAAAAAAAAAAAAAAAAAAAAACGAAAAGGAAGAAGAAAGGGAAAAAATGTAAAAAAAGAACCCGACGAGACCGCGGATCGAACCACGGACCCCGAAAGCAGTGACAAGCATCTTTACCACTGAGCCAAGGGTGCCATACGTACTCCTTCCAGGAATGAAGGTACACACGCTTCGCAAGCCACACCGAGCTTGTCAATATTTCTTTTGTCGTGGGAACAAAATAGGAGCGTCCCACAACAGCGCACAAAGTTGCAAAGCGTACAAGACAAATTCAACTTTCATGTCCTACATGGGCATTTTCCGGAGAACCCATTGTTTTAGCCAAGTACAACAAAAATAGCACACCAGTGCATTCTGCCATGAAGCCAACACGGCGAAAATAAGTCCTCCAGGAACAAAACTGTGACGCTCTTGCGCTTCCATTCCACTAGTACACCATCGATGGGCCTCTCACAGCAACACCCATGTGTGGGCTTTTCTTTCTAAAGCTCAGCGTCAACAGATATTCTAACAAAACCAGGTGAAATGCATTGCTTCAATGGAGGGCAGCGAGTACGCCGGTCAAGCCAACTTTAAGAAACCGTGTCCCGGATTTCTGGGAATGTACACGGATAAAACGGCGATCGGCGAACGCACTTGCCTCCCAACGAAAGACACCGCCAACGCGGCGCCCACCGTTCAGATTTCAAATGAAACCGCCGAAGGAGAACACAGCACGCAGGCGAGGAAGCGCGAGGTGCCGTTTTCAAATTCTGGCAACCAATCCGGACACGCTTGTGGCGTCCGACCAATAGAGAGGCACGGATTGCTTCGTGCGCAGTAACACGCATTTTGATACAGATTTTGCGAGAGCTGTGGGGGGCTGATGTCACTCTTCACCAGCGGAGCAATGTAGTGCGCTCCAACAAACGCACACATATTCAGCGGACACACAAACTGTTGAACAAGCACACGAATACACAGCTTATGAGGCACACATATTATTCAGCGGGAACACAGATTATTCAAAAGGCACGTGAGAACGACATTGTCAAACTACAGGCAGTTTTTGTGTATTGTTTTGTTGCCCTAGTTGTAGTTACTGAAGCCCTACCGAGAAAGAGACTCAAAGACCAGGAGCCAGGTTAGGTCGGTTTAGTCTGCGCGGCACAGAACTGAACTGCCGATATGCATGCGAGCTGTGCACGAGAAACAAACGGGCCGATTCGTCGTCTTCGAAGGCTACCGGCATGCAATGAGTGGCGCTACATTTGCCCCTCTCCCAGAAGACCGTAGGGGTCTAGCCCAGGTCACAGGGTCGACGGGTCGAGGGGGGTGGCTGAGGCGCTGCGGGATTGTAGCTGGAAGCGGTAGTAGTTGCGTTTGGCGGTGGATCGTCTTGGAGATAGGCGGGCTTGAACCTATCGATCCCGATTGTTTGCTCTTTACCGTTGACGAGGATACGGAAAGTCTTATCACCGTTGGCGATGACGCTGCAGGGGCCGGAGTAGGGGGCTTCCAAGGATCAGGGCACGGGGGGTGAACGTAGAAAAACGTGGGTGGCGGAGGCGAGGTCTCGGGGTACATAGAATCAGAGTTCAAGGTAACTCGTTACAAGTAACTCGTTACTGTAACTAAGTTCCTTTTCTTGGTAACTTGTAACTTAACTCGGTACTTTTGCGCCGTGGTAACTTTCAGAGGAACTCGTTCCTTTTTTAGGAAACTTTGCCAAAGTAACTTAAGTTAAGTTTCAAGTTACTTTTAACTGGTTTTTCGCTCACGTCCACATATTTTCTTGCTTTCTCTCCGGTTCCTTCATGGCATTTTTTGCCATAAAACGTGATATTCAATCAATGACAGTATTTTATTCAGGAAGTAAGAACCGCTGCCATTGAAATGACGCTACACCATTGTGCGCCCACAGGGAGTGAGATGCAAAGCGTTCGAATAGACATCTACCAGAGAAACGTCATCATGACATATACAGACTGAAACCGAAACAAATCGGAAGGAGAGGGCTGGGTTCAACAAACGGGAACTTGTTCGCTGCCTCCCATTGAAAGAAAAGTAGGACCGAGGGTCGCGTCCCTTCAAGGGACCATATCGTAATCCCCTCAGGACCGTGGCTCTTGGGCGTGACCTTGTTCACCTCTAGCTTCGAGCGTAGTTCAATTCTACCAAATTTTGGCGCTGTCGAACACTATGACGTCATTTGTTTACAAACAGGGAGAGGTCTATTGTTGGACATAAACGAAAACGATCTAAGCGTGTTGCACTCCTCCGCAGGCAGCTCAAGGTCTAACTCAACTGCTCGCGCGTGCTGCACCTGCGTAATGCTATTTTGTGTCCGAAGTAACTTGGAAGTAACTCGTTCTTTTTTTTAAGTAACTCAGTAAGTGCGAGTTACATTTCAGGCTGAAGAACTTCGTTATTAACTTAGTTACATTTTGCACACGGTAACTTAACTTGTAATGAGTTCTTTTTGACGGGTAACTTCTCAATCTATGCATAGAATGGGCGTCCGACGGATTTTCATACCGGGAGAGGCCGAAGTTGGGAGAGGGTGGACTGGAGTCGGGCGAGGAAGTCCAGGGACGAGTCCAAGTGGTCTCGAGGGGGAAGAAGCAGCTGCCCGGAATTCGGAGGCTCGATCCGTAGACCATGTCCGCGGGGGAGCAGTGTGAGTCCGCCTTGACGGCGCAGCGAATATCGAGGAGTATCAAGGGGAGGTGATTCCAGTGGGTGCGATGCTCATATGCCATGATGGCGGATTTCAGATGACGATGGAATCTCTCGACGAGCCAGTTGGCGGCGGGATGATAGGCGGTTGTGCGATACCTGGTTGTTCCCAACATCTTGAGCATGCAGCGAAATAGAGAGGATTCAAATTATGCTCCTCTGTCAGTTATGAGTTCGGCTGGGATCCCGAAACGTGCGACCCAGGTGTGCAGAAAGGTGGAGTTCAAGGTGGAATTCAAACTTACAGATTAAAATGGCTTCTATGGCTGCACGTAGAGAAACAGATACTCATTGAACGATGCGACAGCACCAGAGGACACGTGTTTCGCCGTGTTTGCGGCTCGTCGGCCCTGGGTAGCTGCGCATCGTTCGGGATTGGCGAACCAGGGGTCACTCAGCGAGCGATATACACCTGGGAGGGTGACTGAGCACTCCTCAATGCCACAGTGCAAGGCAGTGAATTATAAAGAGGGGGGAAAAGTCATTAAAAAAAATAAGTAAATGATGCTAGACGTGCTTGAAATTCAAACTTACAGATTAAAATGGCTTCTATGGCTGCGCGTAGAGAAACAGGAGGAGTGCTCAGTCACCCTCCCAGGTGTATATCGCTCGCTGAGTGACCCCTGGTTCGCCAATCCCGAACGATGCGCAGCTACCCAGGGCCGACGAGCCGCAAACACGGCGAAACACGTGTCCTCTGGTGCTGTCGCATCGTTCAATGAGTATCTGTTTCTCTACGTGCAGCCATAGAAGCCATTTTAATCTGTAAGTTTGAATTTCAAGCGCGTCTAGCATCATTTACTTATTTTTTTTAATGGCTTTTCCCCCCTCTTTATATATATAGGCCATTTTCATAAGGGAAGAGCTCAAGAACGGAGCGCGTTTTGGGCCAAGTTTACGCTAAAATTTTTGGCAAGTTAGCATTTTCTCAGGAGCCCAAGATTGTTTGGATTAAACTATTGTATGGAGATTCGCTTCGCGTAAAATTATAAAGCTGGTCTATATTCATTGTTTAACTAAGCGACCGAGAATCTCGACCATTCGTAAAAAATGATACTTTTCAGACAGTATTTTTACATACTGAGGTTGTCTAGGATGTGAAAAAAAGTGCCATTTATAGAACAGATCCTCTCCTATAACATATTGAAAATAGACAGGTGTTTTTTCCTTAAACGCGAAAAAAATTTTTGGTCAGCATACCCCGCTGCAGGTCATTCGTTAGTTCAGGTCGTCTATGAAGTAAACTGTGGTGCCTTTGTGACCCCCTCCTGTGAAAAAAGACCATCTCCTTTACAATTTGAAACTCTACAGATGTATTTGTTCTTACTTGAGAAAGAAGATTCGTCAGCGCACTTGCATCACAACAGTAAGGTACCATTATCACACTTTGGACGAATTTCGCCTTCTGTTGTTCTGCCAAGTTCTGCCAACTTAACACTCACAGTCCCTGCTTCGTAACAGAATCTTCGTCATGATTCTTTTCACGCACCTGAAGTCGTCTGGGAAGTGAGAAAATCACACCATTTTAAGAACTGACCATCTCCTATAACATATTAAAGATATGCTGGCATATTTAGTCTTAAACAGGAAAAAACTTCGCATTTGCATTGTGAAGTACCATTATCATCATTTCATTTTTCTTACGCAGTTTGCTGTGGATCTTACTGCGCCAGCTGACCATAGCTGTTGGAGGAAAATTTAATATAACGTGGTAATGCATACAAGTGTGAATACGACAATTAGTACAGCAAACAAACAGCAATACATACATACAGCAATACATACAGAAAACTCCACAACTACAAAGAACACAAGTCAGTAAAATCAGTCTATATACAGTTCATTACACGCAACATCTCGGCAAGCGACGTGCAACAACAAGACAGCAGAATATTTACAACAAAATCTCTCACACAAAAGGAATAGAGAGAGACCATAGCTATTGACACAGAGCATGTCAGAACAACCTAACAGCTGTAACAGTCTTTGTAAACCATTTGTTATCGCCTCGCGTGCACTTCTCCCACAACAGAAAGTAAAAAAAGAGGAAGAAATGTATCTGTACGTGCATTGTCTTTCTTTCACTAGAAATATACGTTTTTGCTGCATATACCGGAACGGAAGATATAGGCTCAAAGTAACGGTACCTGCTGGTGCCCTGGATAGAGCATGCGTCATTGTGCTTCACGTTCAGTAATTTATTCTCCAACCGTATGTCTTCGCACTGAGCCCCAACGCATGCACTGTCTTCTAGCTTTCTTCCACCCAGGGGAACAGCTCTGCAGGTGTCATAATATCTGCATCCAATATGGGCACTGAAAGCTAGCCCTATGGCTGCCGATCTTTTAAACTGTATTGCCGACTCCGTCACGTTGCCCCTTACCAAGAGATCAAGCAGAAAATTCAGTGGCGATTTAGCGGTAAATGCGAGAGAAATGTGTGAGCATTAAGCGGCTTTTCCGGTCTACACTTGACTTCCGGGTATCCACTTCCGGTTGTCCACTTCCTGTCTAAACCCGACTTCCAGTTGTCGACTTCCGGTCTAACCCGACTCCCAGTTGTTCACTTCCCGTCTATACTTGAGTTCCGGTATCCACTTCCAGTCCAACTCAACTTCTGGTTATCCACCTCCGGTCTATACTTGACTTCCGGTTCAGCACTTTCAATTGAGCATATGTGTAAGTCAATTCAATTAACCTTTAATGCGCTTCAGTTACTTTCAATTGCCCTTTAATTACCGAAGGTAACTACAGGTTACCTGATGTAATCTTCAATTTCATTTAATTCCCTTTAATGACGTTTACTTGCATTAATTACTCTCAATTTCCCTCTGATTGACGTTAATTACATTTCATTACATTTAGTTACCTCTGCTAGCCTGCGGTTACCTTCGGTAATCTTCAATTTCCTATAATCTTTTTCTTAATTACATATATCTTACATTCACTACCTTTAAACTCAACTTTCTTGCTTTAATTACCTTTAATTATCTCTAACTAGCTTTAGTGACTCTTACCTCTTCATCTTATTCTTAATTACCTTCAACTACTTCAATTTGATGTCATTTACCTTCATTTCCATTTACCCTCTTTCTCCCCTTTACATCTCCACTTATACCTCTGCCTCGGTGAGCTTCGGCATCTCTCTCTCTCTCTCACACATGCATACAGCATTAGGAGTGTCAAAATGCAAAAAGCTGTACGTATGTGTATGTGTGTGTGTCTGTGTGTGAGATGGTGAAGCCTTACCGAGGCACGGGTATAAACGGACATGCAAAGGGGTTATAAGAGGGTAAATGTAAATGGAGATAAATGATTTGAAATTAAAGTAGTCAAAGGTAATTAAGAGTAAGAGGTAAGAGTAATTGAAGGTAATTATAGGCAATGAAAGCAAGAAAGTTGAGTTTAAAGGTACTGAATGTAAGATATATGTAATTAAGAGAAAGATTACATGAAATTATAGATTACCAAAGGTAAACACATGTTACCTGAGGTAATTAAAGGTAAATAGAGGTAATCAATGTCAATTAAAGAAGAACCGAGAGCAACTAAAGCAAGTAAGCAATTCGAGGAAATTAAATGAAATTCAATTTACCTCATATAACCTGCAGTTACCTTCGGTAATTAAAGAGTAATTACAGGGCAATTGAAAATAATTGAGGCTAATTAAAGGTTCATTAAATGTACTTACATACAGTAATTGAAAGTGTCGAACCGAAAGTCAAGTATACACCGGAGGTGGACAACCTGAAGTCAGGTCAGACAGGGAGTGCAGAACCAGAAGTGGATACCCAGAAGTCAAGTATGGGCTGGAAAAGGCGCTTCGTGCTTCCGCATTTAGGCAGGACCGCATGGTCCGTTTTTCTTGTGTAAAAGCTGAGTTTTCACGCCCAGCGTGAAATTTTGGCCGTCACAGTACCGCAGTGTGCCGCAGGACGGCAGTGTACCGCCATAACGGCGGAGAATGACCCACCACATCATCATCCCATTTATGTGTGTGTGTGTGGACGTCACAGCTGCTCGTAGCACGTGATTCACTGCAACAGAGCAGGTTTGATATCTCACGGAGCAGTCAGTTCACGAATGTCCATTGCAACCAATCACGGCGCAGCAACTCACTTCTGATTCCGGTCCAGCATCCTACTTCCTTTTTAGCAATGGCTGCTCTTACGAAACAGCTGCAGAAGGACATCTCCAAGTGCAACAACTTTCGCTTGTGAGGGTCCATTTTACCAAATGCAAATCAATTACGAAGGAACGCACAAAAAAAGAACAATTTCAGGACGGAACAGGAAGGAGAGGAAAATTTAGCGACCACTTCGTAAAGCACATACTCCAACCCCCCCCCCCCCCCACACACACACACATAAATGGGATGATGATGTGGTGGGTCGTTCTCCGCCGTTATGGCGTTACACTGCCCCATTGCGCTTGTGGAAGGGATGAGAAAGTGATGATGATGGAAGGGTGTCCTATTAGAGTTCGTCCATTAGTCCAGTGCTGGAGAGCAACTCAGCAACAGCTCGTAGGCCTTGCATGAGATGTGAAGGGTCCAGCCATGGCCCGAGAATTTTGGCTAAGTCGAACTGGCGATGATCAACGCGTTGGAGAGCAGTTTCCATGAAGGCGCGCTCGCGATCGTACTGTCCCCAGACCGAGAGGACGTGATGGAGGTCACCGCGCACACCACACGTGGAACAGAGGCTGGACGCGCCGACACCGAGGAGGTGTTTGAAAGCCAGTGTAAAAGCCACATTATGTCTCATGCGGTGGAACACTATGGTAAAGGAACGCGGCATTCGACGGTGGAGAATAAGGGGCAATGTGGGGTCAACGGAGTACAGCAGAGAGTGGGTGGTGATGTCACGTTGCCATTGAGACTGCATCATGGGGCCAGTGAGGCTTAAGACGAGGTAACGGCGACCCCCCCCCCCCCCGAGACAAGGTGATGGGTACACGCCGGGTGTACTGGTACATGCCTGCGGCTGTTCGATCTGCGTCCTCGTTTCCGCTGATGCCCACATGACCCGGGATCCACTGGAAGACGATAGAGTGGCCCTGTGCGCTTGCTTTCTTGTATGCTTGTAGAATTTCAATGACCACAGGACTGAGAAAGCCGCGAAGTCCCATAGTTGCCACACACTGCAGCGCAGATCTGGAATCCGTGAAAACGGCCTAGGAGCGGACGGGGCTGTCAGTATATGGGTCTCTGCCGCCCGAGGGACTCCCAAGCACACCCGGAGACTGTGCGCCAGGAGGTACTGAAGCTTATGGACTGAGGAAGGTGGAAGGCCATTCAACACAGGCAAGCTGCATGCAAGTGACCCGCGAACCAAATCTCGGTGGACGGCCAAATGCGACGCCATGGCACCGCCCCACTTCATGCCTGCCAGATGCCTGATCACCGCAATCCACCGGTGGACCTTGGCTTCCAAGCTCGCCATGTGCTTCACCCAAGTCAGCCTGGCGTCTACCGTGACACCTAGGAAGCGATGAAAAGATGCACTCCTCAGCTGTACACCAGCAACTGAAAGAGGGAAGGGATAGATGTTCCTTCTCGTAAACGGGAGTACAACGGACTTTTCAGCCGAGATGTCCGTACCGGCCGTTGCGAGGTAGTGCTCAATAGCGTTCAAAGCGTGTTGCAGGTGCCAGTGGATGGCCGGACGTTTCCGCTAGTTCAAACTCTCTGTGCACGCAGCAGCGGGATTTGCGCCCCATGCAGTTTGACAGGGGTATTTTTTCACGGTGCGTGGCCAAGCAGGGTTTTACGCAGCGCGATGTTCACAGAAACACGCACCATGCGGGCCGGCATTTTCTCTCGTATTTACCTCCAAATCGCCACTATTTTTTTTTTACTTTGACACTCCTAATGCTAATGCATTAAAGTATGCCAAAGTCGTGCTTGTAGAGGCAAAGGTTAGCTGTTTTTCCCTTTTCTCGACGTGTCGTCGGAGAAGTAGTACATTTAGTACATCGTCATCATGTGGAGACTGCTCTGATTTAGGCTTATCTCGCACGTTCTTAAGGTTTCTTAAGTGCCCTGTGAGCTCTGAACCTGGGTTCTGACTCGCAGTCAGGACCGTGGATATGAATTTCTAATGGGCGCAGTGAGCCCTCGTTAATACGACCACCGCCGTTCCCGTGCATTTGGTCATAAAGTCAATTGTTACACTAACGAGAAACGCGCCCTCCGGACAGACCGCTACGCAGAACAAAAGCTTACTCAGTTACGATGATTTATTTTCTGAAAAAGTCCGTTACGCATGCTTACTTGGAGCAATTACCAGTAATCAAGTTTTCTAAGTGGACAATAGCACCATCAATTGCACACTCGTCACACATGTCCTTCTATTGCTAAAAAGATAACAGTCACCATCAGGCACACCATCGGCAGCGTTATCAGACGACCTCTGGGGAGACCCAGTGCGTCACTCTCGGAAAACACTCCGTGCGTCTAAGCACTTGAGTGCTTTTGCGGTTCGAAAAGCACTATGCGTAATCCAGAGATAAACAAAATCAAGAGTCACCCCAAACCTTATGGGTCTAGTTTAACGCGTGTCGGCCTCTGCATGAGATACCTGGTAGCCTCTCCTTTAGGCTAGTCTGAAGGTCAAGTTCCACGGTCAAAATAGCGAGAGGATGATATGTGTGTTTGACGGTACTCGTGACACAAATCTCGGTCATTTGTCAGATAAGCAAATTTTCATACAAACCAGGTGGATTTACATGGCGGCGAAACGGTTCTCAAGAAAAATCATCATAAAGCGAGAGTAGTAATGAATGACCACGACTATCCGGAAACGCACATCTTCGTCTGGACGCCATTAATTAGCAATTAGAGCTAATTGGGACCCCCCACATTAATCAGCACCGTCCAGGGAGCCATCACACTAATTGGGGAACGTCTATCTCGCGTCCAGACCAGTTGTGCGTTTCCGGATAATCGTGGTCATAAAAAAGAAAAAAAATAGGCAGAAAATAAAATAAAAAGATAGAAATAGAGTGGAGAGAAACAATTTATTCGAAAATCAACATTGCCGCGGCAAAGAAGCCGCTCCGCAACACCCGAGTGACCAGCGCCCGCCATGTTGGTAGTTGGCACCCAGCAGTTGCAGAGATCGACGACAGGTGGCCACTTAGTTGCAAGGCATCACACCAGATGGCGCCACCATCATAGCTCTAGACGAGAAAGACAGAGAACAAGATACTAGCGGCAGGTAAAAATGACAGCACTGCTAAACAAGTCTAGGGATGTGAGAGAAAAGGTCTAACCGCTACTGCTAAAACTGCACGGAGAAAACGGTACACATCGGGGGAAAAGGCTTACGGGGGGCGATCGCTTAGGCCTAACCACAGCGTCACAACACTATGCAGCTAACACAAGGCGGGAACCACTGGGCACACTTAGCTAAACATGCGTCAACACGAACAAAAGGCTTGCTCAACGCAAAATAAGTCTAAACATGCGAGAAAAGGCTTAACACGAGCACGGTCAAATCATTCATTGGTCACCGCTATACACGGCAAACATACGAGGAAAAAGGCTTACGGGGGGCGATCACTTAGGCCTAACCACAACGTCACAACACTACGCAGCTAACACAAGGCGGGAACCACTGGGCGCACATCGCTAAACATGCGTCAACACAAACAAAAGGCTTGCTCACCGCAACACAAGTCTAAACATGCAAGAAAAGGCTTAACACGAGCGCGGTCAAATCACTCGTTGGTCACCGCTATACACGGCAAACATACGAGGAAAAAGGCTTACGGGGGGGGGGGGCGATCGCTTAGGCCTAACCACAACGTCACAACACTACACAGCTAACACAAGGCGGGAACCACTGGGCACACATCGCTAAACATGCGTCAACACGAACAAAAGGCTTGCTCACCGCAAAACAAGTCTAAACATGCGAGAAAAGGCTTAACACGAGCGTGGTCAAATCACTCGTTGGTCACCGCTAAACACGGCAAACATACGAGAAAAGGAGCGCGTCAAATCACTCACCTTTTCCCCCGCGGCGACTGCTCATCAGCCAGGCAGAAACTGAGCGAGCGCGGGGAACACACGTCTGCTCTCTACGACAGCCAGCCAGAAACTGAGCGAGCGCGGGGAGCGCATGTCTGCTTTCCATGACAGCTAGAGAGAAACTGACTGAGGCGACGCGCAGCGGCAGCTATGGATGCGCGCGCGCCCTCTGCTCCACCCGTCCGCGCGTGCGCGCGCGCGCGCTCCTAGCGCCCTCTGCGCCGCCCGCGGGTGTTTTCGGTTTCGACTCTCTGCTGCGCGCGCACGCGCTCCTAGCGGCGACGGGTGGCTTCTGAGTTTCGGTTTCACGCTCGTTTCTTTGCGTGCGCGTTTATCTGTATAAAGGCAGCGCGCACCGCGCTCGCGTCATCACTACGTGAAGATGTTCAGCTACCACTCGCTACAAAATTGTTCCCGCACCCACGCTTCTTGGGAAGAAGTGGAGAAGGAATGTTTCAACAGCGAAAGTCCCCGCAACGAGCTCGTCATCACTGCTTTTCGCTATGTGATAGACATGGTAGGCTTTGGCAATATAGGAGAGATCTCGCCGGGGCCGCTGCAGGAGATGGTGCGTCGGATCTACGGCCGTTACAAGAACGTCAGCATAACGGTTCCGGACGGACCCCTGGGACTGATGAGCGAATTTGTGAGCTTGTCTAACGCAGAATTCAACTACATCGCTGCAGACATCGTAGACCTTCTCGCTCGTGCCATCGCTCATATTAAGCACGCCCTACGGAAGCAACGACATTTGCAAGCAGTCTACATCGCCAATTTGGTCCTTGAGTTATTGAAATACCGATTGGTTATCGACATGCAACGCATTAAACAGTCCGCATAACTTTTACGAGACTCTGTGTTTTCTTTCACTGAAACATGTTTATTGCATACATACAAAGGACTTGGTCGATAGGTGCCTGCTCTTTGTTCCACGGTCACTCGATTCACAAGGGCGCTCACGGTCTTTCTTGCCCAATGCTGTACAAGGAGGGGACCTACTGCTATACAGGAACGTAGTTTGGGCTATCGGGGAGGTTGCTGGACGGCTTTTCCTGTGCTGCATGATATGCGACGACAGCGGCTATTGGTTCCTGAAAAACAATGTCATACATAGAATACACTCTCACAGCAGAGACGGTCAACTTACATTTTGCTCCACGAAACGCCTCGCGTCGTGGATGAATGCCCCTTGTGGGCTTTCGATCAACCGTCGTAGAACCAGGGCGTCTCCTCCCCCCCACATTGCGCTGGTGGCGTCTGTACTTTGGACACCGCGCCATGTCTTATTCGACGCCATTGCAATATCGCATATGATGTCGACGATGACAACCAAACGAAAAATGAAAGAAGGTTTTAATTTAACCCGAATTTGAAATAATTCTCCCTTTAAGAACTCCTTAATTTTGCATAATCAACATGGTCTCTAATGAAATTCGTGTTATGCACGAATTCTCCCCCCCGTTTTGGAATAATCTAACGAAAAATGAAAGAAGGAGTTCAATTTTGAATAAGGCCAGATTAAAATGTTCCCCCAAATCTCCCCATTACGCCTAATCAGAATTCTCTTACCCATTCCCAATTTCGAGTGGTGGGGAAGGTACACCGCAATGCCCCATTAAGCCTAATCAGAATTCATGTTGGACATGAATTCTCGTCCCTCCCCAATTTTCAATAATGTGGGCGATGCTCCCCCCAATTTTGAACTTAGGGGAGCCTAATCGGACCTCACGTTAGGCATGAAGTCCCTCCCCCCAATTTGAAATAATTCTCCCGAGTGCACCTAGCAATAGAGAAAAAGACGCATTAATCAGACAACGATCTAAACACATACAAATGCACTTACCTCCTGCGCAAGCAGATCCAACGTTGTGGTGACATCGTCGACATCATCATCTTTAACTGTGGTCTATCCCACGCTCGCTTTTATACGCAGGATCTGTGGTTTCCTATTCTTCTATTGTATTGGGGCAGAGAGAGAGAGAGAGTCGCGTGATGCGAAAGACGATACGCATTTATTGTCAGTCGTGTTTACATGGGTTCTTCATGGTCTTCCATAAGAACCCAGGGATCCAATCTAGTAATAAAGGACCAGAATAAGGATTCTACGAACAAAAACCACAATCGAAAAACACTCACGGTATTTGACTCGCCATCCAGTGTTCAGCGAGTTCTCTCCAACCCACTGCACTCGCTCTGTTCCACTGGTGCACCAGGGAGTAGAGGAGGTGCTCCGCTTCCCCGAAGCTTAAAGGAGCAGTACCTTCTAGCGGTAAAGTCTGCTCCTCTAAGCTTCGGGGTACTCTGAAAAAGAGCTCTCCCTCTAGTCCTCGCTGCACAGCGATTTCTCGCCACTCCCTGGTGTAGCACGCCATGAGCACTTCTGTGGTAGCCGTCTCAATGTCCTCTTCGCCTACGATGGCGAACGTTTGCAAAAACGTCTCCATATCCAAGCAGGGCACATCTCCCCCCGCACCGGGGATCAGCTGGAAGAATAGCTGTACAATGTGCATCACAGTGAAACCTACAGAGGAACGTTAGGTATTAGAAAATAACTATTTCTAAGCAAGAAGAGATAGAGAAACACTTACCAAATGGTGGACGAATGTGGACCAAAAGGTCCAAAATTGTCTGGAACGTATGCAGCATTGTCTCGGCACTCTTGATTCGAGAATAGTGGACGAGGGGGGGTACAGGGGATGACCATCTTATAGTACAGGGTTCTCACGCTCGCACTAACCCCATTCACGTCATATCCATCGATTACGTAAATCCGTCACTTTGCTTCTGTGACAAGATGCCGCCCTTTGTTCCTCCAATATCGTGCGAGGAGGAGGAGGAGGAGGGGAGACACAGGGGGTTCGAGACCAGACACGTTCAAGGACTACAAAGACGGAGAGAGAGAAAGAAAGAGAGAGAGAGACGACCCGCTGTCACATCCTGTGTAACCGCCCTAATAGCACAAAACGTCGCGGAAACGTCTTTATTTGGTCAAATTAGGATAGAAGACGATCAGGACGTCAACGCGACGTCTAGAAGCCGTAATTTATAGTATGTTTATAAGACGCGCCGATTTAACGTTTATAATACGTCTTCGGCATCTCTGTTGAAGAGATATCCTAAAGGAAGACCTGCTGTAAATATCTTCCGTTCACGTTTGCAAGACGTACCAACCTTCCATTTATAATACGTCTTCGCCAACTGTGTTCAAGACGTATCTTAGATGAGGACGATTTGTGTGCACTGAATAAGTTTACTTTCGGCGGACCTACTGACTGTCTCAAACCAAAAGCAGTAGGAAACACAGGCGTTGAGTTGACGGTGAGTTAATACTCCCAGAAGTTTCCCACTTCAGTGTTGTTTGTGTGCGTAATTGAAATAAACTTAGACACCTCACCCTCCATTTTGACTCAAAGGCGAGCACGGCTATCGAGTTTACGGGAGTTTCTAAGACGAGCAATGTATAGTATCTGTTTTCCCTTTGCAAGGGAATAGACCACCTCTACGCTCTGGTTCCCCTACGTGTAACGCCGTGGAGGGAGCCTGCTGTTCTTACGGCGGGAGGACCTCTGCTAACGCGGTCTACCCGCGTCTTCGATATTGGCCAAAATGCCACGTGGCAGTGCTGCTTGCAGTTCTGCTTGGAGAAACAGAAAATGGAACGTGTGGTGACGGTGACTGAGGTTGAAAAATGAAAAATTCTCACATTCAAATTAGTGTTCTAAACATTTTTTGAACGTCTTCAAGACGGCTACAAACACGTCTTCAAGACTCGGGAAAACGTCAACTTATCCGGGGATAGAAGACGTTATGTAGATCAGATTGGAGATGTCTCCTAGATGAAAATGTGGTTGTGGCTAGACCATTCCTCGACGTTTACAAAACGTTTTGTGCTACTAAGGCGTCCCAGAGTGGGATTCGAACCCAGGATCCTTCTACACTGGGCGCGACACACTAACCACCAGTCTAATTCGTGCTGCGTGACGTTTTTCGTATTGCGGGTTTCGTGTTTACACACGTCACAACATGTTCAACCACGTCCAAACATGTTCAGACATATTCAATGATGTACGTCATAGAGAGGAAGAGAGAGGAACGAGTGTGTCCAGGGGCGACTTCGACGGTTCGCCGCCCATGTCCGAACATGCTCAAACACGTCTTAACATGTCCAAACACGTTAAATGACGTCATAGAGAGGGAGAGGAAAAGCTTTACTATAAATATCGAAGCGAACGTTCGATCGTCATTCTCGTGCCATCATGATCAGCTTGGTAGATCCTCGTAAGTAATACCCATGACGTCATCGTCGAAATGTTTGAAGAGTTTCGTTTCCAGTTTACAACACTTTTGCTGCGCGTGAAGTTGGTTTTTTTCCGCCTCACATATTTCGGGAGATTGGCAGCGCCCGCTTCTTCTGCACCAATTGCGGTGGATTGTGGTCCAAAGGTACGCTTCCTCGTTATTTTGTTAATGTTTTCTATAATCGTTCACATTTTTTCAGAGCAAAAGCATTGGACGGACCGATTGATTCGACCGTTTCTCGGCTGTCGGACGGTACCGTTCGACGTACGTTGCGAAGGACTTCGACTATTGAAGGAAGATGGAGAAGATGGACCATCAGTGTCACTCTGTGACTGAAGAAGATTGTACGTGTGTGTTTGAGATATAAAAATACGCGTTTCTCACACTCCTTTCGTTGCAGATTACGAATGGCTACTGACTGGAGATCTACCTCTGGTCCTAACCTTCAAGCCTCCTCCAAAGACCTTCTTTTTG
Source organism: Ornithodoros turicata (assembly GCF_037126465.1). Taxonomy (NCBI): domain Eukaryota; kingdom Metazoa; phylum Arthropoda; class Arachnida; order Ixodida; family Argasidae; genus Ornithodoros; species Ornithodoros turicata. Next base: position 43,654,850 of record NC_088202.1, on the reverse strand, counting down.
CGAATCGGCTATCAACTGACTACCTGTCGCTGCGGTGGACTCTGGTTAGACTCGAGCCTTCGTCCGTATTTGGGCTGTCTTCCCGGCTACGAAACCAAAGCTGGAGCCTAATTCATGTGTAACGGGAAATAAAAAAGGTTGTCTACTCTCATTCCATTTCAGTCATGACGCCCGAGCAGAGGTTTGCCACCTTTGTGCAAACGCGAATGTATCGGGACTTGCTGCGATTACGCGATTATATTCACGGCGATAGCTGCGAGGGAGACTTTCGCTCGATTCTCAAGACGATACCCTTACGTCTGTTAACCGTCAGTCGGAAGACTGCAAAGAAAATGAAGCGTTTCGTAGATTACAAGCTCGAGCTGTTGGAGAAGTATAGACGAGGAGAGACAGTCGACACGTGTCTCGTCAACGGGGGTTTCAACCGACCTATCGTCCGTCGCTACTGGCTTCTCCACACATCCCTCGACGTTACAGTGCAGACCGGCGACGACGAGCGTCGGGTCAGCACGTTGGAAGATCGTCTCGCAAGCGTCTTGTGTATGTCATGAATAAATAGACTATTTTTACGAAACGAGTTCGCTCACGAGGAGACGTTTTATTGTTTCGTCATTCTCTTCGAGGTTACAGGAAAACATGGATACACAATTGTTCAAGCTGTAGCGTTTCGACATGCGCGTTGCTACGTAGATACAAAAAAGCCAGCAGTAAGGTGAAAAAGGCGATTGAATACACTTGTCGTTATACTCGTCCACTACAGGTAAAGTCCTTCGAAGGTTTGCTTCGATGGGGGAAGTCCGTAGCTGTCGAAAAACATGGCAGACCCATCGTAGTTTTTCAGGTAGAGCACCCAGTGCTGCCCGCGCTTTCTTCGCTCTTCCGTATTGATGACTAAATAGCCAGGCTTGCGTAAAACGAAATGCCTCTCAGCATGGAGGAAGCGAGTGGGTTCAGGGACACGAGTTCCAAGATGTCGCTCTCGTACATCTTTTCTTATGGGAAGGTGACCGTACGGTCCTTGTCGACGCACATGAGCTTGGGACACTCGGAAATCAAGAGGACGGTGACCGCGTGTGGAAGGGCTTTAGCGAAGCGTAATTGCAGGCGAACGTTTCCTTTTCGCCACTCGTTCAAATGCGAAGGAGAAGAACACTTGTCCACGTCCAAGTTGAAGTAGAGAAGGAACCCGTTCGTTTTAAATCGCTCGTAGCTATACTTGAAATGTTTCTCCCCAGTTCTTGCAAGAATTTAAAGTAGGGAATTTTGACGAGGTCGTTCTGAAAGTCGTACTCGGCTCGCACTTGCTGGCCGTCCACGGAGAGCATCGAATGAGACAGGTCGTAATGACGGAATTTGTAGGGGTTCGATTGGATGTCGCCGAGAAAGTCGGACGTGGCGAGCAGGGCGACGCATAATTTGGAAGGCACCCTTTCGGGGTAAACGTTTTCAAAGTGAGCGTCCAAGCTCCCGGCACTCAAGCTCCGTACCTTGGTTTCCAATCCGCGTAACACGTAGATGGTCGGCGTGGTCTGAAGCCGCCGCTCGTATTCCAAAAATAGGGAAGGTGCCAGCATCACCTTTTTCAAGTGTAACGTCATTTCTTTAATGTCCACCTCGTAATTGTACATTTTCTTGTCTTTGGGGACCGATACGAGTTTAAATTCGTCGTTGTTTAACAGGAAAACGACGCGAATTTCGACGGCAGGTACCATCAGGCGCGGCTGTTGAAACAGGTCGGTATTGATCTGTCCGACCAGGTTAAAGTATTTTCCACCCTTCGTCGCTTCGTAACGTTGTTTCGGACCGCGAGACGAGACGTCGTAATCGTTCTTTAAATGTTCGTCGTCCTCGACATAAAGTCCAGCCGCGTGCACTGTTTCTTGAGCCATGGGCGTGGAATGAAGCACGACGTCCAAAATACTCCTGTAGGCGTACAACTCGTTGGAACTGACGAGCTTGTTGTTCGCATAAACGGTGACCGTCTTAAACATGCTGCTCAACAGGTGGTTTATTGGGAAAACGACATCTTTCTCGTCCATTTCTTCCCCGTCGTCGCGAACAATGCGCACGGTCAAAGACACGAAACTGCCGTAGAGATCCAAGTGTGCTCTTTGCAAATTTTGAATAGAAAATTCGATCACGGAATTATTTACTCCATTGACAGGATAAAAGAGTTGGTACAAAGTATCTTCCACGCCGTATTGAATGGAAGGGGGTTCGATATCATCACGTCACTCGTTAGACAGATCGGCGTCTGTATTTTTGCTTTCGTTGACGTCATGACGGAGCGCGCGCAGCGGATGCGTGACCTTCACGGCGTACCAAAGATATCTGCAGGTGCGTCCTGTGTCGGCGCCTTTTGTTGTTGTTTGCGGCGTTTCTTTCCATTGTTGTTGTTTCCAGAGCCCTCCATGGAATCCAGCACGTCTCTCCCCGTTGCTATGGCCGTCTTTTTTACTGCGCGTGATATTCCTTCGCCATCCACCAAATTCCGCGCCAAGCGCTTCAACGTTCTCTTGGCGATCGGTTTTATTTGCTGCCAGATGGGAACAATAAACTTGGATATGTTGCTCAACACACCGCCCCCTCGTTGGAAAAGGGATCCTGTGTACACGGGAATTATTTTGGGGGAATTACGGTACATATTTGAAATGCAACGTTAAATTGGTTCTGCCTTTGGACCGCAACGGCAAACGTCTTCCCGTTTCGTCCGCGAGAACGATCGTCACTGAGGGAATTTCGAATTGAGACAGGTTAAAATACTGGATGTTATCTAACGTGTAGGTGACGACGTGCTTGTCTTTCTCGTAATAAAAGGGTAGTATTTTTAATATCGGTTTTTTCCCGCTCCCCACGTACGTGGGTTCCACGATATCCGTGTAGACAATTATGTTGTGAAACGGGGGTTCCAGGAGTACCTCGACGGTGCTCGTGGCATCCTCCTCTCCCGTGAACACGATACGCGATTCGAAGCCCAAAAGCACGGCCAGGTACTCGGAAAGTCTTAAGGTGGAGGTGCCCTCGGAAAGCCAAATTTTACATTTCTGTTCGGTTCCGTCGAAGCTGAAGCGCGCGCATTCGCCTACGCGCTGGTTAATCTCATCCAGAAGTGCTTGCGGCGTCGCATAATAGCCGGGAGGCAGATGTACTTGCAAAGATCGAGGAATTTTCGTCTTGATCGTGAAAGAAAATTGGCGCGCTACGGGGAGAGAGACGCGTAGCGTTTCTCTGTGTCCCTCGACGGCTGTGAGATGTAGCAGCTTGGCAAAGGGTTCCGGTACGTGCAACCCTTTCGGCGTTTTCAGAGAGTAGACGTTATCCGCGAATTCTAGCGAGGCGTCCAGCTTGTGCGTCTGGAAATACTTGTTGAGTGTGTTCCGTAGGGACGTGGTTTCCGAATTCAAAGTGACGTCGCCGAAAGCGACAGGTGCGGCGTGCTCCAATAAGATGGAGGTGGCTTCGTGTTCGCTCAGTTTGGGAGGCTTCACTGCACGACCTGCTTCGCGGGACGCTAGCGAGGCGTCGAGCGCCTGTGCGAGCCGAGGATCCAATTCCACGGCCTTCACGTCCACGGGTAAGACGAAGTCGTATCGCGATTTATTGTACACGAAAGAAACGTTGAATTCCGAAAATGGCTTTTCCCAGATTCCTCTCGAGATCCGAGGTGACACGAAAAGTTCTCCCGGCTTCGACCGTGTCCTCGAAAGAAACCTGGATTTTCGCATCTTGCCTTTCGTACCCGATATTTAAAAAATCGTTGCTTATGCTGAGATCCATCAGACCGACTTTATAGTGGTTCGAGAGCTGAAGTGGACTATCGAAAGCTACCGTGAAGGCGTTGAGTTTATTCGAGGGAAACTTATCCATGCTGGCGTTCGAGAGCAGGTGGACGTAGATGTCTGACGTCATTTCCCAATCTTGACCACGGCGCTGCTCGGAACCCAACTGTCGTGTTCTTTGTCGTAACCGAACCAGCGAACCAAAGAGAAGCTCTGGCCGTTCACTTGCTTCTTCCACAGCACTTTCGTTACTGGCCAAGGCTGATTGGCGTCTCGAGTTACGACGAGTACCTCCTCCGGGTAGAAAGATCCGTCCACTTCCTTACCCCGGTAATCTTCCAGGTGCATGACGGGAGGGGAGGTGTCTCTCAGGCGGGAGACGGTGAAAATCTGAGGCGACCAACTCCCTTCCGAGCTCTTATGGAAACCTTTTCTGTGTAGTAGGACCCTCACCTTATCCCCCACTTTGAGCTTCTTTTTCACGGAGGGTACGACGGGCTTCCCATTTATCTTATTGAACAGCTCCAATTCGTTTTCGGGCGTGACTACGGACGGGCTGATGCCCAAAGTCCTGTGTTTGGTGTTGTTGTAGTCGCGCACGATCTTGGGAAGCGGGGAAACGAAGTGGTATTTGCCCGTTACTCTAAAATAGCGGAATATTCTGTCGCGTAAAGTGCGTATCACGCGTTCAGCCTGCGATGCTTTGATTACTGGAGAGAAGGTCGAATACATGTGTACTTTCTTTCGTGAGAGATACTCCTTGACGGTCTTGTTGCAGAATTCCTCTCCTCTGTCGCAAAAGATGTGTGTAGGTCGTTACCTCCCCGAAAAAGCCTTATCATGGCCCTTTTCATTTCGGCGGGGCGCTTCGTCTTTAGCGGGAGGGTGCGCAGAAAGCAGGAGAGGGAATCGATTGCCACGAGAATGTAGCGGTAGCCACCGTTGAATCTCTTGTATTTTGAAAAATCGGCGAGGTCCATTTGCCACACGTCGTCGATCTTGAGCGCGATGATGCGTCTCCTATTAAACTTTCTTCTGACCGGATGGTGGAGCATGTAGGTATCCAGCTTTCTGAGAATGGCGAGAGCCTTCTTTTTGCTCAAGTGACGCGCTTTTCTATAGCGTTCCACACCCCCGAAACCACCCGCTGGCTTTTCATATCCCTCCATAAGTCGTCCACACAATGGAGGCCTGCTGCTGCTGCTGCTGCTGCTGCTGTTGAGGCTCGCGAGATTTGGGCAGAGAAATCAGGCGCAATAGTTTCGAGATTTTGGGGAACCAGGAAGGTTTCTTTCCCGTCTTACGTTGCAACAAATAATTGACGAGTTCGTAAACGGAGGAGTGTCTGATGGGCTTGCCCGACACGGAGACACAACCCTCGCGACCCCAGGAAAGAACCTTCTTTAATTCCGAGACGACCCTTTCCGCTTCCTCTTCGTCCACCTCTGGAGAGAGGAGCGAATAGTCAGTCATTTGTAGCGTCGGACGCCTTGTTTTTATTGTCGTAGGGGTCAAATCCGTACTGCTTGAGTATGCGATACAGTGCTTGCAGTATGAGTTTCACTTTGACGTCGTCACTCTCCTTCGAGGAAAGAATGTTTCCGATGGAGGAGGAGGAGGTGGTCACTTCAATTCTCTTGGCCATTGACGAAAAGGTTCAACACGGCGGAAAGCAGGAGAGGAACCACCGATGAAAGAACGCCCTGTCCTCGCTGCTGAGACAGATAGCGCTTCAAACGTTGCAGATTCTTGTGAATCTTTTTGTAGGCGAGCCGTCGTAAAAAGCGTTTGTGCTTCTTCAAACGCGCGAAGGTATCTGAAGCTAGAGCCACCTTTCTGTTCAATACATTGAGGCAAATTTCGGAGAGGTGTTTCATGTCGGACGAGGACGAACGTCTCAAGACGGCGCGACGGCGCGGAGGGGGTAGAGTGGAGAGTACTTTGAGTAAAGTGAGGTGAGGGCAGAGATTCATTTCGGAGCGTAGATATATTGACGTTCGCCCGGAAAGATATTGCTTCGCAACCTGTGATCCTTGTGCGTACAGTTGTGAAGATCCACGAGTAAATATGCGTGGGGTGACGACATCGCTTGTTTATATGCGTCCAGAAAATACTCCAATCTTTTCCTGCCAAATAGCTGTTCGCCGAAATGTTCCATCTGGTGCACGCTGCGCACCGTGCGCCACAGGACGACGTAACTGGCGTTGTAAGATATTGTTCTAAAATGGCTACTGTCGAAAAAGATGTTTTGAACGAGTAAGAAGATCGACGCGTTGGCGTGGTGAGAACCCCGAATGAAAAGATCGGCCACCTCCTTCAAGGAACCGGCGTTGGCCATGTGATCGTCAACGACGATCAGCATAGCGCGCGACGTGTCCCACTCTCGCGGTAGCTCCTTGGTAAATTTTACGAAGTCCCCGAATTCGTCCTGCATGCTCGGCGAAGCATATTTCTGCACGTAGAATATTTGTGACGGAGGCTTGTCCACCACGTCGTTCAGGTTCCTCAGCACGTTAGCAACGAAAGTAGATTTGCCGCACATGGAGGGGCACTTAAGATACAGCGAAAGGGATGACGGAAACGAAAAGGTTCGGGGGAAGACATGTTGCGAGCGTACACGTTGCACGAAGAGAAAGAAGAGACTGAGACTCGAAGAGAAATGCTTTTATTTACACGTCGTCGTCGTCCTCTACATCGGAACTGCGTTCCCAATACAGATTATCCAGGCTAAAGTTGGACTTCTTTTTCGCCAGTCTGTCCGCCGCTAAGATGCGGTCGAGCATCTTCATCTCGTCCTGACACATTTCTTGATGCGCTTGCAACCATTCCAGGCGGTGGACTTGAAAGGCTTCCGCCATGATGCCGCGAATAAATTCGCGAAGTTGTTCGTTTTTTGTCTTTTCCTTGCGACGACGAGAAACGCAGGAGAATAAACCACACATGGCGTTTTCCACGTATCGGTCAGAATGATGACGCGAGCGCGGTGCGCGCTGCCTTTATACAGATAAACGCACGCAAAGAAACGAGAGTGAAACCGAAACTCAGAAGCCACCCGTCGCCGCTAGGAGAGCGCGCGCGCGCAGCAGAGAGTCGAAACCGAAAACACCCGCGGGCGGCGCAGAGGGCGCTAGGAGCGCGCGCGCGCATGCGCGGACGGGTGGAGCAGAGGGCGCGCACGCATCCATAGCTGCCGCTGCGCGTCGCCTCAGTCAGTTTCTCTCTGGCTGTCGTGGAAAGCAGACGTGCGCTCCCCGCGCTCGCTCAGTTTCTGGCTGGCTGTCGTAGAGAGCAGACGTGTGTTCCCCGCGCTCGCTCAGTTTCTGCCTGGCTGATGAGCAGTCGCCGTGGGGGAAAAGGTGAGTGATTTGACGCGCTCCTTTTCTCGTATGTTTGCCGTGTTTAGCGGTGACCAACGAGTGATTTGACCGCGCTCGTGTTAAGCCTTTTCTCGCATGTTTAGACTTGTTTTGCGGTGAGCAAGCCTTTTGTTCATGTTGACGCATGTTTAGCGATGTGTGCCCAGTGGTTCCCGCCTTGTGTTAGCTGCGTAGTGTTGTGACGTTGAGGTTAGGCCTAAGCGATCGCCCCAGTAAGCATTTTTCCTCGTATGCTTGCCGTGTTTAGCGGTGACCAACGAGTGATTTGACCGCGCTCGTGTTAAGCCTTTTCTCGCATGTTTAGACTTGTTTTGCGGTGAGCAAGCCTTTTGTTCGTGTTGACGCATGTTTAGCGATGTGTGCCCAGTGGTTCCCGCCTTGTGTTAGCTGCATAGTGTTGTGACGTTGTGGTTAGGCCTAAGCGATCGCCCCCGTGAGCCTTTTCTCCCGATGTGTACCGTTTTCTCCGTGCTGTTTTAGCAGTAGCGGTTAGACCTTTTCTCTCGCATGCCTAGACTTGTTTAACAGTGCTGTCATTTTTACCTGCCGCTAGTATCTTGTTCTCTGTCTTTCTCGTCTAGAGCTATGATGGTGGCGCCATCTGGTGTGATGCCTTGCAACTAAGTGGCTACCTGTCGTCGATCTCTGCAACTGCTGGGTGCCAACTACCAACATGGCGGGCGCTGGTCACTCGGGTGTTGCGGAGCGGCTTCTTTGCCGCGGTAACGTTGATTTTCGAATAAATTGTTTCTCTCCACTCTATTTCTATCTTTTTATTTTATTTTCTGCCTATTTTTTTCTTTTTTATGACCACGATTATCCGGAAACGCACAACTGGTCTGGACGCCAGATAGACGTTCCCCAATTAGTGTGATTAATGTGGGGGGTCCCAGTTAGCTCGACTATTCTCTAGAGATCTGGCCTAGGATTTTCCCTCTCCCTCGCGCGCCCCGCCCACCCGGAGCGCGCCAATGGGAGGACGCGTGGGCGGAGTCGACTTTCATTGCCATCTGGGGGCAGAGGTTCGAACGTAGACGTAGACGTCCTTTTCGCGTTGCTACGTCCACTGGGTCGTTCCATCCACCATGGCCCTGAGTTGGCCCGTGTTCCAGAGATGGCGCTGCTCGATCTGTGAACCTAGGGACGCGCGTTCCTTGGGACCACGAAAATGGTCGGTGATAAATACTGTGTCTGAGCGATGCTGGCGTTTGTCTGTTTGTTTGTTTTCGCTTTTAATGAACGTTTTATGATGGCGCCCAGTCGATTGACAGCGGTACGGTGCCACCAAAAGTTTAATGAAAGAAACCACCAAAACAGTAGTTTTCTGTCGTCATTAGCCAGCATTACCAAACATACGCACAGAAACGGCATGGGCGTCTCGTCAAAGTCCTTCTGTAACAACGTGTGTCATCATGTTCAGTAAAAAGGGGAAAAGAACCAGAGTCTTCCGTCGGCATTACCTAAACGTACGCACAAAAACGGCACGGGCATGGCATGTCATCAAATTCCTTTAGTAACAACACGTGTCGCATGGCGCAGTGAAGACATAAAGGGGGTATGAAAGAGAGAGGAAAAAAAAACGCAGAGGGAAACAGTCCATAATGATGCATTGTCCCGCGAAACGACAAACAAACAAAGGCGGGGCATACCTCTCACCGCCCGCGTCCGGTCCACAGCGCATCGCACAATAATCGCATGACATGCTCAATAAAAGGGAAGGCACACGCCAAAGAACGCCCTACTATCAACCAAATTCGGGGGCAACGATTCCGCGGACGTCTTATCAAGATCATTCTAACAACGCGTGTTCCATATGTTCAATAAAGCAAACAAACGCGGGCATCGCCCAAGGACGCCGATCATGAAGCATTTATTAAAAGCAAAAACAAGCCATAATAAAACGTTCATTAAAAGCAAAAACAAACAAACAAACAAACGCGGGCATCGCTCAGGGACGCCAATCATGAAGCGTTTATTAAAAGCAAAACAAGCCATCATAAAACGTCCATTAAAAGCAAAAACAAACAAACAAATGCGGGCACCGCTCAGAGACGCCGATCATGAAGCGTTTATTAAAAGCAAAAACAAGCCATCATAAAACGTTCATCAAAAGCGAAAACAAACAAACAGACAAACTCGAGCATCGCTCAGACACAGTACTTATCGCCGACCATTTTCGTGGTCCCAAGGAACGCGCGTCCCTAGGGTCACAGATCGAGCAGCGCCATCTCTGGAACACGGGCCAACTCAGGGCCATGGTGGATGGAACGACCCAGTGGACGTAGCAACGCGAAAAGGACGTCTCCGTCTACGTTCGAACCTCTGCCCCCAGATGGCAATGAAAGTCGACACCGCCCACGCGTCCTCCCATTGGCGCGCTCCGGGTGGGCGGGGCGCGCGAGGGAGAGGGAAAATCCTAGGCCAGATCTCTAGAGAATAGTCGTTAGCTCTAATTGCTAATTAATGGCGTCCAGACGAAGATGTGCGTTTCCGGCTAGTCGTGGTCATTCATTACTACTAGCGAGCATGTCAGATTAATGGGTGCCATAATAACGAGGGTTCACTCGGGATGCGAGGGCATGCCAGTAGATAGGTAGTAGATAGATGGCAGGACCCAGGCACCCCCGCCAGGGCAGCGCCACCGTCGCGTCTGCGCAGACTTTTTTTTCGCGATTGCTTTCCGCGTGCGGCAGGCGGCGCTCGGGTGGAGGGCTGCTCGTGTGCTTGCCCGTGGGCGGCGCGTGGTCGGAGGGCTGCGTGTGAGCTTACCGCCGCACATTTTTCAGCTTGGCCGACTTCTTTCTCCATTTTCCAGCCTGGGCAGACTTTCTCGTGAATTTTTTTTTTGCTCCCGATGGGTGGCGCTCGGGTGGAGGGTTGTCCGTGCTCTTATCGGCGGGCGGTGCGTGGCCGGAGGGCTGCGTGTGCGCTTACCCTCGCACATTTCTTGCCTGGACTGACTTCTTTCGCCATTTTTTCTGCGTGGGCAGACTTCACCCGCATTTTTTTTCACGGTACAACAGTAGGCGGTTTACATGCAAGCATAGACATGCAAAGGATAGCCATACACAAAAGTACAAGTCAAAATATATTTATTAAAGCCAATGCTGTAATGCCAATCTGTGAATAGGGGATATCTAGCCGCAAAGCCTGAAGTAGAAGAAACACAATACAATACACGTAATAAAGAATCTACTTCTTACAGGTATGATGCAATAGCTTTGATGAGGTATCACACATCAAACACAATATTTTTTTATTAATGGTAATCATAATGCACACAGGTTTTCAATGAATCAGAATTAAAATGGAGTAGCACATTTAATCAGAGAAGATATTCTTAATCAATACCATTACAATCAAAATTAGAAGTTTTATTATAAAAAGTCTAACATTCCAATATGTGAGCACAATAGTGAAGTTTTGATTACAAGTTCTGATAGATGTACGTAATTTCAAGCACAATAGCTAGGTTGAATATTCCAACATGACACAAATTTAATTAATCAGATTCTTCTGAAGTGGACGGTGGTCGGCACGTTGGCGGAGGGCTGTGCGTTCGTTTACTGTCGAGCATTTTTCAACCTGGGCCGACTTCTCTCGCGATTTTTTTTCCAGCACACGGTGGGTGGTCTGCGGGTGAGGGGTTGTCCAGATGCTTACCAGAGGGCTGGAGGGCTGGGCGTGCCCTTATCGTTGTGCGTTTTTCACCCTGGGCCGACTTCTTTGGCGATTTTTCCGCCTGGGCCGACTTCGTTCATAAGTTTTTTTCGATACAACAGCCGTGTGGTAGGCGGTTTACATGCAAGTAGGGACATGCGCACCGGCAACCCTACCAAGCGACGATGCCATCACACCTGCGCCGACTTCATTCACGATTTTTCCGCCTGGGCCGACTTCGTACGCAATTTTTTCAGGTGGCGCGTGAGTGGTTTACATACAAGTAACAACAAAACATCAAAACGTTTAAACGTTTTCTTAAGAAACGCGTTTTGTAACATGTTTCACAGATTAAACGTTTTCTTAAAACACGTTTAAACGTGTTCTGTTCAACAGCACGTATACATATTTAAACGTTTTCTCAGGATACGTTTAAACGTTTTCGTTCGCATAAACGTACAGCGGCACATATACATATATAAACGTTTTCTTAGGAGACGTTTAATCGTTTTCTTTCCTCCTTTAAACAGTACAGCTTACTTTCCTTGAAAGACAGTGCAGGGTATCGTTAAAGTGGCATGTTACTTTGTCCCGCTCATTTGTGACCGTCTTATGTTTAATAAAGAACAGTCACAACGCAGGGCGCATTTTATTCTATTTCTTTCTTTCTTTCTTTCTTTATTTATAGTACCCTCAGGGCCATGAGGCATTGCAGAGGGGAGAGGCAAACAAATAAGCATATAACAAAGGATAAAGCTCTGTCTTGGTGGTTAATAGAGCGTTGCCACGACCCCGTTCGCAGCGTACACTGAACTCCGCTACGTATGCACTCATGGCATTGGAATCACTGACACTCCAAAAACGGAGCTTTATCTCATTGACATCGTCCGGCAGAATTACAATTCTCCATCCCAATTTGTTCATAACGGGAGGTGGACGGCTCTTTGTGGGAATTCGCGTCAGTGCATCATGCCACAAGAGTCGTGCTCATCTCTTTTTTCCCACTCTGGCGCAAGAATGATATCATTCGGGACAGCGATTGGTTCTTAACGCGTAATTGGCAAATGTTCTGGTTTTAGAGTGAAATAGTGAGAATCAGTAGGAAAGAACAGGTTACATGCTTCAGGATAAAGTAGTCGCTCAAGGTGACGATCTTCCGCGTTGGTCTTTTCACCAAAATACTACTTGCGTAAAGAAGGTATATACGGAATTTTTAGTATAAACTACCCAAAAGATTCAAACGTCATCACCGACATTACGAGCTCCACATGTTTAAAACTGTAGTGAAACACGTCGGTTCATAATGAAATGTATGACGAAAATGAACACTGATAGGGCGGCTTAAAAGCCAAATATGAACTGAAGTAATAAGCTACTTATAAGGCAGTGAGAAACTGGCGTAGTTGGTAATTAATGATGGGAACCATGGACGCGCCAGGCATAACGGGGAGAACTTCTGTCTCTGTCCACGTAATGCCTGGCGCGTCCATTTCTCCCATTAATAAAGATAAGTTGCTTAAATAGCTATCCGTTTCGAAAGGCGTTGCGTTTCGTATTAACAAGACGTTTAAGCGCTTCACCTTGACATAACGTCCAACCGCTTCATTTTAACAAAACGCTTAAACGTTTCACATTAAAGGCACGTTTAAACATTTCGCATTCACAAAACGTTTAAACGTTTCGCATTAAACAAAACGTTTAAACGTTTCATAAGGAAACGTCTTCCAGACTATACGTGAATCTAAACGGCGTATAAAACGTTTAAACGGAAACATTTTAAACGAAAGTCGGAAAAACGTGTTAGATCCCGAGCCCTAGTTTAGATGCAAGTAGGGACACGCGGGTGAGGGGCTGTCCGAGTGCCTACCAGCGAGCCGGAGGGCTGCGTGTGCCCTTATCGTTCTGTATTTTTCACCTGGGCCGACTTCTTTGGCGATTTTTCCGCCTGGGCCGACTTCGTTCGCAATTTTTTTCAGGTGGCGCGTGAGTGGTTTACATGCAAGTAGGGACATGCACACTGTCATCCCAGCCAGGCGATGATACTGTCACTCCTGGGCCTAATTCATTCGCATTTTTTCACCCTGGGCCGACTTCATTCGTAATTTTTTCCGCTACAACAGCTGCGCAGTGGGCGGTTCACATGCAAGTATAGATATGCAAACGATAGCCATGCACAAAAATACAAGATGAAATTTATTAAAGCCAATGGTGGTAGGAACTATGTTGTGGCTCAGTGTGAAGGAGAAAAACTCAACCAAGAAAAAAGAAAGCAGAAGAAATGCAATGCACATAATAAAGAATATGGGAAGCTAAGTTCAATATTCCAACATGGCAACTAATCAATTTATTATGAAGTGAATAGCACACATGCAAGGAAATAATGAGAAACACGATCAATAGCTACCAGAGAGCCAAACCTCTGCATCATCCAAGACGTAAACAAAAGATACATGCAGGAAAATAATTGAAAAGCAATCTATCAAAACAAGAAAACTTAGAAATTTAATACCGCGACTAGCACAGAGCTAACGCTGAATAACAGAGAAACCTTTTGAACGGCGCATCATCCAAGACGTAAACAATAGATACATGCAAGGAAATAATGAGAAACACAATCAACAGCTAATAGAGAGCCAAACCTGTGCATGATCCAACACGTAAACAAGAGATATATGCAGGAAAATAATTGAAAACCAATCTATCAAAACGAGAAACATGCACAGAGCTAACGCTGAATAATAGAGAAACACTTTGAACGGCGCATCTGCCAACGTATAAACAACAGACACATGCAGGAAAATAATAGCGAAACAAGCTACCAAAACAAGAAACATTACAAATTTAATAACTTGAAATGGAAATAATCTATCTTTTGAACTATCATAAAATCATCCATGCTATAAACATCATAGACATTACCTTGACGGAGGTATCCAACACAGTACAACCAAGCCAGCTCTCTTTGCTACTAGAGCCTGGTGGGGCTCACTCTCTCTTTCCCTCTATACAGCTCAAAAGCGAAGAAACCGCACATCCTTTGTCAATCTGTTGCCCCATCCGCTTCTTCAGTAGCGCCATGGACACTGCCGAAACCATCCATCTTGTCTCACATCCCGGGGATCAAGGGGCCGAAGAGCCAAACCCCTGCTCCAGTCCTCAAGCAGGCTACTCTGGAGTGGATGGACGCTACATACGGAAACCAAACCGCTGTATATACGGGCGGTTCCTCCACTACAGGCGGCTCATCTGCGGCATTTGTAATCCCAGAGGAGTCAATTTCACGTGGGTTCCGCCTATCGCACCGCACCTCGGCCACCTCTGCGGAGTTGTATGCCATCCTGCTATTCCTAAGGTCTATTTTGGGTCACCACCCCCGCCTCTGGGTGGTTTACACAGATTCGCGGGCAGCGCTGCAGTGCATAGCCAACATGGGCATCCGTGGCTCCTTGGCTCCGGTGGTAGTGAACATCCTGACGACACTCAAGGTTTTAGAAGACAGCGGCCACCGGCTCACCCTCCAATGGGTCCCTAGCCACATTGGAATAAGAGGCAATGAGGTAGCGGATCGGGCAGCTGCTGCAGCTCACCATCGCCGCTCAGCAGTCTCAATCATACTTTCGAATGGAGATAGGCGCTCCCTCTTGTCCGCTTTGACGTCGCCCTGGGCCCATCAGGAATGGTGTCATGACATCACCCGGTGGTCGCTTCTGTATGCTGTTGACCCAACGCTTTCATTTGACATGCCAAGCGGTTTCCCTCGCCTCTTTACGTCTCTAGTGCGTCGTTTACGACTTAGCGTCGCATTCACCCCTGCACTCCGGTATAGGCTGGGCCACAGCACCACGGCGCTGTGTACAACTTGTGGTTTACAGGCAACAATCCGACACATTCTCGAAGACTGCAGCCAGTACGTACGCGTGCGACGGGCCTTTAAATCTCAACTTGAAATGCTGGATCAGAGGCCATTCAACATCTGCAAAGTTCTCGGCCCATGGAGTAACCCTGGACACCAGTGCCGTGCACTTGGCGCTCTTCTTTCCTTTCTGAGGGCCACCGGCCTCCTTCACGAACTGTAGGGGTTTCCTTCCCTCGTCATCCTTTCATGTGAACCTTTTTGGAATGGGGTAGGGTCCTGCACTCAACGCAGGGAAACATCCCACATCATCATCATCCATTCATCTATGTTGTTGTTGTTGTTGTTTGTCAATCTATGGGGTGGGGGACTCTCTTTCTCTTTCACATTCTTTCCTCCAAAGGGGAATATTCTTGGGACTGGTCAAGTTTGCACAGAGGCGAAATTTTTTATTGATCAACTATCGCAAATAGATGTTAGCATTATTCGATAATCAAGAACACAATAAGAATTCAATCAAAACAAACAGTAGCAAGCAAAATGTATGAACAGACATCAATATCACTGCAAATTGGTTTTAGACAAACATTAGCTAGCAAGCGAGACATATTATGCCACCATCGGCGGAAACAATACTCAATCAAGACGAGAAACATTGCAAATTGTATTTCAGACTATCAATCAGACTTGTTAATCACTCAAGAAATCAACAGTCACAACTAATAGATCATACGTACATAATTCTCAACTAAGTATCAATCGAGTGAACATCTGAACCAAAGAGAGAAACTCAAGTTTATCCAGTGATAGAAACAATACTCATTCGAAAACGAGAAACAAATTTAATTACATCATGCATACATTAATGTAAAAGTTTTCTACAGAGGAAATCAACACACACACATCTCAAGGATACCTTCCAAACTTGTAGAATATTTTTATTAATATCAATCGAGTGATCATCTGAAACAAAGTCAAAGCAATAATTAATTCAGGCAAACATTTTCTAAACGAGCGCGAACAACAACAACAACAACATAGATGAATGGATGATGATGATGTGGGATGTTTCCCTGCGTTGAGTGCAGGACCCTACCCCATTCCAAAAAGGTTCACATGAAAGGATGACGAGGGAAGGAAATCCCTACAGTTCGTGAAGGAGGCCGGTGGCCCTCAGAAAGGAAAGAAGAGCGCCAAGTGCACGGCACTGGTGTCCAGGGTTACTCCATGGGCCGAGAACTTTGCAGATGTTGAATGGTTGAAACGAGCGCGAATACATCACAGAAACATGTCTTTTTCGTTCAAGACCCACTAGTGGATTCGAAGTGAGAGAGGGAAGCCACTAACCATAAAGCTCCCGTACACTTTCGTTAAGATTCCATCCTCAGGCAGTATGGGTAATTATCCCACTCTCTTGGTACACAATGTAGTTGAGGGCCATAAGCTTGCTCCCCACCCAAGTCAAGTTAGGGAGGGGCGGTGTGGCCTTTTGTACACATCAGAGACAATGGAAGCACACGTGTAAATCGTTTTCCATAGTTCTCACAACTGGATATCATTAATATTCTAAACCTGATAACATAATAAATTTTTAATCAATAAAATGAGCACAGATATGACTTAATTAAGTGTAGAAGCAAACTAGAAAACAGAACAAACAAGGA
Source organism: Ornithodoros turicata (assembly GCF_037126465.1). Lineage (NCBI taxonomy): Eukaryota > Metazoa > Arthropoda > Arachnida > Ixodida > Argasidae > Ornithodoros > Ornithodoros turicata. The sequence continues at coordinate 43,638,517 of NC_088202.1, read as the reverse complement.
AGTTTCAACGAAGAGATGGACGGATTTTGTACTCGCTACCATAGGTCATGGGAGGACATGATAAAAAGCTGCTTCGAAAAAGAAGAGCAGCGAAATGATTCTATTATCACAGCATTTCAATATGTCTTAGACATGGTCGTATTCGGAGATATGGTTCAAATTACGGAATTGAAGGTGCAAGAACTTGTATGCCGAATCTACAATAGTTATAAAAATATTTGTACGTCAACATCGGAAGGGCCGCTGGGATTGATGGTGGATTTTTTTAGATTTGCTAACGAAGACTTGAAATTCACTAGATCAGATGTAATTGTAATCTTCGCGATGGGTATTGCATTAATCAAGAAAGCAATCAGATTAAATTATCATATACAAGCAGTCTATATCGCACGATTCATTACGGATTTGTTGAAATTGCACCTAACAGTTGAAATGGAAAGTACTTTAAAAAATCTTATCACGTGATATGTTCCACAAGAGTGTTTACACAATTATTTTCTTCTACCAGTTTTTGCAAGGATGTCGAATGAACAGAAGTTCAATATTGCCATACAAGGTCTGAAACTCAACGAACATATCAATTGCGGTGGACCACCGGACGATTTTCATCTAATACTCTCTTGTACGCCATTCAAGAATCTTCATACAAAGAAAGGAAACATCAATAAGAGACTGTGCAAGTTCATCGCAACAAAGTGCAAGTTGCTGAAGCAATACAAATACGGCGACAACGTATCGCCTGCATTAATCAACGCTGGATTCAAGCGCCCAATAATAAGACTAAACTATTTCATGTCTTCAGAATTCACACAGACACACACATAGAGATACGATGATCGGAATTCATCAATCAAGACAACAAACGAAAACTTCAGAGTTTGGAATAGAACAACTGTAATTTATCAAAATAAACAAGTGTATAACTGAAATAATAAATGTAATATTCGTCGTCAATGTAATGTATTCTACACATCGCATCGAAAACAGCTTATTAGTATGGTTAGATTGAACACAATGATTGCTAAGGAGACGTTTATTCCACACTATGTACAAGGATCCCCACAGGGAATCAGCGACGAACCTTTCTTGGTCGTTGCACATAGGTCATGTACACACCAATGCATCTCGTGCTTTTTGCTTTTTATCCAAATTTCGCAATTATATATCAAGGGCAACTGTCATGATGCTTTACTATGCACTCATATATACACACTTCAATTATTGCTTTTTGGTATGGGGTACCCCAACAAGTACGAATCTGGATAGGTTATTTAGTCTGCAAAAAAGATTCAGACGAATTCTGGACCGCCTCCCTTATTGCCACACAACAACTGGTCGTTTCGAAAGGAACGGTTTGGTTCCCATACACAATCTGTATAAGTACAGACGTCTCTGTTATTATAAATTGGCTGTAAAGAAATCCCTGGTTGGTGTCTTGTCAATGTTCGAACTCATAGAGCTGTCACGTCACTATGCTTGCCGCGCTCAGCAGCAATGGAACATTCCCCGTTGTAGGACGAATTACGGGGAACAGCGGGTCAGTCATCGCTTTCCGCAGTTATTAAATGAATGCCCTTTCAATCCTTTAAATATGTCCCTTACATGCTTTCGTGATTTCTGTAGTTAATTGTTTTGACCAGTAGTTATCAATGATCAATAGCAGGGGTAAAGGTGTCAAAAATACGGCTTTTTGTTTTTTCGATGTGTGCTTTTCTGTGATGGAGAACTAACTTCATTTTGGTTTCTGTAGCTATGATGATGTTTTATACTGACTTACATTTGTCTCTTTTTTTCTTTTTGACCGGATAATATGTTATGCAGTGATGCGCGTTTCCTTCGAATGTTGCAGTGTATCACCATTGCCAATTCTATGTCGCTGGGAGCTGTGAGTCCCTCAAGTCACTACAGTGACTTTTTTTCACAGCTTCCACCACAATTTTTCTTTGTGGAAATAAATTCACATTACATTACATTACAATCAAAGAGGTCTTAAGGGCAACCTCCATGGAGCGAATGTACAGCGAAAAAGCTGCGAACTTCGCTCAGCGTCAGACGCCATGGGCGACGCGTCAAAAATGTGAGCGTCCGCCGCCGATCTGCCCATGCCAGATAGTTTCGCCCAGCGTCCGCGATTCCGGAAGCGTCAACTGCAGATGAACCAATCACAGTGCTCTTCTGCTCGAATCTACGCCAGATCGCCTGCACGTGGTCGTCTGCTCTCGTGAATCATCGACATCGTCCTCTTCTTGCACTGGATGCTGTCGTCTGCTCGCTGTTTCGCCAACTGCATCGTTAGAACTTGAGGCATTCTCTGCCAAGAAACATGTTTTCCTTTCGCAGTAGTGAATATGCCTTTACGTTTACGAATATGTACGTTACTGGGCGCATCTTTTCAGACAGTTGTTGGATTTAGTGGCAAAATTTGTGACATTAAATGCACTTTTTCGAGCAACTGATTTCACTAAGCTTTCACCTTATACCCTGGCAACAGTGACATCACAGCATGACTTCCCGACGCCGTCCGCTGGTCCGCTGGTACGCTCTATACAACATCGACGTCCGAAGGATAGAATTGTAGAAGAAGAATCGCTAATTGAAATTTAGAGGCAGTAAGGAAGAAGTTGAAGGTGTTTTGCCAGCGCTGCGAATTTAGGCTTCGAACCACTACATAAATCCCCAGATATTCCTTACCTTCCTCCACGGTCAGCAACGTGCTGTCGGAGGAGGAGATGGACGACGCGCCTCGGTGCAGAAGCCCAGGAGCTCCTGTCACCCAAGGTATCGACACGAACGGGGGGCCCTGTGTGACTCACCGCAGTTCACCTGCCGGAAGGCAACCGGTGAAGCGTCTGCGGCAAGAAGATGAGAATTCTGAGGACCCATTGGAGAAGCTATCCTCAGAAGACACCGAAATAGTCGAGGAAATAGTCGAGGATGACGATCCTCGCCCTTTTGAGGTCGTGACGTATAAGAAGAATCGTCCCACTGGTATACCCATTATTTTCAAGCCTGCAGTCCATGGTCGCTCTCTACGGGAGGTCAACCCAAACCAAATCGCTGGCGACATCGTGAAACGAAGCCAAGAGAAGGTTTTGTCGCATCGCCTTACTAAAGATGGGGCGCTTGTGATCAACGCTGCGTCCGAGGGTTCAGCGAAGAGCCTTTTGTGTCTTACGGTAATTGCTGGGATCGAAGTGGAAGCCTCCGTCCCGCCATCGTATCTGAGAACAATGGGGCGGATTGACAACGTCCCCAAGTAGTACGCCGAAGACCAGCTTATAGAGTATCTTCATCCGTATGGAGTGACACATGTCAAGCGTGATTCTAACCTTTGCAGAGGGACATCCACTCCCACAGGACGTACCCTTGGGATTTACCAGTCATCCGGTACAGGAGTACATCGCTCCACCAGTACAGTGCTACAACTGTCAGCGTTTTGGTCATTATGCTCGAGACTGTCGAGGCGGTCAGCACTGCAAGATATGTTCTGGACCGCACGACTTCAAAGAATGCACATCCAAGAGAGAACCAAGGTGCGCCAACTGTGGAGGACCCCACACAGTCACATACGGGACATGCAGAGTGGCTAAAGCCGTATACGCTAATAGGACGCAGAAGCGAACGAGTGCTGCAGTTCGAGCTGTCAAGTGTGCAAATCCCGATTTCGTCCGGTTAATTGAACACCCTACGCCAATGCCTCGAACCAAATGCAACCAGACACGTCAGAATCATGATCAGGCACGTGGTTCTGGCAAAAAGAAAAGTTACGCCTCTGTTGCTGATGGAAGCAGCAGGGAAAGTTGCGAGAAACATCCGATGTCTCCAACCGCTGGTCACAGCCAGCAAGTGGCCCCGACGAGTAGTACTGCGTCGCCCCATCGACCTCGGCAGCGGCTCTCCACCAAAGCAAGTGCCCCGATAAATTTCGATGCAGTTGTTTCTTTACTCTTTGTTGCCCTGCGAGCTATTCTGCGTTCTCTGCCTTCAGCATCAGCGAATCTACAAGAAGTGCAGGCGTTGCTGTCTCTGGAGCCATTGTTCGACTTTCATTCCTCCGCGGCTCTCCTGAACGCTGGCGATGGAAAGTGAATATAAAAGGACTACCATTTTTCAGTGGAACTGTGATGGGCTAAGCTCTAAGTTGGGTGATTTCCGGAACTTCGTGTATCGGCATCGGTTTCCGGTCATTGCGCTCAGTGAACCTAACGTTGGCACGACGTCCCGACTGTCGAACTATGTCCTGTACAGTTCCCAACGAGTTTCCGGTGTTAGTCGGGCTATGTTAGCAGCCCGAAAGGACGTACCATCAGGAAACTTGAAAGTGTCCAGTGACGAGCATTTCGAACATGTATAGTGTTGTGTATTGATGAATAACCGACGGGTGACTGTCGTCAGTGTGTACATCTCCCCGAGCGTCCGTATTTCCGAAGACCAGGTTAGAGGTTTTTTATGGACCTTCCCGTACCCTTCATCGTATGTGGCGACTTTAACGCCCACAGCGTTGTCTGGGGAAGCGCCCGGTCTGACGGGCGAGGGCAGATCATCGAACGGTGCTTAGAGGAAGTCAGGGCCATATGTGTTAACGATGGATCACCCACCTTCTATAGAGGCCCAAGGTACAAGAGCTGTCTCGATGTCACCTACTGTTCTGAGGACCATGCGCAGCACCTACATTGGGCAACTAACTTGGAGTCCATGGGGAGCGATCATGCACCAGTGCTTATTTCACATTCATTAATGGCTACCCGAAGCCACAGAGTGCGGGTCACAGATTGGAAGCTATTTGAAAAAGAAGCGGATGCCACAGTCCAGCGTGCTGCCAACATCGCGGCCTTTGAGGCGCAGATATCTGCTACGGTGGACAAAGTGACAATCCTCACTTCAGTCCCAAGAGCACACCAGTCGGTGGACGTTGAGTACCAACGTCTACGGGCAATTCGAAGCCGTGCCGAGCGCCGTTTCCGTGGAACTGGCCGTATCGAAGATTACAAAGAGGCCTGTAGGGTTAAAGTCATTATCCGCAGACATCTGGGGAAGCTTTCCTCCAAGCGGTGGAAATCTTTCTGTGAAACATTAAACCCACGTGCCACTACAGGACACATGTGGCGAATTGTGAAAGGCTTAGGAGCACCGGTGAGTCAGCTTTTTCCATTCCGCGCTCTTACCGTGCATCATGGTACGTCAGAAACAGCTGCTGGGGAAGAATTTTGTGCGTTACTCCTAAAACCATCGACAGCGTCCCTAACTTCTGGGTACCAGGTGTCAACGCAAGAGGCACTTTGCGCTGTCGACTTAAACCACAATGCTGAAGATACTGCGATGGATCTTGACTTCACCCTCTCAGGAGCTGGAAACAGCCATTCAAGCGTGCAATCGCCGGTCGTCCCCGGGCCCGGATGGTGTATCGTACCAAATGATAACGCATCTTGGCCATGTGGCTCGGAATGTATTGCTTCGGTTGATGAATGACGAATGGCAAAAGGGAACTATCCCTGAGGGCTGGAAGGTATCGCGAGCAATACCTATTCTGAAGCCGGGGAAAGCACCAAGTCAAATAGACTCGTTTCGCCCAATAAGTTTGACAAGCTGCTTGTGCAAGATTATGGAACGTATTATCTTATCTCGGATTGAGTGGTATTGGGAATCTCGCAATCGTCTGCCGAAAGAGATGGCGGGGTTCCGAAGAGGAAGGTGTACAATGGATTGCGTACTGGACCTAGTATCAACAGTTGAACAGGAGCGATTGGGTGGACGATTGACTACAGCTGTGTTCCTTGACATCAAAAGGGCGTATGACACTGCAAGTCACCCTCATGTTCTGCATGGCCTCTATTCCCTCGGCATAAGGGGGCGAGCGCTGAGGTGGATTGCTAACTATTTAAGTGGCCGGGCGGTGTTCATGCGTACCAGCACAGGGGATACACAGAAACACTGAGTGACCGCAGGAGTGCCGCAGGGAGCAGTACTCAGTCCCATGCTTTTTAATGCCCTACTGGCGACACTCCCGTCCCTGTTACCACGAGGTGTACGTCTGAGTATGTATGCCGATGACTTATGTCTGTGGTCTTCCGGGAAACAGTGGCCAGCGCTTCGTACACGTCTTCAGGAGGCACTAGACAAGGTTACCATCTTCTTGTCTCAACGGGGCATGGATGTGTCGTTAGAGAAAACAGTAGTGATGCCGTTCACGAGGAAACGTTTACCGAACTTTCAGCTTCAAGTCAATGGTCAACAACTCCGAAGAGTAACACATCACAGGTTCCTTGGGGTCATCGTGGACAGATCTCTGTCCTGGTCAGCCGAAGTTCAACGCATAAAGGAGAAAGCTACATCCGTCGTTAATGTCATGCGCTACATCGCAGGCAGTCGATGGGGAGCGTCTCCGACGGCTATGCTTGGTCTGCATCATTCACTAATTCGTCAGGTGTTGGCGTACTCCCTGCCACTTCTACAAGGCCTGTGTCCCACCTCAGAATCTATCCTCGAGAGTGTGGTTGCAAGGAGCCTAAAAGTGTGATTGGGGGTTCATCGGTCAGCTTCTAACCAGCTCACAGTTGCAGAAGCGAAGGAACCTCCGGTACCAGCTCTAAGAGTTCAGGAATCACTTTGTCACTTCATCCGACTGTCAGCGCGTCATCGTCGGCACCACCTTGTTGAAGCAATTAATAAGAGAGATAATTCCACTTTTCACCAGGCCATTCTGCCATACCGAGGCATCTCACCATCATATAAACGCATTCCAGCATCGCCTTTGCCATGGTGGGGTGTTGTGCCTCTCAGAGTCAATACAGAAGTTCCAGGCCTTTCGTCGAAGAAGTCCTCACTTCCTTGCATGCAGCGACAGCTGAGCTTGGAATTGATCCAACGTCTGGATGATCGGATGATCGCACGGCGGTATATGCGGATGGCTCCACAATATCTACAGGATCCGCCTGTGCCTTCGTTGTACCAGCGTCGAATACTGCACGCAGTGCTCGACTATCGCATCGTACTTCATCGACATCAGCAGAGCTACACGCTCTTCTTCTAGCCATAGAGCATACCTCGTGCGCGCCTTCCCAGGGAAAATGGGTGATTTTCTGTGATTCTAAAGCCACTTTACAGACCCTTATGACACCGGGTACACACCACCTCTCAGCTCCTGTACTGAATGACATACTAGTAGCGCACCAAAAAGCAGTGATCGCTGGCCATGACGTGATTTTCCGGTGGATACCTGGCCACTGTGGGATCACCGGACATGATGCGGCCGATCACAACGCCAGGAAAACACCTGGAAATAGTACATTCCGCAGTGTTTACTTCACGAAGGCGGGCGCCAAGAGTGCCTTAAAGTCTCTGAGCCATAAGCTGTCAAAAGATCAATGGTTTTGTGGCGAGGCTGGATCTTCCCTTCTGCACCGGGTTGACCCCGAACTAGCCCTGGTCCTCCCAACATCCATGCTACGGCAGCTTACGTCATTGTTTCACAGGCTCCGGCTCAATGTACCATACAGTGCAAGACTCCTGTACAGGCTTGGGAAGGCGGACTCTCCTTCCAGTCTGTGGCTCAATCGAAGACATCGAACATATTATAGCAACGTGCCCAAGATACTCGTGTGTCGTGACAGACTTGTAGCCGCGTTAGGCCGGGTTGACAATCGACCCTTCGGAGTGCAGAAGGTGCTGGGCCCATGGCCAACGAGCACTCAACTGCCAGCTTTGCGAGCCGTTACACAGTTTTGAAGGGACACCAAGCTGTTGACGGGCTATGACCCTGTCTGTGGCGTTCGTCGCCGCTTCGCGACATCTCCAGTGGGTGTGGGTGGATGTGTCTGGCATTCCTTTCCTTAGGTGATCTGGGGTAGCCGGCCCTCGTGATGAGGGCTACAATCCCCATTTTTTTCTTTCAATCATCATCGTCATCATCAGAGGCATGTTACATCAACCTTTGTTTACAAAAGAGGATCACTAATATTTTGCGAAAGCTTATTTTCTGAATTAAATTGCACAGTGTATATACTTTTCAAACAGTTAGACAGTTGACAATATATGTTGAAAGGAATCTTTTATCAAATGACACGATGCAAGTCAAGAATTTTGCAAGCATGACGCGCAGGCGGAGTCTACAATTCTAATCATCGTAACACGTGGCACACAATTGCAATCAGATTTTGGGAGAATCGAATCACACAACTGTCATCAGAAATGTTTAACCACTATACTATGAAGATTAGCACTATGCATAAACACAATGAAAGATATGTAATCTTAATTATAATAAGTAAATATTCCTTTTGCAAACTTAACCAAAGCAGCACAGATCACACAAAAACATAGATCCAATTCACAAAATGTACCTGAGGTTTTCATTAGCCATACTGAAAAACTATCAGTCTTTTTCAAGCTTTTAGCTCATAATGACACGAAACGTAAACTCCACACCAAAGATCATTTTCTTGTTTAAATTTTCAAAGTCAAAACTGTACACTCTTTCTTACAATTTTTTTTTAAGATATAGATTAAAAAGCTGTCTATATAGTCACACATTGTATACAAGATATTTGATTGTGCATTAATTGCTAAAATTTATCAGATCACATCCCGGAGCAGTGGAGACTACCACACATCAGTAAGTGTTTAATTGAAATTTGAACGGGTGCCGCAGTTTACGGACTGAGTTGTAGAAAGTGGAATTTCACAATACGCAAGCATTAGCTCGCTCCATTGACACGCGAAGGTTTTAAGATTTCTTTCATGATGACAGAGAATTTAATCGGATGGATTGATATTTTCTATATACACTATAACGTAATGCGGATTCTCTATGTCGTGGATATTAAAAGTTACGATTATTTTTCGAACGAAATTTACTTAAAAATTTACTTAAAAAAAAAGAAATAGTCACCCGCGTCGACGAACCCGTTTCCGGAAGAAAACAACACGCTCGCGTGGGGTGCCGCGTTAACGCGTCAGGCGCAGAATCGCGTTCGGTTTCGGGAACGGCGTCGGAGAAACGTTGCCCGGCGGGTTGCCGAAACGTCTTCGACGATGCGGGTGACCATTTGGGTGGCAAAACGCTTATGCATGATGCGGCTGTATTGCCATCCAGGTTGGCTGTGGTTATATACTTTCTACGCACCACCTCCTTCGCGACTGTTTGGTCAGCTATATACTAAGAAAATAAAGGAAATGAATACAAAATGAAATTGTTTTCTTTTAACACTGCGTTCTACTTGCGTTCTTACACTGTTCTCCTATTTTTGAATTTTACAATCTACTAATTATTTACAAATTCCTACTCTTTTACTATTTACTTGAAGTCATGTTTAATGGCATGCCCTTTAGTGATGCGTCCTTGCGAGAGCCTACCGCGTAAAATATGGCTTGTTGGATGTTGGATTGTATTGTTTTTTACTCTTCTTTGGTGGATATTTTCCTCTCGGCGACAAGCACTTCCTCGTTCTTATTCCCCCCCTGTTTCGAGATATGCGGTTTCTCTTCCTATTTGATTTTCTCCTTTGTGGATAGATGGCGACAGCATGCTTACGATCACCACTTTGAATAGGATACCGTTGTGACTTTTTTGCTGGACTATTAATCATTCCTGGTGGCTTTTAATCGTTTACTTTAGTTTTCTTGACACAGTAAATGGTGAGTTATAGTGCATCGTACGCTATCGTCTTTGCGTACGTACTAATTGCGTACGCGTATTACTAATTTTAATCGTTAACGATCGAGAAAGACAAGAAATGAGTAGGGAGACAAAATATTTTCGATTAAGGCAGTTCTTGTTTGGGTCTATCACAATATCATAATCGCTCCATCTACGTCGCTCACTCGTCTTCAGGGTGTCTACCAACCTGGAAAACTGGAAAACAAGGAATTGTCAGGGAATTTTGATGTGATTGGAAAATTCAAGGGATTGTCAGGGAATTTAGCCAAAAAGCAGCTGGAGTCAGGGAAAATCGCAGACAAGGACCGTGATGATGCGCGGCGAATTGCGAGTGTCGACCGGTGGTTGAGCGGCGATGCCGCAGCAACGTTACCTCGTGTAGCAGTTCGCCAGTACGACAAGCACTGAGGCAGAAAAGTGGGATATCCTCACTAATACTTAATAAATGGTCTGTTTTATGAGGGAGGTGTATCGAAACATAGGAGCAGGCACCACGTTCCCTTTTGTTTTGGCAGGAATTCGCTTGAAATAGTCAGGTAAAACCTGGAAAAGTCAGGGAGTTTGAAGGCTGCAGTTTGATAGACACCTCGGTCTTATTTTACGGGGTGCTCGTTGCTTCTGCCTACCACAGCCACTGGGACTCCTGTCTGGCCCTTGAGCGTATGGATAGTTCAATGTGCTTTTTGAATGTGTTTTTGCTTTGTCGTGAAAATCACGTAAGAACCAGATTTTCTTTCTTTTTGTGTGTGTGTGTGTGGAAGTTATAGTTATTACTCATGGTAGTGCGTAACTGTTCGTCTAACACAATCCAGGTGCTAGACCTAGTTAGTCCGGGTGCCATCTGAATGGCGCGAATGCTTAACATAAGACGCAGCAGAACTGCAGTCCCGTCAGCATCTTTTTACTTCTTTTCCCTCTGCCTAGAATATTCCGCTGGGATGTCGCTCGTGTGAATACACGGTTATAGTGCTTAAAAACACAATGGGTTAATTCAGATGGCACCCGGATATTGAATAGCACCTGGATTATTTCGGACGGCACCTAACAACAACAACAACAAATAGATCATGAATATGGCCTGGGGTGATTCACCGCTGGAGAGCAGTACACTACCCCATTACACGCGAAACATGAGATGTGAGACATGAAAATGAAGTTATGTGCAAGTACAACACTTGAACTCTCCTCCACTGGCTGCGCAGCGCTACGTCACACAAAAGGGAAGTGAAGAAAGAAGCACATGAAAGAAGCGCCAATGGTCATTGAGATGCAGGGGAGGACCCTACAGCGTCTGGAGCACACCGGTAGACAAGAGGAACTCCAAGAACATCAGAAGACCTCGACGGTGTTGCACATGGCTCTGACATGGGCCAAGAATTGCAGCCAGATTGTACGTCTGTCGGTTAGCACCACTCAGCTGAGCACAGAGTTGCCGCCTCTTCGTTTCGTAGAGCTTACATTCTATTAGGACGTGCTCAATGTTCGCTACGACGCCACATTTGGAGCATAGGCTGCTGTCACAGTATCCGATCCGCTACTTGAATTGGGGAGTGAAGGCTACATTGAGACGAGGCCTGTGCACGAGGCACGTAAAATAGCGTGGTAAACGGTCTGGAACTGAGAAGGACAAAGTTGGATCCACCGAATACATGAGAGACCTGTCAGTGATGTCCCGACTCCACTGCTGGCGAGCTAGTGGCTGAATGAGCTCATTCAGAAGTGATTTCCTGTCTCCTCCTGATAACACTATTGGTACAACCGTCCAAGACTGTTGGGCAGCCGTTGCCGCTCCGTCGGCCTCTTCGTTTCCGCTCAAGCCACAGTGACCCGGGACCCACTGCAGGGATATATGATGAACCGTGATCGCTTAGACACTGAATTTGATGGAGTGTACCAGTGACGACTGGGGCGAGCGGTCCACGTATCCCCATGTTGGCTATACATTGAAGACCAGCCTTTGGATCTGAGTAAACGACCCAGGTCCGTGGATCGTCACACGATGTCTTACGCAGAAACAACAGGATAGCATATAGCTCAGCCGACGTTGATGATGTGCGGTGTGAGAGACTGTATCCATGCGACACACCGTCCGTTGGGATAACAAACGCAGACGATGAACATTCATGACTGGTGGATCCGTCAGTGAAAACTGCAGTGTTGTCAGTATATCGACCAGGGTTGCAGAATGGAATCACCCATTCCATTCCAATTCCATTGCGGGGAATGAAGATTTGTGATAATTCCATTCCTTTCAATTCCTCGGAATGAAAAGGTATGGTTAATTCCCACTCCTGGAGTAGCTTGGTAACCCCATTCCATTCCTTTAATTCCTTCATTTTCTTTTCTTAAAATCAAACAAAACCATCGCCCTTGACCGTGTGGCACCTGGACCATTACATTGCAATTCCATTCCGCCTGCGAAAAAATGCCTAATTCCATTCCCATGACAGTTTCCGCCATTACATTCCAATTCCATTCCGGGATCTGATAAATCTGGAATGATTCCGGAATCATTCCAACCCCCGGAGTGGCAACTGCGCAACCCTGATATCGACTATGCATCATATCCGCTGCAAGCTGTTTCAGAACTGATGTATATAAAGAAAATTTATTACATTAACCTGATGATATGTACAGTGCAAGCAGTAAATAACAGTGGTATATACAGTGAAGCCGGTTAATAACATACAACGAATGGCAGTGGTATATACAGAGAAACCAGTTGATAACATAGGTTGATAACTGATGTAGGCACTTGGTTTCGTTTGACGTTAAGACCAGGAATTGACAATGAGATCGATGGTAATGGAAGCGACCACGGAGGCGTCGTGAACACCACTGATTTTGCAGAAAGCACCTAGATTAAGTCAGATGGCACGCGAAATAATTCAGACGGCACTTGGATTAAAATGGGCATGAAAGCCTGCAGTATTTTCAAGGCACTTCACTTAAATGCCTCATTACATTGAAAACACTGCACTTTCGTTTGCTTTTTCTAGAACGGCAGCTCTTGACGCACATTTTATGCAGATTTTAAGGGATTGTTTAATAAGCTCCTATGAGTTCTCCGTAACTGCAGCGGACGAATTGGCCAGCGGACTAGCAGCAAATTAAGTGGTCTGTCAGACTACAGACTGTCAGAGATCAATAACACATGCATTTGTTATTGGAGCCGCTAGAAAAAAATACGTTACAAGCACGTTGGGAAATGCAGTACTTAGCCATCAGTACTTCCATGCGTATAGTCATACGAAGAACGTAATGTTTAATAAATTTCTCTGTTTGAAAAAATTGTTACAGGGATTTGTTATTGTTATCTAAACATCAGAAAAGATGTCCAATGCCCAATATGCCGTTAGCATTTCCGTATTGACATTGCAGTCCTTTAGTAATATGCGGACATATCAATCTGTTAGAAGAGAACCAACCACCCTATGTTTTGTTGGGTTCGGCAGGAAAACGCACCTAATTATCTGTGGGATCGTTTTACTGGCGTCGTATTGAGTGCCATGCGCAAAAGAGATACACTTATCTGCTCTTGTATGATGGGCTAGAATTGGGCTAGCGCTATAGCAAGTATCGCATTATTCTGTCGAAAAAAAAAAAAAACATTCAGCAACCCAATATCGTCATCCACCATTAAACCTAACCAACACGACACTTGTTGAATACGGCTTTGTTAACTGTGTATTGACCTTGTGCAAGCTTTTAGTGTCGACTAATTGCCAGAGTGTCAATCTTTTTACACCTACACTTCGCGTCAAATGCATAAACACTGTGAAAAATTAAAACCCTGTTCCGCGCATACAGTTCACGTATCCCAGCGCGAAAGGAAACTCGGGCAGCACAAAAGCCTGTCTTCGACCACACCGCACCTCCTTTGTAAACGTTTCATTTTTTCGTCTCCATTTGTTGGAAAGTCATTCGTTGCAAAGTCGTAACTGCAGTATCGGGTCTGATACCGGTCCGAGAGAAGGTTAGAAAGGGGTTGGCGTCAACCGTAAAACGACCACCCCACATTGTCTGGGAAAGTCTGGTCATGATTCACGCTTTTGCCAGTGACGCCCAGTGTGTCTTTGGGAGTTGCACTTGGGTTTTACTCGCGCTTTTCTACGGTATCTCCACACGGGGGACTCCCGCCTACCGCTCAAGGATGCCTTGTGCGCCTTTCCTGGTGGCCTTTGACACGAGTGGTGGCGGCATTTCAGCGTCGTCGTTTTCACCTAGATTTAAACGCTTGATTGATTATGGGATGCTACGTGGTTCGAACTATCCGCCTCGTTAGCAGGTTGAGAAATCTTGTACGTTTCTTTCAAAAAAAGAAAGGGACGTTTTATAAGCCAAGAGTGAGCGGGTAGCCGCAGTCGCACTTGCGGAGGGCGTCGTATGACGCCTTCACGTCAGTTTTGTAAATGAAGCTGTCTAACTTTATTGGAAGTCACTGGCTGAGGAGGACGCTTCGCCGAGCGGTAAAATCATGATTGCTTACGTTACGTGGCAGTATAATGAAGAAAAGCAAGTGGACTAGGATTTCGTATTACAAGCTACATTGCAAGTACATGTACAAGTACGTCACGTTGCAAGTACACACATTACTGAACAGCTGCCGGAGAAACGTACTGCACCCCGCCCCGGCAATACGGCGATAAGCATTCCCAGGTTTTTTTTCCAAGGGAGACAAAGTGCTTCCAGGGTGGGGGGCAAACGTGCAACCCCCCTCCCTACCACCTCTTTTTCTGGAGGCGGACGTTGCGGACTGTGCGGGTGTTCAGAGGTTCCTATTATAACATTGCAGGATAATCATGACGACCTATGACCAAAGAGCGCGCTTTTTCACAAGCGACCTTGGAGCTCCGTGGGGGGGGGGGCACGGTCCCCCCTGCCCCCCTCTCGGTACGCCCATGAATACGGCAAGCAAGTAGGTGAGACCGGGGAGAGTTGTCACAGTTCTTACTTCTGATTTCGCTGTGACGAAAGGAGTATGTTCGTCATGCTGATGAAAGCAACGCTGGATTTTAGTACGATCTCTTGGTTACACAACACTCAGAACTAAAGCTGGCTTAAAAAATAGTATATAAAAAAGCGTTTCCGCGGAGGTCGTCAGGCGTGACAGTATGCCCCACTAGCGGGGCAGTGTGTCACACGGGCTGGGGCAGGTTGTCTCAGCTGCATTCCCTCGAAATCTTTATTGTGGTGTGAACCGAATGAAATACCGTTTGCAAGTTCATGCAAAACAAACTAAACGAGCATAAAAGAACCTACTATATTGAGCCTTACATTTGCACAATGAGGACGTCTGTCTTAGCGGTACAGGATTCACGGGTGCACTGCAGGCTAGCCATTATTCCCAGTAGACCGGCATTGTAAATATAAAAAGCGGGAATAAATTATTACACGATCTCTCATATGTACCAAAAAGCTACAGAAACAGTTTTCCGCGAATATCTTTTCCGCTGTCAGTTGAAACATGTGACAACTTACCCCTCCAGAAATGGGACAACGACACCCACAATGACTTTACCTCACCAGTGGAATTAACTATGGAACGTATTCTGCCGCAAATCCGCGAAAAGATTTCCAAACAGTGAGTAAACATTACGAACACGTGCATTGTGTTGAGCTTTAGTACGCGTCGCGCAAAATTTTAAAATTGCAAGAACGGAAATTTTTACTTATTCGTCATTGAAACAAGTTTTGTGTTGTGTGCACCATGCCATACTTTCCATGACAACGAAAATTTCTTCAGTTAGTGGTTACTCGGCTGCGGGAAAATGGCTTACCTACTCATGGCTCTCTTTAAGCAGTGAGTGTGAGAACTGACCCGTGTGACAACTCTCCTAGTCTCCCCTACGCATTTGACAATTTCTTCTATGCGGCTTCCTTGAAACACTAAGACATGCCCCATACAAATGAGATCGGTTTCATATTGCTTAAACCTTTATTCAACTCATGGTCAGCTTCCCAACATGCAGTACCGCGGCTACAATGCTTGTGCCGGTAGTTCCTTCTTTGCTTCTGTACGCGCACGTATCATAGTATGAACAAGGGTATAATTTAACCTTTGCTTCCTCTTACCGACCTCGAGACGCCGCTGACGGTTGAAGACTTCCGTCTTTGCTCGAACCACCTTCCTTGTTCTCCCTCGAGCCGACCAGACGAATTTCGACGTTTCCACAGTGAGACGTGTACTCCTGCCTCGTTATTGTGACAAATACTCTTCATTTGCAACATTCACTTACTGGGCCAACCACGATCTCTTGCGACCTGCTCCAGCACCGCACTTGTGGAGTTATAAAAGCGTTCCAGATAGTGCTAAAAGTTAAAACTGAGATGAGTTAAGAACTTATTATTATTGCGACACTTATCGCCGACCGATTTATGCCTTGCTATGATACCTTAATTGCACTAAAGCACTGCATGAGCCACATTCTTAGGCCCAGGCCTGGCCCGAGCCCGACATTCCTTTGACATATACCCACCGGGGCAGGCCCTACGGCTCCATACCTAGCTCCTTCCCGGCTGAACTCCGAAGTATTTCTAGGTTTCCAGGCCCAGCCCGAGCCCTAGAAATTTATAGACTATCGGCCCAGCCCAGCCTGGCCCGGTGTAACGGGCTCTAAAAGTCGACCGTGGATAAGTAACAATGGGGTAACACATGCTCGAGCTCGACCTAGGCCCGGTAATGTCATACCCGAGCCCAGCCCGGCCCAGGGCTGCAAAAAGAACGCTTTACCCCGCCCGGCTCGTACGGTGCTCTACAAGATTACGTTAAGATGGCTGGACATACCCGGCGCCTGTCCCCCACTCCTTCCTGCTGTCCTCTCTCGATCTGTCCACATCTGTACGCCGCTTATAGCCACAGTTGCTTCGCGGCGCTAACACGGAATTTAAAAAAAACATACTGTACCCGGCGCATTTGCGCGCGGTTTGTGACGCATAACCCCTGGCGCGTTATATGTATATACGTTACAATAAGTGTCTTGAAGAGGCAGTGCGCATTACACAACGGAGCTTTTCTTCCATGAGTGGTTCCCCCCCTAAGATGTTGTCTAACTTCTCATCTTATGCTTTGATGCAGCTGCTTGATATAGTCGTGAACCGTTCGTTTAAGTTCCATGTACAGGAAAAATGAAAAATATTGACAGTGCGAGTATATAGTGGGGACTGGACAGAGGCACACAGGAAGCATTGTGCGGGCTGAACATAACAATAGTAACAAAACGAAACGGATGTTTCGACGCGGATATTTCGAGTTGTTTTAAATGTGTGTATAAATCTGTAATAAACGCGTGTATGTGTTTTGTGTGTTGCTTTCAAATGCATTTGTGAATTTCACTTATCGTGTATGTTGGGGTCTCATATTAGAATTTGTAACAACAGCTGCATGGTTGCATTCACTGCAGGCTTGTTGACTTTGCTATGGCCCACAATTTAAAAGTAACGGGAAAAGTAACGTGTTACATTTTTAATCGGCAACGTATTACATTTTTGATGAAGTAATTTGTAACGGTAAAGAATTGCTTTTCGCGCAGTAGTAACAGTAATTGTAATCAATTACTTTTTTCGAGTACCGTGTGCAACTCTGGTGCGCGTTACACAAAGGATATTTTCAAAGTCCCGCCTATTTTGGAGAATGCGCGATCGACATCAGTGTGCATTATACTCCATAAAATATGGTTGAAAAAAATACATATCTCACGGGAACTGTACTCTGTTGAGCATTATACATGATAATAATATTTACACGCGCTTTGAAAGCAAATGAACCATGCACTGTCGTCTGCTGCTATAGTGCGTTAAATCCTACTCACTTTGCACGTCCAACTACAATATTTATTTGAATGACGATTGGTGTCCTCTGCCTTTTCAAGATCCAAGTGTCCAGTGGCTGTACAGACTCCACGAGTCAATAGCTCCCTATACTTGGGTCGTGTGGACGGAACCTCTGTCTCGGTTTTATGTTAGGATGCGGTCGAAGCAATCTTGTGGGTCATGCTTGGAACGGGGCTGTTGTCAGCTTGGAAGCAAATCCCCAGCATTTCCCTATTCACCATCATTTATTTATCTGTTGTGGTAGTTGTTGGAAGCAAATTCCTTTCTAGACTCACTGTACTGTAATACTTCGTTTTATCCAAAATACAAAATTAAACAACGCGATAAAAGAGTCAAGTAGCATACCAACTGAAGGGTGCTGGCTGGCCCCATGCAGGACACTTGGACAGACACTTTAAGTATTATGAGTTGCTGCTCTCATACTCTCAGAATATCTTCTGAAATGTGGTAAAGAGACTTTATTGTTCCACTGTTCCATGTCAGGATTTCGCGGCATCTCGTGGAGGCAGACTGCTCCCGGAGGGCTGTTCCAACGAGTCTACCCACGCTGCGATAGTTTGCGGTACACGGAATGTAGCGAGGCGATGGTGCAATATGTGGCCATATTCATAACTCTTCCCACACCAGAAGAGATCATAATTTTCCTACGTAGGTTGCGTGCACAAAGGGGAAAGCAATTTGAACCGGCTCCCACGCACTGCTTTGAGCAAGCTCATTACTCTTTCACGTATGAAGGTATAGTTGCCGCTTGCCCGACGCCATCCGTCCGAGAATCCCTGAGAACTCTCAACCAATGTACACACGAGCGGCAGTTTACATATTGATTGATTGATTGATTTTAAAAGAAAAAAATGGAGACAGTTTACATATTCTTACATATTCTTACATATTCTTATCCTATAGTCAAACTACTTTAATGACCGAATGATGTAAGTTGCTTGAAATCAGGCGCATAATGCTTCTTCAACGCGAGCAATCGAAATTCGCATATCCTGTGGTAAGAAGGTGAAAGACACTGTATTCCTTTAAAAAAAATTGGGCTTATTGTGATCGAAATGCTACGCAAAACTCTTACTTTCAGATGTGAAGCCATGGCACACGGGTCGCGACTAAGGACGTGCATGGGACTGGCATCATCAACGATACGCGACTGAAATTTCATAAAGCACTTTCTGATATTTGCATTTGAAGTTATTTCCCAAGTTGTTTCCTGAACAGAAAGAATACAAAGTGCCTGCAGTTTCAAGGTCCGTGAAGATTGATCTTAACTAGATTGATTAAGATTGATTGATCGTTTATACTTTTCCGTTTTCTCAGTCCGTTTTCTTCTTTTTTCTCCTTCGAATAAACATATATCCCCCTCCCCCGTTTTCGAGGAGCGGTTGAGAGAAGCGGTGAAACAAATATCTGTAGCAATCTGTCCAAATGATCCACATGCCAGTAATTAATATCGCCAATGACGACTGCTATACTAGCCCAGACCAACGCTGCTTCACTTTGTCTGTAAGAGATTACCAGGCTCGTTAATAGATTTCAAGATGTTAATTTTTGTCACCAGAAAGTTCAACCAGAAATCAGGAAAAATTATCCCTTTTGGCGTTTAGAGCCTATTTCAGTCATTGTTAACTTCAATAAAGCTCTCAAATATTTGTATTTGTTAAAAAAATTCGGAAAATTTTGTGTTTTTCACCAAAAAATGTTGGTCCCTGCTGACTAGACCCTGCCGTTCTGGCATGCAGAAAACCGCAAAGGCATATGAGATATGCTTGAACCTGCTACAAGGATAACTGGGAGCCCAAAATCGTTTTGGTCACGACTGACGGAATTTCTTCTGAATAAAGCGCTCCTGCGTATGGCAAGGAGCTCGACCTGCCAGACGCCGGAAAGAATGCACGCGCGTGCACGCGTTACATAATGACATTTAGCTGGCGTTTCATTTCCGCGATGTCCTGGAACTTTTAAGCTGCACGGCAGACGCCCTCTAGACTCTCAGCTTCTTTCATACGAACGGTTTTTCCTGGTTGGGGGTCCTTCTGTATAGGTGTGACCAGAGATCTTGTAATGAACAGCCTCAAAACGTGACATTCCTGATGGCATTTTCTGCTGTCTACTCCAGCACATAGAGGTCAAATCGCATGTCACAGACTCTGACTCCTCGGTATGCAGTCACGAACTATGCGTTTTTCTTTGAATGAAGTTGACGTTTCTTCCTCTAATTGGGCCAGCCGTCAACACACAGTTGACGCGCTTTGTTGTGAAGTCTTCAATCGTTACACATTTGACAGCGATGTTCATCAAGGGATGGACGTAGGACTGAGTAGACACGGTCTGAGTCAGCCACACCTGTCCATCAGCTGTTAATCGGCGTTTGACAGGCAAAGCACTGCCAGTTCTTGTGTGTGAGGAAACGGCAGAATTGATGCGTGATTGACAAAAAGGTTCATGATGCCAATACCAGGACCCTATTAACGATTTGATGATTTTGCTTGCTCACCAACACGCGAAGGCTAAAAAACAGTAGATGACGTACAGGTAAAATAGTGATATCTAACCACGATCACTAGGGAAGCCTACTAAATTTCAACATGACGATAATGATAATAGATTTTAATCTTTGGTAAAGTCACTATTAATTTGTGACTTTACGTCGCGAGACAATCACGTAACTTCAGCAGGAGACACAGTTCCATCAACATATACACTGAAAAACGGCTAACAACAGTTGATGAATCTCTCTCCCTATTATTGTTTCTTCATCAACATCAACATCAACAGTTGATGATACCATCATGGGGCATTTAGCTGCGTGCAAACCGGATACATTTCAAGCCCTCATTGAATTACACCTTAACAAGTTCGTTAACAGCAGAAAACCTGTACAACCAGGTTTTGACCATTCAGGTCCCTGAAGAAAAACAAAGGAAAAAGAAAGATCGACTCGTTCTGGTTCCAGTCTGCAGGTGCACAGGTCACAGAGATCCTGCCTGCGATGTGGTTCCTGATAACTATATTGAAGGTGCATGCTCCGTATCTACAGTGTGATCTTTTCTAGCGTACAAAAATGACACGCACTTCACGGTTGCATGATGTGACACGAAGCGCAGAGTTTATGACACCAGACAGAAAAACGCAGTGATGGCTTACTGCCAACACTTGTATACAGGAACCTTAAGCACGTGATATACGTATAAGCAGCTCACTGCCATCTGCCGTACTTACATCGCATGTTGAAAGTTCCTCAGTACATTTGCTGGAAACAAGCACTTGTGCGTGTTCTTCATTCATCGTCATCATGTATTTCTCTCTCTCTCTCTCTCTCTCTCATTCTGTTGCCATGAGCTATGTGCCCCATGCCGTGTGTCATCTCCCACTTGCCCCTGCTGCGCTGTAGAAGACGATATCTCTCATCAGCTCCTCCACTGTCAGCGTCACCACCGTCATCGGGCCGTGCTCTGGCAACATCTCTCAGAGCTTGGGTGCACAAACGGACGGACAGACGTTTCTCTTGCAACACTCCTTGGCCCTGTGCAGCGAGCTAACCAGTGGAGAGTCACAAAAGCGGTGCTCCGCTTTCTGCGTGACACGGGTCTCCTGGGCTCCCTGTGAGCCTTGTGTTTCTCTCTCGACCCTGTGGGCAGTCACCACAGCGCTCCTCCGCTTTCTCCACGCAAGTCAACGCCTTCTGATTGCGTGACTGTGTGTGTGACTTTTCAGTTTTAGTTTTGTGTTCTTCCTTTCCTTCCCTTATCTCCTTTGTTTTTAACTTTTATTTTTCCCTTTTCCTTTCTTCTTTTTCTTTTCTACCCCTTTCTTTTCTTCTTTTCCTTTCCTTTTTCATTTCTTTTCTTTCCTTCTTCCCTTCTTTTCCTTTTTTTGTGTTTGGAATAGCAAGCCGACCTTCGTCTGGCCGACCTTTCCTTTCTTTTTCTTAATAAACATATCCCCCCCCCCCCCCCCCATGCCACATCACGCTGTCGTACCAACTGATTCACACTGCTGTGTTTACGGTTTCGCTTTCCGTGTTACGCCCCTGACAGGGAACCATTGCAACGGAACAACCTTCCGGATGGAACGAAGATACACGTAAGCGCTGTACGCAGCCGCAAGCGCAATAATGCTTGCAAAACAATTGATTAGGATATACGTGATTAATTAATTAATTAAACACTTGAAATTAATTAGTCCTTTTTTTAATGAGAAGGATTAGAGTCAAAATGTAAATGACAAAGTTGTAGCGAGCGACCGATACAACGATACGAAACCCGTTGGTTGCAACTTTTTGTACCTCTAACGGATCCTTTTCTTTCCGGCTCAGAAGTCTAACTCTCGGGTTTGCGAAAATCCGACTTGGAACTTGTCGCAGGAATCAATGTCAAGCCAAAATATCAATGAGAACAGTGACTAGTCTTCGTTCGATAACAGGACGCTCGAAAGCGCTGTGACCTGACGCTCCCCGCGAGTCAGCGACAGGTCCCGCGTCGGGTTTTCGGAAACGCCAAAGTTAGTCCTTGGAGGTGGAAAAAAAAAAGAGAGATCCGTTAGCGGTACAAAGTTGCAATCAACGGGTTTCGTGTCGTTTTATCGCGCGCTACAACTTTCTCGTTGACATTTTGGCTCTAATTAATACAATTTAAAAACTGACTAGTTAATTGCACTTAATTAATTACAAAACAAAAATACTCTGAATATCCTCGCACCACTGGTATGCAGTCCGTCTTTTTGGTGTGCGATGAACCATTTTTTTTAAAACGTCGGCTCATTTTTCGTGAAACACCCTGTATACATTAATTAGAAATGTCCGCAGGTGCGGTTATATCCGCGGACCGCGCGCATATAAGCGCGGCATTCTGGTTTGCGGTTAGAAATAAACCGGTTTTAAACCGCGCGGATAACACCACGCGCGTTTGTGGTGCTCGAGGACACCGCATTTTGTCTGCAAAAGGACGATCGTGAAGGACGATAAATGTAATTAATGCGGCGGAAATGCGTTAGCATTCAGCCGACCCACCCACTACCACTATCCACTTCTATCCACCCTTAACTGTTACTAACTGCATAGCCACAACAGCAGCACAAGCCTTCTTCCACGGCGGCGGCGTATTTTGGTACGCTGCTTTCGCTCTTTCTCCGTCTCGTTCGCTCGCTTTCGGCGCCGAGCAGCGGCATCCGCTGCCTGACGTTTCTTGTGTGGTTCCGCTTAGAATCCGTCTTCTTTTGGTGCCTACTTGGCATGGCACTCGTACTCTGTTCACACTCCATTGCGTACTTGAAAGGAACTTTTTCACAACGCTTTTGCGCATGCTCTGTGACCCGACGGCGCTGAAGAAGGTTCCCTACATATTCAATAGATGAGCGAATATGGCGCCGGCTCTAGAGTGTCTTGATACTTCGGCAACTTGCGCCCTCTTTGGTAGTGGTGGTGATGGTGAAAGGGCTCGCGTTGTCGGCCTCACAGAGGTGGGCAACGTCACGACTGATGCCCTGGGGGAACGTGCCTGGGCTTTCCGCTAAAATAAGGAGTCATAACGGTTACCAAGCTGTGTAGTTGTTCGTTGTGATTGTTATGTGGAAGGTTATAGATGTATTTCCGGGTCAGGTCACTTAAGTGCGCACTGTACTTTGGACTTATGGTAACAGACACAGAAGGACGAACCCGCTTTCTGCTAAAATAAGGAGTCATAACGGTTACCATGCTGTGCAGTTTGTAATAGAACCAAACAAAACCGAAACCGAAACTGGTTCTACGAACGCATAAGCGATGCGAACGGGCGGCGAACAACACTGGAAGACAGCTCAGGGTGGGGCAGACGTACCCTGGACGTCTCTGTATGATGTTGCTTTTTTTAATTAAAGTTAGTAATCCCTAACCCGACCCGTCTCTGCCATTCTGTCTCCGATGGAACCTAACATTTCAGAAGTGGGATCAACAAGTCACCAAACTGTACGTACGTTCCGATTGATTGCGACTATCTTGGACTATGCCGCCAAAAGGGAAACCTTGCACACATGAGACGGATGTGGACTCTGAAACAGACCGCAGAAGCGGCGCCGAAGGACCGACTTCGAACGTTTCACAGGTACACGACGACGTTCGAAATCCTTCAGCAACGTCGGGAGTCACATCATCTAACATGAACTTGCAAACTGTTTCGTCGCAGCCGTGCAAGCTGCGGTTCAAGCTGCTGTGAGAGAAGTCGTAAACAGCGTGAATGCAACTGAGCGCACAACGCAGGGTGATCCGGTTACCCGACACCTAGCTGCGGAAAGCGGGAGGCTCGTACCAGCGTTCAACCCAACAACAAGCACTTCACTTACAGCCGAGGAATGGATTCGGAAAGTTGATAACTTGGCAGGGGCGTACTACTGGAACGAACGGAAATGCTGTTACGCACTTCTGAAAGTTCAAGGTGTCGCAAAAACTTGGTGCGATGGGGTGCCATCGCCCTTCAACACATGTGATGAATGGAAGGAAGAACTTTGCAAAGCATTCCCCGATACCGCAAGTGCTCAGCGCAGATTTCGAGAAACGGAGTCCCGAAGGAAGATGAAAAATGAATCCCTCGAGGAACAATAAATACGACAAACTGACAAAAGCGCGACGTTGCAAGCTTGATGACCGCACCTGTGTTGAATACATTATAACAGGACTTGGTGAAGAAGACAGCATACGATCGTGTGCTGTCTTCTTCCCATGCGTTCCCAAACATGCTCGCCCCCAAGGCTCGAGCCTTGTGGGCGAGCACGTTTAACCGTCCAGAGGACCTGCTTTGTGCTTTGAAGCGCATCGAAGAAAAGCTAAACGGTATGAAGTCTACGGCTGGCCCAAAACAAGCTAATCTGCCGACGAAAAAGCGAGAAGATGTGACTGGCTCTGATGAAGCGTCGCAAACTCAGGCTTCCGATACGAAGAAAGGTCAACGGTGTCACAACTGCAATGATTTTGGCCATATTCCTTCGAAATGCCCACAACCTTCGAAGAAGCACCGATGTGGACATTGCAACAAACCTACAACACCTGCAACAAACCTGGACGTCTAACTAAGGAGTGCCCAGAGAAAGCTAGCGTTGCGAAGGGTAAAGATGTTGTTCAGCACGTCATGGAGACTCGCGGCGAGACGTCTAACGCAAAGTACTTTATGGAAGCTAATGTAAATGGGAACAGCGTTAGAGCATACCTTGATTTGGGTAGCCAGTGCGTGACACTTCGTGAAGGTGACGCCAGTCGCATGCAGCTGAAATACGAGAAGCTTAAAGGGCCTCTGACCAGAAGCTGGAGAGCTTTTTCCGCAGTGGCTATCGGTAGAATACACAAAAGCAACTTCACATAAGAAAATACATTCCTCAACACCTCGTAGTTTTCGTAAACTCGAATTTTGAACATCGCGGTTCACGCCGACGCTGGCACACCTAGCGTCAAACCAAGAAAACGTACGGATATATAGAAAACTCATCTGGTCATCCCACTGGGATGACGTCAATCGCCGTTGCAATCAGCGCGCAGAATGCCGTCACGTGATCGGGCACTACAACAACAACTTTCAGCAAGACCCAACATTTTTACCCCGATATACTGTTGTCACAATATCTGGAAATAAAAGGTATGTATATACTTCGAAATCTGCGACCTGTTTTATAACTGCGATAATCCAATTAGCGACTTCCGTGGAAAGAGGAACTAGCTACGCGGCTACGAGCTACGACCTACGACGACTTTCGGGATCCAGCGCGCTGTTTCACAGCGTTAGTGTAGCGTGTGTATTTCCAAGTTTACTTATATCTTTTGGAACAACGACCAATTTAACGGGTTACACAGATTTCATTTGACATGCCTCGGTTGTGTCGTCAAAGCGAGATTTCTCGGCGGGCATTCAGTTACGTACGCTACTGCGCGTTCAACCGCAGCGGCAGGTATGGTTGGCAGCGGATTTTGCCAATCGTATTTGAAGAATGCAGACTATGTGACGGACTCCTCAGCTTGAGCACAAAGAACCTCCGCCTGCAGCAGTCCGCAGTGCTTTCCTTGAATCTATCTTACAAGACTGTTGCATCTGGACGTGACAAGGTTAGTGTCTTCTGTATAATTTATACAGTGATTACTCTCCTTGTGAGAATTGTGTTGTGGCATGCAGATATTAGGATACCATTTACGCAACAAAGAAAAATAATGATAAAAGAAAATTGAAGGTGAAACATTTTAATTGTCACAGCAGTGTGCACCAATGTAGTTCATGACTTCCTTGGGCAAGATGTGGAACCAAATGTTGGAAATACAAGGCAGGGATCAGGTACAAGTTTTCTTCTATTTGTTTTCCTTATAATATGCAGCATACTGCACATAGTAAAGAAAGGCTCTGGATTCTAAATCAACGTAGTTGAAATCCTTAGTTTACCCCAAGCTGTACTATTGTTGTCCAATCTGGGGAAGCACGCACAGAGGGCAATTACGATAAAATTGCAGTGCACAAAAAAAAAGTAAGAAAGAAAGCCTGGTGTACGACAACCATGTCTACAGCAGCTGCAATGTGCTGGACCCTCGTTGCGAAGAGGTCCACCAGGGGTGCCACTACAATCCATCCATCCAGCCAGCCCCTCAGCTCCTTCAAGACATGCAAAATACAGTAGACAAAGTGTTCACTTGGAAATCAGACATTCACACAAAATTGCCTTGCAAATTCAGGATCTTTTAGCGCCATCCCAAACACTTGCCATTACGGTATGAAATCCAACACTGTACCACCTTACAAGGTTCCACAGCTACGGAGCAACTACAGAAACCAGCAGAAACCGTTCCTTTTCCGAACAAATTTTTTCAGCTAATTGGAAATGGCCTTCCTGTGTCCAGTTTCAAAACAGAGTTACACAAACTTGTTGAAGTCTTATTAGAGACAGACCACTCTGTTATGTGTGTGTGTGTGTGTGTGTGTGTGTGTGTGTGTGTGTGTGTGTGTGTGTGTGTGTGTGTGTGTGTGTGTGTGTGTGTGTGTGTGTGTGTGTGTGTGTGTGTGTGTGTGAATGAGATGCTCGTAGTGGTAGCATCTCAGTTATCACCCACTGTATTGGTGCTCGGCACCTCATCAGGCTGATGCCTTTCGTGCCTGGTAGCCTCATTTAATTTTCTATGAAATGAGATCCTCATAAATTTATATCGCTTTTTTTTAACAATGTTAGGGTGATGACTTCATGGAAGTGGAAGGAACAGGAGAGGAAGACATCTGCAATGGTCATGACAGTTATCCGTCAGGTATGGGACCAATTTCTTTTATAAATGTGATGTTCCTAGGAAGTGAGGTTCCTAGAATAACTAAATAGGCTCTCCAGATGTGCCCATCGAGCAGGCAGGTCGTATACTTCTACGAGCATTTTCTTTTTGTGTGTATGAACACCCCTGGAGTGACAGCGGCCGTTTGAAAGAATGGACAGCACAACATTGTTTGAGCGCCCCCACCCAGAGCTAGGTCAACTGTTGACGAACCAACGTCTAGCACGAAGATATAGTGCGGAGAAAACTCTTTTTAGCAATTTCCCTGTTTTTCCGACTCTACCCAAAGGAGGGATAAGCCGTGGCCTGCGAAGGCTAGCAGGGCACGTAAACTGAAGCGACAGATGGGAAGAGCGAAGGCGATCACGACTTCACACAAAACCGCCGATTCCAGGAAGCCGTTTCATTACTTGGCCGGCTTTTCCCTGAGCAAGGGATTTACTGGTGTTGGCCTCGTTCCTTCCACAAACTACCCCAAAGGTACCTCTATCTCGCGTGCTGTCGTTCCCACCGGGAGCGGTCATCACATAAATGTGGTATATAGCGTGAAGTTGTTACTAAAAAAAAAAAGTTTTTTGTTCCCTTTAAAGGAATCTACAGGTGGTGAGCACGCGTAAGGACTTGGCATATCTCAATACAACTTAGACCTGCCTGTTGCACATGAGATGTGTGACTCTACTTACACGCACAAGCTTCTGCAGGTTTGATGCATGTATATTTTGAAACATGAAAGACAGAGTGCTAAAAATATATCTGAGGTGAAAAATTGAGCAGTTCATTACAGTAATTCTATGGATTTATTTTCAGCATTTTGGGAAATATATAGCGATGGCAAGATCCCCTGTGTTGTACTTCCAGACCATCTGCTATTGGAGTTTCATGTTCTAGTTATTATATATAATTGCTGTTTGAGGCTATTACATATTTATTATGCATATTATGCACACTATCATCATCATCCATTCATCTATGTTGTTGTTGTTGTTGTTTGTGCCTGTGAGTTCCTGCAAATGTGCTCTGCAGTGATCATACTGGACAGAGAGCTATGCCTGTATAATAACAGTGACTAATGTTCTCCTGCCCACGAACCTATTCCTAGGGTACATCCGCACCCTTGGAAGTCACTGGAGAGGCGTGTTAGCTTAGCTCAGTTGGTAAGTGCCCTGGATCGGTAATACAGAAGATGTGGGTTCAAGTCCTGCTACTTGCTAACCTTTCCAGTGACTGCCTTTCATCATTCATTTCTTAGGCACTTGATGCTTTGTATGTATTTGTCCTTTCTATGTGTTCCAGTCTCAGAACATCAACTGTCATGTTCAAAAGAAATGGAATATGCCTCTGCAAGCTGGAACCCATGCCAACATCTCTTAATCGACAAAGTAGAATTTGTACAGAACCGCATGGTTTGTTGCTCGTGATTATCATCCTTTTTCCAGCGTCTCAGCCATTAAAGCCCAACTCTTTCTTACTCCTTTGATTACCAGATTACACTCCCTGTAAGGGGTACTTCCACCTAGTATCTTGGGTATTTAAAGCATGTAGTATAGTTACTATGGGAAAGGCTTTGCGTATCCTGTTCACCGCGCAGACTGGTATAACGATTCTCTTGTTTTTTCCAAGTTTGTGCGACACCCATCTCACGAACCGTTGGTATGTAGTGTATCTATTTCCTGTATGAGACACACAAGCTTTGAAGAAAGCTAAAGCTAGTAGGACGCAGAGTATTAATTTAGCTGCACTCTTTCTGAATAAGTGACGAACAATAACGAAAAGTTCTGAATAACTATTTTGTATTGAAACCAACCAGCATGATTGTGCATGAGACACGCTTCTTACTTGTGAATATGAGCGCTAGCTTCGTGCTGCCCTCGAAGTTCTAAATATGCTCCTTGCTCTAAGCTCTATATATGCACGTAGCAGGTGCCTCTCAGATGCTGAAAGGTAGCTGAAAAGCTGACTTTTTGACTCCGCTGTGCTTCCACGTCTATATTGAAAAAGCACCCATAGGGAAGTTGCAGAAACCACCTGAACGTCCGGTGGGGACCTTCCACCAATAAACGTCGCGGGCGTTTGACGTCATACACATGGGAAAACCACTGCATTATAGCTAGAGTTTTGCGCTGATCGCACGAGTTGAGGCCAGAAATCGAAACCGCTTTTCGGGTCCTTGTTTGGAATAGTTGGCGGCTCCGCAGAGACGAAACGTTTCCGTTGTAACTTGGAGGCACCATGTAGGTTCGTTATCCATACAAGCAAAGACATTGACCAGGTACTGGTCAGAGACCCTTTATCAAGCCATATACGATCAACGGTTACGGCTACGGATCTTGCCTCTCGGGGAAACACGCGTCTCCCTTGAAGTAGACCAGGCAACTGCAGAAGTAGATTTATTTATTTATTTATTTATCGATCATACCCTACTGCTCCACATCAGTGTACGTAGGGGAGAGTGCAGTACACGACATCACAAAAATACAATAACACGTAGTACGCATTGAGCCAAAAAGAATGTATGGCGTGATAACACATGTGTGTAACCAAAGTGTGAACCGTTACTCCGAAAAAAAAAGAGACAAGTTTTTGTGAAAACAGAGTCGCTGAGTTTGAAAGGACAAGGTCACGTGGAAGGCTGTTCCAATGTGGTATTGAGCGAACAAAAAATGAGTTTTGAGACACGGAGGTGCGAAAACGATATGGTTCAATTTTACATTCGTGATCTAACCGATCGGAAAAGAAGTTTGGGGGCATCAGAAAAAGATCACGCGAAATAGCGATGGTACCATAATAAATATCATAAAATAATCTGAGATTTGCTATCCTACGACGAGTTTCTAACGTGGTCCAACCCAGCACGGACTGTTGTTGCAAAACTCGCAGCCTCGTTAATTGGCGCGAAGCACAGAAGCAAGAAGCGTCTTTACCAGTTGGGGTCTGGGTTAGAACTGTCTTTATTTACAAAGCGAAAAGACTGTACAAAGAGGGAGAGGACTGAAACTCGATACACGTATATACAATACACGGCGTTACAGTGAGGAGCGAGCGTGGGGGATCGTCCCGAAACGGTCGGCCATAAATTGTCCACTGTCACTGTCCGCTCCTCCGTTCGCGTTGAGTCCGTGTTCTGTTACATCCTCCCGGCCGGCAAAATGGGGTGTTGGAGTTAAGAACCCCTGCATTCCAATAGATACATATGTTGTGCTGCACGGCGCAATAGGGCGCCACCTGGCAAACGCAGGGTACACGAACATATATGGCCGTCCCTTCCAGCGTGATGAAAAGTGCCGTCTTCCCTTGAGTCGCCGACCAAGAGACGATGTCTTGTACTTGTTTCTAGAATTTTCACGAACCACCATAATGACGTTAAGATGTGCCTCATGTTGAGCCCGTTTTTTCCAATACTCAGACGTGTCCAAAGGCCCTCGTCTCCTGTAGCCGGCTGCGTTGCGGCAGTTCGACGTGAATCTTCGAACCCATGCGGTGACACGGATGAGCCTTTGTGGCTTGCTGGCTCGTTCGTTTCCTAGAAGAGATGCTTTCCCAGGGATGAGGTGGACAGCCACTGGCTTCGCGATCTGTCGTTCCTCTTCGATTGCCTTGCAAATCGCCTCGGATGTTGCGTCGTCCGTTTACAAAGTCTCAGGTGAAAATTTGATCTGCGTTGACGCAAGCCGTTCCGGTCCCCTGAGCCACAGATTACTGTGAGATATGTTCTCGATTGTTGTAAAGCGCGTTAGCACGTCAGCTGGGGTTTGTGGATCCGAGCAATATGACCAGCTCTGGCTGTCATGAGGTCTCTCGTGTCGTTCATTACATGGTAGGGACACAATGTAACGGTCTTCGTTGCGTTTGAGGCTATCTGTGAAATGCCTCATTACTTCAGCACCAATTTCAGTTGGAGATTTAGGGTCGTCTGTGACAGCGATAGCGTCTAGATCATCAAACCTTGTTAGGCACGTTTCAGCTGTGTCCACGCTAAGCACACAAATGACAAGATTGGCGTTTTGCCGCACGGCAGCTCCTGTAGATAATGGGCCCTGGAATGTCCATCCAAATGTAGTTTCGATGGCTGCTAGGCTGTCATTCGTTTGAGATTTTCGCACATGGCCGGTAAGTAGTTTCCACATTTGATCTGAGCCGAGGAGGAAGCTAATGCCGTGGATCGTTGGACAAGCTGATGGTAAAATCTGATCGGCCAGGAAACCTCCGTCGCCGTGAACTTCTTTCACAAGTTCGTTCTCCATAGCTGTTTGAATCAGATCATTGCATATGAACGGTATGGCTATGGCTTCAAGTGTTACTTCGGCCAGTGTGTGTTGGCTTTTCATGCACACTTTGACAACGTTGTATTTTTTGCTGTTTGCAGTTTTGGAGTTGGCAAATGTGTTCAGACGTAGCGTTATCGTACCAATTACGTCCAGCTTGAGTAGTTTAGCGACGTCTTCACGAATGAAGGTTCTCTGGCTGCCTCCATCGATAACTCCGCGGAAGTAGACACTTCTGTCTTCGTGGACACCAAATGCCCTAAATGTTTGGAGCATGACTTCGTTTCCGTTTGTCGGTGTAGCCATGTTTGCTGATAGCACGTTAGCTTCCGCGGTACTCTTTGTGTCACCTGCAGAATCTTCGTTATTGTCAGTTGATTTTGTCCAAGTTGGGTCACATAGGGAAGTCGCGTGTCTCCCGTGGCAGGTAGCACAAACAATTCCGGAACGACATTCGCGTGATCGGTGGCCGGTTTTTGTGCACCTGAAGCATCGCTGTTCCTTTGCTAACTTCCTTTTGCGTTCTTCTAACGGCATTGCACTGTTACACTTCATTGTCATGTGAGTTCCGGATTTGCAGAAGACACATGCTTCTGTTCTTTTCCCAGTGGCGTTGTAGAGCACATGCGATGACGGTGGACGAGCTTTGTGAGCGTCTTTACTGCGTCCGTAATTACTGTCCTGCCCTTTATCTGTCATGCTGACACCTTCCATGCTCTCGATTTCGATTCTGATGAAGTTGAGGATATTTTTTAGCTCACCGGATGTGTTTCCCTCAGGTTCCGAGGATGTCTCCGTGCTGTCTGAACTGCCCCTTGCGTCATACAAAAGAAGTCTCTTCTTTTGGCGTTGATAGTCCAGTGCCAGGTCTGTAGGCAAGCTCGAGAGAAGGATCTCACACATCATCGATGCGTAGCTTTCGCTTGCTACACCCAGCGCCTTCAATCCTCGGACATGCGTTTGAACATGGTCGTACAGCCTGCGAAGCCCGTACACATCACGTGATGATTTGATGTGCGGGAGTGTTCGAAGCCTTGACAAATGTTCCCTTTCGATGCGTTTTTTGTCACCAAAACGTTCTGTCAGCACCTCGGTGGCATCTGTATAACACTCCTCCGTTGCTTGGAGACCAGAAATTGCGGTAGCTGCAGGTCCATCCAGCAAGGACCGTAGGTAATAGAATTTTTCTGCTTTGGAAAGTGAGGTGTTATCATGGATTGCTCCTTTAAACTGCTCCCAGAAGGTTCCCCACATTGACAGCTCGCCGCGGAACCTCACCAGTTGCAACTTGGGAAGTCGGATGCCATTGGAGTTTGATTTCTCGTTGACTTGTGGCGACGACTCACTCACTTGAGCAGACGTTGTTGCGACTGGTGTAACAAGTGCGGATATCTTGGTTCGTAAGTTAGCCATGGCACTCACTGCGTTGTCTTCGTATTCCAGCGCTGTATCCAGTTCGGATTCGATGTCATCGTCCTTTAGGTACTGTTCGAACTCGTTATTTAGTTGTTTGAGCTCTTCGTTGCTGACCCGCAGTCGTTCTAGAAGACTCTCAAGTAACATCCGGTCCGTCGATTCGTTAGCGATAGCCGTAGATGCTTCGCCGATGAGTTTCGTCACCTGACGTCTTCTGGATGCACGCTTCTGCTTTGCTCGTTCCATAACTGCAAGATTGCTCGTTGAGGTCCGGAGAAAATCTCCTCCCGGGTTTCGGCACCAGAAATGTGTTGCAAAACTCGCAGCCTCGTTAATTGGCGCGAAGCACAGAAGCAAGAAGCGTCTTTACCAGTTGGGGTCTGGGTTAGAACTGTCTTTATTTACAAAGCGAAAAGACTGTACAAAGAGGGAGAGGACTGAAACTCGATACACGTATATACAATACACGGCGTTACAGTGAGGAGCGAGCGTGGGGGATCGTCCCGAAACGGTCGGCCATAAATTGTCCACTGTCCCTGTCCGCTCCTCCGTTCGCGTTGAGTCCGTGTTCTGTTACAACTGTAAACTAGAGGCCCTAACATAAGGCGAGTAGTTGCCTGTTACCCACCTAACGGCTCGTTTTTGGATCTTCTCAAGTTTCTTCTTGAGACCTATTTCCATTGGGTCCCAAACCACACTACAATATTCCAGAAGGAGTCCTACTAGCCTTATTACTAATATAATCTATGTGCCTGTCCCACTTGAGGTTTCTACTAAGTACAACCCCTAGGTATCGATATTCTTCGACCGTTTCTAATGCTTCGCCATTTAGCTTGTAATCGAAGGTGTACTTGTTAATCGAAAATGCAACGCACTTACATTTTTTAGCATAGCGCAGAGGACACGCGTAGCGCAGCGCGCAGCGGCGTAGCGCAGAGGACACGCCAGACTCTCACTGGCTTCATAACTAAGGACACTATACCGCCGGAAGCCCCCTGGTCTCTCCCGGTACCGCCCACGTTTGTACGCCTCCCAAACCTTCTGCAACGAAGAGATCAGGTCCCCCCTCAAGTCCTCCGAGCCCATTTTCATGCTCTGGTAGACGAGAAGTTTTCTACGTTTACGGCAGCATATACTGATGGCGCATCCCGAAACAACAAGTCCGCCTCAGCCTTCGTCATTCCATCCGAAGGCGTCGTGCACGGAAGACGCCTTTCACATCCAACCTCCTCCACAGCTGCGGAACTCTATGCCATCCTTTTCTTTCTACAACACATCGCTGATTTTCCACCCCGGGAATGGGCAGTCTTTACAGACTCCAAATCTGCACTTCAAACAATTGAAACTTCCGGCATACGAGGCCCATCCGCACCCCTAGTCACCGACGTGTTAATGGCTTACCACACTATCCACGCCGCAGGCCACAGGCTCGTTCTCCAGTGGGTTCCAGCCCATTGTGGTGTCGTGGGGAACGAGCAGGCCGACAGCGCCGCAGAAGCAGCACTCTCGTCTCGGAACCGGACCCGTATTGTTCTGCTCAGAGGAGACCGCCGTTCAATTCTGCGACGTCTAGTGACACCCCTGGCTTCCCGCCAACGGACAACCGACATTCTTCCCCCCTCTATGTTGAACAGAGTTGATCCCATGCTCGCTTTCCGCATGCCACGAAACACATCTCGTCAGGATGCTGCATTAATCCACCGCATGCGCCTCGATGTGGCCTTTACAGCTCAGTGGCGTTACCGCTTGAGACAAATTGATTCTCCCACCTGTTGCCACTGTGGTGCTCTTGAGGATCTGGAGCACATTCTTCTTCATTGCCCTCACTACGAACCTTCCCGAATCACACTCTCCGAGTCTCTTCGTCAGCTGGACTCTCGCCCTTTCTCCCTACCGAAATTGCTTGGTCCCTGGCCCAATCCAGCCCAGCAACGCTCTGCGCTCAAAGCTCTTCTGACATTTCTGGACACCATCGGACTTCGATCGTTATTGTAAAGGGGCTCGTTATTTTATTCCCCCCATTCCACCAAGCACTGTGGTAGAGTATCGCCTTTTGCGATGAAACTCCCCACTCTCCTAGGCCGAAAATAAAGTTGTTGTTGTTAGCATTTAAGGTCATACCCCAAACTTGACACCACTTTTCAATTTTAGTCAGATCCTTTTGAAGTTCGTCGGTATCACTAGTTGTTTTAATTGTCCTATAAACAACACAGTCATCTGCAAATAGCTTAATATTTGAATCAACTATATCAACGAGGTCGTTTATAAAGATTAAAAACAAAAGTGGGCCCAATACGGATCTCTGCGGGACACCTGATGTGACAGTAGCTGGTGGTGACTGAGTGCCATTTAGTACTACACACTGTGTCCGATTTTTGATATAATCTTGCAACCAGTCCAGTACTAGAGGATCCAAGTTCAGGAGACTTAACTTATATAACAAGAGGCTATGGTCAACGGTATCAAACGCTTTTTTAAAGTCCAAGAAAACGCAATCTGTTCGAAACTGGTTGTCAAAATTTAAAGTAAGATCGTGATAGAAGCAGACGAGTTGTGTAGTACATGAAAGATTCTTACGAAAACCATGCTGGGACGGGGAGAGAAACTCGTTTCGGGATAGGTGCATCATAACATTTGAGTAAATTATATGTTCCAAAATTTTGCCGCATATACTCAGAAGAGAAACCGGTCTATAATTTTCAGCGCATGTTTTATCACCTGATTTGAAGATCGGAACCACATTAGCAAACTTCCATTCCTGTGGTACCCTTCCTGTCACTATTGACCGGCCAAAAAGTACGAAAAGATATTCACTTATAGTGGAACCACAAGCCTTTATGACAATAGCTGGAATACCATCTGGTCCTTGACTTTTCTTAACATTTAAATTGCAGACCTGATTTAAAATACCTGATTTAGATAGTCTGATCGGAGGCATCGAACATTCCAACGACACATTCAATGCAGGATAGCTGGATGGAACAGTACTATTGCTGAATACTGACTTAAAATAATCATTCAGTATTCGAGCTTTGTCAGCATCCTTTGTTGCAATACTTCCATTACTCTTAATAACTGGAATACCCACTTTGGTCTTATTAACAGACTTAACATATTTCCACAATTCCTTGGAACTCCCTCTCACCCTGATGTTCAGCTTGGAAAAATAAAATCGTTTTTCTTTTCTAACAGACTTACATAGACGTTTGGATAAGGCCTTAATCTTTTCATAGTTAGCCTCAGTTTTGTGCCTTAGATAACTAGAAAAAGCTCTTGCATTTTGCCTGATCAATTGCCTTATGATTTTCGTAAAATAAGGCTTATCGCACTTTCTTTTTTGCTTTACTTGGGAAAAAGGAATATGAGCATGTATTAAGAAAAACAGCATTGTCTTGAATTTGTGCCACAGGGTGTCAACGTCAGTTAATTCGCTTAGTGTCCTAAACTCATCAAGGCGGTCCTCAAGTTCTCTGTTTATCGCAGTGAAGTCACCCCTACTATATATAAACACTTTCCTTGCATTTTGTCTATTTTCAACCTTGTTTGGAGTGGACACATTGGAAAACACACAGCTGTGATCGGAAATACCCGGGAGGCCCGCGGTACGCGAAAGAACTTCAGCTTGGTTGCACAACAATAAATCTAGGATATTTGAACCACGAGTAGGAGAAAGGACATATTGCCGAAAGGAACAAGAAGTCAGCATGTCACCAAACGCCAGATAGACCGTTGAATCCTTTAACCTGTTGTGCCCTGTGGTTTCCCACCTAAAATCAGGAAGGTTAAAATCACTAGCGATTATAATAATGTCATCGGATATTAGGGACACCTGGTCGTGTAACTTCGTTATCGAAAGTTC
The DNA here is from genome assembly GCF_037126465.1 of Ornithodoros turicata. NCBI lineage: Eukaryota > Metazoa > Arthropoda > Arachnida > Ixodida > Argasidae > Ornithodoros > Ornithodoros turicata. The sequence continues at coordinate 43,602,233 of NC_088202.1, read as the reverse complement.
GTTACTATTCGGCGGGCGATAAAAAGAAAATACTGCAATAGTTGTTCCCCCCAGCATCAAGCGGCACCAAACAGATTCACAAAGCCCTGAACGCAACGGTATATTTACAGCGCTTATTGAACTACGTACACAAATAAAGACACCTCCACCATGACTGTTTCTATCATTTCTAAAAACAGTATAGCACAAAGGAAACACCTCTGTGTCATTTACACTATCATCTAGCCATGATTCATTACCAACAATTACATCAGGACACGTTACAGACAAGAGAGCATAGAAATCGTCTGTTTTATTTTTTAGGCTTCTTGCATTCAAACTTAGTAATGATAAGCTATAATCCTTCCGTAACCTTCTCCGACTTAGCTATACTGACTCGGTAGTCTGTTTTGAACGTTTCTTGTTAGCTACTGAGCGTGTGGTAGATCCAACTGTCAACGCCGTCTACAACGCTCCTTGAACACAATCTCCAACTATCTTGCCGACCGCGGCCTAGCCATCTCACCCGCCAAAACTGTCGCCATGGCCTTTTCGCGGAGATCGTTCCACAAATACCCACTCTTCATCGACGGTTCGCCCTTAACCTTTGTGAAAACCTGCCGTTATCTGGGCTTCACAATCGACCAAGGCCTGACATGGTCATCTCACGTGAAGGCGCTTGCCACGAAAGCCTCCAGCCAGGTCAATGTCCTCAAACGTATCGCATGTGCGTCCTGGGGCCCGTGTTGCCAGGACCTCCACCGAGTTCATACGGCTCTTGTTTTGGGCACACTGCGATACAGCCTCCCGATCCTTCATGACCTCAGCTGCACACGAGAGCAGGAGCTCCTGAACGTCCAAGCCCGCAGTCTCCGTGTTTGCCTTGGTGTCCCTCGAACAACGGAGACATATTCCGTACTCGCCGAAGCTCATGAGCACCCTATACCCATTCTGCGGGACTCAGCCACCCTTCGCGTCTACGCCCGCTGCCTGACGCAACCCTCTCATCCTCTTCGCCGCATTGCTGTGAGCTGCCCTGCATCCGCTTTTGCCAAAGCAGTTGCCCGCTTACGAGACTGTCTCCCGTCCTCGACACCTGCCACTACCTTTGCGCCGGCAATGTGGACCTTAAAACGGCCTCCCATTCACGCCACTATACCAGACTTTCCCCGAAAACAGGCAATCAGCCCTGTGGTAGCCCAACAACTCGCTTTGGCCCATCTCACCTCTACCCATCCCCATTGCCGACAAATCTTCACCGCTGCTTCCGTAATGTCTGACGCAGCGGGCGTGGCCTTTTACGTTGCCGATACAGACCATGAACAGGTCTACAAACTGCCCTACCCCATGTCGTCCACCGAGGCTGAACTGTTCGCCATTCTTACTGCCCTAGAATATATAACTGACTTGCCACCTGGGAAATGGGTCGTCCTCACAGACAGCAAGGCGTCTCTCCTCCGCTTGATGTCGGCCCGCTCCAACCTCATACAGGGTATACCCAGCTTGATCATTCAGAGGTATAACGGACTCCGTGCCAATGGTCATGCTTTGTCCCCTCAGTGGGTGCCCGGTCATGTGGGCCTGACCGGTAACACACGCGCAGACGCGGCTGCTAGACGAGCCGCCGCAGCTGTTACCCCTGCCCCTGCACGTCCACCACTTACACTTTCGGCTTGCCATTTAGCTATTCGCCGCCGGTGTGCAACCCGTGCCCAAGCATTTAGATCACAAGCCGTCGCCTACAACAGTCACGTGCAGTCCATCGACCCCTCGGTTAGCTTTTTCATTGCGTGTCGCTGCAGTCGTCAGGACGAATCATTGCTGCACCGCCTCCGTCTCAACGTTGCCCGCACCCCATTGCTCCTGTACAAAATGGGCCAATCCAGCTCCCCCTTGTGCTCCAGCTGTGGCGAGGTGGGCGACATTGCTCATTGTCTTCTGCACTGCCAGCAGCACATCCCGCAACGGCAAGCCCTCCATCGCCGTCTAATACAGCTGGGCTACAACACACTATCCATGGCCACCCTCCTCGGTCCCGTCCCTCGGCCTACTCAGTGGGCCATCACCACAGCCCTGCTCCGCTTCTTAAATGACTCTGGCCTTGCGTCTGCCCTCTGACTGGACGTTCTTCGAACTTTCCTTCGTGCCTGTGCTGCACTGCACTGCGTGCCAGTTTTTCTGTCATCTTTTCCTTTCTTTTATTTCTTTTGTTTCACAGTTCCTTTTTCTTTTCTCTCTCGGAATAGCAAGCTGGCAATTGCCTGGCTGACATTTCCGTTTTCCTTTTCACTATTAAACATATCCCCCCCCCCAACTGTCAGCCGGCAAGCTTCCAACTTATCGGAGCCTACTCTTCCCTCATCAACCGCCCGAGATGCTGATGGTCGAAATGAGGCAAGGCGCCTACGTGAGTTAGCTGTATCCCAGTCAAACAGTTCACCATTTACAAAGAGTTTATTATACACTAGACGCACAGATTTTCCCTGAGCGCGGTCATTTCGTGCAGAATTCCATCCTGCAAGCTTATAAGAAGGCGACCATTGTAGGGCACACTGTAATATTGCAGTGGATCCCCGGACATGTCGGTATCAGCGGCAACGAAGAAGCAGACAGAGCCGCATTGAACGCCCATCAGCACGCAGCTTTTTCCCCGATCATGATGTCGTCGGGCGACCGAAAACACCTCCTCTTGACTCTCACCGGTCCCAAGATGCAGGCTCAGTGGGAACACGACATAGCTCACTCCCTTCTCTCTGATGTAGACCCCACGCTTTCTCTCGTCCTTCCTCCGCGACTACCGCGCCCATTAACTGCTCTCTTCCACCGCATGAGGCTCAACGTTGCCTTTACACCTGCCTTTCAACATCGTCTCGGCTCCACCTCGTCTTCCCTCTGCCCCACTTGTGGAGTGCACGGCGACCTCAGCCACGTCATCCTGGCTTGCGGGCAATACCACCACGAGCGTGCCCTAATGGAACTCTCTATGCAACGCATCGACAAGCGGCCGTTCAACCTAGCGAAGATCCTCGGTCCGTGGTCGAACGCTGCCCAGCAGTCGCAGGGCCTTCGTCTTCTGGCGGAGTACTTGTGCTCCACCGGTCTGGCGACGGCTCTTTGAAAGCCCCATCATCATCCCTTCATCCTCCCCCAACGCGAAATAGGGCAGTGTACCGCCTCAGCGGCGGTGAATCGCCCAGCCCATTACCATCCAATGTATGTGTGTGTGTGTGTGTGTGTGCAGAATTCCAGAGGTTTCTTCGAACGCCTCTTGTCCGTTTACAAAAATCTTCAGACACAGACAAGGTAGTGCCCTTTAGCTTTCTATAGTTCTTCAAGATTGACACCTTTTCTGCATAGTCGCCCAATTTCAGTATAGCTGGGCGGCATCTATCAGATTGCCTTCTTCCAATTCTATGTACCCGTTCAACCGATTTTATGGTTGTTTCAAGCTGGACTTGGAAAAACCCAGCCACTTTATCTCTAAGCGTCAGTGGTGTTTCACCATCACTTTCATCGAAACCATAGATAACAAGGTTGTTCCTTCTCGACCTGTCCTCCAAGTCATCAATTTTGGTACAAAGATGTTTGATCGACATCTCAAGCTCAACTCGCTTTTCCCTGTTCTTATTCACATCTTCAGTCAATTGTTCGAACTTTCGAACCTGAACCTGAAGAGCCTGTATTTCTCTCTTCGTTTCAGACATAAAGTCTTTAATTTCTCTCTGATCATTCCTGATCTGAGTCATTGTTTCAGCATCACGTTTCTGGTTTTTGATAATTTCTCCCAGAAGCTCCTTGGTAGTCGCCATGTCATCATCACTTCTTCATTTATTGTTGTTGTTGTCCTCGGTAGTCGGTCCTGGGTTCATTTCTACAACCCCTGACATTAACAGGAGCAATCTCACTACATTGCAACAACCAGAGAGCATGACTGATAACCGTTGGGTGCACGGCAGTACAACAATGCATACGTCGTTACTAGTAAAACAGGTACCGTGATACCTTTTTCTTACCTGTGCAAAGATAAACGGATTAAACATCCTGCCACAACGATTGCCGTGCACCCCTCTGAGATGGTTGACAGGATGTCTCGCTTTTAAAGTCTCTGTCGATGTTGATCCCCTGGCGGAGTGTTGCAGAAGGCCCAGACAACTTGAAAATGCCGTGCTGCAGTTGTTTTCTTTCACCTCTGATAACAAGGAAGTTCTATGATCACACATGCGAAGATCTGTCGCCGATAAGCCGTTGGTGACGTCGATTGTAGGCCATAGCACAAGGTACAGGACCTGTGCAAAGATAAACGGATTAACCATCCTGCCACAATGATTGCCGTGCACCCCTCCTAGATGTTTATATAGTGTCAGATGACGCTCAGAGGATACCTTTATTGATAGGACATTCATTTACCGAACAGAATCACATCACGGTTGTCCGCCGCAGGAACGTTGTAAGGGTTTTCGAAGAGCCTTTCACAGAGAATCTAGACACAGATGAAGAATCTCTGATGAACATGAAAATTCCAGACTTTCCTCAAAGACGTGTCAACTTGTGGTCAGCAGAGGCAACCGTTATACCGTCTGGGTACGTAGGTTTTGTGCAGCTAGAAGCACCGTCAGACGTAGCGGCTTTATAGAGGCTCAGTTTCGACCACAGGCTAATTCTGAAAGCTGTATTCCTCGATGCGTGATCAGTATCGATGACACACATTCAAGCTGTGTGCCAGTAATGAATTTATCAGCACGGGACTTGCATATACGTCAGAACGAAGTTGTGGTTAGAGGACACTCTTGCGCTGAAACAAGAGAACCGGCAGAAGAACTGAAGTCTAACCTGTGTCGTGAAAGATTCCTGGTAGATGTTTCACAGGTCAACATCGGACTATGTGTACCGCCGAAGCAACGTGACAACCTGCTAACACTCCTTGAAAGGTTCCGAAATTGCTTTGGGGTGGAGGTGTTTGATGTTGGTTGCACGGATGCAGTCGAAATGAAATTGGAGCTCATAACTGATATTCCCGTTGCGTTTCGACCATATCGACTGTCGTCTTCTGAGCGAGAGGTAGTGAGGGAACTTGTAGAGGAACTGAGAAGTGCAGGGATCGTCGTGGATTCCATTTCACCTTATGCGAGTCCCATTCTGCTCGTGCGGAAGAGGACGGGTGACTATCGCCTGTGTGCAGACTACCGCGCACTGAATCGAATCACAATACCGGATCTCTACCCATTGCCACTGATAGATGATCAGTTAGAGAGACTGAAAGGACAGTGCTACTTTACGAGCTTAGACCTCGCGTCGGGAATCGGGATACTATCAAATCAAAATGACAAGTGAGCCGCAGTCGAAGACGGCGTTTGTGACCCCGGATGGTCATTATGAGTTTGTCCGAATGCCCCCTGGACTGTCGAACGCTCCAGCAGTCTTTCAGCGAATGGTCAACAGTGTTTTGGGGCCTCTACGCTATTCAATAGCACTGGCTTATATGGACGACATTATTATTACGTCCACTAGCGTTGAAGAGGGTCTTCAGCATCTCGAAAAGAAGTATTGAAAGTGCTCCAAAGCTCAGGACTGACGCTCAGGTTGGGCAAATGCTCCTTTCTTCAAGCTCAAGTAAACTACCTTGACTACGATGTCTCTCCCAGTGGTATTCGGCCTGTAAGACGGAAGTCGGAGAGCATATTAGACTTTCCGAGGCCGAAAGATGTTCATCGCGTGAGACAGTTCCTTGGACTCACAAGCTATTTCAGACGCTTCGTCAAGAGGTTCGCTACCGTGGCCGCGCCTTTGAGCAAACTGACGGCGAAGAATGTACCTTGGGAATGGACTGACGATGAGGAAAGAGCATTCCAAGCATTGAAGTTAGCCATCACAGAACGACCAGTTCTTGCACACTACTCTCCGATGCAGAGACTGTGGTCCATACTGATGCAAGCCAGGACGGCTTCGGTGCAGTTCTCATGCAAAAGCAAACTGATGAGCGATTTCATCCAGTGGCGTTCGCTAGCCGACGAACCACAACTGAAGAGAGAAAATACCATTCTTATGGGAACTCGAAACCTTCGCAGTCGTCTGAGCTGTAGAGAATTTTCGCGTCTATGTCCTTGGAATCAAGTTCACCGTGGTAACTGACTATAACGGAGTCCGGTGCACAATGACGGAGCGCAATTTGCTGTCACGGATTGGACGATGGTGGTTGCGCTTACAGGAGTTCAAGTTTGACACGGAGCATTGACCGGGATCATCTTTGGCCCATGCGGACGCATTAAGTAGATCGCCTACCGGAAATCCAGAGACGTTGGAGCCCGTAAATGGAATGATACTGGCTACAATGATAACCGAGAACGACTGGTTAGTTAGACGACCGACTCCAGAATCAGAGACCTTAGTTAGAAAAGGGAGATAATCTCTCCAAAAGTGACCTTATAGTGCATTCCAAGTATGCTCTGAAGGGACATAAAGTGTACCGAAAGGTGGACGAGAAGAATCAACCAGAGAAACTGCTATGGGTGGTATACAGCTCCGGTCAACCTTAATAATAACACTGGAAAAAATGTGGTCTCGTTCCCAAGCGCGATTACAGCAACCCTTGGGGCCATGAACAAATCTTAATTGAACAAAATTATTCTGTCAGCTTAACGCAAGGATTTTGTTCACTTAACATTCCTCCAGTGCTCCAAGGGTGGCTGTTATCGTGCTGGAAAATGAGACAGAAGTTTTTCCAGTGTTATTATTAAGGTTGACCGGAGCTGTACCTAGTCACGCTCGATGGCAGGTCGTGAAAAGGTGCCATGATGGCTTGGGACACTTTGGGCTTGATAAGACTCTGCAGAAGCTAAAGGAGAAGTACTGGTTCCCGCGGTTGAAGAGGTACGTCAAGAGGGACTTAGCCTGCTGTCTCGGATGCCTCTATCACAAAGTGCCTTCTGGCAAGAAGCCGGGCTACCTCCATTCTATCGAGAAGGTTGACGAAACTTTCCACACGATCCACATGGATCATTTGGGACCGTTTCCTCGTAGCAAGAGAAGGAACAGCTACATCATAGTAGCCATGGATGGATTTACAAAGTACACAGCCCTACGTGCCGTGCGAAGCACAGCTGCAGGACAAGCTGTACAGTTTCTTCAGGACATAGTTTGTCTTTTTGGCGCCCCTCGTCGTATCATTACACACCGAGGCTCCTCATACACTGCGAAAGTGTTCGAAGATTTCCGTGAGAAACACAGTATCAGCCACATTAAAACGTCGACTGCAACGCCGAGAGCAAACGGTCAAGTTGAACGAGTGAACAGTACAATCACTTCCTCATTGGCTAGCTCATGTCGAGACACCGACAAGAAGGACTGGGATGACGTTATGCTGGAGGTCCAGTATGCAGCTAATAGCACCACCCATAAGGCGACTGGAAGAACGCCGTTTGGAGTTTTTTCGTCCTAGACAATTCCACGGCGATCCGCTTGACGACAGCCTAAAGGAAGCCTTTGATTACGACATACTGCAGCGCCGAAAAGCAGCACTTGCAAATATCCGGGCTGACCAGGGTAGACAGAGAAAAGCGCACAACCTGCGAAGGCGGATGGCGGATACACTTCAGCCAGGCGATTTGGTTGTCGTACAGAGAGATCCTCCTCCGAGTGGAGAATCGACAAAGTTGTCCGAGAAATACAAGGGACCCTACATCGTATCCGAGGTGCTACCTCATGACCGCTACCGCATTGAAGACTTGCTAAAAAGATGGGTCGGAGATGACCTTGACAGTGATTCAGAAGACAATCCATCCGATCGGGACGATCGGGAATAGGACGGCGGAATTGTAATACAACCAAACGAAACCGAAACTGTGGTTCTACGAACGCATCAGCGATGCGAACGGGCGGCGAACAACACTGGAAGACAGCTCAGGGTGGGGCAGACGTGCCCTGGACGTCTCTGTATGATGTTCCTTTTTTTAATTAAAGTTAGTAATCCCTAATCGACCTGTCTCTGCCATTCTGTCTCCGAGGGAACCTAACAAGTTGTTGATTGTGGCTGTTATGTGGAAGGTCATAGATGTATTTTCGGGTGAGGTCACTTAAGTGCGCAGTGTAGTTAGGACTTATGGCAACCGACACGGAAGGACGAACCCACTTTCTGCTAAAATAAGGAGTCATAACGGTTGCCATGCGGTGCAGTTGTTGGTTGTGGCTGTTATGTGGAACAGCATAGATGTATGTGGGCGTCCTGGGCCGGCTTCTAAGGGAACTGTGCCGACATATGTCTGAAAGCGTCTGAGGAAAACCAAGGAAAAACCCCAGACAGCACAGCCGGCACCAGGATTCGAACCCGGGTACAGTAAGCAGTAAGCAGTATCCCGTGAGATTCAAAGCTTTCTTGCTCACGTACTTTTTGTGCGGATGGGAATCCCGGGGTTTGTAATCCTTTTCTTCCCTACTACTGACGTATTTTCTTTCGAGCCCTTCCGTACTCCTTTAAACAAATTGTGCAAGGCGTCAAGCCTCTCTTCCCCCCTCTTTTTTATTATCCTTTCCTTTCCTTTCTTTTTTTGTCTTATTAATGTGTCGTGAAATGCGCCCTGGATGCGACCTCTTCCATAAGGCAAACAATAAATAATAATGGTACTGTGATGTTCCACGTAAGGTTTGTCTGCGCACTGTGACGACATGTTGCACGTTCCGCAGGGTAGGACTGCGGATAATTTGGACCACCTGGGGTTCTTTTGACGTGCGCCAGAAATCTCCGACACATGGTGCTGGAAGCAATGTTTACCTCCCCCACAGTGCTACCGCCCTCGACCGGGATCGAACCCGCGATCTTGAGCTCAGCAAGCCATAAGGCAAACAGCACTGCCGCACTGCTAAGGCAAACAGCAGTGCGGAAAACCGGCAGCGCATAACAACCAATGACGTCACGGCGGCACGGCGGGAACGAACTCCATCGTCTTCATATGTAGATATCAGCGAGTTTTGGTGCATCGTACCCTATCGCCTAAGTTGCGTAATGGATAGCCTTGGCTGTTCTGCGCACGCGTAACACATAAAGTAAGCTTTGCGCAGTGCGGAGAACCACCGCGCTATCGCCTTTGCGTTCGTAAGGGGTAGGGGTTCTACGCGCACGTAGAACATAAAGAGACCTTCATGCAGTGCGCCGAACCACCGTGCTATCTTTTACGTACGCAAAGATGATAGCGTACAATGCATTAAAACTCAATATTAGCTAGTTTTAGTGAGCCGCTTCCATTCAAACGGTTCCCGAACGGTATCGCAGAGGGCTAATCAGAAGAGGAGAGTTTGGAATCGTCTGTTTGGGCAGCGTCAAAACCGTTCGCGAACCGTTCGGGTGAACACGATTCACTAAAACTCCATATTAGAAGCGTTGAAAAAAAAATCGGATATTGTTAAAAAGATCCTGTCCAGTGGGCTTTTTTGGATAAAATCCGGATATTTTTGGATATTTTTGGAGAATACATATACAAGGCTATAGAAATGTGACACAGAGTAAAAACAAATGTGCGTTGCTGTCTTGATTTCAGGTGACCCCTCATAGTTTCTGTTTACGGACTTGCCTGTCCCAGCAACATTGTATAAGTTTATATTGTTTTCCGAAAAGTGGAGTTCCACGCACGCGCGGTTGAATGGTGTGGATCCTACACGCCTGGATTAGCTGTCCTGTTTCGTCGCACTTCAGTTACAGTTCCTGCAGGAAGCGGAAGAAAGTCTCTCCCTGAATGGGCAGAAGTAGAACAAAGCGGGAAAAAGTTAAATCTGAAAAGTTATAACTTAAAAAAATTAAGTGAAAAAGTTACAAAGTTAAAAAAGTTAAAAGCTAATGTTGCTCGTGCCTGGGCTTTTGCAAACAGCCAACACTAAAAGAAAATAAACCAGGAGTTTTCCGTGTGACGTTGAATTCAGATTGTCTTTCACATCACATCTGGAGAAAATCTAAAAAAAAGCGGATAAAATTGTATGGATAAAATCCAAAAAAATCCACCGCATAAAATCTATGTGGATTAAATCCAAACAACCATGTATATTAGCGAACGTAGATGGGTAGAAATCCAGCGAACCGGTAGAATGTAGGAAGGGAGTTGCCTCAGGACAGAAGCCGCCGATATTTCGAACAGAGACTGTTCTTCTTCTGGGCACAAGGGTCTTGAAGAGAAGGTCCCCGAATTCCGGCTACAAATGGATGCGTCTGCTATTTAAATATTATTGATCGATAATGTAAAGTCATAACAGACAAAAATGTAAAATTTACAAGTAAATTTGAAGTGTAGCTGCACACCACACCGAAAACGACCTCCGCTGCTGCATTATAATTCTCGTTTGAGAGGTACTTGATAAAAGCCATTCCTGTTTTGCCAGTGTGAAAAACAGAAACAGCTCAAAATTGCTCGGTTTGTGCAACTTCTCTACTCAAATACCCTACGTCCAATTTTTAGTGATTGTACTACTTGTGACACGGTTGTCTGAAATCAGCACACCGTGGTTTGTCCCATCTCAAATCTCGAGGTGTTGCAAGATCATTTATTTCGAGTAAGAAACACGTGTAGCATATGATCCACTTTTAAATACAATATTGGATCAAAATTTTCGGGGGCAATCAACGAAATATGGGCTGCAGAGCTACCGACAGGCGATTTCAGACAACCTCGTCGCGAGCAGCTCATGTAGTGTATACTTGTTGCAATAAGGAAGAACCAAGCGAGGGTACTTGTAACTTTTTGTCAGGGATCAATCAACGAAGCAGTAAAAAGCCAACTACGAAACTACGACGTATAACCTACCCACTCCTAATACTTTTTTTTTTGTTCCGTGTTGGCACCGCGAAGCAACGGTGGCTATTAGCGACGCAACTTCTAATAGAAAGAGCAACTGTGAAGTGAAAACGTTTTACAAACAGGTTAAGGTGAGACGAGGCAAAAAATTATGACAAGTATACACTCTAAGAAAAAAGGAGTAAAACGGGGAGTAATTGCAGCTCCTACTCCCCTAGTCTGCCCCCCCTCCCCCAATTGCTCCCCATTTTAGTCCCCTAACCCGACATTTAGTCCCAACATTTACTCCCCTGGACGGCAAATTGTCACTAAACTTCGCGAATGGTCTCCTGAATGCAACAGTCCACGTAAATATGTGCCCTTGGTCAATTTGAACGACATAAGGCTGTATAACGTAGCAATGTTCCAGCCACACAGAGTAAGAAACAGCTAGCGCATCTTTCTTAGCAAATTGTGCCCTACTATGGCGCAAGATTTTATATCACTCGATATATCACGGTTGACGGTTTGCTTCAAAGTATTCTCATGCATGCACACCAATTATGTACCTTGGAATCTTACAACAGCGCGTGAAATGCGGTCTCCACTCTGTGACATTCATTATCTCCCGTGCATTTACTCCTGAAAGGAACAATTTTTTGTGGCATTTAGTCCCCAAAAGGAGTAAAAGTACTCCTTTATTTTTTTCTTGGAGTGTAGGTTGAAGTGAAGTGAGGTGAGGACACGTGTCCCAGAAGAAGAACAGTCTCTGTTCGAAATATCGGCGGCTTCTGTCCTGAGGCAACTCCCTTCCTGTATATTAGCGAGTTACGTTGCATCTGAAGATGTTCACGATGACGGATCTGAAACGTGATAAGGCGATGGCCTTGTTCCTTTGAAGTGAAGTGAGTGGATGACATTACGTTGCTTTATCCTATCAGTTTTCGTTGGCAGAGTTTGCCAACGACCGTTTGCCAACGTTTGCCAAACTCCCAATTGCGTAACACGTTGCTCTTTTCTCCAAAATATTAATGTTTTAAGCATAGGCGTCACATCCAGAGGTGTGCATTCTCACGAGGGCAGATGAGGGTGAGGGAGCCTTCACCCTCACATCACCCTCACCTCACGCACACTGAGGTGACGTGAGGAAAAATTTCTAAAGGAAAAATCGATGTGAGGCGAGGTGAGGAAAAATTTTTGAGAGAGGGGTTGAGGAGATGTGGAGAGGCTATTTTGAATTGCGCGATTGCTTAAGGGGCATGTAGAGCCAGCCTTTTCTATTATCAGGGTAACAGAAATGTTTTTGTGCTGTGAGCACAGGCTTTCCACACTAAAATGTGTCCGCTTTAAGCCCGTTAGTTTCAGACTTTCAGTTGAGTCAGATACATGATAGACGTGTCAGATCAGACACACGAACAAGTGAACATAGCTTATGTGTGCTTAATGTATTTAGTTTATACTTGAATACAGTCAAGCTTTAGCCATTTAAGTCACTACATGATGCATGTGTCAGATGCATGAACAAGTCAATATATAGTTATTGTGCTTTATGTGCTTAGGTTTCAACAAAGCCAAACTACTCAATCTGTAAGCAGATGTATTTCACGTATTATTTAGAACGATAGTACATGACAACCAATGAGCTTACCAGACACTGATGTAAGAAATGGAGGCAACAACACGTGCTTTTAGTTCAATAAGCGCAAATACTGGCATGGTGGTGGTGGTGGTGGTGACGAAAACCGGCTTGCCGTTGTTGGCCTAACGTTTGTGGGCTGCGTCACGACTGCAGCCAGGATGTGATGAGATGGTGTGATAACATATGGAGGCATGATGACGGCCGAAATTTAAGATATAGGGCAGTCACTGCAGAGTTTCCGAGAAGTCCCAGCAGTATTCATAGAATTTTGGAGTGTTTTTCCATGAAAGAGCCTCTGGGATGTAGGACATCATCACCATACAGTTCCTGCCAGTGCCGGATTTAGGGGGGGGGGGGGGGCAGACGGGGCACTGGCCCCCGGGCCCCCACCTCAAAGGGGCCCCCACCAGAAAAGGTCTTGTCCAAGGGAAATCTGCTTTGCATGCCTGAAACGCATCCCTGAAAGGGAAACTTGGTAAAACTCTGTCCTCCGTCCACACATATATACCCCGAATAACACATTGGATAGACATAGAATACACGCCCGTACAGGACAGTGCCCCGGGGCCCCCACCACTGTAAATCCGGCACTGGTTCCTGCAATGGCCAAGATATTTCTCCCGCACCGCAGCATACGCACAGCAATGCAGTAGGATGTGCCCGATAGTTTCAATTTGCAAATACTGATATTCCGTACAGCCACAAGTTGAGCGATTGAGCTTTTAGTACAGCAATGAAGCTAGGTAATAAGGCACAAGAGGTCTGTGTCTTCATAAAGTAATTTAATTAGTAAGGCAGCAAATAAGTCACTAGTAATCTGTACAGCTCGCCTACCTGATGGCTTCAAAACAAGGGTCTTGAAGAGAAGGTCCCCGAATTCCGGCTACAAATGGATGCGTCTGCTATTTAAATATTATTGATCGATGATGTAAAGTCATAACAGACAAAAATGTAAAATTTACAAGTAAATTTGAAGTGTAGCTGCACACCACACCGAAAACGACCTCCGCTGCTGCATTATAATTCTCGTTTGAGAGGTACTTGATAAAAGCTATTCCTGTTTTGCCAGTGTGAAAAACAGAAACAACTCAAAATTGCTCGGTTTGTGCAACTTCTCTACTCAAATACCCTACGTCCAATTTTTAGTGATTGTACTACTTGTGACACGGTTGTCTGAAATCAGCACACCGTGGTTTGTCCCATCTCAAATCTCGAGGTGTTGCAAGATCATTTATTTCGAGTAAGAAACACGTGTAGCATATGATCCACTTTTAAATACAATATTGGATCAAAATTTTCGGGGGCAATCAACGAAATATGGGCTGCAGAGCTACTGACAGGCGATTTCAGACAACCTTGTCGCGAGCAGCTCATGTAGTGTATACTTGTTGCAATAAGGAAGAACCAAGCGAGGGTACTTGTAACTTTTTGTCAGGGATCAATCAACGAAGCAGTAAAAAGCCAACTACGAAACTACGACGTATAACCTACCCACTCCTAATACTTTTTTTTTGTTCCGTGTTGGCACCGCGAAGCAACGGTGGCTATTAGCGACGCAACTTCTAATAGAAAGAGCAACTGTGAAGTGAAAACGTTTTACAAACAGGTTAAGGTGAGACGAGGCAAAAAATTATGACAAGTATACACTCTAAGAAAAAAGGAGTAAAACGGGGAGTAATTGCAGCTCCTACTCCCCTAGTCTGCCCCCCCCCCCAATTGCTCCCCATTTTAGTCCCCTAACCCGACATTTAGTCCCAACATTTACTCCCCTGGACGGCAAATTGTCACTAAACTTCGCGAATGGTCTCCTGAATGCAACAGTCCACGTAAATATGTGCCCTTGGTCAATTTGAACGACATAAGGCTGTATAACGTAGCAATGTTCCAGCCACACAGAGTAAGAAACAGTTAGCGCATCTTTCTTAGCAAATTGTGCCCTACTATGGCGCAAGATTTTATATCACTCGATATATCACGGTTGACGGTTTGCTTCAAAGTATTCTCATGCATGCACACCAATTATGTACCTTGGAATCTTACAACAGCGCGTGAAATGCGGTCTCCACTCTGTGACATTCATTATCTCCCGTGCATTTACTCCTGAAAGGAACAATTTTTTGTGGCATTTAGTCCCCAAAAGGAGTAAAAGTACTCCTTTATTTTTTTCTTGGAGTGTAGGTTGAAGTGAAGTGAGGTGAGGACACGTGTTCTGGAAAATGTTGAGGTGAGGTGAGGAAAATAATTTAAAAGGGAGGTTGAGGTGAGGTGAGGAAAAACATCTAGGACAATATTTGAGGTGAGGGCAAAGGCCGTGAGGGCATTTGCCCACCTCTGATCACATCTGCACAGCCGGCAGTTCGACTTTCACGTCCACAGGCACATTGTGCCAGATGTATGCGACATAGTGCGGGTGATAGAACGTTTCGTCTCAGCTAGGTTATTCCGACTCATTCCGTTCTCGGTACGGAACGATGAGCAGATCAGCGATGAACGATGAGCAGCGTCATGTTTTTCCAATTTAATACCATAATTAACAGTAAATAGGACAAGTAATGCTTTTAATGTTTTTCATGTTTTCTAGCAATTGTATCGAACTTGTACTCCACAGGTTTATTTGGTCATATTAAATATGCTGAAGAGTAATGTTTTCGACGACGACGATGATGATGATGATGGTGGTGGTGGTGGTGGTAGGAAAAAAAGAAAAAGAAATGTTTTTGTTTGTTACCCAGAAGCAGCGTCTTCAGGTCATGTTTAATTATTGCGCGTACTATTTGTCTAAAACATGGTTCACACTAGTGCGTTCTGCTGCGTGCGGGCGCTGGTTACCTTGGCAACAGATACGTGCGCGACCTCCCGCAGCAGAGTTCGCCCGAGCTCAACTTTTTCCGACGCACGCAGCAGCCCGCAAGCGGAGAACGAATCGTGAGGCAGCCCTCCGAGCGTGCGCAGTAGGTATCTCTTTGCGAGACTGTTTTCAACATGGCGGCCACCGGAGTGGAAATCCCGTTCGGCGCTCATTGGATTACGGTTAGGTGAAGCACGCATTCGAACGCAGGTATGGGAAGAGCGGAATGGGTTGCTTACAACGCACGCATACACACGCAGGCGCCCGCACGCAGCAGAACGCAGTAGTGTGAACCATGCTTTAGAGCGCACATGGTCGGGTGTCCGTGGTACTTGTGCGTTAACCCATCATGGATAGATAGATGTAAAACGAAAAAAAAAAACGGAGACATATAGGTCGCGCCACTGCGACCAGCTACTTCATGACGCTTGATACGTGTGAGCACTGAGTGTTGAACAGTGAGCTCAAAGATAACTTCAGCCCGCATGTCCTCGAAATTTTGCGCCAGGGCACACAGCATGGGTTGTCTGCTGTCAACTCCCCTCAACGGTGAAGAGTCGGTAGTTTATCGACTGTGTTCTCTCTTCAATGTTTGCCGACTGGAGTCGAAGCGTCGTCAGGTGACCAGCACGTGTTCCGTGTCTTCTAGGATTCCACGAAGATTTCCATACGAGGTTGTTGAACGGGTCTATAGTCAATTGATATTAATTTCCTAATGAATTCATGAATACTAAATTATAAAAACTAAGAACTTACACTGTTAATCCATGACTTGAAAACCCGAGACAAGGTAGGGACGAAAACAGACACACACAAACACGGTCTCAAAACTTTCCTTTCGTTACACTGTTAAGCTTGCACAACGTGTTTTGAGTGTCGAATCGTATTATCAGTACGCATTTCATATTCGTTTTGTCTAGTATTTATTTATAGCAATATCTGAAGGGCCCCAAGAGGCGCTGCCTGTATATAGTATATGCAGTGTCAAAGTGTAGCGCTATGTATACGAGTATGTATACGCATTGTCGAATATTCTGCAAATGATAGGAACTGCATCATTCCTGTGCAATCACCCTTTGTGGCTAATGGCCATTTTACATGGAGCAGAAGGGAAGAGAAGAAGGATTCTGTCAGATGATAGCGTTATTGGGGAGGGGGGGGGGAGGGGGATAAACTTCAATAACTACAACAACAGCAACAAAAAAAAATCCGATCCCTATTTTCTTTTCGGTATCTTCGTTTCGGTAGCCCGCCTCTATTCGGTAGCCGCCGTAGTTTCGGTGCCCAGTAACGTTTTCTTCCTCCATTCTCTCCACAACTGTTACGGACAGACCTACACGTCTGTCGACGTTGGTTGACCCTGTAAAGCTCTTGTTTTAACAACACTCTGAAGCACAATATCACATTCAGAAACTTTTTTATTGTACTTATGTACAGGACGTACTTCGTACTTATCGCTATACATCCATTGGTTCTTCCTTTTCTTTTTATTTTCTTATTTTCACATTTGATTTTGAATAAACACTTAATATGGATTGTGATGATCTTTCAACAAACAACAAAGCACCTGGACAAGGAATAAAATCTGATAAGAAACATATAACGATAACGACAGACTCTATGTACATGAGACACGTAACTGATTCCTTGGAGCGATGAAAAAAAGAAAGAAAGAAAAGAGATGCAAATCCTCAATATTTGTATTGAATGCATTCCGG
This sequence comes from Ornithodoros turicata, assembly GCF_037126465.1. Classification (NCBI taxonomy): domain Eukaryota; kingdom Metazoa; phylum Arthropoda; class Arachnida; order Ixodida; family Argasidae; genus Ornithodoros; species Ornithodoros turicata. Next base: position 43,585,298 of record NC_088202.1, on the reverse strand, counting down.
CTTCACCTTCCATGCACCAGATCTCAACATTCGGTCCTCCGAGTTGGTAAAGTATGGGTATCTTTTGTTTCGTTTATTGTCAAACTCTGCCGTAATACGGTGTATTGGTCCTTGTGATGGCACTGAGGGGAGGAATCCTGACATCTGTACATCCAGAATTCTTTGCAGGCTGTGATGAGCGACCTCATGAAGAACACCGATCTGGTCGCATGGAAAGGTGATCTTAGCGTTCCGCAATCCGTCCCTTCCCCTTCTCTTGTACTTCATCGTAGCTCATAAATAACAGAATTCGTTCCTTTTGACGACACAGTCGCCCCCAATCCAGCTGACCAAGGTTCCAAGTAGATTCCTAGGTTTTCTCAATAATTTCTGTAATTGCATAAAACAAACAAAAGAACATCCCTTAAAATTAAACGCATCTTATCTTAAGAAACTAAGAAACTAACTAAACCGCGAGAATGACTCCGGGATGTAGTCTAGGCATCCTCGTAGAACGATGGTAGCGACATCTGGTCCTGTCCAGTTGGAGTTGGAAGGAAGGAACAAGTGTGTCGGGGGGGCTGGCATGCGCCGTCATGGGACCGATGGTCTCAGGCTTTGGTAGGAGGTTCAGTCTCGTAGGTGAGGTCGTTGAGGTAGTAAAAGTTGGGCGAGTCCTGGCAGTTGACGTTGTACTCCCAGTCGCAGACTCGATATCGCTGGTTGAAGGCTGTGTCATTGGCGCAAATGTGAGGGACTCGGCGTCCGTAGGCGTCGCACATGTGGAAGATCTTGCAGTCGAATTCCATGTCTGCGTAGAATCCGATGGGCTTGTCGCTGCAGTCAAAGTGGAATTCCACGTCCGGAAATTCTTCCCATCGCTTTTGCTGCGTATACGAAAAGGCCACAGAATTCATGAATTTTAATACTTCTTGCACTATACAGACAGGGTTAAGTAGCGGGCACGAGATTTTTCTAAGGTAGCTCCCTGGTTGTAGTGCAATGAGAGAAAGGAGAAACAGCAACGAACGACGACTTTATTTTGACGACAATGATGACTGGGGCCCCCAGTGATTACCCCGCACGGAACCCTGGCCGATCGCCCTGTGTGGCTTGTGGCCACTGTGCTTAGTGGTGGAAGAAGAAGAAGATGACTGGGGCGTTTCATCACCACAGGCGGTACTTTACGCTGTTGCTCGCAGTAGCTTGATGAATTTATACTGAATGAGGCTCACAGTGAGGACTGAAGACCTACTTTTTTTCCAGGAAGGTTACTAGTGCTGTTAGTGCAGAGTGGGTAGGCTGCATTTTGTTATAGTGAGAGGACGAGAGTCCAGCTGATTTAACGTACGGTATTGTAGGATATACAGAAATAATAAGATATTACAAGACTGATTTAGAGACGTTACAAATGTGGTCCTTTAAATAGAAAAACATGGAGATGTAAAAGTAATATTACAGTAGAAATGATTTACAACGTATCTTCCGGGGCAGGTAACTCGAGGTGAACCAAGTGAAAGACAAGGAGTCGTTAAAAGGAACGTACCTACAGAAAAAACAAAATAAATAAATAAAACTCCACGAGCTCAGGGACCATGGGCGGGGAAGAGAGAGAGAGAGACTTTTCAGTCCTAACTTCCTAATTCAGCTGGGCCAAACCGCGTGTGCCATACTGTGATCGCTCAGTCTCGCACTTTCTCCATGTTGCAGGGACTATCATCCTTACTCGGAAAGGAATGCTCAGCACACAGCTTCGAATAAGTTGATTTTGTTTCTGATTCCGCTGTATCGGCTGAGCGTCACGACTCCAACGAAATATATGGCCTTCATCTGATGGGTCATGCAAGTGAAGAGGCGATGGATGGCGTGACGGTGGAAAGGGGCCATGCGCTCGTTGTGACGCTTTAATGTGTAGGGCATGCGTACATCCGCAATAAATAATAGATGTGGAAGCTTACCCTGCGTAGTGTCTTGCCACAAACAAGGTATAGAGCTGTAAAAAAAAAGTACATGTGAGACATCGAACAGCATATGTATCTTAATTCGCCAAGAACACTGCGACACGTATTCGTCAAAAGGCACGCAACATAATGTAGCACTTCCTTCCACCGACAAGGGGGCGCGCAGCAAAATTGCAGCGGCACTCGTGACTGCTGAGCTCCACGGTACTGATACCTTTCCCTGCTTGCGCAAAAAGGGATCAAATGACTCTGGGAAAATCATTCTTCGTGCGTCCTCTCCGTGCAAAGCAAATAAACCGCCCCTTGTAATGTCCCACGATTATTTCCTAATCAGAGTGTTTGCAGATCGGGCATCGTGCCTTCCCGACCGTTACATCATCACAGGGGGGTTCGTTTCTACACATAATGACATAATGGAACCGACTTTAACCATTTCTGTGCAGTTTGCACGTCCAGGGTGATGTAAACAGTTTTTGCATGTGCATTTACGTAGCGTATTTCGAATGTATAGTCACACTCTCTGAAGGTTACGAATGATTTATCACAGGCCGTAGGCTACATCGTGAATATTACGGGCATCTGTAGATGTACGTGCTTACTGCGCAACAGAAAGCGAACAAGAGGATGTTTGCATCGGTTCGACAATAACCTACGCGACACTGCTGAGCATTGTGTCTCAATAAACTACTTGCATCATTACTGCGCAGACATGAGTCAATCCTTTCCTGAAGTTCTGAGACGCTGTCATAAGGCGATGGCCTTAAAGGGGCAATAAACAGGTATACGAGGCGCACTTTTTTTAAATACATTGTGATACGTTGCCGACGGTGAACATTTTCGAAAAAATGTTGTCGCAAAAAAGTAAATAATGGCTCCAAACTGAATGAATATTCACTGCACTCTTTCGCCCTCATGCCCCGCCCTGCGATGTCCTGGCGACAATAGCGACACGTCATTTTGACGTCGCGCATCTTCAGCCATTTAGAATACGGGACGCTTATACATTAATTTTTTTGTAATATCGAGAAGTGAGGTCAACTCTAAACGTATTCCCACTTGCCCAATCCAAGGTAGCCAGTTCAAACTGTACCAAAAACCCTCGATATTCTATTTCACATGCGCACTATGTTCTCTGTGCTGTATTGCTCCGCGAGGTCACCGCGATGTTCCCGTAACCGGATCCCTCGCAAGCTGCAGCTTGTCTCAGTGGGGTCCGTCATTGGCTAGGAGAGCGAAATCTCCCCCACCTCCAGCGCCTAGAATTCGGTGTTGCTATACGCTGGAATATAGTGACGTGACCCGGCTCCAAGGATAAGGAGAGGCTCGCGCGGATTATGCTCTTTGAATGGCATTGTTTCGTGTTAAAGACACTCGCTGGAAGCAAATGAATTTCATATTTGGATATCGTGAGCTATGTTCTTTCATTGGGCATAATAATTGGAGAATGTTCGTCGACCTGTTTTGTGTCCCTTGTGCGTGACTGTTAAGCACTGTTAGCACCTGTTAAGCACTGTTAAGCACTGTTAAGCACCTTGTGCGTGACTGTTAAGTGCGTGACTGTTAAGTTAAGCGCATTTCTTTCATTGCACGTCAATTGTACGATGCTTGAGAACGTCAACCCCCACAAGGAATCTTCGTCCGTCATCCGCCCTTAAGTCTGCACCGAGGCAGATCGTGATCAAAGCATGTCTCTGCGACATAATGTCGGTTAGACATCTCGTTGACCCGTATGCCTTTCGGTCCCACCTTTGCTCACATACGGATGCCGGTTATGCAGGCGAGTTGTGTGGCCCGGCGGACATTCTGTCAGGGTATCTAACTGCCAGATGGCAAATTAACTAGAGTTCGTTAAGCCTTATTATTAGCCGCCCTATATTTTCAAAAAGTCCTGAAATCCAGCCTGAAACCTGAAACAAGCATGTACTTTGAGATATTCATTGGTAGATTTTGCAACGCAAATGAACCTAAACCGATACCACGCGCATCATGAGGGCAGAATTTTAAATATGAATTAGATGATGGCAGTTGAAGAAATGGCACCAGCACTGAGATCCTAACATCGACAGATGCGGAATTGCTGGCAATAATAGAAGCGCTGAAGGCTGCAGAAGAGGGGAACCTAATCGACGTTGTCATCATCACGGATTCACGGGGCACTATTTCTCGCATGAAATACCCCTACGAAAGATGCTGCTTCGGAGGAAAGGAGTGGCTGCACAAAGCACGGCTTGAGTCCCAGGGCACTGCGGTATCGCTACAGTGGATGCCTTCCCACAAGGGCACAGCAGGCAATGACCACGTTGACGCTCTGTCTAAAACAGCTGCGAGAACCAGGCCGAAAGTCAAAGCTCCCCCAAGCAATTCTTGCTGCTTGAAATCAATTATAAGGTATGTGTGGAGGCTACACCATGACAAGCACACGAGAGACGGATCTGCACTACCACTCTGTGCAGCTGGTGGCCCCTCCAGGGCCGAGGCTTCCCTCCTTCTTCGCATCCGTCCCCGCAGTGCCTACACCACGCGCCCACGTCTTCAAGCTCGGCATCACCCCGAGCCTTGGATGTCCACACTGTGGGGAAACAGAAACGGAAGAGCGCGTTATTATGGATTGCCCAGCCACATCGGATGCAAGACGCAGACTGCAGCAAGCTGTGCAGCCCACCGGCGCTCGAGGATATTGTCTGTCCTAGTGGCAACCTCCATCGTCGGAACTTCGTCCAAAATGCTCTTCTGAACTTTTTCAAGGTCGTCGACACACAAGGACGGCTATAGGAATACATACTGTTTACCAGCAAATACTTATGTTAACGCTACACCCTTTCTCCTCCCTTCCTTTTCTCTGTCAACGTGCCGCCAGCCTAGGCAGGCAGACCGCTCACCTATCCAACGTTACCCCCCCCCCCCCCTCCCCAGTGGGATTCGAACGCACACCCTCTGGTGCCTTTTCTTCAACTGCCATCATTCAATGGAAGTATGCAACTATAGGCGTTGTGAGGCTTCTGTTGTGTTTGTCCTTCTATGTTAATTGCCTCAACCATTACAACTTTTGAATATAAGTTAATGAATTTTAGGTAATTAGTCATCAAGTCATCATTAGTCATCAACCATTACAACGTTTAAATATAAGTTAATTTTAGGTAATTAGTCATTAAGTATATTTACATTCTCTCTCTGACAGGATGTCCGCCTATCTGTATAACGCAGCTACAAAAATTGAATATGTGCTGTTCTCTTAGCTTTACTTTTTATGAAAAATCCGTACTCGTCTAAAATAACAATACCCTGTAGAATTATATGTTTAAAAAAGTGAAAGCTCTGACGGTTCCGAAGTGACACAGATGAAAGATACATAACGGGCAAACGGAAAATAGGGAGGGTAGAAAACAGAGAAACAGTTCGATACACACATGGTAATAGTGATGGTCGCGACTCACATCCCCCTTTTTTTCTTTACCACCCAGGACGGCTACACACGGTGAATACAATGAGGTGAACGGGCTAAAGTGATGGAGAGAGAGAGAGATACATGATCACAATGATATGGGGATGTCTTCCGCTCATTGAGCAGAATGCTACCCCATTGCTATTGGGGTGACATGTAGAAGATACTCGAAAAACGTATTTGAAATAAGATACGTACTAAATACCGCGATCGCAAAGTAATTAAAATACAGTCTAAATACTCATAAAATTTATGTATTTAGAGTAGAGTAGCAAATACTTCACAAAGTATTTAAGATACATTCGAAATACTAGAGTCAGAATTAAATGCAAAGATTTAGGTTGTGAAATTAGACGTAGGCTTTATTCGCTCTCAATGGGAAATTAAAGTAGGGTCAGAGGAAAGGCGGCCGCCCAGCAAAAAGAACAGAACTCCATAAAATGGATTCCTTTGTGATCCCGAGAACATGCCAATTATCTGCTCCATTCGCGGTGTCATCCTCCTCACGAAGACATTTATGTATAGAGATGGTACCGAAAAAGCCTTCCACGAACTCAGCACTGAAGATCCGCATAAATCCTCAGCAAGGCCGCGACCGACCTTCTCAGAGGCAAGCTGAACTCAACGGGAAAATGTTCCTGGGGCGATGGCCTTCCTTTGTAACCCTTAGTTTACCTCTTCCTTTCGTCTTTGTCACGCTTATAGTTTGCCTCGTCCCAGTTGCTCTTTTTCTGGAATTGTAGCAAGCACGTTGCTAGCCAGCTGTTTGCCCCTCCGGTACTCCATCTCCCTCGCAACACTACCTTGGCACACGGAGCAGTGACGTAACCGCGGCGCTTCTCCACTACCTGCGTGATACCGGTCTCCTCAGAAGCCTGTGACATCGTGTGTGGGACGGCGGAAGACCTCTGACCCCCCATCGCCTTACTTTTAACTACCGCGGGACTACGCACTAACGAATCATTTAATAAGGAATAGCAAGCAAGCCCTCCATTCTGGCTGACCTTTCCTGTGAAAATAAATAGATCCCCCCCTCCCCGGTGGTCGTCGCGCGACACGTGGCGCGTGGTTGGCAAACGGAGGTATTGTAATGAAAGCTCAATATTTGCCAATGGCCCCATGAAAATCAATTTCTCCCTGGTTTTCTTTTAAATAATCAATCAATCAAACCAGTCTGCATATTCCCCGAAAGGATAAAAGTAATTGGAGTATTGAGTAGCAAGTACGAAAAAAAAAAGTGTTTTAAATAGAGTACAAAATAGCTTTCTGTAAAATTACTGAGTAATATACTTAAATACCAACAAACGTATTTAAGATACAGTATTTGGAGTACGATACTCCAATAGGCCCTTTGCAAAAGTTCCGGGCGCGCTCCCTGGAAGGGCATGGCAGGAAATGCTGTGCAAAACGACAGCGACGGTACATACACCAGTACGACGACGACGACGATCGGAGACGATAGCAAATCTTTGTCGTTTTGCACAGCATTTCCCAGCACGCCCTGCCAGGGCGCGCGCTGCTCCCTGGAGCTTTTTCAAATGACTTTTTCAAAAATGAGAGAATGGTGATGAGGATGACGCTGACGACGCTGACGGGGTCTTAGAGGGAGTCGATCAGGCCGGTAGTTTCAAGGAATTTGATAAAGGGTCGCAAGACGGACATCTGCTTTCGTTTGTCCCATGGTCCCAAAATGAGTCTGAGGTCAAGGGGTCTGCTGTCAATCCGCGCAAAGTCTTTTGCAAAGTCGTTGATGGAGTGCATCATGTCGTTCAAACATTTCAACCGAGTGAGTGTAAAATGTCAAACAAGAAGAGAAATCACAGGGGAGCACACAAAGCACACACATGTCATAGAATGTCCGTTAGCCCTGTTTTACGTGGAAAAACTTCAGTACTTCAAATGCTGATAGAATCTTTTAATTCATTCAGTGCTTCCACACTCAAGCGTCCTGGAACAGCTGGTCGCACCTGTGCGACCTACGTTTCCATGTTTCATGTTTTTTTTTTTTTTTTCTATTTCTATTCTATTCTATTCAAGTACCCTCAGCATATTGTCGGACGATTGAGGACCTAACAGTCTCGCTATGTCAAAGGCTTGGGAGTACATAAAAATGAAAATTATAAAATATTTTAAAAGTAAAAAATACATAAAATATTTAAAATATTTTAATATCTGTTAATTCTGAAGCGTTCCTTTTCTTTCTTTTTTTTATGTTGATGTTGATGATGATGAAAAAATTGTAGGGAGAGGTTGAATTCGTCACACGACAAATTCGGCTACTCCCATAAACAGACCCCCCCCCCCTACACACACACTTTCGCGCCAAAATCACCTGTTAACGTAGCGCACAATGAATTACATGGTCCTAATAGACTAACTCCGACGCACACCTGCGAATAAATGTCACAAGCGCTGACAAGGCAGCATCCCTCTTGTCAGGTGCAAGCATGAAGACGCATTCTTGCATGCGATAATTATAGATCGAGAAACGGAACAGTGTATCCCTCTTAGCGCGCTCTTGTAGCTATTGACACAAACTGCAATCGTTCCGTTGGGTTGCCCATTTCTGCAAATTGAGAGTACACGCTTCATGAAGACTTGTGTGTCCCTACGTCAGACCTGTGAAACGCGTTGTTTTACATTGAAGTAGAGCGAAGCATTTTTCTTCACAACGGACTAGTTGTTTTGAGGTGATTGAAGGATGGTTTCTATATTTGTTTTGGGCACGCAATAAATTGGTTTCGCTTCACGGGCAGCTTAAAATCGCTTGCACCGTACCAGCGATATGTGTCATGGGGCAGACTGCAACGTGAACTTTGCTCTCTGGACCTCGTCGGTTCTCTGAACCCTTCTAAAGAAAAGCGACGGACAAAGAAGACACGTGTTTTCGCCTTCTGTATTCAGAATGTGAAATACCGTTAACTTTTCTTATTCTAGGACTTCGAAAAGCGCGAAGCCGTCGCTTGGACGTTATGCAGCACTGTCGTCGATATGAAGTCATATTAAGTTTGGCTCGTATACTTCGTACTTTGATATGACAATGAACAGTTCGTAAAAAAAAAAAAAAAAAAAAAAACCGGCTGAAAGTAGAAGAGACGGCGGCCTGTGATTCCTCAAGCAGCATCATGTTAAAGCGATAGCTTCGTGGGGGATCTGTGGGGAAACCACATGGTGACACCCCCTGGCGTCACGCGGTAAACTATTTCTAAACAATCGCAAACTGCTCCTAATATTTGAGTGTCGATAAAAACTCTCATTTTCTCTCTCCCTCTCTCTCAGAATATTACGTCGCAGCAAATCACGACGCTCGAGCACAGCAAAGTCTTATCTCTCGCACAATCACAGTTTGCGGCAGCTTTCCGCCGGGCCATTCTTCATCCTCGCGCAACATCAGCTGACGATACAAAAGGTGAGACCTTCGAGCTCGTCGACATTTAACCCTAGACGTCGATAGCGCGTGGAATGCGGAACAAAGTTGGCGGAATCCCGTCGCCTCCCCCACTTTGAAAGGGATCTCTGGTACAATAATTCACCATCAACATAGCTTTCCCTGCTTCCTGGGCTGGATACACGTGGAGCCGGTTTTATCAATTCCGTAACGGGGACGTCCGAGTCGACCTGCAACACGCGTCGAGTTCTTGGCCGTGCTCCCCAATTATGCGATGGTTACGGGCGCCTATACTGAGCTAATACATGAAGTGGGTGAATGCTGTCTCTGGCTTTGAAAGGAGTGTTATACAGGTACACAGACAGTTAAAATTCTTGCACAACCACTGATGATTAGCGGTGGGACGAATCAGAGAAGCACGTGTGGCGATATATGTATCACGGTATTTTTGGTGTCGATTAAATAGGATAGACCGTCACTACTACCTGACGAGTCTACTTATCTACTGTCTTGCATATGTCAGTGCGGAAAGGGAACGGCGTAGCGCACACAGCCATTCGGAAGACCAATACATTGGGGTATTGTGGGAGACTACGTGACACACTTGTGGGAAACTTCGAATCAGAAGCAATAACCCCATCATTCGTGGCAACGGTTGCCACAGAGGGTGCTACGCAGTGAAGTCCTGTTTTTATAGTGTACAAGTTGTGAGCATGATGGCAGTGCATCTGTATGTCACTTCCTCTACACTTCAGTCACTTCTTTCTGATACCTCCAACGAACATTCAGTTGGTGAAGTTCTCACCCTGATGGGTGGACCTTAGACCTTCTGACGGCACCCACCAAGCAAACATTGCCGACTTTCGCACTGTTGACAATGGCCCAATAAGGCCGAAACAGCTGTTCAGTGCTGGTACGACGACGTTTGAGTTGTAAACTCAAAGTGCAGCCAAAGGGCTTCTTTTTTCGTTCCTCTGTTTGAGGATAGTTATGTTGCTGCTAAATTTGACTGTTTGTTGTTATTTGTTCGCTGCTACTGAACGCGTAATCATGTGTTATTTTAGCTGTTTTTATTGATATAGGTTTGGAAGCGTAAGAAAAAAAAATCTCGATATACGTATCGAGTTTCTGTGCTGTGCTGTGTATTGACAGCACAATGACATGACATCGGTACACATTAAGGCATTTATTTAGCACATCGTGACGATTCTTGTTCTACTCCCTTTTGTAACCCAGCCTTTTGTGTCAACTATGTGGAGCTCATTTTTCTCGCAATTAAAGGTGTTGACACATGTCCTGACCCCAGCTCTGCGACTGACTGCAGACGTTGAAGTTAGGCTGAGAGGAACGTGCCTCAACCCGTCGCTCACTACCACGCTCCCATATCGACTGCTCTTCACATGAGGTTCGGATAAGATATAACGTAGAATGTGCGAAGTGAAAGGATGCGGGACATCAGAAAAAATATAAAAAAACGAAGAAATAAAGGAAAAGTGAATTACTGTTAGAGGGAAAGAAACCATCAACTTGATGCTGGAGAAGACGTCTGCCATTTGCATCACGACTGCATAGAAGAGCGTATTGGTTATGGACGTGCAACAGCGCACAAGGACGGACTGTTGCTTCGAATCATGGACAAAGAAAAGGACAGCCAACGTTCGCTCTCCTGAAAAGTGAAGGCAGCCCAAGGGATATTCGAGGAAAGAGAAAAGCGTGGGGCAAGTGATGTACGAATAGGAGATGAGTTTTAGTTTCCTTGAAGCCCTGTAACGGTTACGTTACCTGAGAAAGCCAATCAGGGGGATTTGCACACGCCACATTGCGGGCCATTGTGACACGCTACAACCACATCCATCCAGAAACTATGCTATAGGCAGCACGATGCTAGGCAGGCAACCCTGTAAAGCGGAAACCGGAAACTAGGGTGACGTCACATAGCTGGTTACCAATTCCAGTTGTACTTTTCGGTTGAGTAGGGCGCGTCTCCTCTCGTTCCTTCCTCCATGCTTCGAACGAACCCTTATCGTCCGTCCTTGTGCCCTGGTGTGTCATTGGCATTAAACAATATGCATGAACAGCCTAAATGGAAGGGGGCTCGTCGCAGAGGGGATTTTCGCTGCGATATTGGCCCGCTCTACCAGTGAGAGGTTTGCGAAGCGATCGTCCACAGATGCCAGTTAAAACAATGAATGAGTGAACTAAAGAGCATTTTCACTGAACGTGTTCGTCTTTAATCAACGCTCGGATGGTCGAATGTCTGTGCAGGGTGGGTTCCACTTCGTTGACACCGAAGCAGAAATATGCACGTTGTGAAGTAACGATTGCACAAGTTGACTAGATCTCTAGGTTCCTTCGATTTCCCGAAATGATGCTTGACCATCAAGATGAAACATCCGTACACGAACAGAAGAATACGAGACAACAGTCAAAGCAATGAGAAAGCGTTCACTCGCCACTGAAGAAGGCAAACACAATTCCTTAGGCTGTAAATATGATGCATGCGACTTTGGTAAGTCGGGGAAACTTCCCCTTAGTAAAATGCGCTCTCACGCGAGATGGTACAGCGTTAGGGAGATGTTCTCAAGAGGCACGTTGCCAGAACCCCTCTGCTGGATCGCCTTCTACGTGACCATGAAATCATTCACGTATGGTACTAATTGTCCAGCTCTTTTCTGTTGCGATGTTTCCCCATGCAGAACTTCAAGAAGGTCACCGATGAATGGAGTAATTGTGGATAAATGCGTAACAATCTAATTGGAACTACGCCTGATGTTCCAAAGCATGCGTTTACTGATAACGCCTGTTACGAAGGGGGGGGGGGAATGAGAAAAAGAGGAGCGTTAATCTACCGCAAGCGAAGGATGTACCAGTTACCGAGTCCTTCAGTTTAGGCAGTACGAAAGTTAAGTATAGCGTGTTCCCTGTTGGCTCAAGCACCGAGCTTTTTACGCATCCCTGCTTTGTTGTTGTCGCTTCCTAGCAACCGCGCACTCTTAAAACATGGTGGAGAACGCACAGGGACAAGGACGACACACATGGAAGCGTTCAACTAGCAGCTGATTTAATTGGACGAAAACTCTAGTCAGGAAAGTCCTGGGCAACAAAGGCGACCTCTAGCGACAAATCAGTCGCTAGTTGAACGCTTCCGTGTGTGTCGTCCTTGCCCCCGTGCGTTCTCCACCATGTTCAGTCCCAACGAACTTGCTCTATACACATTCTCGCACTCTTAAAACAGGTACAGTATGTAATTGGAGTAGATTTACACGAACAGAACTTCACCACATAACACGGTGAAGGGCAGCCATTGGACAGAATGATACCGTTAGCACTCCTGGGGGCTTAATCGCTTCATCGTTGTTACGGTCGTTACAAGCTAACGAGTGGCGGGAAATTCAAAAAGGCGGGCGGGAAATTTAAAAAGGTGGGCACGTGATAAAACACGTGCACGACGCTCTTCGCGCGATACGTGAAGGCCGTGGTACACGTCACGCGCAATGTGTCACGTGCCCACCTTTTTTAATTTCCCGCCACTCGTTAGCTTGTAACGACCGTAACGACGATGAAGCGATTAAGCCCCCAGGGGGCTAGCCGGGGGAGGGGGCGGATGTTTAGGGGGCTCAAACCACCAAAATTGTACCATTGGTAGTGCATTTTAGGAGTGGGAAACGAGGGAGACATCCTCCTCCCCCATGTAAATTCCCATAGATCCCCTCCCGAAATATTTTTCTGTCTACCCCACTAGTCCAGAGGGACCAATTGAATTGGAATGTGCACCCTATCGTCTGTCTCTTACGACACTATCTGTGACTCCACCTGAGACAACTGCCTTCAACACCGCTGCATTGTGCTTCTTGTGTGTAATAATGTCGCGTGTAATAATGTCACATTAACAACGTTTTGCAGCTCATGACATATGTCATGCTAAGTCAAGTAACGTCAGCATGCGCCCGTGCAATTTATCGAGGACTTATCAGTCCACAGACAAACTTAAACTTACTGACTTACTAAATCCGAATTACTGTGCATACATATATTCGTACATATGTGTTTCGCGCGCACAAACTAAACTGCAACAGGGCGAAAATGGATTACGTAACCATCACGTGGTTGACAATGTGTGCTATCGGAAAATCCAGCTTTTTCTTGCAGTTGTTTGCAACATAGCACCTGAACAGTCATTTATCAACGCACAAACACGCCTACACCTTCGTCTCGAACGAAAAATGGAGCGCTAATAACGCCGAGAGAACTAGTTTTGCACCTTTTCTCCTTCAGGTTTTATAGTTTGGGCTCGCAACCAGCCAAAAAGAAAGAAAGTGATTCCCGGCGTCAGTTTCGAATAAAGTCACTTGGCCGGTTCACATTGACGATAAACTGCCGGAACTACTCGGATCTGGGACGGCCCAGATTGTGTTTCCAAACACAGCACGGTCAAGCTGGCAGAATGGGATTATTGACAGCTATTCATGACAAGCGTTTCCGACACCTCTCGTTTAGGTACACACAGGTACACAGCCTGGAACGTTGAAGCGGTTCAGTCGAGCCAGGTACTAAACAAATACAGGAAAATGCTACTGTTTGTTTAGATTTTCTGGCAGCCAACGCCAAAAGTGAATTCGTGTGTTCAGCTTTATAAATAAGTAAATCGGCAAAGGTAAAATTTGAAAGTAAAGTGATTCTTGGAAAATCGAGATAGATAGATTCTGGAACCCGATGGGAGAGGCACTACAAAAGGAAAAAAAAAGTCGGTTTTCACTTAGCCAATCGGTCCGCACAGATGCTGCACATGGTAGTTCAGGGATGATGATGATTAGGACAAGGATAATACAGTAAAACCTCGTTAATTCGGATCGCACGGGACCGACGAAAATGTCCGACTTATCCGAATGTCGAATTATAGAACGAGCAACAAAATACGAGGTGAACTTGCCGTTATCAACGTACCTTTATTTCGAAAGGAACTGCAAGAGTGTGCTTTGTTTTGTACCGGAGATCTGAGCCTTTAAAACAACTTTTCTGATAGCCGCCAAGTGCTGCACGGCATCGGCACCGCCGGGAGCACTGCAGCAAAAGTTCTCCAACACAGCACCTTGTCCGAATTATCCGAATTTTCGAATTAACAGGGGACGAGTTATCGATGTTTTACTCTTTTTTGATCGCCAATGTCTTGGTCTGATCATTAGTCTAGTGCAGTGGTTCTCAACTTGTGTTATTCGAGGGAACCCGTGATCGTGCCAGCAAGATCTCAGGGAACCTACACTGGGGCACCTGTGTAGAAATGGGTGAGGCAAACTATAGATGTCGTTTAAGTGTCAAGTTTTTATCTACGAGGGGTGTTCAAGTCAAACCGGGACTTTCTGTCTCCTGGCTGTACAAATGACTCGCGCTACTTCTTTTTGGTCATTTTGACAGGCGACAGGCCTCCGCGTTCACCACGTGGTGGTCCAAAGTTTGTGCAAAACAGAAGACACGTGTTGGACAGGATGGCTGACAAAGAGGTGAGGGCGCACATCGAACACCGAATTGCCATGAAGTTTCTCGTGAATGAAGGCGTAAAGTCATCTGAAATTCACAGAAGACTTCAGGCTCAGTATGGCCACGATACACTTAGCCGCAGCAAAGCGTTTGAGTGGTGCAAACGGTTCCGAGACGGCCGTACATCAGTGCAAGACGACCCCGGCCGGGGCGGCTCAGAGCCCAGTGTCAGAGTTGCTGACAACATGTAGAGCGCCTGATCTTCAAGAACCGACGGATAACTCGATATCAATAGTGCATATAGTGCGATCAATAGTGCGTATTGTTGTCAGATTCTCAAGGGTGTGCATAAGGCGCCGAAGCAAAATCGGCCGGGCCTCATCACCAAAGGAGTCCTCCTCCTACAGTACAATGCACGCCCGCATACCGCACATCTCACGACACGCACCTTACAGGAACTTGGCTGGGAGTTGCTGCCACATCCCCCTTACAGTCCAGACCTCGCCCCCAGCGATTTCCATCTCTTCGGGCCACTGAAGGCGTTCCTTGGGGGCCCAACTGCGACGACGAGGTCAAGAATGCGGTCCGACCATGGCTGCTACGCGCCGGTAAGGATTTCTACGCTGCTGGCAATCAAGCCCTCGTGAAACGCTGGGACAAGTGCATTAGTGCAGCTGGAGATTACGTGGAAAAATAAAACTAATTTCTCGCCTGTAAGTTAATTTTACTTTTGCGAAAAATGAAAAGTCCCGGTTTGACTTGAACGGCCCTCGTGTATAACTACCTATTTAATCATTTTAAATAATTGTTTATTGTTTCGTCGCAACATGTCACTTGAGGTTGGCCAGATTAATTCAAATGTTTCACAGTACTTCCCCGAAGATAATATATTTGGCAGAGGGAAACGAGGGTGCTATCCTCCCCCATGTAAAGTCCCCATAGAACCCCTTTCGAAATATTTTTCGAGCTAGGCCTCTGCTTTGCGATGACTGTCAGCCGCCGCAACATGGTAACAATAATGATAATTGGTGGCTTTACGTCGCGAGACAATGGGTGGTTTTCAAGTTGAGAAGTGGCGCTACGCATGCTGGGTCTTCGAACTTCCGGTCCGAAATTGCGCTCAATTGGAGCAAAGCAAAACTTATACCACCTGGCTTAAAAGACAACCAAGATGAGTTTTCCTGGGAATACCTGCACCTCAAAGAAGTAAGGTACTGTAACAAATACTTCGCACGTACTTTTCTTGCGACAAAGATAATATTTCGTGACACATCGTGCATGTTTCGGTTTCGTTCGGCGTGCGCTTCAAAATCGCAATCTTTTGCTGCGGGAAATGTTCTGTTACAATGCGGTCAATTTGACGCTTCAAATAACAAAGATAACAGACAGCATTTCAGATATGGCACAACAAAATGTGCAGGCAGTATTTTACGCTGCAATCTTCCGCACTCTGACGATAGTACGCATGTAATCGTTTTCTTTTAGTCTGGGAAGAAGCTGTGGCTTTAGTAATATTCTGTTCACATTATGAGTTGATAATCTTATCACAGCCACGCACAATTCAAGGTGATAAGTACACAGCACGGCATTTGGTGACAAGTGCCTACACCCCTTAGTTCAATTTTCGTTCGTTGACAACATTTTTCCAAAGGCGCAGGATCCAAGGGTATGCGATACATTATATGTCCCTTTTCCGCAGAATTAGTGCATTTACGCCCGAAACATTAGCTTATTTTTAGGTTGAAAATCGCACTTACTCTATAAGACTCCAGCAGAACTTCGGACCGGAAGCGTAAATCCACGTGACATTGCTACTTCCCTTACGTCATTTTGACAGGAAGTTGCAAACCACCCATTGTGATCACGAGCGTGTCGCTCATGATCACAGTTGTCTCGCGACGTAAAGCCACAGTGGGCGGTCGCTCAATTATAATTTTGTCCACCCGTGGGTTCTTTAACGTGCGGCGAAAGCTCAACACACGGCACGCCGTATTTAACGTCCCTCGCGGAAGACAGCGTGTCAAAGCAATTTCTACCCTGCCACGAAGTTGCCGGTGTGCTCAGCCGGGTTCGAACCCACAACCTTGGGATCAGTAGCAAACACGCCGCGGACGGTACCGTGGCTGACCTGGAGCTGCGATCCCGATGTCAATTTCATTGTCAACGAACACGTGTCGAGCACTGTTCGAGATAATAAGGCTGTCCCAGAGCGATACTTGGTAGGTGTGGTCATGTTACATTCGCGGGTGCTGCACGCAGAACCCTGGTTGAGAAACACTGCTCTACTACATAGGCGTAGAAAGGTGAGTACCGGATTCTCTTTTCTTCTTTTTGAAATCCTATTGTCATTGTTCTCCCATAAAATGAATCTTGTGGTTTTTATATATTTTGTACAGGAGATGCGAGATTACTTAGCTCAAATAACGTAATCTGTAACGCGATAGATTCTGATGACTGGACAGCAACAACAACAACAATTATATTTTGACGTTGAAGTGGGAAGGTTTCACACTCTAGGAGTGGAACGCTGTCCCATAGCTAAGGGGTCTAATATGAGTGATGACGGTGATGATCGGAGTGGCGATGGCAGGGATTTCCCTACACCCCCCTCGGGGGGGGGGGTGTACACCCTCCCTGCATTTTTGCAACACCCCCCCCCCCCCTGAAATTTCTCAGGTGACCCCAACCAACTCGGCCACCAGCACGTTCTAGCTGGTAGTGAGTCCGGCGCAGCGAATTATATCATCTACTATCAAACTTGGGCTGTAGGACTCCAGCCATGCAGATGATCGTAGCATGCATTTCTATACGATCATTTGAAAGTGACTGTTCAATATGCATATATTGAGGTTGCCCCCGCAGCACAGCTTGCCCCCGCCGCCCCGCGAGGGGCGGCGGGGGCAAGCTGTGATTGCAGTGTACGCCTCCAACAGTCCATATTGGTATAAATCCAACAGCGGAGGTGTATGTGCTCCACGTTGGCAAGTACACCACACTCGTTGATGTCTGGGCGTTGTCGCACTGAGTTCTATAAACTGGCTGTTTGCTTTTGTTAAATTTTCTTTGAACAGAAATTTAGTTTTGCATGTTTTGAGTTTGAGCTTGAATGTAAAAAAAAAAAAAAGGGGGGGGGAAGAGATTGAATTCGTCACCTGAGGAATTCTGCTCCTCCCATAAAGAACCCCCAAAAGCCAGTGGAGTATGAAAAAAAAAAAGAAAACAAGCCGAAGCTTTTTGGACGCACGTCACGCGCAATTACGTAATCTAATTAACGTAATTATGATCAGCCAAAGAGCCTCGGCTTCTTTTTTCCCCTCGCGCATATGAGTGGATGAGTTATGGGTCTGACGTGAGTAGTGGTGGGAGGGGGGAACTGGCGCCATACATGGTATGATGTGTTCTAACGTCACTCACCTGTGCAACAGAGCGCAATCACGACCAGATGACGGGACATTCTGCAAGACGGAAATCTGAAAGAACAAAAGTTACCGTCTTAAAAATGGTATGGCAACTGGCAGTTTAGACAACAGCACACCTTCAGAAAACTTAACACTCACTAGAGACTGCTCCATGTTGTATGTTGTTGACGTTACCGTTCTACATATATTACAGTACGGAGTGTGCGGAAGACAAAAGAGCACGCATTTTCCGCGAAACCCATCTGAATGAAATAGGAAGTAATGCTTCACTGAGTATATTCTAGGATCTGAGGTTTGTCAGCTCCTGTTCTGATGTCACGAAGCGTTGCCCAGCGACCTTCGACGACTCTGAGACGCCTGCAAGTTGCTCAGATGGGATAGTGCGCCATACGCCGACATAATAAGGAACCCTGGCCATACGTGTGTCGGAATGTATCAGAGGGAAATCTAGAAAGAGCTCCATGCATACAGCACAGCTTCTGTCGGGAGTCGCGAACACTCGTCACCGTCCAAGTCTTGACGGCTCAGCCAAGCGAGATCTGGACAGAACAAGTGGTGTCTACAACACAGTTTCTCTAAGAGTTGAGAATGACAGTCATACCACGACCCACTGCTGTCTGCTTTTCGATGATAGCAGGCGACAGTTCTAGACTAACGGAAACGCGCACTTGCTTTTCTTTTTCTTTTGCAGACGAGAAACCGTTCACAGACAGGCTATGCATTTTGAGCTGAGCAAGCTTGAGGTTTGCATGCTGAGCAAGATGACGGACAAACGATAGCGCTCGACCGTTACGCTCCTGTGTTACTTATTCGGCCCTCGTAATGGTGTCCACTAGGATGTCCTCTAAGACTATACTAAGCCCACCTGACGGTTACGTTATTTGCGCTGGGCTATTCGGCTGTGCTATTGCAGCATTTTGCCAATGCCAATGTTGCCAACAAATTACAATGTAGAGCAATTAAAAACTGTCAGAATTTTCTAATGGCGTACTGCTGGATGTTTGTATCCTGTGGAGGCAACTATTTCCTGACGACGACGACGAAAGTGAGTTCAGTTGAGCTTGAATATATATAAAAAAAAGGGATGAAAGCACTTTGTAGTCCTCCACTCAGTTTTGGCAGTGTAGGTATTGTGAGGGCGGAACATGAAAAGAAATATGCAAAGAGTTTGGCCACAATAATAGGACCTGCTACTCCGCATTTATGAGTTGTTAGCTGCTAACTAAAAAGTGCAATACAGTTAAAGGCGGGAGGTCCGTTTTGTGTTAGTAAAGAAATGCTCATGACCTTCGATGGTCAGACGCTGCAACGATGAGTTGGCCCATAGGATCAAGTAGCACTCCTGACGCAGATCACCCGCTTTAGCTTTAATTGCCTGTTGACAAATGCAAACAGGACCGTTGCCGTTCGTGGGCGGCATAGTGGTGGAGGTTAGTCCAGGGTTATCAGTTGAGCACATCCGTCCGAGAATGTAGGGCAGTCTTCCACAAAAAAAATAGCGTAAGACAACTACCCCTTCCCGAAGGGGCAACTGGTCTATTCCCCTGATACTCACAATGCTGGAGGTCTACTGCCCACCCCTTCGAAGGCCAGACAGCTCCTACTGAAGCAATCTATGAGAACCTGTTTTACGTTAAGGCCATTGCAGTTATATCAAAATATGGTTGTCGAAGAACGGGTCCCACTGATCCGCATGCCGGCTGGACTAATTATGAACTCCATAGCGAGCAAGGCTTCCATTTCTGTATGGAAGTGGTCTATAAACGAGCTTTCAGCTGCATCCTGTCGGCGTTCCTTTCAAATATTTGTCTCCGACTGTACTTTTTTTTTTTCCTGTTTGTGTTGCTGTTCTTGTCGCGTGGCAGAACCCTGGCGGCCTCCTGACGGGCAGTAAGGCTCCGGGCTCGCAGTGGCGGTGCGTGTCACTGCCGTATAGTCTCCCTGCTTTAGCCACAGACACATGTGCAGGTATCTCGTTGAAGAGGGGGGAGATTGACTATGCTACCGTGGATTGCCTTTGGACATGCAGATATACGTATCACATGTAGAAGTCGAGAATACAGGGAATGAGAAGAGGGGGCGGGAAAAGAAACACTTGTTTTTACATTCTGCCAGAACAGCGACTCATATCACTTTCTCGCCTTATAGGCACAGATTAAGAACAGTTCACCACGAATAGTCCCACAGCGTCATATGCAGACATGTTCGGCAGAAGGCTCAGGGCGTTATCAAAGCTCGCTGTCCCACCCATACCACATCGCAACAATCCCGGGATTTCGGGATAATAAGTTTCTGCTTTCTCGACAACGGATATTCGGTGGTACGTGTGAAAAAGAACAACGGTGTCTTACCGACTTTTGGTTTCAGACGTACCTTCCCAGAAAAATATCATTTGCAATCTGAAACCGAACCAACCCCGTCGCCTACGACACATCACAAACACGTTAACTGCTGACTCATGTGAACCACGCAAACTACAGCCGAGAACAGCCCTCAAGTAGCATTAAAACTCTTACGAAATCAGAAGGAGTCTTCCGATCCATAACGCTAAAAAATAGTGCAGAATCTCCCTCTCTCCTTCTCTACAGAATATCTCTTTTTGTTCTTTTCATCCTCACATATACGTATATATTTGAAAGTAATAAGATAAAATTGAGAGAGCCTTTTTGAAAAAACTAGACTCGGCCAGAACAGAGCCAGTTACTGCGGATGTATAAAAGGGGAGAAGTGAAGAATTGCACAATTCCATGTAGTCACATAAGCGACATTCCCCAGAATACTCCAACGGAAGATGCGATAAACGGCATTGATTGTGACTGCCGCGTAAGTACAAGTGCTGAACGTCATGTCTTCTCGTGCACTGCTAACTGCGGGAAATATCCTGAGGCGTAGCCTCAAGATATCACGTAGCAGACGACAAGAACAGACGCATTTCACGTGGCATTCTTGACGCATTTTTGCGGCATCCACGAGAATGAAGAAGCGGACAGGGCTGCGGCAGCCGCGTATGTGTCCCGATCGACAATATCAATTATCCTCTCCAAATGGGACATCAGAAAAACTGCCTTGCCGATATGGTAAAGTCCCTGTCCCGTCTACAATAGTGCCATGATGTCTAATCAAGGACCCTCCTGAGAGAAGTGGTGGTGGTGGTGGTGGTGGTGATGGTGAAAGGGCTTGCCGTTGTCGGCCTCATGTAAGTGGGCAACGTCACGACTGACGCCCTGGGGAAATGTGCGTCCTGGGCCGACTTCTAGGGGAACTGTGCCGACATATGTCGGCACAGAGAGCCGTGGCCTGAGAGAAGTGGATCCCTATTTATCCCTCAACTTGCCCAGTCGGCTGTCTCGCACCTTTTCGTCCGTTATACACAGGCTCCGTCTCGGTGTGGCCTTCACCCCAGTCTTTAAACGAAGGCTTGATCGCTCTGACACCATGTTATGCTCCAAGTGTGCCGTGCTAGCAAATATCAAGTACGTGATCGTGGACTGTGTCCTCTTCAGGAGTCAACGAGAAAAGTTACGAATACGTATGAAACAAATCACTGCCGCTCCGTCCTCTTTAACGACAGTCCCTGGACCCTGGACCGACATCCTGCGACACCGTCGCACCTTGCACGTTTTCCTGGATTTTTCTGCAAGTCGCACGTTTCCTTTATGGCCTTCATCAGTACGTCTCTCCACATTCTGTGCCTTCCTTCATTTACTGGCACTTACCCCGCAGATGCTGATGTGCAGCCCTACTACATGGGTGCCTGAATACTAGCTCCCTCTGTGAATGCAGGGGGTCCAGTATTGATGAGGCACCCTACTACATACCGTCTCTCCACCATCGTCACCTCGTTGTCATTTTCCATCTTATGCCACAACTCAGATGGCGATTTTCCCCATTCATCATCATCATCAGTGTATTTGTTGTTGTTGTTGTTGTTGCGATAGCATGGATGTGCCAGGTGGGTACAGTCCTATAGGACATCCTGGAAATAGTTGGGGAAAAAATCCCGGGACTGTAAAAACGTCTCGGGATTACGAACCCTAAACACGATGCTGAACTCATAAGTACCTAAGGGTAAAATCTGTCGTGTTGCCGCATATCCGCAAGGTGTCCCATAATATTAAAAATGTATCGGGTAGGTTTAGCGTACTGGAGGATTTCATGGCTCCTCATAAGCGGAGCAAGCCTCTCCGCTGAGCCCAGCCCTATGGCCAAGTGTATCATAAAACATGTTAACTATAAATGAGTATACAGTGCAGCGAAGCGCTTCTCTACAACTCCGCTCTTTTAGTTGTGGTAGATGCAATGCCGGACAAACTCGTACATGTATTGATATCACACTGGAAGAACACAATGCTTTGTAGTGAGGCACACCTTCGGGTCACCTTGCGGTACATTGTCAGAGGTGTGGGTGCAAGCTTGCATTCCAATTGTGCCGTTCTTATCACAATGCATAAAGGAGCCCAGAAAGCCATCCAAAAGCAGTTTCTCACGCATTATGAAAGGATGTGACTTGACTTGACAACCAACGCAAAAAAAGTTACCTGTACGCAATATTTTTCTTAGAAAAAAACGCCCCCGAACATCGACGCGCGCGTTCCCGCTCCACTCGCTCTGCAGGGCGAAACGAGGAGGAGGAGGAGGAAAAATGTCACCGGTGATGCCATTGCAAGAGAGACCGTGCTCCAATCGAGGCCGGCGCTTTCCGCATTTATGATTTTTGGTCCGTTTCTCTCACGGTTATTTGCCAGACGACGTCTTGTGTAGCAGGCGACATTTCTCCAAACCTGCAAACCAATTAGTGGGCTGTACCGTAATGACGTCAGACTGACTCGGGCGGCCAGTTGTGGGCATTGCCACCGTTGCGCACGGTCGCGATTTTTAAAATCCAATTCGGCAAGATTTATGCATCTGTTCAGTGAATCACTTCATATGGTGCATTTAACAGTCAGGTTAACAGCTTGATATATAAAAAAGGTAGTGATTGAATCGCTTTGTGGGCCAATAGTATGTGAGGACCTATATGACAAATAAGCTACATAGTGCATGTGTAGTCCCTCGATAAGCTTACTGGAATGCGAGTTGGAATTCTGGGGTAAAGGGGGGGGGATATGTTTAATAAGAAGAGGAACGAGGGAAAGGTCAGCCAGACAGGGTGTCGGCTTGCTATTCCCAAAAATAAATAAAGGGATTGGGGAAGGCAATGGGCTATCAGACTGCTTCCCGCGCACTTAGAATTTTTTGTCGTATGCACTTGAAGATGTCGAGAAATCATCTCTAACCGCATGCTTTTAATGCACAATTTGAAGTACTGTAGTACATTCTTGAATTATTATAGTATTATATACTGTGCTCTATTATATCGCACAAGTTGTGTCTGTACCATGTAGGTTATATGCTGAGAATTGCATTATTTTCAACGTTGTGAACAATACAAATGATCAAATGCTATTAAACGAATCACTTAACAAAGATAACAAATGGACAAAGTATTGGCACGTGGAATTAAACGTTAAAAAGTGCGTGCAAATTACAATATCGCGGAAAAATAGGCCACTGTCTTTCGCTTACTCATTGGACAATGCGCGCCTCCGCACCGTAGACAGATACAAGTACCTTGGAGATATATTAACATCCGATCTCCGTTGGAGCTGTCACGTCGATGAAGTTACAAGAAAGGCCACCAAGAGACTGTGGTTTTTGAGGCGTTTTATGCGCAATAGCACCCGTAAAACTAAGCTTGCAGCTTATCTTTCCCTTGTTCGCCCAATCCTTCCGCCGCCCGTAGTCTGGGATCCTCACACAGCATCCGACATACTTAAGTTAGAACGTGTTCAGAAACTAGCACTTCCCTTCATCTATGGCGTCCGTGACTCATCCTCATCAGTATCAGCTCTCTAGAGGGATGTCCGCGTTGAACCGCCCGCTGTGCGAAGATTCATCGACTCAGACTATTTTTTCAGCTCTTGCAGAGGGAAGTGAGGATAGACTATAAACAATTATTCCGCTACTCTGGTTTGTGCGAGTCTAGGACACGACACAGCCGACATATTTGATTGATTGATTGATTTTAAAAGAAAAAAAATTGAGATGGTAGTCTCGAGCCACTCGGGACTGGAGCCGACATATTTATCTGCCTACGCCTCGCATTAGCGCTTGTCAGCTTACTTGTGTTCACCTCAGTTGAGTGGAATTTGCTTCCTGAATCAGTCATATCTTTACATGATACAGACTTTCAACTATAACAAGTTTGTTTGCTAACATCTTAACATAGTCTCTCGCACTCGTTGATATTACCATGTTGTCCCGCTTGTTATGCTTGCTGTGTTTATTGTTCGGCATAGTGTCTCTTTGCTTAGGCTGCCGCAGGGCGGTCAGCAATATTACCCAAATAAATAAAATAAATTAAAATAAATAAATATACTCAATGAACAAAGCCATACTTGCCTCCGCCACTGCTATACTGCTATAAAAGCAGCGCGCTCCGCGTTCCTTTTGTAATGACATCTACTAATATACGCTTCCCAAATCTCGATAGATAGAGTAGCCAAACGGAGAATTTTCTTGCGGAGAAGCAGGCGGTTACCATGGGAACAGGTGCGCCTCGCACCTTTCCCACGAAGAGGCGCGTGCGTCTTTTCCTACGATAATACACATTATGTTAGTGGGGACTGAAGGAGGGGAAAATAGACCTCTACCCGAACAACGTCATCATGACGTTGGTAGACAGACTGAAACCAAAACAAATCTGAAGGGGAGGGCTGGGTTCCACGAATGGGCACTTGTTCGCTGCCTCCTATTGAAAGAAAAGTAGGACCGAATGTCACGTCTCTTTCAGGGACCATCGTAATCCCCCCAAGATCGTGGCTTTCGGGCGCGACCTTGTTCGCCCCTAGCTTCGAGCGTAGTTCAACTCTACCAAACTGGTGGCGCTGTCGAACACTATGACGTCATTTTTTACAAATGGGGAGAGGTCTATAAACACCTATCTCTATTGCAATTCCAGATTTTTCGGTGTACAATAGCTCCCGAACGCGGGATCGCAGCGTCATTGGAGTTTGATTGGAATATCCAGGAGGCAAATCTCT
Source organism: Ornithodoros turicata (assembly GCF_037126465.1). NCBI lineage: Eukaryota > Metazoa > Arthropoda > Arachnida > Ixodida > Argasidae > Ornithodoros > Ornithodoros turicata. The sequence goes on along the minus strand of NC_088202.1, from coordinate 43,560,552 downwards.
ACATCAGCAACATGATTCCTCCAAAAGTGGGGAGCATCTTTTCACGGCCCCTTTGAGATGCCCTCGCCGGCTGTATTTTGTCCTTGTCACATTTGTGTTTGTACAGTGAAAAGTTGTGAGTTCGGTATTGTGTTCTGCATTCAGTACTTGTTCTTTTCTACTGAACAGTGTACCGTGCGATCGAAACATGTAAGCGGAGATACATATATAAGCTCTTCTGCATGTACACTTCTCATAGCTGCATCGCGGCAACAAAAAAAGCAACAAAGAGGGAGTTCTGAATGTATCTCCTATCGCGAGCGTAAATTTTGTTTTCCCGCTCTCATGGCTATACATCTTTGATGGTGATGATAATCCCGCGACATGATGGCACTTTCACGAGTCAAAAGCGCCGTAAATCATTTGAGGCAACTCGTAAAATGAACGTCCAACAATTTATTAGAGAAAGCCCTCGGGACTATAGCGTCGTAATTTTTTTCCCAGCCACTCTCATAGTTTTTCAAAAATCGAGAAAACAGTGTGCCAAAGTAGACAGCAACTACGCATTGCGAGTGAAGCACGACGGCAAATCTACATTGCATGCCAATAACACTGGGTCTAACGCAGCAATATCGACGGCGTGTAAATGTAAGATTAATGCAATTAATGCGGCGAGAATGTGTTAGCATATGACGTATTCTCACTATCACTAATTAAATTAATCACTATCATTAATCACTATCACTAGCACTGTCACTAATCACTATCACCACTACTCATCATTCATCATTAGTCACCAATTATCACCAATTATCACAATGACCACTACATTACTACTATCTACAAAATATATACTACTGCACCTACTATCTAAATCTACTATCTACTTCTCTTCTCATATCTAACACTCTATATCTGAACTCGAAGCTTCACACATCCATCCGACAGACAGATGGTCACAATTTTCCAACTTGGGGGTTCTAATGCTAACGCATTAAAAATGCTGGTATTCATGGAGGAAGGAAGGAAAGGATGCACTTCAAGGGGGGGGGGGGGGGGGGGGGGGGGGTATTCGAAAGAAGAGTAGTGTGTGTTGAAAGTGACATATGAAAAGGGGGTCAGTTTGAGGCCCTAACATGTCACGTTACTTGAGAAAGTCAACCAGGAGGCTCCGCACACGCCACCTTGGGGGCCACGCTACGGTCACACCTCTCCATAAATTTTGAAATATGAAATCAAGGCACCTGTAAAGCCAAAACCGGAAGACTAGCAGTGGCGTCACACGGCTGGCCCCCCGTCCCAGCTTCACTTTCTGGTGGAATAGGGCTCCTCCTCTAATTTTATTTTCTTTTTTTGCCTATTCAACCTTTTAGTGTTTTGTGGGTTTTGCCGTTCGACTGTTTGCGTGTTGCATGTTTGCGCGTTCTGTGACATCTCAGTGTGTGTGCAATTGTTTTCTGTCGGAATCACCACCACCACTAATCATCATCATCATCATCATCATCCTCTTCATTGGCATCATCAGTACAGGAGTTTTCCACAAAAGTAACTGGTGCAAGAGATGTGGAGTTGCGGGCCTCACACTAGTGAAGCCAAAATCTCCATTTTATTTCTCTTAAAATCAATCAACCAGTAAATCAATATTTTCCTTTTAATTCCATTTTACCGCCGCGAAGCAACTGTGCCATGAGCGGCGTATAGACGTGGTCGGGTGGAGAGAGGACAGCGGAAGGAATGGGGGACAGGAGGTCCTGGACCGACCTCGGGGGGAACTGTGCCGACATTCCTTTGGATAGTCTGCCGGAAAACCCCAGGAAAACCTCAGAGGGTTTTCCCAGGATTCCCAGGCTGGGGAACCGGTGCGGGGATGCGATCCCGCGTGACCTCCCAGTCTCGGCGTAGAAAGTGATTATCCTACCCACTATGCCACGGGTGTTGGTTCTTCTAATTCCTTCCTCCACGTGGATACATGAGTGCCAATGTTGCAGGCTATGGTGTTATCGCAATGTTTGAGGCAAATTAAATTTTTAGGGCGATTTTAACCACGTGTGGGCTACATTGCGAGGTATTTATCATCAACAAACGCTTACAGAACACCGAACATGTAAGCTGTTTGCTCATTGCGTTACGATACCTTTAACGTCGATCAGCAGAGACCGCGGCGAACGACGCATATTTTTTCACTCGCACCTTAAAATATGACTTCTGAAGGCCAAAGGCAGCTTATTTTGAAGTATATCAGCACCTGGGAGGTCGAAGAAGAGCTTAGCCGGAAATGAGTCTCGGTTATGTCATATCAGAGAGCCCTTACAGTAGCGGCTTGACCTATGACCCTCGCCAGGAGAAAGCCGCCGTAGACAGGTCGAGTCAGCCGTGACTTCTTGCTCCGAACGAAAGCGTGGTCGTGTCTCTTCCCTATGTAGGCTCAACGTTGGCCCCAATTCTGCGTCGGCAGGTCGGCTAGTGGCAAACCTGTCCATCTTGCTGTTCAACTTACGCGTGTAGGACGCAATCGCGCAATTCTTACGACGCTCTCCCGCTCCTAGAGGAGTCTTTCGGGGTATTAGTAAGATGGACGTGTCAGCATAATGGTAGGTTATAGCGTACTCGTCTGTGGTAGCAAGCACCTGTGCAAGACGTGTTATGGTATCATTAATGTGATGCAGCCGTTTTCCATTCCTTTCACGACGGTTTCTTTCGCATTGTAAGGACGCAAAAGGCGCTATTCAGTCTAAATCCAGGAATTAAAATGAAATGAGCCCATTGATGTCCCGTGCACAGTTAGAATCTGACCTTACGAACACAAATTCGTAGATCGAGGGAGATCTTCACAAATGAGAGATGACCTTGTGGTTTTGAGTCATTGAGAAACGCCAGACCTGTCTTGTATTACGTTCTCCGGAACTAATTTTCTAGTCTGTCCTGATATACCAACAATACCATTTTTAAACTTCAGTTTAGAGTGAGTGAGTAAAAAGAAGAGAAAAAACATGGAGAAATTGGCACCACCAACGTGGAAGTCGGCGACTCCATACCAGTTGAACACGATGGAAATTGATGTAGAGCCCTGGACCGGTAATCCAAAAGATGTGGGTTCGAGTCCTGCAGCTGGCTAACCTTTTCAGTGACTCCCTTCTTTCTTCGTCCATGCCAGTTCTTCAGTTCAGAAGCCTGATTGTATATCATTGCATCCATCACGAACAGAAAGATTCGATCGGCTGCTCCGTAAAATATGGAACTCGGAGTCCAAGAGCTGCTCGGAGTGTGGCGCAGTCGCGAATACGTTATGTTGTGTGTACAGTGTCGCTCGCAGTCGCCCGCCGTCTTCGTTTGTGACTTCGTGTCACTGAATAGCCGTCCGTTTAATATTGTTACGGTTTCAGGCGCTTGGCTACCACCATCTACAAACAACGCCTGGTGGTGGTGGTGGTGGTGGTGGTGTAACTGCTTTCCGTATTCGCAACGTGTGCAGCGTCACGACTAACACAGGAAAACAGGAGTGTAGGTTCGGTTTTGCAACGAAGTCTAGGCAGGAGTTAAGAAGGTGGGCAATGCCACATCACCAAATGTAAAGTTATGTGGGAATGTTGGGCTGGCAAAAAGTGGAGACAAGTATGAGAAGAGAAGACCACTGCGTCCTTAGAGGCGATGTATAGATGCTTCGTATCCCTCAGGAAGGAAGCCAGTTTTCAGACATGATAGCGTCTTTTTGCTGGAATTGAGCCGCCAAAAATTACGCCATGTACTTACAAGCCGTTGCCGATGATGGGACATTGGTACGCCTTTCTTGACTGTAAGCAGAGCATTGCAGAAGGCATTGAACAGAGCGAGCCTCGTACTCGGGGGGGGGGGGGGGGGGGATCTATTTATTTTCACAGGAAAGGTCAGCGAGAAAGGACGGCTTGCTATTCCTTATTACATAATTCGTTAGTGCGTGCTCGGGCTTAGTGTAGATATTAGGCTTTTGGCTGCTTCTTTAGTGTCTCGATGGTGGAAAGGGAATCGTAGCAGCCGTACAGAACGAGCTTCGTTTGCAAGACGGTCAGATCGTTCATTACCGGGAATTCCAACTTCAGAAGGAATTCTTTGCAGAACGATGTCTTTACCGTTCCGTTGCAGGTCCGATAGAGCTTTGCGGACACTGCGGGCCACTCCTCTACTATGAAACAAAGCCGGATCGGTTAAACAATGTGACGTAACAATTAAGAGTCTGCCAATCACGACCGTGCTTCGGGGGCCGTAGCCATGGATACCAGCCAGCATCAACCGCATGGGTAGCCACTGGCAGCCACAGAAAGCCTGTGTTTGAAATCATCTGCCTTGATTGGCTGAATCCAAACTATATTTGTCCACGCAGTGGGGGAGGAAGAGAGGCATCAAGCAGGCTCCTTATCACCTAGGTGGCATTGGCCTTGCCTTCAGTCCTTAGGCAGTGTGCACAGGACGTTCTGATGTGATTTCTTACATATATCGGGACGAAACAAACCAGTAGTTTACCCAGAATTTCGTCCTTCGGGGGGGGGGGGGGGCTCCGCAAGGGGGTGTATTTACATGCTTTTGACGAAATATTGTGCAATCTCACAAAATTTTAGGAGGGTCTCCTCCAGATTTTGGGGGGTTGTTAGGGGGGTGTAGGGGGGGGGGTCTGGATAAATCACTGGAACAAACATTTGGCCCTTTGCGTTTGGTTTCTATTCCCTTAGGCACTTTCTGTAACCTGCGACTGATCAAGGTCCCTGACACGCGTATCTTTCTTAAATTATTTTACTGCTATTGATGTTTCCATTATTTTTACGGCATTGCATAAGCATTAAGCGTACTGGAGTAGCGGCATTCATTTTGTGAACGCGCTACATGTTATTCTCCTTTTACGTTACCATTTACAGAAAGGTCGCTTTATCAGCCGACGCTGCAAAGTCTCGATATCTTTGCATTCGTACTTGGTTACTGCATCAGAGTATAGTGAGCATGCCCACTCATAGATACATGCCAAAGGAACACGAAACCTAAGTGGCCAACACAGAGACAACATCGGTATATTCCATCAGCGTGCGCATTTAGTTGAAGGCCACAGTCCTCCAGCACTGACGACAACACTTCTTGTGTTGTGTCCAAGTCATGTTGAACGGCAAACCAAGGGCGTCTTGCGCATTGTAATCGGCGGCCTTGATTTCCACATTTCACTTTTGCTTCCCAGAGTCAAAGATCATCCATTCTACTTCATTTTGGACACCATTCCGTGAGGGCTAAAAAAATATTCCTTGTATACTCTTCGGCGCACTGCCAAACACGTACGAAATGCTATAGCATCGCAGCAGACCATGCAGCAAGGAAACACAGGAGCGGCCCTTCCAACTTTTTGCCATTGGGACGGGCGTGCCAGCCACAGGGGTGACACAAACCCGCCATTGTTGTAACTACCCTAAAGCGGGTGCTTTTGGCAAAACTGCCATCTTGTCCTGGTCGCACGTCATAGAAAACGTCATTTTGAGGTGATGTGACTTTGTGACATGACCTGTAAGACAACTATAAGACAACTCTGAAAGCCCGTGTTGGGCTTTCAGAGTTGTCTTATGACACCCTGACGGGAGGCATCACGTGCCACGTGACCTTCTGACGCCATCCGCTCAAACGTTGCCTGCCTGCGTACTGCTGATGAGGCCCAAGAAAGCCGAAACAGCTGTCCAGTACTGGCATGGCGACGTTTGACTTACAAGTATATACCACCGGCTATGCTGTCTAAGGTATTCCTTCCAGACGAATGTCGGCACAGTTTCCGTCGAAGTAGGCCCAGGATACACACCATCCCCCCCCCTGACCCCACTCATTCCTCCTGCCCTCTCTCCCTCTGTCCACTTCTGTACACTGCTCATAGCCACAGTTGCTTCGCGTCGCTAACATGGAATCAAAATGAAGCGCACATTAGGGAATTTTAGCACATAGGAACCGCTCTACGAAAACTGTACGATGAAGGAAGCGGTCAAATCCAAGATCAACATCGTGACGTCAGCCACGTCAGGTGCTCGGCTCATCTTCTGTTCGGAATCGTTATTGTAAAGGCATTTCAATCAGCGAAATTTTTTCTAATCCTTCCAATCCTTCTAAATCGCCCTACTGAACCGTCGCCGCGATACAGAAACCTCTCCAAGCACCGTGACCCGACGCGGATACCAAGGCCCCGAAAGCGCGTTTAAGAAATGCTATCTCATCTAAACCAAAAACGGGATATTTGTACCAAGAAAGAGGTACCACGGATATACGGTTATGGATGAGTAATAACGCGGCGGGAACCGGTGGAAGTCGCGCTCGAGTTAGGTACTTTTCAGCTTTGAAGATATTTCTGGTGGTCCACTGCGGGTACGGCCCGTCCGTTTCTTCGAAAGGCATGCGCAGGTGTATGCTCCGTTTATGAACCCTTGGCTTCATTAGATTCATTGTGTGAGTTGACGAAGACGGAAAGAATTTATCAACGCAGTCATTCATTCATCGAATCTTTGCTGCTCGTTCATGGGCGCTCAACGATGGAGAGACGGCGAACGGGGTCCACATTCTTATACAAGAATGCAAAACAAAGCACGCTGCCCATTAAGCTATCAACATACTTCCACCTTCGGCAAAGGTAGAGTAAATGACCCTACCTAGCTTGCAGCAATCTCTGTAAGCCTGAAGACAGATGATAATACCTGATGTTTCACACATGAGCAGGAACTCTGTTAGTATGGCTTTCAGCATAATGCACTGACTCGATCTATCCGTTCTTCAAATTACGATTGACCGCGCATGTGTTACACTCGAAGTACCACGCTTAACACTCTCGGGTCGCAGATCTGCCTTCGATGATTGTAAGGAAACAGGTTTAATGCTGCCTCACTGTGTCGCAAATTACGTAACCATCTAATCCAGAACTGCGACGGAAAGCTATTCACTGAAAATCCCTGAGGCGTAAAGAGGCGCACCAGAAGGTGTGTGACTAAATGATTTACAAGTGAAAATTCTGTACATGCTTATCACTCGCTTTGATGAGATTTCTGGAGACTTGTTTTTAGAGTAATTGTAAACACCTGGAACAGCTTTGCTAGTTATAAAGGATGCGACACACACAAAGAGTACGATGAGGTGGGCTGATGCCGGCCAGCAGTAACGGATGCGAGAGAGAGATATACATGATGACGATGATATGGGGATGCCTTTCGCTCATTGTGCAGGATGCGAACTTTCCATGTAGCCGCATGTTTTACACTCTTACAGTGCGCAAGTTGAGGTATACTACGTGTCGTAACCACGTTTCTCGTCATCTTTGTATCTTGCTCACATAATCTTGTCGCGAACATTTTCTACTCTGTATAAAAATTACATTTTGTCTGTATTTTGTACTCAATTGCGAATTTCACAGCAAACAATGCATGCTGTTTCCGTCTTTGTAAGTGCTGATAGCTCCATTCAAGTCTCCCCCCCCCCCCCCTTATCCAAGTGACGAAGGCGGTGCTCTGAAAGACGTTGTGTGCTGTTCAGAAGGCGATGCTGCTATGTGTCTTCAGTTTCTTTCGCTTTATAAAATTTGTAACAGTTCGCCCTCAACATTGGAAAGGAATGAACACAATGTACAACGTACTTCTGGCCTTCTTCTCAAGTCGTTCGCGACACACAGTCTTGCAACCATGTGCGAGTCGCGTTGCATCATGTTTTAATCAAATTTAAACCTGAGGTCAGCTTCAGCTTATTCTGCTTCACAAGGCTGAACATGTATCTTTCCGACCTTGCGCATCTTGCGTTCCGACCTGCGTTCCGCTTCGCGTTCGCCATAATTCATCCTCTCATATTAGCCTCTGTGAAGTTGGGTAGGGTGCTGTGGCTAACGCGGAGAAGCACTCCGTGTCATCATCAGTAGAGATGAGTGCGGGTATGAAAATTAGTACCCGCAACCGCACCGCACCCGCGGGAACACGACCCGCATCCGCAGCAATGTCATCGATTCAGCCCGCATCCGCACATCCCGACACGTTCCCGCATACCCGCAGACGTACCCGCAGCAAAATGCGTACGTAGGTTTCAGTTATGCCACAGGAACCTCACAGCACGAGATGATTTATTGATGCGTCAGACGCTGTGGCGACTACTGACATGGTTGCCAGGTTGCTAACGCGAAGCGTTCCAGTCGTGCTGTCGAAAGATAGCCAAAATTAGCCCCATGCGGCAAACATAGTCACAGCGTGACAACAAAAACTTTATTTTTAGATGACGAATGATGAGTTTCGTCGCCAGGGGCAATACACTACTCCATTCTTCATTACCCATACTACTAACCTTCCCGAACCGCCCTTTCCGGGTGCCTTAATCAGCTGGACTCTTGCCCCCTCTGTCTATCTCAAAGTCTAAGCATAAAATGCAGTACCCGTATAAATGATAAAGCTGCCACCATCTCACGCACCACAGAAGATCTGGATATTGAACGTATCGGAAAGTATATACTAGGCCAAATGTTCGCTATGAATCGGGTCGTGCACCAAAAGCCGGCGGGCTGGCTTTGCGCCTGCGGGTATTGCGGGTATACCCGCGAAATCCGCGGAGGCAGTGCGGGGCCACCCGCACCTTGCCCGCAACCCACGATGAGACAGAAATGTGTACCCGCGAAGAAGAAACTTGGGCGGGTATCCGCGGGTATACCCGCAGCCGCACTCATCTTTAGCATCACTTCTCCTTCATTTATTGTTGTTGTTGCGAGTTTGCAGGAAAAAGTACACATGCATGTTCTTTCGCATTTCGCGTCCTGGAGTAGCCAGTCCGAATAGTTTGGGACTAGAATCTCAATTTTGTCTTTTACCAATCAATCAATCGCATTCCGCGAAGTTAAGTTACGTATTAAGTGTACTGGGGTAGTCAGTTTGACTTCATCGAAACTCACATCCCCATTTTTTACATTATTCACATCACATCACATCACGTAAGACCTGCATGGTCCACTAACATCTTGGGTTCGAAAGTATGTTTGTCGCATGCTCTATTTTCCCCTGGCATTTTCTGTATCTCTTACATCACGTTCTAGAGAACGTGATGTAACGTGATCTTATGGAGGCAGCTATGGAGGCAGCTATGGAGGCAGCTATGGAGGCAGCTATAGATAGCTGCCTCCATAAGATGAATGGATCATAATAAAACTATAAGGAATATCAATATCACCATATCCTGCGATATCGTCTCGAATGGTACGTTATTAGACATACACACTTAGCTACCCAACAGAATTCTCCTCCAGTGTTATGCGTATTCTGTACCCTGTTCGAATTATTAACCCAGACGACTGCCTCACTTGTAAGCTTAAATTTGCTACTGATACTAGCTTGAAAAACAAAAATATATACAAAGAGGTTAGTGAAGAAATGATCAGTTAGTCAAAATCAAGGTCTTGTTTTAGTCCGTCCAACTCCAACTCCAAGGTCTTGCTCCTGATAGAAGTTCTCCGGCGAGGGTTCTTCTTGCATTATATTTTTGAGTTCTTTGCCTCAATGGTGTTGGTGTTTGCCTCAATGGTAATAACACTCCCTTCGTTTTTCAAATCCAAAATGCATCATAACATCGATCGGAAGACCGGAATGTACCCTTCACGGTTTGCACTGTATAGAGATTACTGCCCCGCTGTTTTCGTGACACATCCTTTGCATTCACACAATAACATAGGGCTTAACGCTCCGCAGGATTTTGCATAACAAAGGACCCCTAACGACTTAGGATCAGATACACGCAATTGCGTCAAAACATGTCACTTGCGTCTCTATGCCTTACGTCCTTCAAAAATTTAAGAAAAATGAGCCGTCAACGTCGAGAGGACGTTTATGCCACGTTGATGGAACCTATATCACAATGTTTTTATTTTGAGTTGGGTTGAATTGATAAGAAAAGAAAAAAATCGAGAAATAGGCACTCGTTACGAGAGCCGGCTACTCCAGATCACTTAGGAAAACACAAATGACTATCTACAATAAAACCAATGAGTGACACAGACTCTCAGTCAGTCACTCACACACACTGTCCCAGATACAATGCAATGCATTTATGCGTTTAGTTGCTCCATTAGTTGCTTATCCCATGTATCACGGGTAAATGGTGTACAACTAGCTATACAACTTTCCATTGCGGCAGGTTGTACAAACCAGCTCCCGTGGCATAGTGGTTAGGATGATCGCTTTCCACGCCGAGACTGGGAGGTGACACGGGTTCGAATCCTGTCATCGGTTGTGCTGTCTGAGGTTTTCCCTGGGTTTTCCGAAGACGTTCCGGACGAATGTCGGCAGAATTGTCTAATTAGGAGCAATGAAAAAAATACTCGTGGACGGGGAGTACGAATGTAAACGACTTCCAGTTGGTTTCGACCGCGTAGAGCGCTTTGTCTTTTTTCTGGTTCCACTCTAAGTCTGGTAAGACTTTAGCTGGGACACCCTGTACAGTGATTCAAAGGCCGAACTTTGAGCCATACTATCGTTCTTATGTCATGGATGCTGCCATACACAGTCCACGACAACAATTATATATTCTGGCGGGGAAGTGGGGAGGTTTCCCATTCTAGGAGTGGAACGTACGCTACCCCATAGCCTGGGGTTCTATTATGAGTGATGACAGTCCAGGACATTCTGGCTGCGTACAAGCAATCCACGGATACCGGCGTTCAAACCTGTGTTCAAACGGTTTTGCAGAGTCCCGTCTAAACGTCCTGCGTGGGCGTGGGGCTTCTTTAGCTCGGCTGGATGGCAGACCCTTAGATGTGGTTAAAGTTCGGGGCCCTTGTACACCCAACCATCAGTTCCATCTTCCATGCAGGCATTTGTGCGATTTTGCGCAGACTCGAAGTTGGTGGACACAGTGTGACAGTGTGTGTGGACAGTGTGTGTGAGTGACTGACTGAGTGTCTTTGTCACTCATTGGTTTTATTGTAGTTAGCCATTTTTGTTTTCCTAAGTGATCTGGAGTAGCCGGCTCTCTGCCTATTTCTTAAGTTGTTTTTTATCAACTCAACTCAACTCCCGTGTGGGCGCCAATTCCTCCATAAACTTGGAGGGGGGATATATTTAGTAGAACAAAGAAAAAAAGGGGGAAGGAAAGGTCAGCCAAACGGTATGTCGGCATGCTATTCTGCAAAACAAAAAGCAAGCAAGCAAATAAATTAAGAGAAATAAATAAAAAGGGGCTGACTTGGAGGGGCTGATTCAGTGACACGTACACTATGTGCAACCGTGGAAGACACTGGGCACATTCTCGCGTACTGTTCCACATATGCATCTCAAAGGGCCACTACGAAACCTGCTACCGATGGGACAACCGAAACTTTGACCTCGTCAGAGTGTGGTACCATGTTAATTTGCTTTGCACCAGGCCTTGTGTGTTGCGGATTTTTCTAGACACCTAGACTTATGTAATTATTTTCTGAATCAAGGCAACGGTCTTGAACTTCTCGGACATGGTGCCCTGGAGCCAGAGGAGCCGTAGCGACGGGGGCGGGGGGGGGGGAGGTACAGGCCCTGGCAGGTTGGTTGACAGGATAGAGCGCGAACGAAGAAAATTTGAATTTACGATCTCGGCAGTGCAACTAAGCGTTTTCGTTTCTTTGTTTACAGGGTTTCTAAAGACAGTGGGTGAAGGGAGGGGGCGCTTTAGATTTACTCTGCCCTGGGCGCAAACTTGCCTCGCTACGGCTCTGCCTGGAGCAATGAGGTTCATTTTACTAGGAATGCACAAGGGTTCCCCTACAGTTTAGCAAGCCAGCGAATAACGTTTTAGAGAAGAGGTTAGACTTTAGCGAGTTACGGTGCAGCAAAAGGAAGGCTCGTTGTATCGAACTACGTTTCAGAGAATAGGGGCACGTTTTAGAGAACACTGTTCTCGCGAATGACATTTTGGTTTTGGTTTTGACATATAGTGATCGAACCAGCAGACAGTGTTCGACTATAGTATAATGACCAATTCGTAGGCTCATTTCGTGGCAACTTTTGTTTGCCAGATCCCGAGCAGTCATGTTCGCTAGGTCAAACCGAGGCAATCCCGAATGGTCGTGTGGCGCTTTCCGAGCGCCCGGAATTTGCCAGCTAGCACTTTTTTCTCCCGACCTCCTCAACACGACTGCACAGCGGGTTGCCCCCACAGGGGTGGAATTCAGTGTATTGCTCAGTAGACGAAAGCGGTGCTGGGCGAATGCAATGCATCCTGGACAGGTTCGTCGCACGTCACAGCAAACGTCAAGGCACACGTGAATTTAAAGATGGCGGCGCCCGTGATCGGCGGCCAAACCGTTTGTAAACAGTGCGGTTCTGCGCGACGTTTTCGATGTATTTCGTTGTGCTCTACAACGTGTCCCTCTATAAGAAGAAGCCTCTAAAACGAGGTTCGCTAAACAGATGGACTCCGATGCACAAGTCAATACGCACAACGATCAGTTCTGGAGCACAAGTGATCCACACCCAGACAGAACACGTTTCGAACGTCCGCAGGAGATAGTGTTCTGTCTGGGTGTGGATCACTTGTGCTCCAGAACTGAACTAGTGCATCGGAGTCCATCTGTTTAGCGAACCTCGTTTTAGAGGCTTCTTCTTATAGAGGGACACGTTGTACAGCATAATGTTTTAGGGGAAATGGCGACGCGTTATGTTTTAGCGAAAGTCGGTATAGAGAATTGCGTTTTTAGCGAAGTGACCTAAACTTCGCGGTGGTTTCGCTTTTGTTTCTTTCCTCTGTTGGGACATGCGAGAGCATATATCTGTTTCTGAGATTCTTAAAAGTCGTATGCTGAGCCTTTGAAGAAACGGAGTCGTAGTCGGAGGTAGCGTCTTCGGAGGTAGAGTCTTCACGAGTTACACCTTAGCGATCCCATTCTATGCCGCGTCCGAATTTCTTCTGCTAAACGGCACAGAAGCCAGCAGGCCGACAGTTTCATCCACAACTGTCATGCGTGTATATTTCTCACTTCGTTGTCCACCACACGCACACAAAGAAAAAAGGAGAGAGAGAGAGAGAAACACAGATAAGAAGACGATATGTGGTGACACAACGCCAACGCGACGCTGAGGCGGACACTGAAGGGGTGGGGCGCTGGTTCCTTCACCATCACACAAGGGCCCACCTGGAAATGAAAGAGCCGACGCACTAGCCAAGGAGGCCGCAAAACTTCCGCCTACACTTCCCGCTTTTCCAAGTAACGCTCAAGCGCAAAATGCTATAAATCAAGATGTATGGCGTTTTCACCCCGGTGCCAGGACATCGATGCAAACAGCTCCCCCCCCCCCCGCACACACACGCACACTCCCTCTGCATCACAAGGGAAGAAACTTCGCTTCTAATGAGACTGCGAACTCGAAGCGCCAAGACTAAGGACGTCCTCTACATCACAGGAAGAAGCAAAGATGCGCTGTGCAACATACCTGTGATGTCGAAGAAAATATAGAACATATCTTGCTTCACTGCAGAACATACAAACAGCAGAGACGTCTAATGGAGACAATGAAGAATCTAGGTCACCCAGGCCCCCTTCTGGAGTCATCCATTTCACCCACTGGACCAATGTCAACACGGCGGGCTACACAAAGCATAGTCCTACACCCTATGAAGGAGAGTAACCTGCTAAGTGTTCTCTGACAGCAAAGGAGAAATACACGATGCTGTGACCTGCCTGACCAACAACCTGCTACCAACTGTAAACCACAAACCTGTGACCAACTAATTTCACCAACGAACCTGTGGCCTGCTGTAACAAATATGACCAATTAAAAGTTATTATGGTGAATTGACCACCAGATGGCACAGCCACCGAACTTTGCACTGAACGGGTCATTGCTATGGGCGCGTTTTCTTATTCAACTCTGGCAACTCTGAGTGACTCGAAGTGGGCGAAAAGTAGCCAGGGTTGCGGAAATGAGGTCATAACTCTGCGGTGAAAAATGGCCAGAGTTCACCCTGGTAACAACTCGTCTCGACTCCGCTCCAAAGCAAGGTGAGCTAGGGTTATGACGTCAGACACATGGGCGTGTGGCCTCGTCGTCTGCTACACACGAGAGTTTGCCCTCTTTTGCTTGGTCATAACCAAGTTTTGAAAGCTTTTGGTTTAGGAAAATTTTCCAGTGTTATAGTGACGTACTGGAAGGTTACTACCAAGATAGAAGGTTGAATCAGAAATGTAGTGGGCTTTCAAAGCGTGCTCAGCTTACCCGTGTCTGCATTAAATAACCCAGGCAGCAAAATGTACTGAAAGTCGAGAGCAATAGGGGTGGACGGGTAGGCGGAAGGCCTTGAACAGACTCCTGAAACTAAAGAACATTGATAATACACATACCGTCCACCCCTATTGCACTCGACTTTCAGTACATTGTGCTGCTTGGGAAGGCTCGTTTTTTATTCAACTGGAATTGCAAGTATTTTGCAATACTGTAGGCTATGTTATACAGCATATGATTCTTATTCATACAGTATGATTATTTTTCAGGGCCGTGATATTCCGCTTGCGAAATTCCTGATCTCACAGAAATTCTCGGCCTCGAAACGTAGATAATGATCGATTGCATGGTAAGATGGCAATCCGTGTTTAAAAAGCGGATATTGTTGATATTGTCTTCGATATCAATCAAACAACTTCGCATCTAATGTCCACTTTTCTAATGTCACTTCTTCTCTCTCTAAGCATAATTATGCTTAGCGGGGCGGACGCGCTGGCACAGCATGTTGGTTAGTTATAGATTAGTTCATGTTAGGTGTTTGCATTTTTCATGCAGGTTGTCCTGCTGTATAGAAGTGCTTCAGATTGTGTTATTCTAAAGCATATAAAAAAGGTTATAGGCTGCACAATTTTATTATTCTTACATTTTTAGTTTCCGTATATGGCCCTCTTTCACTCGCATATGTGGTATTTAGCTTTCAAACGCTTTCACTAATTTCTAAAATCCCATGGTCCCGCTAACGAACTACACCTTCGAGGAATTCTCGAGGAGTGCAGGGTTGACCACCAGGTGCATGCAACTTTTACTGAGGATTGCTTGCCGCACAGCAAGTAACAATCACCTAAGCAAGTAACAAGAATAACAGCAGCAAGTAACAACACATACGTGCTAATTGCACCCGATTTCATCTCGAATTTCAGAGAAAACAGAAACATATTGTTCTCCGCTTTCCTCTTTCTGAATACACATTACAATTTTGCGCAAATCGAAACTTCAACGTCTGCCATCCTGAGCGCAGAATGACTCCAACCATTCGAAAATTCCCGGCGAAGCGTGGCTACTCCAGGGTCACGTGATGCTACGTCACACCAAACTCGCGAGTTACTCGGGTTGAATAAAGAGACGCGCCCTATGTGTTGTGTGTCTTGTTGGTGTGTCCCGTTTTTCGTTTTCCCCCCTCTTCGTCTCTCATCTCGTGGCAACTTGCCGCCCGTCTTGGCAGGCGGGCCGCCCTCTCTTTCTTATTTATTTCTTTCGTTCGGTAAACGATACCCTCCCCCCCCCCCCTCCCCGCGAAAGAAAGCTAATTAAAAGTAGCCTTAAGACGTGGCAAAAGTTTTCCGAAGATGAATACCGTACATGTTATTCGGACAAGATGATTTTTGAAATATGAATTTATGACACGTTATTTAAAACAGGCTGTATACTTCTGGTGTGTCTCAAGTGCGCCGTATCCTGGAAGCGGCATTGGTTCGTCTTGACGCTCGACTTTCGAATATTGTTAAAATGTTGGACTGTCGGCCAGCACGACGGGAAACGGCCCCATCTTTTACTCAGTATGTCGTTTTAGCGTTGTTAGTTATTGAAAAGTAGAGCCACTGAGCTATAGCTAGTCCGACCTTGTAGGACTCACGTCCTATTGATAAAACCTGATTGATCAAATAGCCTAAACGCAGGAAAAGTTTCAGATGAGAGGATGAGGAAATGAGGAAATGAGGAAAAGTTTCATGATGAGAAAAACCACAAGAACAGACACAAACGGACGACACGCCTAGCCTTACACGAACTTGCTTGCATTTTGTTTCTGTCTTCTATACAACACACACACACATAAAGCGACGATGATACAAGCAGCATCACTCGCCTTTCACCTTTTCGCCTGGTATAAGCTGCTTTCGCCAAATGGAAAATGATGTTTCCTTTTTTTTAGTCCAGCTCATAATTCTCTTCAGCGTACTGTCTACCCGTCTCGATTAGGCTTAAGGAAGAAAAAAAAAGTTATGTTAATATCGCTTTCAGTTCTGGATAAAACTTCTAGTCTGAAGCTTTCCCATGCAGTTTCTTTTCTATTTTCATTTCCTATCACTTTTATACTCCTGTGGATGTCTTATCAGTTTGAGAAAGATAGTTAAAAAGTAGCAAGGCATCTCCGTATTTTTTATATCTCAATCAATCAATCAGACATCTTTCGAAATGTCCATTCGATTTCGTAACAACACCTAGCCTATCCTGTACGATCCCACCTGCAGCGCGATACGCTATACGCACAGCAAGACTACCGTTACTGTGAAGGGTATTGACATCGAAGACAGGTGTAGGTTAAAATATGTCAATACGTCCGTGTTGAAAGCTCTTACGTAACGGATCCCGCGCATGCACCGCGCTTGACATATTGGTACACGTTGTTCATAATGCTTCTTGGTGTTTTTACGCGAATATTCAGGCAGAATCGACACGTTATCAAGTTTTCAAAGTCCCAAAGTGGAAGGGCGCTGAATTAATCGGCGTCTTCTCTATAGTCCACGTATAAGCACAAGAACGGTGCACGACAAAGTCCCTAAATCTCAGTATGGAGAGAACATTTGTAACAAACATCATCGTATCTCTATTTGTGTGTGTGCGTGTGTAACAAACCACAATCCTGTCTTGCCTTCAAAAATACGAACGGTGCATACAGGTGCAAGGTGCAAGTTGTGTACAGACATGAATAATAATGATTATATGGTTAGCGTGCACCAAAACGCATTGTGTTAGTCCACAAGGAAAGACATAGCGACACATCTTCGATCCACTCACTAGGAAATCCACGTAAACGTTTTTGCTACTCTGGTAGCAACATCGATCAGAGCTCGGAGGGTATGATTAGCGTGCTCGTCCACGCGGGGGCCCCTACCTGCTGATTACCTCTTATTCACCGGATATAATCTTGCTGCAGGGGACTTGGCGATCAAAATGACTGTTGTTTTCAGTCCCTCCGTTTAACTGTTTTCGTCATGGCCGGGATAGACGACGGGGTGGGTGCAGTCTATCCCTGATCTCTTGAGACCTTGTGCAGTCATCCTTCATTATTGTTGGAATCCTTCACGTGAGGGCTACTATATGTACGCGCTTTCCCAATCAAAGCCTACTCCCCCTCATTAACTCCTACTGCCCAACCTGCCCAACTATCTTGAAACACTCCCTTGCTTTTCCGTCCACTGTCCGGGAATCAGACCCACACTTTGTGGTTGCCACATGACTTCAATGGGTATTATGTCCTCTTAACAACAACAACAACAACAGGTAAATTGATGATGATGAATGGAGTAATGCGCTACATCAGGTGCGACCCACTACCCCAAGACACGATGGACGGAAAAAGATGTGGCATGATAATGAGACGATGAACGACGCTCAAGTGAATGGTAGCATGACAGTCAGCGCAGGCTGTAGGTCAATACTAGAGGCGGCGAAAACATCAATAGAACACACATCACACGGGGGTACGCAGGCACGTCATATAAAATAGAGAGGAGACCGGTGTCACGGTAAAAGGCCAGGAAATACTGCAGAGCACGATGATGTTCGGTCACGTTAAACTAAAGGCCCAGTATGGTTGCCGACGTGAATGGTGCAGGAGACACTGAAGTGCTGCTCTTTGTGAGTTAAAGCTAGCAGTCAAGTAGCACATGTTTGATATCTGCCAAAACGGCACAGCGAGAGCAGAGCATGGAGTCGGAGCGGCCAAGCAGATGCTTGAAATGGGGGGTCAACACAACCCCGAGACGGAGCCCACGAACTGAATCTATCGTTTCAGGATGGCCAGCACGCTTTGTCTATTCGCATTCAAAGTTTTCCAACTTCCGCACGTGGAGTCAGTAGATAATTATCATTTGACCTCACACTCTTTGCGCCTTACACGAGTTCTTGGCTGACCATTGACAGCTGTGCGGGCAGCGGCCACCACCACATTTTTAAAGTTTATCTGAGCTCTAATTATTATAAGATAATTTCTCTGTTTCGTCACTGCCAAACCGTAAACTTAAAACTCACACGTTGGACTGCATGGCAGCATAATATGCGGATACCGTATCTGTCGAACGCTCTCAGGTAGGCCGTTGCTCACACTGTTATTCCCAACACTCCATAATTTTCTTCTATCATCATCATCGTCGTCATCATCACATGTTATTTGTAAGGTGGCATAGTTGCTGAAGGGACTTGTACTAGAGACTACGGCTGAGAACAGGCTCTTGGCAAACTTAGATTTCTCCAATTGAAAACGCTTGAAGACAGTTTTGCAGGGTACGGTCGCCAACGGGAAGCGACAGGTCCATGACGTCAAAAATAGTTCCTCGTCACGCCTTTGCAACAGGAAGGAATTAAATATGCACGACATACACTTTTGCCTGCAGGACCTTACGCAATGTCATAAACCTGTGTGTTAGTAGCCAGTGATGTACAGGTCAACTTGGAAGATAAGTATGACCTAGTAAGTCTGACCTTTTAAATGAAATACACTTCAGCCTCCTTTTTTGCTCCTGATAGTCCTACAGAGGTCGAAAGTGTAGTTTGAATATTGCAGAACATAGCTCTTGGCCCATAGCAAGTGCACAATGCGATACATCTGGTGCTTGAACTCCTTATCTATAGATATCGTCGACATGTCCCTCAGCCATGCCTTGTTCCCGGGTACCTGATAACTACCAGGTTGCTCGTCTTAGGGTACTGCTATAAGAGTACGTACCTGAACAATCCAAAACCCGTAACAGTGACATCAGCGTTGTGCAAGATGACCGAACGGATATGCACAAACGCCTTGCTAATCCCTTGAATAGCCCCCCCCCCCCCTTTTTTTTAGGGAATAACAAGCCGGCGTGCTGCATGGCTGACCTTTGCCCTTTTATCTGTCATTTTCCTTTTTTTTTTCTGCCAATAAATCCCCCCCCCCCTTGAATAGCAACCAGATTAACTTCCACTCGTACTGATGGACATGGATTGCTGGAGAAAACTTCAAGAACCAGATCCAACTGGCCCGGGAAAAGCCCCTGTTATACCTATCAAAGTCCCCAACAATACAGACTATGTGTGGTCACGCTCCTGTAGTTTTGCTCCAGATGTGTCAGGATTAATAAAAGGTATCCATAGTGGGGGGAATATGTTTAATGCAAAGTAAGAAAAAAGGGAAGGGAAAGCGTATCTATAGTGGTTATATACTTCGAAAAGGAAAACAGTTACAGACTGGGATCGTCACGGACAAAGTACTTTTTCGAAACTACACACATGACCCAGCGCTGTTTCATGACGTCAGTGCTGTTGATATAAACATTTCCTAAAATCCTCCACGAAACTATGAAAGAACTTTCACATTCACACATTCACCTCAATGACCACATCCGGATATTTGGTTTTGTACTTTATCCTATAGCTGTCCTTTCCTTTTCCTCTTTTTTTAATAAACACATTGCCCTTCCCCCATAACCGTCATCATTAGACACATTGATTACACTCTACCAATGAGTGAGCGAGTCATGTTCTGCCTTCGGAAACTAAGCGTGAAGCCTAGACGTCATGCGCTTATCTACCTCAACTACCTCTCCGTGAAAAAATGGCTAAGAAGCAAGCGAGCTGGTGAAGATGATGCATAATGTAAAAACCCCGAGACTAGGGAACACGAAGGGACAGACACAACACGTGTCTGTCCCTTCGTGTTCCCTAGTCTCGGGGTTTTTACATTATGTACCTCTCCGTGCCCAGGACGGTCCTAAGTTCGGATGCACACCTTTCTGGCGACTTAACGGCTATCGTCTTAAGAAGCTCGTTACATTCTAAAGCCCGGTTCACACTATTGCGTTTCAATGCGTGCGTGCGGGTGCGTGCCAGCGACGTTCAGCTGACAGCGAATCATTGCAACGCAACCTCCTTCAGGCTAGAATGAAGGTGCACGCAAGACGATGTACGCAGCCGTAGACGCTGTAATGTGAATCAGCCTTAACAGGTGTTCTTACGGCATTCGCCTGACGAGAAAACACACCGCTAATGATGTTTTTCAAGTACCGATAAAGCATCTATCAACGTTTACGGCATGTTTATCAGCTGACCATCGGTAACAAACGCGAACGATAGTAGCCTCGAACTTGAATTCGCTGTTTATCGCTAGACGTATCTATTGCTTACCGTACGCCCGTAAAGAACGTGCCCAGCAGGGGAGATAAGTACGCCGTGTGGCAGCGTATACTCTCCTGAGTAATTCATGAGGTAGTGCGTGTGAAGCATAAAAAAGCATCAAGCCAAAGACATCCTAGGTGCGATACACTAACAAAGTGTGATCAATTTCAGTGCTTCCGTTCGGTGATTTATTACCCATTACTATATTGCAGGAGCGCGAGGTAATATGCACTTAAACGGCAGAACGCATGAATTGAACTGTGGCGTAAAATTCACCTTGGTTAACAATTAATCCGTACATTCAAAATAAAATGGGAACATCATTTTGGGATAGTATAAGGTGAAAAAGTCGCTATACTGTATAGCTACGTTCTGCTGCCGAAATTACGCTAACTGTTCACATCTTCAAGGAAGAAGGAAGGAAAGTGACGGCCATTTTCGCGTCAAGTGACAAGTTGTAACTGGAATTTTAGCATCGCTATACAACAGTGAGTCGTTTGTTTAAGGCATAACACACACACACACATAAATGGGAAGATGATGTGGTGGCATAACAACACTAAAGTTTATAAAGTGCAATTGTCTATTATGTGCAGTACCACGAGCACAGGAGTGAATACCATTACGAATGACACAAACATGTCTCACTGGTACTGCGTTTCGTTACATCGAGTGAACCTTCTCAGCTGCGGTCAGGTGCGTCTATAGCGAGTTTGTGGAGTGTCTCAGGTTCCGCATATATCGCAAGAAGTTGCAGTTCAACGAAGCTGTCAGTCAGTGGCGCAAAACCAGTTTCCACCCGGTCGTATGCGTCGTCTCGTTCTTTTTTTTTTTTTTTTTTTTCAGCGCGTTCAAATAGGAAGAAGGCGCGCGACCCTCCGAGGGCAAAGTGTGGCAGTGCAAAGACAGGAAACCAGTGTACTTCCCTGCTGCTCAACCGTTTGAATTTCTAAAGAACCGCGAAGCGAACAGCAGAAAACTCGTGACTGCACTGTAAAATCATGCAGCTGGGCTACCGACGACTTTGTAAGGGAAACCGGACGTGCGCGCGCATCGCTATATTTACGCTGCAGAAGTTCACAAGGTGAGAAAATGGGAATATGGCCAGCTACGGTTTGCGGTTAGGGCTGTTCCTATTCGCACCGTGTTCACGTTTTCCGAACGACTCATTTTGCAAAATGAAAGAATGCAATCAACAGAGTAGGTTCTCACGTACTAATTATACTTTCGACGTGAATCTCCTTGATCAATTATGTGTTAGCTCTGCCAAAATTTCATTTGTCCCCTGCGATACTATATACCCTAGAACGGCTGACAAAATTATAATCTAATGAGATATACAATAACGAAGTGTATGCTTAAAAGAAGTAGTGGGAAAAGTTACTTTGAAAAGTAACTAGTTATAGTTACAATTACCCGAGCCAAAAAGTAGTTAAGTTATAGCTCAGTTACATCGCGAAAATAGTAACTAGTTAAGTTACAGTTCGAAATTACAGTTACTTTCAGAAAATTTAGTAATGAAGATGAGGTATCAACTTTTATCGCAGAATTACTTTTATTACACTGTGAATATTCAAACAAAATATAGCCTCCCCTCGAAGGCAGAAAGCCTTGGACAAAGACCTCCCTTCGCAAGCGAATGGCTGAAGTTCGGATTAGTGACCTTTCCCATTCAGGTCACGCGGACTTTGTACCCGTATTTTGCTTTCCAACAAAGCTCCTGTTAAAATAGTCAGCGTTGCAATGCGCCGTACAGTTCTTCTTTGTCCCGTCTTGATTTTCGTTGTTTCTTTCGCGTGTAGAAACTCAAGGCGGTCATATGACACGTGGTTCTTTTCAGCGACAGCCTAGGCTGTGCCACGTTTATATTCTTCAAGGATGGCAGTCCTTATTGTTTTGAGGCTTGAGGGTATAGGGAACTACAGCATAACCGCAGAGGCGGCCAAAAAGTCGTTAAAAGAGAAAAAGGAAAAGAGAAGACAAATGAAGTGTGATGCGAGGTGGCTCCGAAATGGAAAATCTGCGATTTCGAAAACCAGTAACTAGTTACCCAGAAAAGTACCTAGTTACAGTTAAAAGTTACATTTCCCGTACCAGTAACTAGTTACTGTAACTAGATACTTGTAACTCAGTTACTTCCCAAGACTGCTTAGAAGAAAGGTAATAAAGCCGGTAAATCGTCGCTTATTCAACAAGCTTAGTCAAGCGTCACGAGAACATATCATTGGAAAAAGGCGAAGAGAGTGGGAAAAAGGAGCGAAAATAAGTTCGATTTGTTATCGTATTATTCAGAAGGGAAAAGGGTTTTACTACCTCTCGCTTTCTAAGTGCCCCTCAGCGGCGAAACATCCCACTACATCATCATTACCTATTTGTTGTTGTTGTTTCGAAGTGCGCCTAGTGCGCCGTTACCCGACCTGCCTTCTAAAAACTAGAAGAAGAAAAAAATGCGAACATGCAGCTACGTTCGCGGCCTACTTATTGCGTGACATTTAATTACTGCCTAAATTATTCACGACGGATGATCTTCCCCGCTGTTCGAGGTGGATATGATACGCGTGATCACATTTCCACGGTTCTCTTTTCGCGATCAATCCTCATCGTCACATCACTCCTCTTCTCAGTTTAATTTACAACTGAAATGACGCTCAACCAAAACTGCTTGCTACATACGAAAGTACGCGAACGATACGTTTGGTACTGCTGTATAGTATGCGTAATTGAGACGAAAGGGTAAAGGCGTCCTACCTTCAAACACACACTCGCGACTAGAAAATATATTAATTCTACTAGTAGAATTGCAATAAATTTCCTCAGAGTAAATTTTGATACACGAATAGCGACTCCTTTTTTGAAGAACTTGGCACACGTGATCTCAGAACCAAAATGTGCTTGGATAAGCGGGGAAGAACCATGCGTATGCAAAAAGTCAGGTTCGGTTTCTTTTCTGACCGGTTCAGTTAACGAGAAATTCGCGCCTATGTCTATATGAGACACGCTAGGTTACAGTTACCCTAAATGACCACGTATTCAACTTCATATGTCACTCACGCTCTGAAGCCACCATTATACCCCTGTACGTTTACCCCGGAAAACGCAGGTTCGCCCTTCACGGGCGTTGCGTACGAAACTGTGCAGGACCACGAGTCGAACGAGCGAAATCCGCCACACAAGCAGAGGAAGCAGTAATCCTTTTCGGCAGTCGCCTCACCTGGAACACGAAGAAAGCGGCCAAAGTGGACGAATAATTTGTTTCCTGGGCAAGACGGAGAAGAAGTCCAACGTGAGCCACCAACACACACGAGACACCAAAGTCACAGATCCACCATTGAGTGCCAAATCTGGCTTTTATATTTGCGTGGCCAGACAGAGCGCAGGGAAGGGGTCGCCGACCAATGAGGTGCGCGGATGACCCTCTGGCCCGCTTTCCTGACGGCCTTCAGCGTCAGCCGCCGCGTGGGGGAAATTTTGCCTTTCTCTTTCGCGTAACGGTACTCGTAACGGGGCAACCGTTTATCGTCAGTCGGAAAAAGAAGAGTACGCTCATCATAACACAATAGATTACGCCACAGCACCTACGTTTCATCCATTGAGATTAGAATTTACCTTCCTCTTGAGGATAGATTTCTCTGACGTGCCTTCACTCCCCAATTCTAGTACCGGATCGGGTACTGTGACAGCAGCCTATGTTCCTAATGTGGCGTCGTAGCGAACATTGAGCGCGTCCTAACAGAATGTGAGCTGTACGAAACGGAGAGGCGGCAACTCTGTGCTCAGTTGGGTACTGCTAGCCGGCAGACGTTCAACCTGGCTGCAATTCTTGGCCCATGTCAGAGCAACAACATCGATGTGTTGCCATGTTCTTGGAGTTCCTATTATCTACGGGGTTGATCCAGACGCTGTAGAGTCCTACTCTGTATCTTAATGACCATTGGTGCTTCTTTTATTATTATTTTTTTTTTCACTTTCCTTTTTGTGGCGTAGCGCAGCCAGTGGAGGATATCTCAATTGTTGTCTGTTGTTGTTGTTGTTGGTAGTGTGATGCTATAAGGAAGACTTGCACATAACTTTAACTTCATTCTCATATCTCGCGTCTAATGTTTCGCGTGTAATGGGGTAGTGTACTGCTCTTCAGTGGTGAATCACCCCAGGTCATAGTCACGATTTAGTGTTGTTGTTGTTTCTGGGACGGTGCCCGCTCGATGCGGAATTGAATTTGCAAAAACACTCCGACGTAACGCGGGAAGCTCTAAGATGAGCTCTAATTCGAATGGAAGATTTACGCATTGAACGTGACGGAATAACGCGGCTCAACGTGTTCTCTCACACACTCTGGTCCTCCGGCAGCTTCGGCAATGCCGTTTGTCGTCACGCCTCGAGCTGCCTGTGTGGAACTAAGGCTGTCGTCATGAAGCGACGTATAAAGCTCGCTTATTCTGGGGTGGAGCTCTTATAAGGAGTGTAAGTAAGAAAATAGGGGAGCGCTAATGGTAACGGCATATTGCCGAAATAGGAGCTGGTAACGAAAAGGGAAACGCATATCATGTTCCCTCATTAGCGGAAGTAAAGTTGAGTTGGGTTGAGAAGGAAAAAAAATGGGAAAAGAGGCACTCATTACGAGAGCCGGCTACTCCCGATCACTCAGAAAACAAAAATGGATAACTACAATAAGAACATTGAGTGACAGAGACACTCAGTTAGTCACTCACACACACTGTCGCACACACTGTCATTCACACTGTGTACACCAGCTTGAAGTCTGCTCAAAATCGCACAAATGCCTGCATGGCGTGGAACTGGTGGTCGGGTGTCAAAGGGCCCAGAACCTCAACAACATCGAAGGGTCTGCTATCCAGACGGGCTAAAGAAGCTTGTAGATATAGTTTGTGCTGCTGATACTGTGGACAGGATAATAAGATGTGTTCAGTGTCTCCAACAGTCCCAGAGGTGCCACAGTTAGGTGAATCTGCCGGAAGTATAGAAACGGGAGCGAAACTGATTGGCCGGTATTGAATTCGGGTAAAGCTATTAATGTCAGGCAACGACATAAGGGACAGTATTTTTCTCTTTTTTGATTAGCCTAGTCCCAGCAATACTTGCGCTAAAACCGCGCGGCAGCATGCACGCTAAGAAAAAATAGAGTGTGTCCAACTCTTATTTTGCCAGTGTAAAATCATAATGAAATCCAATGAAGTGTAAATGTTACGCTGCCGTCCAGGGGTGTTACCTAACTCCCTAAGTCAGTAAAAATTTGTTTGTGGGGATAGGGGTAAATTTATTTACCGTGTCTCGCTGACTCCGCTTCCTTTGCTTTCGTTTCTTTTTCTTTTTTTTTCATATTTACTTATCAAGAGTGTCACCTTTAACGCTCAGGGCCTGTGCAAGACGTCTCCTGCGCGTTCCAACTCGTATTAACAAAGAGGATAGCTTTATATTACAAACGCTTGAGCGTTCCTGAGGAACGAGTGCGAATGCTCTCGTGTCCTCTACTCAAGGGTCACAATTTCAGAGACATACACGTAGTCAAAGGACGAGAACCTGGTATACAGCAAGGTTCACAGTCCCGTGATTCCGCGGCGTCTTCAGGTACACTTGCGGAGACTTCGCCTCATTCCCCTACGACTAGCAGTTCCTGCACATTGTTCGAAGAACTCACAAACCATTGTTTGCGTGGGACAAGGGAAGTCATGAAACGCATTGCAGTGCAGTGCGGAAAGGTATACAGGGTGTTTTTCAGTTATATCCTCAGGCTAAATAATTCGCGAACGGGTGCACCAATCGAAGAACTTTCTTTTTTACAAGTGTCTGTCCAATACCACCTACAAGCTACGTGCCGTGTGAATGTGTGGGAGGCACTCATTATTTAAATAAAGATTCAGATGAGTTTCGTGAAAAAACGTAATTTCTAAAGCAGGGTGCCGTCGGCATTAAAATGGGTTCTACTCCTTTTGGGACCTTCAGTGGACACCTTTTAGAAAGAAATCTGCCACCGAAGCAGGCCATTTGTTGCAGTAATTAATTTGTTTCGGTTTACATATTTTTGTCGCGGCTGGTCGCGGCGAAGCGCAAAAGGACGTAATTCATTGGTATAATTCACTGGTAATTCGTTCATGGATAAGAGAGTGGAAGAGCGTCCTTGTTTGCTTCACTGCGACCAGACGCGACAAAAATACGTAAACCGAAACCAATTACTTACTGCAACAAACGAACCGCTTCAGTGGCAGAATTTTCTCTAAAAGCTGTCCACTGAAGGTCACAAAAGAGGTAGCACCCATTTTAATGCCGATGGCGCCCTGCTTTAGAACTGATAGTTTTTCACAAAACTCATTCGCATTTTTATTTAAATAATGAGCGCTACCCATTCATTCACACGGTGCGCAGCTTGTAGATGGGATCGGACAGATAATTGTAAAAAAGAAAGTTCTTCGATTGGTGGACCCGTTCGCCAATTATTTAGCCCGGGGATTTAACTGAAACAAACGCCGAAAACGGCGCCACCTATTGGGAAACCTTTTTATTTTTTTTTATTAGCATCCATGATGCGCCGGCCACAAACTGGCCGCTTAGTTTCTCATTTGCATGCGCTCTTAATTAAATAAACATCCTGAGTTTTTTGTTTTACTTCGCCGGGCTTTGGTACCTGTGCCGTAGCAATGGTCACTCTGAGACAGTGCAAAACCAGTAAAAAAATAGCTTAGACTTTTAGTGATTTTTTCGAGTAATTAACTGGTTTCGGTTTAGAAATTTCTTGCGCGGAGCAGTTCAGGAATGCGCTCTTTCGCTCAACTATCCTGCGCTCAAATTCGTGTTCATCCGCTTGCATTGGTGGCGGGGGAGCCGCAACGCAAGACAAGGAACAGACGCAAGCGAGGGTTTGCTATGGCTTCTTGTTTTCCACTAAACTCGTAAACAGGATTGCGGTCGTGTCATTGGATGGGCCAGACAGTGCACCTTTATCGCCATAATGACAAGCACTTGCCAATGGCGATGGTTCTAATGCGTTAGCATTAGGAGTGTCAAAATTGAAAAGCTGTATGTATGTGTATGTGTGTGTCCGTGTGTGAGATGGTGAAGCCCCACCGAGGCAGAGGTATAAGTGGACACGTAAAGGGGACATAAAAGGGTAAATATAAATGGAGGTAAATGATTTTAAATTGAAGTAGTCAAAGGTAATTAACAGTATGAGGTAAGAGTAATTGAAAGCAATTGGAGGTAATTAAAGGCAATTGAAGCAAGAGAGTTGAGTTTAAAGATAATGAATGTAAGATATATGTAATTAAAAGAAAGGTGAAGTGAAATTAAAGAATACCGAAGGTAATTAAATGTGATTAAAGATAATTCACGTCAATTAAAGGGGAACTGAGAGTAATTAAAGCAAGTAAACGTAATTAAATTGGATTAAATGAAATTCAAGACTGCCTGAGGTATCGTGCGGTTACACTCTTAAAAATGAACTTCACCGCATAGCAGTCTCCTAGCCAACCATCATCTCGAATGATATCGTTATCTGCCCTGATTTGTTGAAAACGAGAGGCGTACGCCTTTTTTGTGACACTTATGCTGTTCATAATTGTCACAGAAAAGGCGTACGCCTCCGGTTTTCAACAAATCAGGGCAGATAACGATATCATTCGAGATGATGGTTGGTTAGGAGCGTGCTATGCGGTGAAGTTCATTTTTAAGCGTGTACCGTCGGTAACTAAAGGGTAATTGAAAGTAATCGGAGCTAATTAAATGTTAGTTAAAGTGACTTACATTAGTAATCGAAAGTGTCGAACCAGAGTCAAGTATAGACCGGAAGTGGAGAACCGTAAGTCGAGTTGGACCGAAAGTGGATACCGGAAGTCAAGCATAGACGGGAAGTAGACAAACTGAAGTCGAGTTTAGACCGAAAGTGGATACCTGGAAGTCAAGTATGGACTGGAAAGGGGGTTTAATGCTAACGCATTTCTCTCGCATTTACCTCTAAATCTCCACTGAATTTTATTATAAAAATAAATTATTTCTACCTAGCCATCCTTCTGGAGATAGTATACTGTAACGTAATAATTACGGATTGCGCTACAAAAGGCCTCATCCAATGGCAACGCTACCCACGTTAACAGCAGCTCACTTTCGTCCCGCGCGAAATAGCTTTATCGCCATTGGCAAGTGATTGTCATTATGGCCATAAAGGCGCGCTGTCGGTCCATTCAATGACGCCACGAATATACTGTTTACGAGTTTAGTAGAAAACGAGAAGCCATATCAAACCCTCGCTCGCGGCTGTTCCTTATTTTGCGGCTCCCCCGCCACCAGTGCAAGCGGATGAACACGAATTTGAGCGCAGGATAGTTGAGCGAAAGACCACATTCCTGCACAGCTCCGCGCAAGAAATTTGTAAACCGAAACCAGTTTTGGTCTGACCAGGCACTGCCTCAGAGTGACCATTGCTACGGCACAGGTACCAAACCCGGCGAAGTAAAACAAGAAAGTCAGGATGTTTATTTCATTAACGAGTGCATTCAAATGAGAAACTGAGTGGCCAGTTTGTGCCGGCGCATCAAAGATGCTAACCAAAAAAGAAAAAAAAAGAAAAAGAAGTCTCCCGATAGGTGGCGTCGTTGTCGAATTATTCATCCAGGGGATTTTCGTGAAACACCCTGTATACGAACGTCAAGCGGGTACACTGTAAAATCAGAACGGCACCACATACGAAACTCAAGGCAAACCACTGCACGGAATGTTAACGCAACCGGTGCTGGTCAGTGATGGGCAGTACTTGGAGTACCAAGTACTCACTCAAGTAGTGCTTTAAGTGCATTTATGTGTACTCGTACTTTACTTTAAGTACATTTTAAATAGTTTACTTTGTACCGTACTTAAAGTACTTTTTTCCGAGTACATTCCCATCAAGTACTGAAGTACCCAAACTTGGACTCCAGACAAAAAATTACAAAAGAGTATCAAAAATGCACCCTACTAAAAGCGCTAAAATGACCACAAGAAAACTAAAACACACAGATAGCGCTATATGTGTGTGTTCGTCTTCTTACCGTCATTTTAGCGCTTTTAGTGGGATGCACTACCAAGAATGTTTTTTGTGCTGTCAAAGAGCATATTTGTTGAAGAAAATTTATTGTTGAGAGGCTTGAAATGTTGAAAAGCTATCAACGCTTCTATGATTATGTAAAACGAATGGAATGCAAAGACACGAACACATTATGTCACTGCAACCGGCAGCACAATGACTTGGTCAATTGTCATTTCAGTTCTCCAAATGCAGGGTTCTATGCTTTTTTTTATATTGCTTCCTTCATTGACAATTAATAATCATTTTATATAACAATGTGTGATTGCATTACACGATGAAGACTCTGAAAGACACACATACTTTCATTTTTACATTTCACGTTTTTTAATTGGTCACATGGCTTACTTTGCTGCAGTTCACAGTCGTATAAAAATGATGGCTTACATTGTGCCCCCCCCCCCTTCATCCTTTTTTACTTTCTTCATATTCTTTTTATAAACATGTTGTATTTCAAAAAGCAGCATGGAATGCCCAGAAATACATGATCTCCATTGGCTTGTACTTTTTTTCCCTTGAAATTTCCTAGCCTGTTATAGCAGAAGATTAGTACGGGAACACCACACTAGTGCCGGTGACCTAGGATCAGTCAGGGTATGATACATAAACATAGCACAGCTGACTGATTACCTCTCTACATGTAACTGCAAATTGTGTAATCTGATTAAGTTCATATTCACGGGTTAGCACTTAACCCAGGACTTTATGGCTTTGTCAAGAATGCTCGCTAAAGTTTTGCCAAAAAAAAGCAAGACATAGATACTAAACAGTGAAATGCAAAGTGATACAAATTAAACTCGCAATGTACGTGATGAATACTTGAAGTATTTTGCCTAGTACTTTGTACTTTACTTGAAGTACACTTGGAATTGGGTATTTTGTACTGTACTTGAAGTACTAATGACGCCAGGTACTTGGTACTTTACTTTGTGTATAATTTTCAGGTACTTTGAACACGAGCGCCTCTAAGTAGTTGGAGAGGCGCCTCTCGTACTACCTATAGAGGCGCTCGTGTCGCCTTCAAGATGGCGGAGAAAAGAATGACTGCCGACGAATAAATCGCCCTGCTTCATGCTTTCTTCCACGAGACACGCTTCAAAACTTTACAAAGAACATAACCCGCACGTGGTTTCCAGCTGTCTTCGTTGTTATCGTTCACGTCGCTCCTGTGGTAGTATCTGTTTCCTCTTCCCCTTCACGACACTGAATATTCTTCTCCGCAGTAGTTTTGCACTGCGGAATTGAGCAGTGTTGTTGCTGTTTGAGTTCTGTAAGCCGAGACACTCCATCGCACACGAAGGGAAGTTGAGGCACTTTCGGGTCAGCTCTAATTATTCCTGTCGTCTGCTGTTACTATCATTCATTGAGTGCTTCTGCTGGGGTCCGCTAGGTGGCGAGCAGCCAGCTGGAGAGGCGAGTTGTGGAAGTACCTGAACTCGTTCAGTTGCGAGATGAAGTTGTCCCTGAGATTTGCATTGTAATATAATCTAATTTGAACAGCAGAAAAGACTGGAGCGGTGCAAGCCAACCCCCGCCATGTATATATATCTTTTTTTTGTGTGTGTGTGTGTAATGTACGAGGAAGAACTTGGTTTTTACCAAGGAAAGGTAACGGCCGTAACTAGAACTCCTTCCAAGGTGACACCCACTATGGATGCTGCCAGAACAGTATACCGTCGTGCCAAGGTGAAATGAAAAAGTTGTAGGCGTACATCCTCGTCCTGTGTCGCGGAGCCCGTTGTATAGACTTCTTTTTTTTCATCTCTTTCATTTGCGTGCATCAGGGTGACGTGGAGTGGAAGAAGGACGGATGCATTCCATGTTGCTTTTCCCACGCGCTACAAAAAGAAAAAGAAAAAAGTACTACCAAAATTAATGGACAGTAACTATGACTTTTATTCTCTCCTTCTTTTCCTTCTTTCTTTCTTTCTTCTTATATACTGTGATCACTCCGCCCTACTCTTCCGAGACTCATTGTGCCTTTACAACATTCTCGTTGCACATCAAAGAGCGTAAAAGATACACTGAAATTCGGTAAAGCCACGCAGCAACAGAAAAGGGTTACGCTCCTTTTACTTCTCTTGTTCACAGATATATGTTCTCTTCCCTTACACCTTCATGCCCTAAATTACTCCTCCGAGATTTCCTTACGATTTCGGAAATTTTATTACGAATCGCAGGATATTTACCCGTTAAATATAATCCAACGTGGTTGTTTCAGTAGAAAACGTATTTAGAAACGCAATCTCATTTCTTTCTAATTCGATTTTTCCGCACAACGGATTCTGTTTCTTTGAAATTAAGCGAATGTTATGCTGCTTCACTGTTGCAACTACGCCAGCTACGTAAAAGATTCCTATGATTTTACTTTAAATTACAGGCTGTTTTCGCAAAGTATCTGAGCCGAAACAAAAGGGGTGCTGCCTCGGACAAGTTGACATGACTTGGTGTACTGGCTTTTTTTTTTAATTGCGTGTTAGCGCCGCGAAGCAACTGTGGCTATGAGCGGCGTACAGACGTGGACAGACGGAGATAGGACAGCAGGAAGGAGTGGGGGACAGAGGGATTAGTATGCGTCCTGGGCCGACTTCAAGGGGAACTGTGCCGACATTCGTCTGGAAAGTCTTCGGAAAACCCAGGGAAAACCTCAGACAGCACAGCCGGTGGTAGGATTCAAACCCACCACCTCCCAGTCTAGAGCACGACCTTGGTTACCACCAACGAGCGGACGCCTTAGCCCACTCGGCCATGCCGCTGGCAGTGTACTGGTTACGGTGGTAGCAATACTATGGCATTGCCATACCATGCACAACATAGCTATAGTCTTAGACCAATAGATGCAAGAGTTGTCACCGCTGAATCCTCGGCAGCTTAGATTGTATAATCGGCAGCTTATTCAGTGTAGACCAGCGGACACTGTGATATACGTGAGGTGCTTCCTACCAACCTACATCAAGGACGAATATTAACTGTACAGCCTTGCACATGTTCACGACTATGCAGCACCTGCTCCTGCAGTCGATCTGTTGTTCCCGCTACCACATTGCCATTTTTTACTGCGCCCGTTGCATTCTTCCGCGACTTTTTCTGTTCTTCTGGCTGCACTTCGTTTCTTCGATACCAAAAACTACTACATGCTATACTACTATACTGCTGCTCATGTATGGCTTTCGCTTTGTTGTCATCATCCCGCCCCTTGATGTTAACCCTATCATCTCCCCACAACAACGTGCACCTACTCCCTCTGATGCCTCGTACGCACCGTGAAGCTTCGTGAATGCGCTCCGTCAAATAAGCCTACGTTGCATGGAGACCCGCCCCGACGGGCAATTGCAATCGTTCGAGTAACCCCCCCCCCCCCTTCCCTAAGAGGACTTTTTCTTCGCTTGCTGTTTTTACCGACAGGTCAAGTGGTATTTGCATCCACACCTAGTTTTCTACTGTTTGGCATCGCGCACCTCGCAGAAAGTGCTCCAAGCGCCGCTACCTTACAAGGTCCGCACCTCTTGCTTTCAACAGGACTCAGTGCCAGCTTGCCTGTGCCCTGTCTGTTCTCTTGATTACTTCTCTTTCATGTCCGCTAGGACATGCTCCATCGCCCGACTCCGTATAACACTGCAACTACCGAAACTTCGTCTGGGATTGTTCCCACGGGAAGCATTGCCACATCATCCACGACAATCAAAAGCGACTTTTCTGGTCGCCCTTCTCGACGTACTTTCCAACATCGCTTTGCCTTTCGGTCGCCACGCTCTACTCAGACCTTCTACCGTTAAAATTGCCTGCTATTTCGTCTCCGTCGAGTTCTCACTGACGATGCCCATGACACACGACGAACGGTGTTGTCCATCTGTGTTCCCGACGGAGATCTGAGATGCAAGCTCTTATTAGGTTGCGGCTTTTGAATCTTCTGAGCTTTTTCTCCACGACGCGATGTCACAAAAAGAGTCCCATTTCCCAAATGGAACTACACTGCAACTGTTAGGTTGTTGCAGCATGTTTGTGATTTCCATAAGTTTATGGCATTTATTTTTTATTTGAAACTCAGTGAGTGCAACGCGTCTTCTTTTTCTTTACTTTACCCACCTTCTCTTCTAAGGATTTTTACGGCCACGTTTCAATTCAATCTTCAACAGGCCTTTGGAGCATACTACTCACGACTTCGTCATTAATCCTTCCCTTTTTCTTTTTAATAAACATATCCCCCTCACTAACCGAATATCTGCACTCTCAAGCAGGAGCGAGTTAGGATATCGCGACCCCCCTCTTTTCCCCGCCCCCTTGATGCGCCCCTGCTGTCAGAAATGTGCCTATCAAGCAAGATAGCTCTTCCAAAGCGTCTCTGGTTCTCTTCTGAAATGAAGCAGCCACGACAAACGTGGCCACTTCTGTGTATGCAGAAGCGTGTCCAAGCGCAAATTGTATCGCAATCTCTTTATATGCTACGCACGAGGAAAATGTAATCGGAAGTGGTAAATCGTTTATTGCGCCACGTTCGATGGGGTGGTATCAAGGTTCGAGAGATGAACAGAAAAGAAGGTACTTTTGCAGGGGATGAAACCTGACATCGTCCTTTATATTTCGAGAGTCGCGTCCTTGCTGCCTTGGAGAACCAGTCCGAGGACGGCACTATTGGCAGACTCGGAGACTCAGAGACTGACACTCCCCTACTTTCTGTCTCCGTTTTCCTTCTTTCTTCTTTGTAGTTCCCAGACCATGCACCAGTAGTGGCTGAATGGAAACGTTGAACTTGTGCTCGATCAAATGCTCGAAGTGACGCTGGGACGGTATATAGGCGTCGGGTGTTTTGGGCAAAAATTTCGGAAAAGTACTTAACCGAATGTTCACTCTACGGGAGTAATGGATTCCACAACGACAGCGTTCTGCCACGGCGAAAGGTTGAGATCCACCTGCCAAATACCCTGCCCTGAATGAAGCCATTGCCAATGTTGCACTGCATAGCGCTGAAGTTCGATTGCCGCCACACTGGAAAAAAATATATTTATTCTTCTCCCCTTTAATATTCACGTACCCTTCAGGGTATTCGTCTCGCTTTTTCCGAGTATGAAAGTGAAAATATCTCATTTCCGAAGGGCCCTATCCATACGACCTGCGCTTCGAGTGTAGCATGACAAAGCGTAATCAACGTATGCAAATGTTCTTGCTGCGTTCACCGTGGCGCCCTCGAGAGTACGCTGCCCACTGTATTTCCTTCATCATTTACTGTTATATCACTCTCCCGTTTTTTTTTCTTTATTATTTTCTCCCGTACTCTCTTACGTAGTACTAATGAAAGTATTGCAGTGCTCCCTTACGTAACGTGACTCATGCCGAAGCTTTTCCGTAAACACTTAATATTCTCGCCTTTACGTAATTGCTGCGCGTGCGGAAGATCAGAAGTAAAAACGCCATCCCAAGGAACGCTGGACGAGCGCAGTTCCTCGTTCGTTTTTGTGCGAAGTCTCCTGACAGAATCGGCGGCAGCGGCATATATTTACTTGGCCTTAGAAGTCAAGGCAGTCACGAATTACCTTCAGTCGCATCCGTTACTTTCCTTCTCTGATTGAATTCCTGCCTTCGTTTGACATCACCGTGACTGAGAGCCAAGTTTGGAGGAATCTCCATAAGATGAACCGACGTCACTCAGTGGCACCGTCATTTCACCACACGTGCCGCTTGCGGTTAGCATCGAACATGCTGGGTTTCAAACGTGACTGGTTCACTCAACGTTTTTATTTTTTTATTTTTTTCACGTCTCAAACACCACGAAAGTGCGCTCATATT
Source organism: Ornithodoros turicata (assembly GCF_037126465.1). Taxonomy (NCBI): domain Eukaryota; kingdom Metazoa; phylum Arthropoda; class Arachnida; order Ixodida; family Argasidae; genus Ornithodoros; species Ornithodoros turicata. The sequence goes on along the minus strand of NC_088202.1, from coordinate 43,525,380 downwards.
AGACCACCAGCACCATCCGGAGGTTCGGACCCCACAGTGTTTCTGGAAATACAATTAAACCGCCACACGAGACTCCCTTCAGCTTCCCCCCATATAATTAGATAGTTACATAAAAAAATGTCATCCGAATTTAAGTATAAGTTTGCATAGAAAACAGGAAAGGAATATCACGAGCATTCCATGATACTCCTGGCAGTGTATTCTTTGGAGCGCTATTTTAAACAGGTCAGTGAAATGACAAAGCTAAACCCTTCGTTACCATTACAGGGGGGAATATGTTTCCTAAGAAAAAAAGAAAGGAAAGGTTAGCCAGGCAAAGAGCCCGCTTGCTTTTCCGAAAAAAAAAAGAGGAAAGGAAAACAGGGGAAAGGGAAGGAGAAAGAAAAAACAAAAAGGGGAATCAAAAAAGAAAAGGAAAGGAAAAGAAAAAGGCCATTACGTCATTTCAATGACACCTTTTGACTCGAAAACAGGTCATAGTTATACTAAAGACACGAAGGAACTCTTTAATTACTATTATTTTTACTCGCCTGCAGCCGTGACAGGGAGTTAGACTTAAATACGAAAACCTTCTATTATATCGGAAGGTGTTCCCGATAACGGTTCCGAATCTAAGCTAAGTTCCGAAGCTGAGTTCGAAGCTAATCGCACTATGTCTTCCAAATGGCCAACGTCACATTGCCAATCTTGGAGATGATGATGGTGGTGATGGTGGTGGTGGTGGTAGAAGGAAAAAATGGGGAGGTGAGTCACGACTAAAGCGGACTGGATCTTGGATTTCGTAGCGTCCTTTGTCGTATTGTTTCCGTAGTTGGCCAACGACCAGATGAATTCACTATTAGACTTTCACTATAAGGATATTCACTATTAGAATTTTCTATATTTTTTGCACGAAAACTATTCGGTAGAAATAATTCATTTTGCCACTGTTGATTGTCATGTACGATGAGCGTCTAAATATACAAAAATAATGAAGATCCAGGAGGCCGATGGGACCTCCCTGCCAGATCTGACGTGAAATCGGCCACCTGTACTTTGATGTGGATAAAAGCGCTAAAACGGAAAGTGGCGAAACACATGAACGCAAAGCGCACTTGCGCTCAGTGCCTGTGTTTCGTCCCTTTCCGTTTTAGCACTTTTACCTACATCAATGATTCACCAACATTACCTGTACTTTGTTCTGCGTATGCTGTGTGTATATTTTGTGCTTTCGGTTTGTTCTGTTTGGCCTAGATTAGAGCTTTAAGCTGTATATGGTGAGCATATAATTGTTGTCCATCACGTGCTTCGGCCCTGATGGGCTGGCAGTGTCAATAAGTACTGGGTGTTACCCTATAAAAGCCGACCCGCGCCAGCACGCCGTGCTCGCCAGTTACTCAATGCAGGTGACATATTGTATTGTCTACATATAAAGCTCATAAGAACATTCAATCATGGTAAATTTCGAAGTAAGTGAGCACCGCAGCGCAAAGTTATAACGCAAAAGGTGCAATACCGGTAGTCAAAACAACCAAGATGGCGGTGTTGCGAAGCTCAGTAGAGACGCTGCTTCCCGGACGACCGCCCCCTTACAAAAAAAGTTTTCTACCGTCTATAGACATTCTATAAACAAGACACCTACGAATCTTTAGTCTGTCTATAGAGATCCTATACACGTTGTTAACACATTTGAATAGATAACGAACTGATAATTGGCACACCACATTCTATCGAACGTCTATTTATTTCGCCAATAGACAGTCTATACACGCGTATTTTAGGCTCTAGATACACATCACGCAGCCTGTATTAAAAATCACAATGATTTCTGGCAAAAAATACTTATCTACTGTCTGTACAATTTATATAGAACGTGATAGAGATCCTAACTACTTGCAAAAGAATTACTACCCAAACCACGGGTTTCCACTAGAAATCAGAATTTTTCCTTCTGACATACTTTTTTCTTTTTCTTTTTTTTTTTTGTCAACCTCTGCCACCACACATTTCATTTTCTCCCGCCACTTTTCTTTGTTGGTTTCACGGACTTCCAACAACGGACAATAGGTTTAAAACCGAAAAAAGAAAGAAAGGAAAGGTACCACGGCTCCGAAGTTGAAAAAGCGCACCTAGAACGGTAGTCGCGTTTTCTCCCTAAGTAAGAACAGATACTATACATATAGTGTTTGTTCTGAGACTCGGCTTCCGCGAATCCGAGAGTCTCGCTCGCCTTTAAGTCAAATCAAAGGGTGACGTGTCTAAGATTAATTCAATTACAGATACAAATAACGGTGAAATGAGGAATAGCTTGGAATATTAATTCACCACCAACATAACATCTGTGTTTGTTACTTACTTTGGTTTGAGAACCCACTAGGTCCAGAGAAAATCAAGCATACGCAGTGCCACGCAATCGCGGGTTTCCCTCTCTTACTCGCAATAACGGTTCATGCATAGACATTGTGTATTTCTATACACTTCTTACAGACATGTGTATATACACAACGTATCGAGAAGCTGTGTATATACATGTGTCTGTAGAAAGTGTATAGAATGTTTGTACAACTCGTGTATAGAAAGTACAAAGCAGCACTGGTTAGAAAAATCATGGCTTGCCAATAGGACGTCTATACAGTTTCTTTAGATTAAGGGGATAGAAAGTAGCAGTGGATAGACACTAGATAGAGTCTATAAAATGAGGTTAAGAATGCTATAGAAAGGAGAAGCCAACTTTTGTAAGGGCCTGTCGCTTTAGCAGCGACGTCTCCGCGCTATATTATTTCACTGTCTATCAGTAAGCAGACGATATCCCTCTTCGTTGTCGTCTGCTAATTACGTCGGCAATTTCCTTCTTTGCGTTACTCATTCTGCGACGGTCACACGAAAGCGAAATGAATACCGCAGTTCCATCTGGCTGGCAGCATATATGCGACGGCCACAAGCAGCATCTCAAGTGCTCTTCGTAACGCCGCCACCTTGATTGTTTTTTGACTACGGGAATCGAATGTTTCGCGTTATAAACTTTGCGCTGCAGTGGTCAATCACTTTGAAATTTACCATTATTGAATGTCGTTATGAGCTTTATAGGTAAACAACACAATGTGTCACCAACTCTTCTTGTCAAGAGAGAACTGATGTTCTGAGGCTGGAACAACATAGAAAGGACAAATACATACAAAGTGTACAAATACATACAAATGGTAGTGTCCTGAATCGGTAATCCAGAAGGTGTGGGTTCGAGTCCTACAGCTGGCTAACTTTTTCAGTGGCTTCCATCTTTCTTCTTGTCAAACTTCTTCTTGAACGCGGGGATGGACCTCCACCGAAAAAAGGGCTGTCCTTCCTTTTACTCGAAGAGACATGCGGCGGTTCCATCTTCGGATGGGCAACTGCCCTCTCATACAAGTCAAGTTTCACAGGTCCCTGTGCGTTATCGTGGACCGCAACCTCTCGTGGAGAAGGCACATTGACTTCATCGTCTCAAAGGCTCAGCGCTGGGGGAATGTGATTCGCCACTTTGCCGGTGTGCGCTGGGTTTGCACTGAGCGGGATCATCTTGTGCTCCACAAAATTCTGGTTCGCGGCAGCAGCTATACAGCTTGCCCATACTGCACAGTATATTAGCCGCTGCTGACCACAAGCTTCGGTGTACACTGACACACAGCCTGCGGACGTGCCTTGGTGCCCCGCGCAGCACTAAGACGCGGGTGATGATCGCCGACGCCGGAGAAATACCTATCGATGTCCTCCGCCGAAGAGAAACCATCCGACACTATTTACAGTTGCTCGCTCACCACCGGCGCCGCCCTCTAGTTCAAAAGCTACCTAGGCGGAAGAACAATAAACTCTCGCTATGTGTTACAGCAGCATCTGAAAGCATCCCTGGGTTTACTGTTGCCCGACCGGCCGTCAGTGGCACCATGGACACTGCCGAGCCCATCCCTCTCGACACATGTCCCTGGCCTCTTGGGGCCGAAGATCCAGATCCCCGTTCCGGTTCTCAAGCAATCTACTTTGGAAATGATGGATGGAAAGTACAGAGGCCGCACGGCTGTGTTCACAGATGGTTCGTCTACGTCGGATGGCTCCTCCGCTGCATTTGTCATACCGGACGAGTCAATATCATGTGAGTTTCACCTGTCACATCGCACTTCGTCGACCTCTGCGGCGAGCTGTATGCCATCTTGCTATCTCTAAAGTCTGCCTTGAGCTACCCTCCTCGCTCCTGCGTGATATACACTGTATCAATATCAGCCCTGCATTGTGTAGGAAGCATAGGCATCCGCGGCTCTTTGGCCCCGGTGGTTAGTATCCTGACGGCGCTCAAGGTTCTTGACGAACAGGGACACCGGTTGGCCCTAGAGTGGGTCCCCCGGCCACACTGGATTCAGGGCAACGAGGAGGCAGATTTGGCGGCGGCGGCGGCCCACCGTATCACCAGAGCCGCGCCCATTATTACTCTCCAATGGAGATAGGCACTTTTACTTGTCTGCGTAGGTGTCACCGTTGGCCCGCCAGCAACGGCTCCATGACATCACTTAATGGTCACTCCTGCATGCAGTGGACAGTGGCTTCCCTCGCAGCTTCACCTCACTTCTACGACGCGTCACTTCTACCCGTCCACGACTCAACGTCGCCTTCACCCCTGTGTTCCAGGTTAAGCTGGGTTACAGTAACACGGCGCTGTGCACAGCTTGCCACACCCCAGCTAAAATCCTCCATATCATCGAGGACTGTGAACGCCGGACGTTTCTACGCCAACTTGAGCTCCTTGACCATAGATCATTCAGCTTGTTCAAAGTACTTAGCCCATGAAGCCCCCCTGCACGTCAGTGCCGGGCTCCTCGCTCCCTTTTTGCTTTCATGCAGGCCACTGGACTCCTCGAAGAGCTCTAAACAGGACTCCGACCTGTAGTCACTTCGCGTTCACCATAATTCATCCTCTCATATTAACCTCTGTGAAGTGGTCATATTAACCTCCGCGAACGAACGCTGACGAACGTGCCCAGGACGAACGTGCAGAGGAAGAGTCGCCCACGTTTCGTTTGCTTCCCTTATCTGCTTTAACCTGAATGGCAGTGGAGTCTGTAGTGAGGGAAAGGCAGAGCAGAGAGGGACTGCATGGAGAGTTAAAATTCTTCCACTTGTGGCACTGTCGCCACAGTGTTCGGCGCGTCGCCTGGGGAAGCGCACGTTCGGCACGTGCCCTATGGCTGCGTTTCGTTCACATGACTGCGTTTCGAGCGCCTCGTATCATATTATCGCACCTCTTCACATCTATCCCGAACAGTGGATTAGTTGACGTGGCCACGTCGGAAATTAATTGTTGCGATAAGCCGATACGATACGCTTCTGTTGCATTCATGTAAACGCAGCTAGCTCATGTCGCTTCTGAAAATCCAAGCTATGCTTCCAGGGCCTGCTCCCGTGGTATAGTGGTTAGGATGATCGCTTTCCACGCCGAGACTGCGAAGCGACACGGGGCTGTGCTGTCTGAGGTTTTTCCTTGGATTTTCCGAAGACTTTCCAGACGAATGTGGCACAGTTCTCCCTGAAAGCGTCCCAGTACGCATGCTAACCCCCACTCCTTCCTGCTGTTCTCTCTCCATCTGCCCAAGTCTGTACGACGCTCATAGCCGCAATCGCTTCGCGACGCTAATACGGTATTTAAAAAAAAAAGAAACATGCTTCCAGGGCTATTACTCCGCTTTCAAACAAGTCAGGGAAAAGTGTCATCCCTAATTGTGGTCTGCCTCGGCCAATTCTCGTTGTTTACGTCCTCTACACCGTGTTAGGACAGCTGCAGGCACATCACATTCCGTTGCGCAAATATCTCCCAGACGCACAGAAAGCTGGTTCTATATATCCATTTCGCCCGTCACATTTCTTCCGAAACCCACAGGTTAAGCAGTGCATGCACACAAGCAGCCCTTGGGTCGTCCCATCGTTCCTCCCTTCTATGCATTTTCCTACTAACCAAGATCCGGAACAAAGCAACAACAGCAACGGTGCTGTGCGATGTTCGTCGTTGCCTTGAACCAGATAGATGGGAGAAACCGTCTTTCGCGAGCGCGTTTAATTCCATTGCACGAGCGACTGGCGACAACACCTGCCCGTGTGTTCGCCTTGAGTCTCCCCGTTGTTCTCAAAGAGAAGCGACGGCAATTACAGCATTCTGACAATTACCGTGGACAAAAGAAAGCGCCTCTCATATGAATGTGTGTTTTTGTTGATTCGTCGGAGTGATACACGCGAGGCAGTGTGTGCGATCCAGTGGGTCAAGGTTGCGCCCCGTCGCCCGCTGCTCTGGGTGGGCTAGGTGGGTTGCTGCTAACATGCCTTCTTCCCCTTGTGGTGTTACCTCGATGTCGTCGTGCGCACTCACGACAGGATAAGAAGCGCGTTCCATTGTGATTGTGTGGGAAGGAAGGCACGCTAGGAATGTTTAATATCGTGGGAGCGAGGCACCAGTAGATCATAATGAGGTGGCAGAGAAGACGACATAGATTTTAATTGCGCGCGACTGATATCGTTTTAGACATGACTGGGAGGGTGGGGGCGCTTCTCCCTTTGTCGGATATGAATTATGATGCATTACGTCTCTCATACGTGCCTGGTACCTAATGACTGATCTACTAGTTTTGTCAGGGAGCAAAGAGACGTTCCGACGTCGTGTCAAATGGTGTATCTTCGGATAGAACGTTGTGTGGACACGGCATTCTTTTCCTTGGAATTCATCTTTTACTGCGTTGGTGAGCAGATCAGAAAATGAATGAGTTCGTGCGTTGGACAACTCGTCCGAAAATGGTTGAGTGACAAGAAAAAGAAAAGGCGAACAGGAGAATAGAATTGGGATGACCGGAAGAAAGATCGGAAGAAGTCTTCACTGAAGGGGATCAATTATAATGCGCGAAAAAATCTCGTCCAGGAATAATTCGATCCGGAGGAAAGCTCACCTCGAAAAATCTTCCCGGACGAAAACCAGGCGTAGAAAAGCTTCTCCGGGAATTCAAGATGCAGAAGCGCTTTCCGGTAAATGTCCTGGGCATGGTCAAAAGGAAGAGCTTTGTTGGGTAGCAATGAAGTGAGGAGGATGGGGGGAGTCCACCTGTTGGCATAATAAAACTGTAACAAACTCACTCGCAATAGACTTCACGTACTTCACTTGCCTTCCTCTCAGTGATGACGTGCAGTTGAGTGAAGTTACGTGTGTGGAAGAGATGCCTATTGAGCTACTACCATTACGAGTGTGATGTCGGCTGTGAGTTCGAAGTGGTCTGTGCGCTTGAAGTCGAGTGAGGAGCTATACCGCATGAAAGATCAGTGAGCATGAAGATAGGTGAAGTCTGTCAGTATATTGATCTTTCGTAAGGATTAAACCACCCCCTGGAACCAATGTTATCGATGTAGCTCTACGGTGGCGCTGGCCACAAATCTCATGAAGTCTTTGGCACGTACGCTTTATTCTACAGGGTGTCCCAGGAAACGTGTCATTGAATTATAATAAAAAAACTACGCCACCTAGAATCATGCGGTCAACAGCATTTGTTCTTATTAGGTTTTTGCCACCTCCTAATGTGAATGTCATGTACTTTAATTATGTAAATTTTTGCGAGCTTAAGTCGGAAATTTGCCGAGTAAAGGTCACTTTTTTACCCCACCAATGTGAAGAGCGTGTCTAATTTAGTCAAACTAATGACAATTGACATGGATATTCAGGAGCTATCCCATCGGAAAAAATAGCCGAATATCATGCTTTTCGGAGCACCGGACCATAGCGCGCGATGACTTTTTGAGCGCAATCGCTCTCAGTGCAACGAAAGGAGGTTCAGAAGCCAGCCCACAGAGTGATAGCAGAAAAAGTAACAGTTCCTAAAATTGGGGGAGGGAAAGCATTCCCAGCGAAAGTCGGACGTGACAACTGATAAGCCATGCCTGTTTTATCTCTTTCTGCGACGTCGGGGAGGGCTGGGTTTCCAACCTCCTTTCGTCGGACTGACAAAGACTGCGCTGAAAAATTCATCGTGCGCTATTCTGTGCGACCTCCGTAGAGCATGCGGCTATTTTTTCCGATGGGATAGCTCCTGAACATCCCTGTCAATTGTCATTAATTTGACTAAATTAGGCACGCTCTTCACATTGGTGGGGTAAAAAAGTCACCTTTACTAGGCAAATTTTCGACTTAAACTCGAAAAATTTACATAATTAAACTTACGTTACACGACATTCACATGAGAAGGTTGCAAAAGCCCAGTAAGAACAAATGCCATTGACCGCATGACTCTAGGTGGTGTAGTTTTTTTATTATAATTCAATGACACGTTTTCTGGGACACCCTGTATATTTATTTAGTACGTATGGCAAGTGTCACTTTCTCTAAGAGATAAAAGAAGAAAACAGAATTGTGAGCTCCCGCATTGCCAATGTGGCTCGCTCTGCATTAGAATTATGCAGGTACATGGAATACCGAGTTCGACGTACAAACACATTTTCTAAAAGCCTAATCTCAAGCACGTGTTGCTTAAATTAAGTGTTCCACAATCTGACGCTGCAACCCAGACAACAGTTTTGGCTCCACCTGCCCTTGGGTAGGAGAAAGAATAACGAATTCCAAATCTCCGCCCACAAGGTGGATGCAAGTGGAAATGTAGACAATAATCTCGAGTAAGATGGCGCCATAAAAACGGTGAAGAAAAGTTGATGGATAACGTAGTCAAGTGTCTGCTACGTGTGCAGCGTTGAATGTGCTACCTGTTGAATGACTAGCAGATATCCTGCAAGCATCACTACATAGGACAAAATTAGCATATAAATGCATCATTTTACTTGACGAGGTTGCACTCATCAAACATCGCCTGGAATGTGCTGGTTAGGAGAGATCGATTACGGAAGCGTCAAAGGTTGCGCCACCGTTATCTCTTCGCACAACAATGGCAGCTCGTTGGAATGTGGGCTCTCCTCTTCCTTTTGTTTTCTGGCGCAATTTTCTCTTGTTGTTATATTCTTGCGTCTTTGTTTCCATTTGTTTCCTTTCTCTTTCTTTTTTCTTTTTATGCATGTGGAGTGAGGAAAACACTGTAGCGTGGTGGAGCATCCTCATCATATTTGAAGCTGAAACCTGCAAGGTGAGCACCCCTCACTAGCAAGGTCGAACATTTTTTATTCATTCATTCTCTATTAGAACATCTTTCGCCACATACGCACGTCAACTGTAGACACTGGATGAACAGAGAGCGCGGCACATTAACACGGTACAAATAGTATGTTTCTGTTTCGGCCGCGTATTCATTGCCTTTTTTATCACGTTTTCGGCTACGTTTGTACAAAAAAAAGAGGAGATTATCACGTAAGCAGACGCTTCTACTCAGTGTCGAGTTGGACTCATAGGATGATGAAGGGTATAAAGCTAATAGGGAAGCATCGGTGCACGCGGTGCATATGCGTGGGGCATTCAAGCAGGACGTGGTTTATGGTTTCTGAATTAGTAGAACACTGGCGGCATAGGGGTGACTGTGTATGTTTGAAGCGGTCTGATCCCAGCATCTCCAGCTCTACCTCTGAAATTATTTTTGGTGGCAACTCGCCTGCAGAGCGACGACGCCGGACTGCTGCTCTAGTCGTCTTCCTGAAGGAAACGCGGCTCATATCTAGGGTTTCAAGTTTTCGGCATTTAGCTCCTTTTGCAAATTTCGGATATTTCCGGCAGTTTTCCACAGACCAGAAGATAAATGCAGAATCCGGGTGCTTATAATTAATTACAAATGAAGCGTAACAGAGTCGTAATACGAACAGTGGAACGTTAGGAAGCTTGGACAACGTCATCTATTTTCATACAAAACACGCAAAAAATGAAGGTAACACCTAGAAGTTGTTGTAATAAATGCATGCATACATCATCATACTCTTGTCTGTCAAAACAGCACGCTCTTTGCGGTTAACGATGCGCAGTTTCCAGCATGCACGTTCAACGTTTGCGCTCCACTCCTAGAGTGGAAAACCTCCCCACTTCATCATCACAATATATATGTTGTTGCGCTCGAAATCGAAATTGCCAGAATGCCCAATGCACATTTTGGTAACAATGGCCATGATTTAGAGCGGGATGTCCAGAGCTTGATAGGGGACGCCTCATCTGCTGGACAAACAGAAGCAGCGTACTCAGAAAACTCTTTTCTAACATCAGTCATTAATGACTTATTTCGCAAAGCATTTGAGAAGAGCTCCTCGTACAAAATGAAGTGTATGGAGAGCTCCAACTTAAGATGCGGGTGGAAAATTTGGACGCGGTACCAGAACGACTTGTCAACAAATTGCAGGTCGGACTGCACATTTCGCTCTACAGATGCGGTCCATCTTGTGCGTGGCCAGTAGAACATATTCGGATTTTTTCGGAATATGCCAATTCCGCAAAAATCCTACCGGGGGGTGTTTATTGTGAGATGATTAATGGGGAGCTTCATAATTCAGAATGCGGAGTCGGCTCATATCACGCCTCTAGTGTAGTGTAGTGTTCTTTTGTTTTCTGCGTTCTAGTCGTGACGTTGCCCGCTTTCAACGTGGCCAACCACGGCGAGCAGTTTTCATCTTCACCACCACCGTATGCGTGGGGCACTACGCAGTTGCTGGTAATGCCCCCCCCCCCCCCACACACACACACCTTGGATTCCTTCATTCTTTCGTTCCTTCCTCTGCCCTATGAACCAGCTCCCATGACGTAGATGATGGCCTTCCACGCCGATACCGGGAGGTGACCCCGGTTCCGAATCCCGGTACCAGCTCTGTACTGTGTGGGTGTCTTCCCTGGGTTTTCCTCAGACATCCTAAGGCAAATGTCGGCACAGTTCCTTATGAAGCCGGCCCGGGACGCACAATTCCTCTCGAGCAACATGCCGCCATTACGGCACCAAGACAGCGCCGCTTGGGAGGAAAACGCTGACAGGCAACCAAACATCTCGTTGAGTAATGGAACGTGCCATGTTTCCGATGTACGGCTTAGAGCGCTGTGCATAAAAGCACCCTTCTGTGTCGCGTATAAGGATAATTTAAGAAGTATTCACGGAGATATAAGTTTATTGGTATTTACCGTATAGAGTCACACGCTGCGTTCGTCCTACGAGACAACACCATTTCACTGAAACACCCGAGCAGCAGAACAGTACAGTCGAAGAAGTAGTCTCCCGTAGTTTGCCCACTTAATGTAGCTTCCTTGGTTGTAACACACGTGAAGCACCTAATTATCCTTGTAGTGATGATTTCCTTGGTTTCGTGAGGCACGACAAATCTGCAAGGGCGTCACAGGGTTTATTGTTTACGAACAAGGTTAATTACTTCCCTGCTGCTTTTCTGCAAAGAAAAGTACGGGCAGACGTCGAAGCTGTGGAAGTTCCACCGTCCGAAATTAAAAACGATAGCTCCTAAACTTGCGACAGCGGAATGTTTCTGTCGGAAAGAGTAGGGTGCACCGTGCATCTACCGATGTGTAAACAACGAAATTTCCACGGTGTGCAGCGCGGTCATCATTCATGGGCTGTGCCCCGCGACGTGCCGTCGCTCCACTTGCTTTTGCTATACATTATGCATAGGTTCTCCTGAACTCCGTTCCGATTACGCAACGCGTCCTACTGTTACTTTCACGAGAAGACACCCGTTCTTATTATTCTTTTTAAGTTAGGAGAAAATGTAGCGAAGTACTTCCGCCCAAATGAATAGCTATACTTCCGCATGCCAGCAACTTGAGGCGTTGTAGCTTTGGAAGAAATCTCAATTCCAGGCAACCCTTTTTTGCTCACCGGTGCCCGTGGCTATCGGGAGAGGATGAACAAAAGGGCAGGGGAAAGATTTTAGTTAAGTTATATTTGTTGCTATTTCGATTGTGTTTTTTCGATAACTACTGCTCTCAGTTCGGCGTAAAGGAGGTGAGTGCACACACACACACACACACACACACACACACACACACATAGAGATACGATGATGAGATGGGGCAAGGTGAGTACAACGTGGTTGGTTGCCCTTGAATAGGATGCGAGGAAGGCCATCATCTTTTCCACATTCAACATTTCAACTTTTGTAAACGCATGCCGTAGATTACACTGACCTCTGAGCACCGTGCCTCTGACTCTGAGCCACCTCTACCGTTAAGCTACGCGTTGGAAGCGTTGAACGAACATCGGCAGCGATTACATAGCTGTTATTCTTGCTTTACGGTTTACGATATCCTCTAGCTCGGTTCTTGCACTATTATCCAAACTTGGAAGGAGCTGCCGTGCGGCACCAGCGACCAGGAGTCCTTCTTGTTCACACTAACTTTTGCACTTACGGTCGCAGTTGCGGTTACAGCTAACTCAACCTCTACGCAATTTACGCTAACTCTACATTGTATTGTATACAGGGATTTCTAGCATTCAGCATAGCGCAACGTTGGACGTCAGAGATCATTCCGAGGCAGCGAAAACAGTGATAGAAAGTAGAGTTGTGAAACAGAAGTACGTGCGGAAGATAATGTTACTTCGTTCGAAACGGTTTTAATTACAGAGCGGTTCATCGCGTCGGGAGATCTTGTTGTCTTTCGGCTTTTTCGTTTCTTTATTGATTTTTTTTTCTTTTGTCTTTCGATCCGCGGTTTCGACGCGCGCTCCACCTTCGGCGTGCGGGTACTGATGGACGGCGTGCCGGCCACCACGCCATGCTGGCCAGGGCCAGCTTTCACATGCCTGCCACATTGCCAGCGCTCGGCGCCGAGCGCATCGAAGTGCTGCGCGGACCGTTCTCGACGCTGTACGGCAACTCCTCCGGTGCTGTGGTGCAGGTGTGGAGCGCGCAGGGCCAGGCCGGCGACCCGTGGCGCCTGCGGGTGAACGCCGGCGCGGACAGCACGGTCAGCGTCGGCGCACACCTGCGTGGCGCCGGCCACGGCATCGAGTACAACATCGCCGCCAACCACTTCCGCACCGCCGCGAATCGCTCAACGCGCGCGTCGGTGGCGAGCTGGCCGGTGGCCGCCTGGAGCTGGTGCTCAACGCGCAGGACCCGCTCGGCCTCACTCGTTTTCACCCGCTATCCTTTTGGCTCTCCGCAGTTTCGAGTCACAGTTCTGTTCATCATTATCAAGAGAGACCCGCTTTCCGTGGGATAGTGGTGGTGCTGGTGAGTTTATTACCGAGCTCCTTTCCTGCTGCCACTCGGCAGAGGATCGTACGACTGAGACGACTTCACCGGGATCTGTGCCAACTTTTGCCTAACAGCGCTTCCTATGCTGTTCCAGCCAGCTGCCATCTAACTGCTCCTGTCATACTTTTGTCATCATATCTTTATTCGACTTCTTCCATATGTGACATTGTAGAAGGCTTATTTGTTCACCTTGAAAAAAGCATAAATTTTAGTTGCCCTGGTAAAGGAACTCCTCCTGTACCTGGCGTATAATGCCGTGTGAAAGGAATGCTTATATGCAGAAGGGATTGTTTATCCAATGGAATTGTGGGTAGGGCCAGCACGACATTGGATTAATATCGCATTTATTCGGTTCTGATAATTTGTAACTTTACGTCGCGACAACTATATGATCATGAGCGAGGCCACAGTGGTCGGTCTACGGGATTAATTTTGCCTTCCTTATAGAATTATTGAAAGTGCGCGGGAAATCTCAGCATGGCGCACCGTATTAAACGTCCCTCGCGGAAGACAGCGTGTCTAAGCAACTTGAACTCTGCTGTCAATTGCGGGCGTCTTCGACCCGAATCAAAAACGAATCCCCCTCCCTCCTAATGCTGCTAAACAACATCCCGACGTTACAAGCACGTCGTAAATTATTATGTCGCCTAACTTTTAATAAATTATGTCGCCTAACTTTTCGTCACAGTGTACTTACAGATAAGACTATATTAAAACTTACGCCTCGGGGAAGACCTTCCACATTAAGAAGGACGCGACACAGCCGATACGACCATTTGTTAATGCCAATTTTTTTCGAGAACTGACGCTTCTAAATACACTTTTTTCACGAGAGCAGCGAACGACTGGAACGCATTACCTAATAGCGCGTTTAAATCGAGTAATGTTGTCAATGAATTGCATCGCGTTATATGCTAGTTTTATTGTTTGTGTATTGTATTGTTGTGTTATTGTAATATGCTGTAGACCTTGAGCTTTTTTTTCTCTCTCTCTCTCTTCTACGTAATGGCACTCCTACATTGGCCAAAGCATTGGCCTGCAGTATTTTGTAAATAATAATCTCATCCTCGCTAGAGTCGTGACGCACCCCACATACGTGACGCCAACAACGGCAAGCCGGTTTTCGTCACCACCACCACCACCGTAAATAATAATAAAGAATAAAACCGAAACTTTCGGATCTGTAGACGGAAACGCGCTACCAACTGATTCACCGACTGTTTTCAATAGCCAGATTTATACGTATCTTGAGTCCACAGGACGACCACTGTGGCATCGCTCATGATCATAGTTGTCTCGTGACGTGATTATTATTATTATTATTATTACATTGAGTATCGTACTGAAACTACTGTTTTTCTCTTGCTAGTATTTTATCATCTTTTACTTTTCGTTTGTCCGTTTATCTATAGCAGTGTTTCTGAAACTGCGGGTCATGACCCCCAAATGGGTCATGAGCCGTTTTCTAGGGGTCATGGATGGTCCAAGCAGACAAGCGATATGCCTTGAGCCACACAGACCAACGTATTGATGTGCTTGTGTCAAGAAGGCGAATACATCCTTCTCATTAAAATACATGATTAAATCAATTCTTGTTAAAAAACAAAAATAAGCATTTGTGGTACCTGTCTCTGTGGTTAATGGTTTTTAAATAACTTACATAAACTAAATTAAATAAATTAAATGTATCTGCGTCATTGGAAAAAGTAAAGGCTTATAAAGGGGGGGGGGGGTCATGGTAGGTATGGTACTACTCAAAGGGGTCATGTATTGGAAAGGTTTGGGCAACACTGGTCTATAGCATGTTCAGTTTCACAACAAGGTGCCCTTGCTTCCATTGCCTTTTCTTTTTTTTTTTTTTTTTCAATGCATTGTGGAGATGGACACCAAATTAGTGCCAAACTGGATTACTTTTCAAAGAAAGAGGGAAAGACTGACTGACGAGCACTGTGTAATGCGACCCCTACACCAATAACATCTACGCTTAATTAAGAAACGGTAATCAGTTTCGTGACCAATACCCAAGTATCTGAAATGTATCTGAAATATTTATTGAAGTATTTGCTCTTCTACTCTAAGCAGTTTCTTTTCCATCTGTACTGTACTTTAGGTACGTTCTCCCTTCAGTATGTAGTATCACATTTTAAATACATTTTTACACTATCTTGCACATGTCTGTGTGTAGCACATTGTGCAGTTACAGTAATGTGTTTCACCTGTTTTCGAGCGCGGCCCGTGGCGAATGCAAGCCGCCCCAACATTTCTGCGGCTTGGGTGGCATAAAAAAATGTTGTAAAACTCATTTGCTGTTCACACCCTCCAGAATATGCGCCAACCTAGCGCTACCCTACTCCAAAAAGCTTTAAAGAGCATAACGAAGGGACTTGGGTACCAAGGGGAGAGACAACAACTTTGGGGTAATAAAAAAAAAGGAAAAAGATAAACGAATAAAAGAATGCCTTTGACCTCTTTAACACCACCATCACTTTTATTCGCTTTTCTTTTTTCCTTTTTTAATTGCCCCCAAGTTGTTCTCGCCCCCCTTGGCACCCAGTACCTTCGTTGTGCTCCTTTTCGTATTCTGTGTCTGGTTCGTCCAATCCTCCAAATAACTTTACGCGTTAAAGACGATGTTGCTCTAAACTTTGTTGTTTGAGGTGTGTTCAGCGCCACAATAATTTTATTGATAAGAGCTTTTGATGAACTTGTTAACAAATGCGTACGACGTGAAATGCTTGTTGCTCCTTTCGCTTCGTTCTTGTTTTACTTCCCAAGACTACGAGTAGTTCAATAGTACGTCCCACCACGACGCGTCCAACGACTCCATTTCCTTCTGTGGTCTTCCCAACGACCACCTTTATCATAATCAGAAACGCAGATATGGCACACCCCATAACTTACTGCCGGGGCCGTCGCACGAGCAGGTTGTTCGCGTTCGTGTACAAGCAGACGACAACGGCCATTATGGCCTTTCACCGATCCACTTTTGAACCCAATGTCATTTCTTCTGCGTCCACCGTAAACGGTTTCTCTGACACAAGGGACTCATACTGCGTTCAACAGTTCGACGACCGGCTGCACTCTACGGCGTTTGCGCACATACGCCGTGCAATTTCCTGCTGCAGTGATTGATACGCTGACAGCTCAAATTTTCATTCAGCACAATGGCAATCAATCTGCCTGCCGGTATTAGTTACACAAGTACGGCACCTGGTAGTTTTACAGAAATGAGACGCACGAATAGTGTGTGTAACAATACTTCCTCGTTTAGCTGTACGTACCTGTCTTCCGTCTGGTATGCCGTTTGTATCGGAACGTCTATGACAAATGGTGTACGTCAGCTGCGTGACACTTTCAGTTGGCTCCATTTCGCCGCAGTTTTTCCAGTTTTCACATATACGCTCGTAGTACGCGTACACTGTTGCCACTCGACGGACTAATTCGTGTTGTAAAAATATCTCTGCGGATCTTCTCGAAACGTTCTAGTAACTACAAATAGATGAATGGGTCGGAAAGAAATTAAGATAGAAAGAAAGCTGCAAGAAAGCTTCCACGCTGAAGCTACGGGGAACTACACCAAAGCTGCAAGAAAGAAAGAAAGAATGGTAATGGTCGCTTGTGATTATTGCTCGTTTTGCAAACATTTTACTTTAACGGGTTCACAAAGGTCATCGCTGGCGTTACACCGTCACATATGCATTCTTGTACCACCTCCGACGTTGCTCCGTACCCTTGAGGCGTCACATTTGTGATCGTATCCTTCTGAAATCCGTCGCGCTCTTCCGCTCGTGATTTCTGTCTTTCACCCGTCGCGTTTGACGCGATTAGGGGGAGCATGTTTATTAAGAAAGAAAAAAGCCTATTTAGCCTAGGAAGAACCCTATATATATATAATGGCTTCTCGTTTCAATCGTGCCTATCTTACATGCGATGGTTAATCGTCACGTCTTCTCTTCGTTTGATAGAAATAACAGTGAGAGAGCTAGTGAGATGAGATGGTGGTGGTGGTGATGATGGAAGGGCTTGCCGTTGTCGGCCTCACAGATGTGGGCAACGTCACGACTGACGCCCTGGGGGAATGTGCGTCCTGGGCCGACTTCTAAGAGAACCGTGCCGACATATGTCTGAAAGCGTCTGAGGAAAACCCAGGAAAAACCCCAGACAGCACATCCAGCACCGGGATTCGAACCCGGGTACCTCCCAGTCTCGACGTAACATGAGAAATTATGAAAGTTTGGTGGGCAGGCGGGGGATCTTCACAAGGATATATAGGATAATGTAGTTCGTAAGGGTTCAAAGCTTGTCGCCCTCGATGGTCCCTGTTGGTGCACAGGCTGCAGATACATGATGCTGAACTCATTTATCGATTCCGACTCGGTAGTTGGTATTGCTTTCACAAGAGCTTACAAGTATAGGCTAAACATGACCGACGACCCTACATACAGATAATGCAACACAAGCGAAGACGACATCCATCTACTGCTGTACTGCCCGTAATACGAGGACGAGAGAGATCCTCGAAAAGCGACTCTCCACACTGGACAGCCAGCCACTTACCATTGCAAAGATTCTGGGTACATGCTCTACAGACGACAAATGCCACAAGGCGGCAGGCTACCTGCTACAATTTCTTAAGGCCGCAAACCTGCGGAACCTGTGAACGTGTGCTTCCGCTTATTTCCATTTCTCGTGTGTGACTTTTAAAGAGTAATTTTCGTCTTTTTGAAGAGTGGCGAGGCAAGTATTAGCTGACCTCTCTTAGAACTTAAAAAGAAGAAGGGTTCAAAGGGAACAACAACAAATAAGTGATGACGATGTCGTGGGATGTTACGCCGCTGAGGCAGCACCCTATCCCTTTGCTTGAAGGGGAGTAGATGGTGAATGATGATGAATGTTCAGAGTTCACGCAGGATCCCTGTTGCTGCTAAAAAGGTGATGAGGGCTGGAAGAGCTCGTATAGCTGATGCGCTGGGCTGGGTTAGGGTTGGGCGGAAGTCAGGTTGCACATATGCTTCACTGATAGCCAAAAGAGGAATTGGATGCTTGAGTAGAAGCAATTTGAGGTCCGCTAAGGTAGATCGTAGCCCCCTTGCATTCCACTGAAGAACAGTAGCCCGCTTGTAAACCTGGTCAACGACTGAAGGAAATCAACTTTTCTACAGCTAGCAGTGCCTTGACCTCTTGTAGTGCAGCAGCACCGGGATAAATCGACAAAATGGCCTTCAAGGCAGCGAAAATAAACGGCACTTGAGTCATTATTGTTGCGGATTTCAGTGACACCCGGCCGTTCAGACCTCCGGGTTAATGCAGGCCTTATACAGCAGGCCTGTTCAGAGCACGTCGACTGTTCCCAACTGCTGTCCTGAAAAGTCTGTATTTTGTGCTCATCCAATGTCATTTGCTGTACTGTGTAGAATCGTGGGGGCACACGTATCAATCTTATCTTAAACCGGTTGAGGTCTTGCAGAATAGAGCAGTTCGCATTATATCCAATACATATAACAGACAATGTTATTCATGCATATATAAGACGTTACACATTTTACCTTTCAATTTACTACGCTTTGAGCGAACTGTGTTAATGGTTAATTTTTGTATACTAAATAAGGGAATAATTGATGGTATCAAGTTAGTTTCAGTTACTCGCACAAGCCGTACTGTATTGGAACTTCACTTTATTGTACTGTGTTTCTCAAACATATATGGTAAGCGCCTTCTCCAACACCAAGGGCTCATAAAGTGGAACTCCTTGCCCCTTGATGTCGTTGTAGCCAAACACTTCAAATTAGCCGTCCGGAGGTTTCTGTTCGAGTCTTGTTGAATATATCGTTATAGTGATGTCAGTAAGAAGGATTGTTGATATATATTTATATTTTTGTTATTGTGTAATCTTAGCGCTTGTATAAATGTGTGTTTCCTCAGCCAATCTTTTTCTTAATGTAACTGCCGCGTTTGAATAACTAAACGTTGAAAACTATTATCGGATCGCACTAGCTTGTAGCTATGATCCGGCTGGTATATAGTGCCTTACCATGTATATTACGATGTTGTCAGTTCAATAAAAAAAAAAAAATACGTCGACCTGTCTGGGTGGGAACTGGAACCTTCTTTGGGACGTCGGCATATGCTTCACGCTGGGAATACGAGACAGCCGCTGCCGGCGTCTCAAAAATTCCTAACTGTTCCCCACTGTGCAGCTGCTTTTCCCTATGGTTTCGTCGTGCGAGATCGATCCGCCTGGGTGGTCGCTTTGGTACGAAAGTCGCGGGAAGTGAGGAAGAGGTGCTACCGTGTACAGGTAATGCAGGTGCAGTGTTAGACCTCGAGCCTTCTGTATTCGACCAGACTTTCCTACGAACAACAACAACATATATATTGTGATGATGAAGTGGGGAGGTTTTCCACTCTAGGAGTGGAACGCTACCCCATAGCTAGGGGTCTAATATGAGTGGTGACAATGATCAGTGATGACGATGAGAGATGACGGGAATGATCGAAGTGGCGATGACGATGCTGGACGTGATCGTGGTGGTGGGAGTGTCCGAGGGCGCTGCTGGGGTCATAGTGAGTCCTTTAGGCCTGTCGCCTCAAAGAAGTCAACCACGTGACGTAAGGCCGCCCTGGAGTCGGCCGCGGTGTCCCAAGGGCCGAGGATGGTCGACAAGTTGAAGGGGCGGCAGCCAAGGGTGGCAAGCTGCGACTGCAGTGTACGCCTCTCGTTGACATAGGTCCGGCAGCGGAGGAGTATGTGCTCAACGTTGGCAAGTACGCCACACTCGTTGCACATAGGGCTAGCCTCACAGCCTAGCTGGTATCGATAGGACGGAGTGAAGGCCACATTCAGACGTAGCCTGTGGATGAGTGACTTCAGAGGACGAGGAAGCTTTGCAGGCAGTCGGTATGACAGCGTTGGGTCTACATTCCCCAAAGAGGACATAGTTGGAATGTCGTGTTGCCACTGTAGGGTAGACCAGGAATCGGACAAATGCCTGAGGAGGGATCTTCTGTCTCCTCTCGAGAGTATAATGGGCACAGAAGGTCGTTGTTGGTGTGCAGCGGCAGCGGCAGCGTCGGCCTCGTGGTTCCCAGTTATTCCGCAATGCCCTGGAACCCACTGAAAGGCAACGTAGTGGGAGCGATCTTGTAAGGACTTCAGGGCGCACAGGATGTCTATCACCACTGAGGCAAGGGAACCGCGGATGCCCATGTTTTTAATGCACAGGAGAGCTGCTTTGGAGTCTGTGTAAATTACCCAGTGCCGCGGTTCACAGTCTTCCGCATATGTCAAAAATAACAAGATAGCATAAAGTTCAGCGGATGTCGATGAGGTACGGTGAGATAGACGACAGCCACGTGTAACAGACTGTGATGGAATGGCAAAGGCTGAAGATGAAGTGTCCCTGGTCGACGATCCATCCGTGTATACAGCGGTACTGTTGCGGTATTGAGCCTCGACGAAGTCAAGGTTAAGTTGCCTAAGAATAAAATCAGGATAGTTCTTTTTGTTGTTCTTGAGACCGGGGATGGAGACAGTGACAGACGGCGATGGCAACGTCCATGGAGGCACTTTGGGTGCCGTCTGGTCGACTATGAATTTGGGGTTATGAGGTCTGAATGATGTCACAGCAGCATGAACCGTCGCGTTCCGTCTAGCGTGAAGCTTGCGAATCAGAGTGTGACGGTTATGATGGGCACGTAGACGCAGATAGTGGCGTGCAGTTTCCCGAGTACGGAGAACCTCAATGGGGATGTCCCTGGCCTCAGCCACTACTAGACGGGTTTCAGCGCCTCGTGGGACCCCAAGACATACCCGAAGGCTGCGCGCTAGCATGGCTCGAATCCTTTGAATCAGTGTCTGAGGAAGGCCGTGTAGGACGGGAAGGCTGTACATCACTGAGCCACGAACCAGGGCATTGTGCAGCATGAGGAGATCCTTCTCGTCTCGCCCCCATCTCATACCTGCGAAGTGACGAATCACGTTGACCCAGCGTTGGACTTTCTGTTCAATGACGTCTATGTGGCGCTTCCACGACAAATTCCATGATAGAGTCACGCCTAGGAACTTGTGATGTGTCACCTGCTCCAGTGGGCTTCCACCAATATACAGGCGATATCTATGCATGTCTTTGCGCGTGAAGGCCAGAACTGCGCTTTTCTCTACGGATATCTCCATTCCTGCCTGGAGTAAGTAGAGGCGAATGGCATCTAACGTGCGCTGAAGACGCTGACGGAGTGCTGGACGGGAAGTGCCTGTAGTCCAAACACAGATGTCATCGGCATACAGGGACAAGTTGACTTTCCGCTGAATGCAGGTTCCAACGCCCGCCATAACGGCATTACAGAGGAGCGGACTTAGGACGCTTCCTTGTGGTACCCCCTGAGAGATGGGGAATTGCTCTGTGTCGCCTTGTCTTGTCCGGACGAAAATACCTCGTTGACTGAGGAAATCGGCTATCCAAAGCAACGTTGTACGTGAGAGCGCAGCGCTGTATAGAGCATGTAAGATTGATGGATGGCTAACGGTGTCGTATGCTCTCTTAACATCAAGAAATACCGCCGCCGAGATCTTCCAGCCTCGTCGTGCCTCTTCC
Organism: Ornithodoros turicata; assembly: GCF_037126465.1. Classification (NCBI taxonomy): domain Eukaryota; kingdom Metazoa; phylum Arthropoda; class Arachnida; order Ixodida; family Argasidae; genus Ornithodoros; species Ornithodoros turicata. The sequence goes on along the minus strand of NC_088202.1, from coordinate 43,503,640 downwards.
ACCGACGTGACCAAGTCGAGGACAGAGTCTATCGAACTGCGGTGCCGTCGAAACCCAGCTTGCTCTTGAGGGAAGAAGGCACGGCTTTCGAGCCACCACTCAATTCTACGCAAGACCATTCTTTCCATAACTTTCCCCAAGCAGCTGGTCAGAGTTACCGGGCGAAATGATGCCAACTGGGATGGGTGTTTTCCTGGTTTTAGCAACGGTACCACTTGGCCGACTTTCCACTGCCTAGGAACCTGTCCATGCCTCCACGAGTGATTGCAGATGTTCAGCAGGGCCTGAAGGGAAGTAGGGTCAAGGTTTCGAATCACTGTGTATGTAATGGCGTCCGGGCCTGGAGAAGACTTCTTGCATGCAGCTGAAATGGCTGACGAAAGTTCTGCCACGGAGAAGTCCATATCCAAGGCAGGGACAGCTACTGGGTTGGCATGCTCGAGAATAGATGTCACATGGGCTGTATGGGTTAGGTACTCCTCGGTGCTGGTTACATTGGCTCCTTTCGTAATGACACGGCAGAATTCCCTGGCCACCTGTTTCTCAGACGTAGATGTTAGGAGCGCAAGAGCTCCAAGTGGGTTCCGAACTGGAGGGTTCTCCTTTAAACTTCTTGCGACTCTCCATATCCGAGCAGGGCTCTCAAAAGGTGATAAGGAGCAACAGAAGTGCCGCCACCGTTGACGGTCAAGGTTTCGGAGTTCTTTCTGGACAAGCCTACTCGCGCGTCTTGCTTCCTGTATATCAGAAAGATCTCCTGTCCGTCGAGCTTTACGTTCAGCGCGCCTTCGGACAGCACGTAGTTGCTCCACACGAGGGTTAGACCCTAAGTGACCAGAACACACGTTGACTGTTTTAGAGGACGAGGCAAGGGCATCGGCAATGACATTCTCTAGCTGATCCACAGAAAGCAAAGGGTGGGCCCTATCTCCACATGCTGTACGAAACGAACGCCAGTCTGTTAATTTCGCCGTTCTACATCCCGCACTCGTTGAATATCCATCATACGTGATGTATATGGGCACGTGGTCGCTTTCCCTGCCATCAAGGTCCGTGTACCAATGGAGCTTCCTATAGATATCTCTTGAGCAGAAGGAGACGTCCAGAACGTCCGTAGTGAAGGACCTCCGCAAAAACGTGTGTGATCCATCATTCAGGATGCAGAGATCCATGCTCTCGATCAGCTCCATCCATATTTTCCCTCGACGATCAGTTTTGGTGATCCCCCATGCAGAGTGGTGAGCGTTAATATCACCGACCACTAGATAAGGAGACTCTAAATTTTCCAGCACAGCCTTCAGATCGGTCTTGGACACCTTAGCTGACGGCGGCACGTATAAGTTCACCACAGTGACGACAGTTTTACCCAAGCGAATTCTACACCGGATACAGTCTAGACCAGCCACTTTCGGCGTTGGAAGGGCAGCTGCATTGAAATCGCGTCGAACAAGCAGAACCGTCCTTGAGAAATCTGTAGCTTCTTGCGTGACCAACCTATAACCGCTGAGTCTGAAGTCCTTCTCAACATAAGCTTCACTAATAGCCTTTCCTACGAAAGTTTTGTGATTGCCAATGCTTTTCGGGGACACAAGGAGTGGGAGGCAGCGTGTGGACCTCCGCAGTTTGAACTGCATGGCTGACGTCTCGCTGTACAGTCCTGCATTGTGTGCGGTCCTGAGCAGACTTTACATCTCGTTGACCAGCGGCAGTTACGCGCCGGGAGCCCAAAACGCTGACAGTTGTAACATTCCATTGGGCCTTTCCACATGTTCATGCACAGTGAATGAGGAGAAGCCCAAATTCACTTTCCCTGGAAGCCTCGTGAGAACAAGACTTCTCAAGGGGATGATGATGCCTGATCCGTCTTGGTGATAAACATGCCGCACTTGCCTTCAAGCTGCAAATAGCTCGGCATTTCGGGCCTCGAAACTCACGATCACAATCATCTGATAAGGCGTGAGTTCCGGCAAAGCTACGAACTCACGTGAAGGTCGACATGGCGTATCGGTGAGCTCGATCATGCCGCATATTAGTGCACTCACCGGATAGCATCACACTTGTAAACAGAGCAGGTGTGATGTTATCTGGTGAGTGCGCTAATATGCGGCATGATCGAGCTCACCGATACGCCATGTCGACCTTCACTTGAGTTCGTAGCCGCGGCTGTTCTCACGCCTTAGCAGATGATTGTGATCGTTACTTTCGAGGTCCGGAATGCCAAGCTATGCAACACCTTCATCTGCGAGGTAGGAAGCCATCCAGGCGCACTGCACTGATCAAAGTATGTTTATCAGAGATGAGGAAATTACTCGACTAAAAGAACTCGTCGCAAGTCATATTACTGTGTATAACAAAGAGTAATTAAGTCACTAATGAGACTGCGTGCTGTGAAAATGAACACGAAATTTACAAATCGCTTTGTAAAAGTAATGGTTACTTGCTACGTAATTTTTTTATCATAGTTGTCTCGCGACCTAAGGCCACGAATTGTTACATAAGTTGTACTCTTTGTTCTTGAAATCTGTCACGACCAAAACTCAGTTCGTAGCGTTCACCTAGCAATGATAAGGCAGCGGAGTCAGACGAACAAGGAGGATACGTCCGTGCACGTGCAATCGGCATGCACATGGCTGCAACAATGTAGTCTCATGGAGTTAGGGAGATCGCAGCTCGCGTTATTTGTACCAGTTTGTGTATTGTTACCAGGATTGAAGAAAAAAAAAGGAACTTGGCACACACTGAAGTTATGTTAGCAGTGCAACGCAGGGCAACCTAGGTGTTCTGGAACGGAGACAGGAAGAGGAACCGAGACGTGGCTGATCCAACTTCAACGCTTTCCCTTCTTTTAATGAATGCGCTGGGCGCGAGCAGTGCAATATATACCAAACCTACCAAACCTAACAAAGAAAACGAACATTGCGCTTTCGCCCACTGGTGGCGGTACATTACACGCAGAAATACCAACACGCCCCCTAATGTACTGACACCATAATCTATACACATGTCTTGATGCCAAGGTTATTACGGTGTTCTGCAGTTTTCGTTCCTGACAGGGCCTTTCTGGAAGACTCAATGTGCTGCAGGTCCAATTTTTCCTCTTCGATCTTCTCTCGAAGAAAGTAGTACTTGATGTCAATGTGCTTGCTCCGTTCTGATGTTATCTGGTTTTTGCTAAGAGAGATTGCTGCCTGGTTGTCAGCAAACAACACTTGTGGTTTCCGTGTGAACTCTTGGGCCCCGATTTCTTCTGCGAAGTGCTGAAGCCATAGCACCTCCCTTGCTGCATGACACATTGCCATGTATTCTGCTTCGACTGTTGACAGCGCGATAGTTCGCTACTTTTTACTGCTCCATGAGATAACAGAACCTGCCAAAGTGACCGCGTATCCGCTGAACGACTTTCGGTCCGTCTTGTCTCCAGCCCAGTCCGCGTCGCAAAAGGCCTGTACGCAGTTTCCGCTTCGGCGGTAAACGAGCCCATGATTGATTGTTTGCTTCACGTAGCGAAGGATATGTTTTATTCCATTCCAGTGCTCCTCGCTCGGGTTGTCGCTAAATTGGCTCATGTAGGCAGTTGCGAACGCTAGATCCGGCCTTGTTCCGCCCGAGAGGTACAGTAGTGCTCCAACCGCTTGTCTGTACTTTCGTCCAAGCTCTCCACTTGAGCTACCGCTCTCCGCCCTTTGGTACTTGCTTCCGGGATCCAGGGGTGAGGATGTCCCTTTTACGTTCGACATACCGAAAGCCTCCAGGATCTCTTCAGCGTAAACTGCCTGGTCGAGAGATAGATCCCCGTTCGCATTTCGCTTCAAGCGTATTGAGAGAATGTGACTAGCCTCTCCCAAGTCCTTTATCTCAAATTTTTCGCCAAGCCGTCGCTTGAACTTTGCAATTTCTTCATCGTCTTTAGATATGATGAGCAAGTCGTCCACGTAGACCCCTATAATCAACTGCTTGTGTGGAGAGACGTAGACACAAGGGTCTGACTTGGCTCTCTTCATGCCATCGGACTTCAAGAATTTGTCCAAGGTGTAATTCCATTCTCTCCCGGATTGTCGTAACCCATAGAGACTTTTCCGTAGAAGGCAGACTTCGTCTTGGTCCTGTGGCTCAAAGGACTGAGGCTGCTCCATGTATATTGTCTCCCTTAATGTCCCGTTTAGGTAGGCTGCTGTGACGTCCACCTGGTGAATCTTCCACCCTCTTTCTACGGCTAAGGCCAGCAGTGTCCTCACGCTCTTCAGCTTTACAACGGGCGAAAAGGTTTCACTGAAATCCACTCCCTCCACTTGCGAATAGCCACATGCCACTAGGCGTGCCTTATAGCGCTCCAGCTCGCCGTTTGCGTTGTACTTTTTGCGGAACACCCACTTGCATTTTGTGACTTGTCTGTTCTTTGGTCGAGGCACAATTTCCCACGTTCCGAAGGTTTTTAGATTGTCTAACTCGCAGTTAATAGCAGATTTCCACTCTTCTCTATCAGGTGCTGCTAGCGCTTCATCAAAGGTCTTCGGATCTTTGCTATCGGCTTGTTTGGCAACGCACGTCACGTGACTGGCCCCTGCTTGCAGTCTCTTGTTTGCTAGCCTTTCTGAGCGCCTCAGCGTGGAGACTTCCACTTGGATGTCCACCGGGGGAGTCTCTGCGTGGACTTCTGCCCTTGCACTTCCTCCAGGGTCTCTCTGATCGCTGGTGTCGAAGTGTTCGGCTGTTCTCCCAGTTTCTTTATAACCTTCTTCTGCGTCAAAGGTAACTGCGATGTGACCGTCGTCGGACACTTCAATGTCGGTGTCTTTGGAGTGGGCGTGCTTGCACGGAAAGAACTCCTCATTAAAGACAACATCGCGACTCACGAAGAAGGATCCGTCTTTCAGACTCAGTAGCTTATAGCCTTTTACTCCTTGTGGATACCCGACGAAGACACACTCTTCTGCTTTCGGGTCCAGCTTTCCTCTGTGCTTCCTCCGGCTCCGCGCACTCCATGCACGGCACCCGAACACCCGTAGATGATTTAGTACCACATCGCTCCCTGACCAGAAAGCTTCTGGGGACTGTCCTCCAATTGCCTTCGATGAGCACTTGTTCCTGATGTGACATGCAGTAACTAATGCATCCGCCCAGAGCTCTTTGGTCACTCCAGACTCAATGAGTAGACATCTGGTCGTATCCAGCAGTGTTTGATTCATTCGTTCCGCAACTCCATTCTGTTCAGGCGTTCCAGGTATCGATAGTTGCCGTCGAATTCCGTGCCTTATCAAGTACTCGTTGAACTCTCTGCTGGTATACTCGCCTCCATTGTCGCTGCGGAGTGTCTTGATCGTCCTGTTGTGCAGGTTCTCTGCCATGCGTCTGTACTCGTCAAACTTTTGGATGACTTCATCCTTTGTCTTGATCGGATATACTACTGTGTATCTCGAGTAATCGTCGATGAATGTGACAAAGTAACTCGATCCTCCCTGCGACGTCGGAGTGATCCTTCCCGCTACATCAGAGTGTACCAGTTCAAGTGGTGCCTTTGCTCGAGTGGCTTCGGCTTTTGGAAAGCTTCGTCTTCTCATCTTTCCCAAGCAACAGGTTCCGCAGACGTCCCCTGTACGCTCCTCTTCGTTTATTCCACACAGCTGCTGTACCGCTTCTTGATGGAGATGTCCCAGCCGTCTATGCCACAAGGACAGATCCCTCAACCGCGGACCTTTCGATTCCGTTTGAGATTCGCTGATTTGGTACAGCCGTCCTTCACGAGTTGCAGTGAGGATTATCGCACCAGTGTTTTCGGTAACTTCAGCTGAGCCTTCAGCAAAGGTGACACGCAATCCGCGCTCTTCAATTTTTCCTACAGAAAGAAGATTGCAGTTCAAGTCGGGCACGTAAAGTACGTCTTCGAGAGTGAGGTTTGTCCCTCCATGCTCTTCAGCCAGCTGTATTTGGACGCGCCCTTTGCCGATGACGCGCATGGATTCCTTACTTGCTGTCTGGACATTTGAATCGCAGGGCTGAAAGTCTGTCAGCTTGGCCCTATGTGACGTCATATGATCCGTGGCGCCGCTATCGAGGTGCCAGACGTAGGAGTCCTGCGACACGCTATTCATAATGCAGAGTGCCTTGTGCCCAACTATCCTCTTCTCAGAGCTCATTCGTCTTCTCTGTGGCCCACTCTTCTCTTCTCTGGGGAACTGGTCACAGTCTTTGGCAATATGCCCTATCTTGCCACAGGCAAAACAGCGTACTCTCCTCTTTTCCTCAGGCCTTGAAAATAGATTTTGGTTCCCTTGTCTGTCATCCCGTCTCCCATAAGCTTGGGTGATGAGAGCTGCGGTCTGTCCGTCTTCTTCCACAGCGTGCCCATCCTGACGACGGGACTTTCTTTTCTCTTCGACGAGAAGCCTTGTCTTCACAGTCTTCGTAGTTAAAGCTTCCTCGTCCTGTTCGAGGTTTAGGATGAGTGGCTCGTACGTATCTGGGAGACCCATGAGCATTACCAATGCTACCTCCGTGTCCGTGAAACCATGACCAGCAGAAGTCAGCTTCCTGTGCAGTTCCATGAGTCTGCCCAAGTAGTCCCTCATTTCTTCTTCTCGCTTCATCTTCACGTTGAAGAAATCCCGCATTAATTGAAGGATGTGTAGGAGCCCAAACTTGGAGTGCATTTCATGCAGCGTATCCCAAGCCTCCTTAGCTCTTGAACTGGTGCCAATGTCGTCTAGATAATTATCTTCACCGACGAGAAATAGGAATGTGAGGGCTTTGCTATCATTCTTCTTCTCTTGGTCGGTCATTTCTTCGGCGTATCCGGGATCGATGGCTTCCCAGCATCCCTTCTGGACCAAGGCAGCCCGAACCCGTATTGACCATGAATGGTAGTTGTCCGAGGACAGCTTGGTAAGCTTAAACTCATCCGTCGCGGACATGTTCCTCGAGAACTCACTGCTTAACGTCGTCTTCTTGACTCGTCTTTCGCAGCAGCCGTGCCCCGTCCAAGCCTCTTGCTCCTCAACGGATTCCGGCGTACGTCAGCGGAAACCAAAAGCGATGTCAAGGATACCGAGCTCAGATCCCGTGATGCCGTCCGCAGTCACAACTGGCGTCTTAGATGCCGGTCCAGAAAAAGATTCCCGATGCGCTGGCCTGGGCCCATAACCTGTTAGCAGTGCAACGCAGGGCAACCTAGGTGTTCTGGAACGGAGACAGGAAGAGGAACCGAGACGTGGCTGATCCAACTTCAACGCTTTCCCTTCTTTTAATGAATGCGCTGGGCGCGAGCAGTGCAATATATACCAAACCTACCAAACCTAACAAAGAAAACGAACATTGCGCTTTCGCCCACTGGTGGCGGTACATTACACGCAGAAATACCAACAAGTTATAGGGTTGCCTTAAAAAGGGAACGAGCCCCGCATGAAACTACTGGAACTCCAGTAACGAGTAGAGTTAAAGAGTTACCAAAAAAAGGGGGGGAACTTAGTTACAGTAAGTGAGACAATAGTTAGGAACCAATACCGAATAATAGGGACGTACGAATTGTTTGGAATAACGTTAGATACAGTAATGTGAGTTACCCGCCAACACAGGTATTTATAGTGGACCATATGCGTGCGTATCACTGGTTGTCATTTCACGCTTCGTTACCTCATCGTTATGGGTCTCATAATAAAAAAATATGGTGTCGACTGATGTTATGCTGTTCGTATAGCAGAGGGTGAGAAGTACTCGTCTGGAAATGCTGGAGATAGGATACTACAGCATGTATATAGAAGACGTTGACACGCCTTACATGTAAATCTACTCCGATTACCTTTAGAAGACGAGACAACGCGTCACGTTTGCTGCCACTTCTCCTCTCTTCTGCTGAAGAAGACTCTATGTTAGCTTTTTTAATGTTTTTCATGAAAACAATCAGCATGTGCTATAATTATGTTTTCCGGGCTTAATTTTCCTGAGATTAGGTGGGAGAAATTGGCGACTATTTCGCTCACCAGGAATCGGTGTCTTTCGGTGGTAATATCTTGAAGCGTGAAGACATCCGGGGCAAACCAGTGACGAACGTGACGGGAGTTTCCCATGCATACCGCGAACCAACACTTAATCTCCTTGTGGTTTTCTTCTTTTCTTTTTTCGTTACAATGCCAGCTGTTGAGATCAAGGGTTGATAGGTTTGTGATGTACATCTGCAGCGATGCAGGTGACATTGCACATTGCTTTTTTCACTGTAAGGAATTAGCATCAGAGCTTTCTTGTGGAAGGCAAATCTTTCAGTCGGTCCGTGTCTTAGCTTTCAGTGATGTGGATAGGCGAATAGTTCGCACTGGTACACTCCATGTTCCCTAGGCTCTAGCTGGGACACTTCTTGACCGAGCAGACCTATTCTCATTATGCAAATGTATTTGGCCTGGATCCTGACTGTGGGCAACATTAAGACCCCGTGAGAAGCTAAAGACGAAATATCTGTTCCTTCAAGAACGACCTCATGTCCGCTGTCTGCTGCCAACCGGTTCAGAGCGAAGGGACAGTAAATGCAATAAAGACATTTGAAGCCGACAATTCGACGACAATCGGTGAGTAATTATTTGCACCGAACTTGTAAAAATTACCGGCGTACGTTTATCGATGATTTTCGGTAAATACCGAACACCGAGAACCCTATATTCTGTGAGCTTTTAACGTGGTCGATTTTTTCAACGCACATTCTTTCGAAAAAGTGTCGGATGCAGCGTATCACTCACTTTCTTAGAAATCTAATGTTGTAGCATTATGACATGCACGTACATTGGTAATTATACTTTCATCAAATACGCCACGATGTGCGTAACACGTTTATATACCGCCCCGATATCTGCTGTCCGTGCTGTTGCCGAGGAATTTCTTTATTTCGTGCATGTGTTGTCACCGTGTAGAGATACCAAACTCAACCACGACAATGCTGCAAGGATTTAATTAAGAAACAAAAGTGAAGTCCGAGAATGATGATCCAAGTTGACCATGACACCACGCATGAAGCCACGTAATTCTCTCCGTAACTAGGCTCGTCAGAACGGGACCGCTGAACGAGTCTCTTGAATCCTAGAACGACGCTCATTAAAGTGAAGGGCTCTCCTCCAGATAAACGCTGCATATATGAGCACATCATCCTTCTTACGAAGCAACAGCGCATGGTCTGCACTTCAATGAGGCTTGTGCACATGACGTCAGGCGCAGCCTTTGCGCGCCTTCGAGCCACGTGATATGGGAGAACATGGGGATGCTGTTGTATCTTTATTGCAAAAAACACGTCCATATCTAATGGCGAATTCGGGTTGTCATTTCGTAGCAACTTTTTTTTGCCAGATCCCCAGCAGTCATGTTCGCTTGGTCAAAATGAAGCAATCTCGCATGTTCGCGTGGCGCTTTCCGAGCGCTCGGAATTTGCCAGCTAGCACTTTTTTTGCCCGGTCTCAAAACGATCGAGTAGCGGATTGCTCAACTATATCCGGTGTCGTCACATCCGCACTGCAATGGTGGCGAGTGCCCTCATTGGCCCGCACGTTGAAATCACGCGGTTTAGCAGACGACAGGACTCGAAGATGGGCGACCGCGACGACCCCAGCGTGATCCAAGTAACTAAAACCGCTAGATTCCTAGCACTAACGTTCGGATGGCATCGGTCACGTGATCCAATTCGGCCTCCGACCTAGCGGTTTACGAGCGCTAGGCCGTGTTGCCACGAAATGACCACCCGAATTCGCCATAACTCGGCTCGAGGCAGAATGCCCGCAAATCCGTCCCGCACGAGACAGTCCTTTCGTTCACTTTGTCCTTTCTTATTTCCGGCGCACACAACAGATGCGTCACAGGCGTCTTACTGCGGGCCGAGAATGCATCCTTTGGGTTCGAGAATGCATCCAAAAATTTGAGAGCGATTAATATAATTATTGCGAAGGCGATGCGTTAGCATTAGACATTCGTACGTCTTCCTTCTAACTGATTCTCATACAGAATGTATACCTAGAGCACACCACATGCAGACATGCACATATGACATACGCCACACCACAGATACAAAAACTCAGCCGCTCGCGAAACTCTCGGAGAACGTACGAGACACGTCTGAACATTTCCGTCATACAGAATGCATGCCCGAACTACACCACACCACATACAGCATACCACACCACGCCACACGAGAGACATGACAAATACGACATACGCCACACGGCATGATACACAAACTCAGCGGCTCGCGAAACTCTCAAAGAACGTATGAGATACGAGGGTGGTTCCATAAGTTTCCGGCCCGAGGTAGAAAATGCCCGCGAATTTGAAAATGCGATTAAGGACGCGTGGCGCCATCTGTTGGAGGGCCGGAGCACCACCCTCAACCCTCTCCATGCTTTTGTCGGTTGGAGAGCGGCATTTCAAACAGCCAGGGTGCACTCTTCAGTTAAAATGGAAAAAATCGAGTACCGCGCTGTGATAAAATTCTTGACAAAAGAGGGACTTTCGCCTAAATAAATTAAAGCGCGACTGGACAACGTGTACAGGGAAGCCTCTCCGTCGTACACAACGGTAAAAGACTGGGCTAAGCAGTTTCGACTGGGGCGAGAGTCCATTGAAGATGATCCACGCGATGGTCGTCCAGTGGAAGTGGTGACACAAGAAAACTTGCCTCTTGTCGAGGAGGAAGTGCTGAGCGACAGGCGTCTGAAGGTGAAAGAAATCTCAGAAAGGCTGGGGCTTTCCACAACAACCGTTTTTCGCATCATCGGCGAGGGCCTTCACATGAAAAAGGTCAGTGCGAGATGGGTGCCACGACTTATCTCGTCAGTTCAAAAGCAACAGCGCGTCGTCAGTCGTCTGTGCCAAAGAGTTTTTGGAGCTCTGTCAAGAGAACGAAGAAGAAATATTGAAGTCAATTGTCACATGAGAACATGGATGAGACTATAGTGCTCTACTATGATTCTCTTTCGAAAAACGAGTCGATGGAATGGCGCAAACCAGGAGAAGCACCCCCAAGAAAAGCCAAGGTCACACAATCCACAAAGAAGATCATGGCAACAATATTTTGGGATTGTCACGGGATCCTCCTCATCGACTTCAAGGAGAGGAACACCACAGTGAATGCGACTTATTATGCTTCACTCCTGCACCGACTGCGAGATGCCATCAAGGAAAAGAGGCGCGGCAGGTTGAGTCGAGGTGTCCGAGGGATGCCCCTACCCACACGGCTTCTGTTGCCAAGGCTGCACTGAAGGAGTGCGGCTTCGAAGAAGCCGCACTCCTCCATTCACCTACAGTCCACCATTCACCCTACAGTTCAGACTTGGCACCGAGTGACTACTTCCTGTTCTCAAACTTGAAGAGGGATCTCAGAGGACGAAGATTTCAAAACGATAGTGAGGTGCAAGAGGCAGTTTTCCAGCATTTTGCGGACAAAACTTCGGACTATTTTTTCAAGGGTATAAGAATGCTGGTTGAAAGGTGTCAAAAGTGCATTGAAGTTAACGGTGACTATGTCGAAAAGTGATACACTTGTTTCGCCTCTATGTCTATTAAAAGTTGGTCGGGCCGGAAACTTATGGAACCACCCTCGTATGTCTGAACACTTCCAGAGACGAGGCGCACGCAATTGTGACGACGGCTCAAACTCCGAGCTGCCCAGTGTTGTGCCCTCTACTCAATTTAGGTAGCGAAATACCGCTACCCGCTACCCTATTTAAAAGTAGCGCGATAGTAGCGACGCTACAAATTTACGAATGTAGCGCGATACCGCTACCGCTACCAAAAAAATGTAGCGCAATTACCCTTCCGCTACTTTCTCGCCGAATGACTATGACAAACATTCAAAGATATGTGCTCTTGCTGATACTTTATTTCTTGCGATCAGTACTTTCTGAAAAAGTCATTACACACTTGCATTCAACTTCAAGAGCAGTTGCCGCTCAAAGTTCCCGTCACTGAGTCTAACACGTTTCTTGGTGAACGTATCGGCGCAAACACTGAAAAGTCGTTCGGCAGACGCACTTGACGGAACGGTGGTATTCAGCTTCAGGAACGCCCCGTGCACTCTTGAATAACCCTGCTTTAGCGATGTCAAATTAAAGTTACCTGGCACAAAGAGGTACTGAGTAAGCTCACGGTCAGCTGGATCTGCTGTAGAAGTTAACTCCCCAAAAGAAAAGAAATCATCTGCATGGAGCTCGTTCGTGGATTCCTCGGCGCGCTCACTTGAGGCGACCGAAGACCTTAACATTTCGTTTACGGTCAGGCTGGTTACTTCCTTTCGTTGGTTTTCATCCGTGAGCCATGAGAGCTTGAACCCCGGAATTAAGACAGCAGCGATTCGAAGGCTCTGACATGAATCGGTCGAACCTAAAGTGAATACCATGTATCGTTACCGGTTTCGCAGTTGAATACGATACGGAGCACGTAGTAAAATCACCTTTAGACGCTAGAGACTAGCGTCTAATTTATTTTATTTTCCCCCTCAAAAGTAGCGGTAGCGATGGCGGCTCAAAATTGTAGCGGAAATTACTTTCCCGCTACAAATAACAAATGTAGCGGAATTATACCTCCGCTGCTGAAAAAAGTAGCGATTACAGAATTTCGATCGTTCCGCGCCTCCACGTGACGGAAAACAGCAAATCAGCTTGCGGAGCGCAGCCTGATTCGTCCGTCACGTGCCGCGCTGTAGATGGACACCTCGTCCTCGGTCACCCCACTACGACGCAGGCCTCTCCTCGAAACGGTGCTGCTAATGCTAACACATTAATACCCGGGAACATTGCTGGACAAAAGTTTACACATCCCGCTCCGGCACATTCTTTCCTCAAGATGACACACTAGCAGCGAATGTGACCGTACCAGGGGCAGATCCAGACCCTCGGTTTGGGGGGGGGGCGGTTTCTTTGTCGGAGCGCGTAGTGTGGGAGGGGGGAGAGGGAAATCCAATGTATAAACTCACGTTTTGGGGGCGATCGCCCCCCCCCCCCTCTTGGATCCGCCACTGGACTGTACGGACTTGCAGACATGTGCCTAGGTAACACGCAACCGAACATGAGTGCCAGGATTCTAGCGGTTGTAGCCGCTTGGATCACGCTAGGGACATCGCGGTCGCTCGTCTTCGGTTTTCGTCGCCTGCTAATTACACACGTGAACTTCGACGTGCGGGCCAATGCAGGCCCTCGTTACCCTCGCAATACGTACGTGACGACATCGAATACAGTTTGGCAACCCGGTTGTATCGAGGGTGGGCGAACAAAGTGCTAGCTGGCAAATTCCTGGCGCTCGGAAAGCGCTACGCGAACATGCGAGGTCTGGCGAAACTGGCGTGAACAGGCGGGATCTGGCAAAAAAAAAGTTGCCACGAAATGACCACCCGAATTCGCCATTCGCAGAACGTTGATAACGTCACCGTGAAGCTACCCAAGCAGCACAATGTACTGAAAGTCGAGTGCAATAGGGGTGGACGGGTAGGTGGGAGGCCTGGAACAGAATTCTGAAACTAAAGAACTTTGATAAGACACATACCGGCTACCGCTATTGCACTTGACTGTCAGTACATTGTGCTGCTTGGGTACCATACCGATATCGGAACCAATGACAGCGTGCATGACTCATAATCTTATCAGTTGATTGGATGAGGTAGACACGGTACCTCGGAAGCCACGTTGTCAACGTTCTACTAGCACCTGAGTTGTTTGGATTTAATCCACATGGGTTTTATCCCGTGGATTTTGTTGGATTTTATCGCACAATTTAATCCGGATTTTTTAGGGATTCTGTCCAGATGCGACGTGAAAGACAATCTTAATTAAACGTCACACGGAAAACTCCCGCCTTATTTTATTGTGGTGCCTGCTGCTTACAAAAGCCCAGATTAATTACATTAGCTTCGAACTTTTTTAACTTTCTAACTTTTCAACTTGACTTCTTGAACTTTTCAGATTTAAGTTTTTCCCGTTTTCTTCTACTTCTGCCCACTCAGGAAGAGGCTTTCTTCTGCTTCCTGGTGGTATGTTAAGTGAAGTACGCGTACACCTAAGTACACCAAATCCATGCGTGTAGCGTCTACATCGTTCACCTACGCGTGCATGGGACTCTACCTTTCGGAAAACAATGGAAACTCATTCAATATTACTCGGACAGGGCAATTTTATAAACCGAAACTATCAGAGGTCACCCGAAATCAAGAAGAAGAGCAAAACACATTTGTTTTTACTCTGTGTCACATTTCTAGGCTGGTCTATATTCTCCAAAAATATCCGGATTTTATCCAGAAAAGCCCACTGGATGGAATCTTTTTAAAAACATCCGGATTTTTTTTTTTCCACCCTGAAACACTCACTAATAGAGAGTTTTAGTGCTGCGTACGCAAGGGATAGCGAGGGAGTGCGCGATGTCTTGCGCGTGCGCAGAACAACCAACGCTATCCCGTACGTACGCAAAAGCGATAGCGTACGATGCACTAAAACTCACTAGTGTCTGCTTCGCACTCACGCTCATCTCCGGCCATGCTACGTGTGCGCTGCGGCCTTGTCTCAGACCTGGATGTCAAAACTCGGCGGCGCTGTCATCCGCACAGACAATGCGCTCGCGCGTTACGGTTACCTCTTACCGCGGCTGTACACTAATCCCCTTGTTCTTATTTTCTTCATTCACTGGATCAGCTGGACTTTTCTCACCGTATACCGGTATCTGAGCCATCGACACAACATGTCGGTTCATCTTTTTCGCTGCATCATCACATTTCTTCCTAGCTCATTTTTTGTGACCTCTACGGATCATTACGCCCTTTGTAGTTTTGCGATTACAAGTAGCAATTTGTTCGTGAGTCTACCACGACACGGTAATGTTTCTAAATAGTCGCCCCTGATGGCTGAACATACGATTCTCCTTAGTAGCTACCGTATACACGGAAGCGGCAGCTATTACGTTGTTATGAAAGAATCTGCCGTCAAGTATGCCCTTGTATGTGAAATGAAATGGCTCGTTATGTGCGCTCTCACCGTGTCCCATCCGTTGGTACTATGACTAAGCGTGCATTCAGGTTCCATCAATCTGCGATGTGAGTACCACCGTCTCAAGGCCATCTGAGGAAAGCAAAAGGAAGTACGTTTGTAAGACAACTGCTTGAGGCCACTTTTGCTTCCTGTCATGTCATAAAGAACGAGGTCGACCTCGCATGACAATTTTAAGTTTTATTTTTATTCGAAACAGTGTGAGAGGTGGTTCGAGTAAGCTAATTTAATGATTTAGTTTAATGATCTAGCGGGGAGTGCGGATAATAGGTAAATATCTGCCTTGCACTGTGAGGGACGAAATACATTTGTGGCCCCGCGTCTATCGACTCCATACCGATATCTGTTTGCATGCACAATTGCAAAAGTAATACTTATATTTTATGGCAGGACTGCGCAGTTCATGTGGAAGTTATATAACGCGATACCGCGTTCACAAAAAAAAAAAAAGCATCTGTAAGTCATTCAGTTATGCGGCGGGAGGCGGCGTCATTTCCATTAAGTGTACTAAGTTTTCATATCGTGTCCAACCATTAGGCGATAAATTGTGCAAGTGCACGAAGAATGCGCTGGATTTACCTACTGCTTTCCGCAATTCTGCAGTCGGTCCCATTGCCGAGATATGAAAGACAAGATAAGTTTTGCTGATTGCTCCGTACCATGGAAGCGTGGGATAACAGTCGCGCGTAGGTCTGCCAGTGGGAGGTAGCGTCCTCACGCGGTCTTTTTTACTAACATCCTGTCACTTTGCCGTTGAACAAGGTTGACAGGCCTTGGAATTATTAAACGATGTCACTCAGCGGGCAGGAAACAGATGCGGCTCCTCGACACGACTGACGTAGTTCTCGGGAAAGTATGTCTTTGCACGGCGCTCTTTTTGGTTAATGATCGAGATGGGAAAAGACAACGATTTCGATCGGTGTTCCGTTTTCAGCTTGCTTCTTCTTCTTTTTTCCGACGTGCAAGGCGTGTTTTATACGTTGTGCGTTACGGCCGGAGTCACACTGGTTACACGAACATCCCGTCATACATTTATGATGAACGTGTATAACAAACATCCCTTAAACATGTATGATCATACAGTGCTGGTCACACTGCTTATACACCGACAAAACATGTTTTAAAACACGTATGTATAACCAGTGTGACCGTGCAGTCATACAAGCAAGCGCTCTGACTATGTTTGACAACATGTTGTCAAACACACGACGATGTATTTGGGCACTGTCGAAAAACGGTGATGGACAAGTTGGATAAACGGGCGTATTCACCACGACAGTTTTCGTTCGCACGAGTCAGTGTCAACAACATCGTGATGCGCGTGAGTTATTTTACACGAGTAAGTTTAAGTCAGTGTTCGCGACATTGTGTTGCACGTACGTTCAAAATGGCGACCTCTTTGCCTGCGCACGTGGAGCATGAAACAATCGAAAATCAGCAAGTGCAGCCCCGTCTTCGTCGTCTTCGTACATTTTGAATAGCGATGTCCGCGAATGGAAGCTATATAAACTCCTCGGTTGGTTACTGTGACACTGAATTGTGAAATACATCAGTGTACAAGCCACTCCCACTGTAGTTGTATAACCAGTGTGACCGATGTTTGAACAATATATGTTCGAGACTATGTATAACCATACACGCGTTTGGACCGAACGATGTTGTCAAACAAGAATTGTATAACCAGTGTGACCGAGCATTATACATGCTCCATACACGTTTGAAGACATGTTGTCATACATGTTTGGAGCACGTGTATAACCAGTGTGGCTCCGGCCTAAGGTTTATGCAGTTAAAAAAAAGACTCGGTGAATCAGTCGGTATCGTGTCCGCCTACTCAACTTAAGGATACAGGTTTCATCCCAGCCGAGGACGCAAACCATTTGGTAACAGGATACAAGTTGCTTAGACACGCCGTCTCTTCCTGGAGGGCGTACAGTACGGTGTGTCGTCTGCTGAGATATCGGCGCACGTAAAACAACAGGTGGGCAAAATGAATCCACAGACCGACTGCCGTGCATGGCGTCCTCGTGGTCGTAGTTCTGACGTAATGCCACGCCTTATCATTGTCAGCAGTTCAAAAAAATGTGCCGTTAAGCTTCGCGAATCGCTCGAAACAGTGCCCACTGCTGTACTCTTTTCTTTCTTTTTTTCTTTCTCTCTCTCTCTAGCTTTTTAGTGAGCCTAGAAGGAGGGCAGATCTACGCCAGGAGCAAATTAATCGAAGATCACGTCAACAGATTCATAAAATTTCAAAAGGGGATCACTCCACGTACATAACAGTGCCATTGTGATTCGTTAAGCGATCGACATCACAATACCCCAACAGCTAGCGCAATTCCACCACCCGAGCCAGAGCCGTCCTCAAGGCGCGAGAAGGGCTGTCGCCCCGCGCACATTAACCGGGGGGGGGGGGGGGGGCGCCAGAAACTCATAAGTTTGAGAAATGAAGCGAGTGCCGACAGAATTTTCACGGTAGAATTTACAACTTTTCTAAGTCACTTCGTGTTAGCCCCCGCACTATACACACGCTGCGTTTGCTATTATGCTGTCTTCGGAGCTCCCGGCTGCATACAGATCGGAACGAGCACACCCGAGCGCATATTGCACTTCGTAAGGAACAGGTTAACCACATCACACAACGATGAATAATGATCATAAGTCACATAAAAGTGCACTGACCTGCTAGCACTGTCAGCGAAACACTGTAATTTGACCAAGCTCATCGATATGCCGAGATAGCAGTTCTCTTCTTCTTTTTCACCATGTAAGGGGCGGACGGGGATCGAGTCTTGCGACAGAGAAACGCGCAGTATGCCTGGTATTATCACATGGCGATGAAAGGTACGCGAGGTTAAGCGACCGCCAATCAACCATTTGTACCCGATTATTACCGGGTCAGAGGTTGCGCACTTTCGCAGCTAGTACCTATTGTTCAATCGACAAACTTATTCCTCTTGTTTTTCCAACCTTTTCCGTTGCGCTGAACTTTCTGACGTATTCCATAAAACGCAGAAGTCATGGAGAGGTGTCTTAGGGGCTGACCCACTATACGGCTCACCACCCATACTAGCCACGCTGCTCTGAAACGTGAGCCGATAAATATTAGGAAAAGTTCTACTTTGCGCGTGTGTTTCCTTCGAATGAGGGAACAGCAGGTTGCACAGGTGTTAGCATATAGTGTGGCCTATGTAATGACGGGTGATGCCGAAGGTGAAACCTTGTTGAGTGTAAAATCCTCGATCGTGATGGTGCTATCACGCTCTAGGTTTCATAGGCTGCTCTCAGCAAACATTTTGATGCAAATGTCCTGTTCGACACTGTGGTATACTGCTGAACGGCAAAATGAATGTTGTCAGAAATGCTCTATTTTCGTGAGTAATGCCTTTCAGAAAGCCACAGTAACTTGCGAGTTCATGCGCAGGTCAGTTGTTACAAGACAGCCGTTACAAGACGGATAGTTTGATTTCTTGGTTGGGAGCACTGAGGTGACCGAAAAATATTTTTTGTTCTTTGCTGAGGCGTGTTCTGCATCGAATAAAATGAGCTCCTGCGAAAGAACGATGAGGGCAGGGAACAGAGCGCGCACAGGACTCTGTTCCGCTCACCTTTCAAAATCCTCTCCTTGAAAGGGGCGCATCGCAGAGCGAGAGGACGCCGTGACGTAACATGATCCCTGACACGTGATCGGTGACGTACAGATGCACAGCTCAACCCTATGTATAAGCGGCGCGTGAGTTGAGAACAAAAAAGAAACAAAGAGAAAAGGTTCGGGGCATTTTCCCCGTCACGCGAGGATCGTGTCGGCCGTCCACGGCTGGCTTTCTCCGACTGTTTTTTGTAAATACGATTGCACAGCTATAATACACCGCAGAGCGGAAATATTTTGCATGCTGACTCCTGGTGGAGAACACGACAGATGAGGCAAGGTTTCGAGCCACGTCAAATGTCACCTCATTGCTCCTTTAACTCTGGTGCATTCCTGTGGGACACTTTAATGGGCATCACTCCCTTTAGTTTATCGAGAAGGTTAAAGGGACTATCGCATCTGTCGCTGTCGATCCCGAAACTACAGAGACATTCTACTCTTCGTTCATCGTAGACAATGACGGCGAAAATCCGACACGAATTAGTGGAGTTGTTTCTGTGCAATTTGATGCAATGCATGGCAAGAGCAGACGACGGATGTTGAGAGCACTCCGGAATTCCCTCTCTGCAAACGTCACTTGGACAAGGCCAATCAGGGAGCGGCAGAGAGACCTTGACGTCCGACCGTCGCGCGGGAGTGATGGAGTCCGCAGGTCGCGGAGAGGTCTGAGATCGGCTCGTGGAATGCTGGTTAGCATCATACGTGTTTTTACTGCACCAGCTCCGGTGGCGCAGCGGGTAGTCTAGTAGGAGAGAAATTATCTACTTCTCTGGTAGCATACACTGGGGACTCTTCAAAAAACGGCAAGTCTCCGCTATTGGCTTTTGTGATACGTGCCATTCGATGGCGCAGTGCAAGGACGACGGCTTTCGCACCAGTGTTGCGTATTTGGCCGCTCAAATCGGATTTAAATCAAATCCGCATTTTTTTCTGAAGGTAGTAAATCAAATCCGCTTTTAAATCCGGATTTATCGAATCTTTTGACAAATCCGGGAGCCAAAATTCGTGCAGTAGCATTACTAGACCTGTAACCGTGTCTACAAATTACTAATACTGCACGTATTCACTAAACAACGCTTAAATAACAGCGTGACGTGGCACAAAGAGCAATAAATTTCGTCTGATTGACGAGGATATAAAGGGCCAACCTATCAATCCGCTGGCCGAAATTTTATTCATATTTTAGAACATAATTTTTTGAGTTTAGAAAGACATTTTCGGTTACGCCTGCTCGGCGTGTACCAGACCATCAGTCACCACGTATCAGCCTGTGTCAGGGGCGGATCCAGACGCTCGGTTTGGGGAGGGGGCGGTTTCTTTGTCGGAGCGCGTAGTGGGGGAGGAGGGAGAGGGAAATTCAATGTTAAACTCACGTTTTTTTTGGGGGGGGGGGCGATTGGGGGGAGCAATTTAGCGAGTTGCTTCTACTTACAGCCGTCTGCTCGCTCTACCACAGGAGCTATATAAATGATATCTATACTATTCGATCGAGAATGAGTTAGCGGTTTCTAATGAATCTACCTTCAAGGGAATGCGTGTACCCGCTCATGAACAATAAAAGTTCGAAATCGTACATTTTTTGCCGGAAGTGCTGTGTTCGGGAATTTTTTCGTAGCGCCCCTTTAAAGTAGGAGTCACGGGACGTTTTCCGCGTGCTGTCTTGAACCGATAGTTTTTATCAGCCAAATTTGAAGGATGTAGTAAAACAGGAAGCGCGTTGCTATGAGGTCAAAGTTGGGAAAAAATTCGAACCAATGTTCGCCGCCGCAACCTTCCGCCTCTCCATATCGCAAACGGTTCATCGGATGGAGCTCGAAATTGTTGCATTTGTCATCAATCGAGATGCTATCTAAAATATATTTTTTTCATGGAAATTAAAAAATTGTCAATTTCCTGAGTGTCGCGCATGCTCATTAGTTGTAGGACGCGTGATTTCGCTCAAACGATCAGGCTCTCAGTCGGTTCGACCGATTGGCATCGCGAAGCAAGACGGCGGCTGTTTGCAGCAAATGCAAAGTTGAGTTGTTGAGTTGCAGTGCATGTTACAGTGGGATTGCCACATATGTTGACTGTTTCGAACAATGTGTATCATCTGCTGGAAGTTGTTGGATGTAACGACGTATTGAGTTGGGCATTTCACACGCTTCAACGTCCAATCTTGCCGTGCTCCTTGGGCACTTGGTACAAGTGTACCAACACGGTACGTACCATTTTCTCCATTTCAGTCAATATGGGGTGCACACGGGCAATATGGGGCACATATTGCCGACATTTTCCCCATATTGGTTCAAACTTGGCAATATGGGGCTCATATTGCCGACATTTTTCCCATATTAGTTCAAACTTGGCAATATGGGGCCCATATTGCCAAATTTGAGCCAATATGGGGGAATATCCTGGCAAAACGAGTCCCATATTGGACCCGCATCGCCAATGCCCAGCCATTGTCCAGTATTGTGTGCTGCTTGAGGGGGTTCCCTTCTATTATCCGAACAAAAATCGTCAGCTGCAAATCAATCTGACGCAATTCAACTTTTCCGCAATCATTCTCACACTCACAGGTCGATCAGAGTCCTAAAGTTCTTTCACTTTGCCACATTTTCCTCATTTCGGCTTGTTGACGGACGTCTCGCGCGTTGCTCGTCCTCGACGCCCTTCCTTCCTTCCTTTAAACTTCTTGTGCCACTCGAAAACTCGTGTTGTTGACATGGCATGCACCCCGTAGGCTTCAGGAATCATGGCAAGAGCCTCAGCACAGTATTTATTCAGTTCCACGCAAAACTTGATCGCATGCCGCTGTTCAGCCGTGCGCTGCATCGTGATTCCTGACGACACAACAAAACAACTGATCACTCCATGCGCGATCACCACTCTGCAAAGGGCCAGAGGCAACTCAGCCGGGTCGCGTCGTATACCCGGAATCCTCCACCAATATCCCTGCCTAAGGAAGCCACCCTGCACACCGTCCCCCCTTCACTATCAAAAAACAGCTAGTCCCGATACTTTTTGAACAGACCCTGTATTAGAAGTCCTGGCTGCAAGCCACTAAGGCAAGCCTTGCGGGCATGCGAGGATCGTCTACCCCCGACCCCGTCGTGACGGGACGTGCTAACGGCTTACTTCAAGCTGACGAAGCCGGCCAAAGTCTGACTCTCCAGTATATTCCAGGCCACTATGAAATCGTGTGGAATGAGCAGACTGACAGCGCCCCAGAAACATCGTTCTATTTCAATAGATTGACTAGTATCGCACTACTGGGAGACTGTATGTCGTTCCAGTCCTCCACGGTTCATTGCCTCGTGCCATTGGGGGCAACTGAGATTTCTTCCATATCTGGCGCTTGCAAAAGTTGATCCAACGCTCGCTCTCCAATTGCCACGAAATCTCTCTCGTCAGGAGGCTGCGTTTATTCATCAGTTGCGATTCAATGTCGTTTTTACTGCCCATTTGCGTTATACTGGGATTCTCAGTTAAATCCCCGGGCAGACACCGCAGATATCGGACGGATACTTGTAAAAAAGAGAGTTCGTCGATTGGTGCACCCGTTCGCGAATTAATAATTCGCGAACGGGTGCACCAATCGACGAACTTTCTTTCTTACAAGTATCTGTCCGATACCACCTACAAGCTGCGCACCGTGTGAATGAGTGGGAGGCGGTCATTATATTACAAAAATTCAAATGAGTTTCGTAAAAAAAAAAAAAAAGCCTAACTTCTAAAGCAGGGCGCTGTCGACATTAAAATGGGTACTACCCCTCTTGGGACCTTCAGTGCACACCTTTTAGAAAAAAATGTGCCACCGAAGCGGGTCATTTGTTGCAGTAATTAATTGGTTTCGGTTTACATATTTTTGTCGCGGCTGGTCGCAGTGAAGCGCAAAAGGACGCTCTTCCACTGCCTTATCCACCAATGAATTATGTCCATACACCAATGAATTATGTCCTTTTGCGCTTCACCGAGACCAGCCGCGACAAAACATGTAAACTGAAACCAATTAATTACTGCAACATATGACCCGCTTCGGGGGCAGATTTTTCTCTAAAAGTTATCCACTGAAGGCCCCAAAAGAGGTACCCATTTTAATGCCGACAGCGCCCTGCTTTAGAAGTTTTTTTTTTTTACGAAACACATTTGAATTCTTATTCAAATAATGATCGCCTCCCGCTCATTTGCACGGTGCGCAACTTGTAGGTGGTGTCGGACAGATACCTGCAAAAAAGAAAGTCCGTCGATTGGTGCACCCGTCCGCTAATTATTTAGCCCGGGGATTTAACTGAGACACCCGGTATATACTGCTTGCGACGAGTGATCCTTTTAAGTTACCGTCATTGTGCTACCTTGGAAAATCTGGAACCGGTCCTACTTTATTGCCCACCTTAACAACTTTTCGGGATGACGAAATTGCTTGGTCCGTGGTCAAGTCCAACTCGGCAATAGCAAGCCCACACCGTGGCTAACCTTTCCCTTCCCTTTTTTCTTACTTTGCATTAAACATATCCCCCCCCCCCAACTCGGCAACAACGCATTGCTTTCAAAGCACTCCCCACGTTTCTGGACAGTGAAGGAGTTCGGTTCTCTGTGTGAGGCTCGCATTACATTTTCACTAAATTACCACGAGAGATGAGATCGCTGACGACACCCGACGACGAGACAGTACTGTTGTTCTCGTTGCATATGCAGTGAAAACACTATCAGCCTGCATGACGCACAAAAGTAAGTACGAGCGACGTCTATATATGCAGATGTGATATACAATCAATATTCCATTCCGTGCCATCACTAACATTATTCCGTCTTCTAAAGAAAAAGAAGGAGAAAGAAAGGACGAAATAAAGCGAAGGCTGGATGCTGCCATCGTGACCCCAGGCGGGCGGTGAAAGTGACTATCGCACCCGGAAACATGTATATGAGACCGCTACACTAATATCTGGTACCTCTTCACAATATGATTGGCCAAATTTCTCTTCCGAAAAGAGCTTACACATTAAATAAACGAGTTTTAAAGACGACGGAAATTGAAGTTCTTAGGCTGGAACACAGAAGAAAGGACAAACACGCAAGCCTCAAGTGCCTAAGAACAATGAATGAAGAAGGAAGGTTTTAAGATCTTTAAAGATTTAAAGTTCCCAGTTTTAAAGATTCGCACTCTCTGAGCAGTTCAGGAAGCCCCATCGATAGTAACATCATGATGACGTGGGCCAGGCACACCAATGGGAGCGCAGCGCAGGCGATTGTCTTCGAGCACATCTGCTTCGCGTTCGCATCGCATTGTACTAAGTGAAAAGAGTCACCTGTAATTACGACAATTTTCGCTTATGAATGTAAGTTCTGACGCGACCACGTCGCGTGGAATACGTTGTTACCTTCCTGGCTGTACGAACACGTCATGCCCAACCCCAGAAACGGCATTCTGACATTCCACAAAGCGATTACAGCTCTCCGCGACTTGCAGACGACAAATCAACAACGAAATCCGGCCGCCAAATGGTGCTCCCTGATTGGGTTTGTCCGTGTGACGTTTTCTCAAAATCAATCCAGCTGATAAACAACGGCCACGTTCGAATTCTTGTGCGCACATTCCCCAGGGCGTAAGTCGTGACGTTGCCCACCTATATGTGGGGCATTGTGTGAGGCCGACAACGGCGAGCCCTTTCACCGACACCACCGTGGCTGCGAAAGTTCTCGCCGTTGGGCGTTGTCGGCCTCACAGAGGTGGCCAACGTGACGACTGACGCCATGGGGGAATGAGCGTCCTGGGCCGACTTCTAAGGGAACTGCAGGCCCCCACAGCTCCCCATAGTTTAAGATAATTCAGGCAACACTGGGCATGAAACCAATGAAAATGAACTGTGATGCCTACCGTTCGGCCAATCAGGAGTCTCTCAGTTTGGCTCGCCTTTTGGCCGGTCCTGGATACCATCGGCTTTTACTGGTTTTCATGCCGGACGCTGGTTATTCTGTATTTCAAAACAACTAAGGCACATTTTGAAGAAAATACACATTGGTGCATCGTATTGACTCAAAAGTCCGACACAAATATTCACCGTGCGTACAGAACCCAAAGCGTTGCGTTCGTTGACAGACTGCAACAAACCAAGTTCGAACTCGCAAAACGCGCACACAGTCTACTCCTATAGAAGCGAGCGACGGTCACATGAGTGCATGCGATTTCACGGTGGGCATCTTCTTTCGTTGCTTGCACTGCATCAAAGGTTACAACGAAACGGGAACTGCTTGTGCCGCACCGACACCGAATCCTGTCTCCGTTGTCACTGCATTTGAAGATGCGACGGATTCGAACCTGGGTACCTCCCAATCTCAACGCGACATGGTCAGCACGCTAAATACTGAGCCACTAGAGCTGGCGCCACCGGAGTAAACGAGGAGTTAAGGCTGGTTCACACTGCCACGTTAGCGCTTACGGGCTACGTGTTGCGCTTACGTAGTACCCATCTCGTTCCCGGCTACGTTCCTCCATCGTTCACATTACTACGTTTCGGCGCTCCATTCCTCCAATGAGGATCGGCCTCCTAGAGCGCCATCCTTCCGAAGAAAAGTGAAATAGAGCCACAGAGTAGCATGGCGTCCAGCGTCTAGCACCCCGGTGCCGGCTGCTTTGGAAGACAATCAGGCATTCCTTGACGATGTTCTTAACTGTTAACTGTTAATGTTCTTAACTTAACGCCATCGTCGACAGTGCAACGTACAACTCGCTACTTCGGACAAATTCATTGAGTGAAGGTATCACCTGACAGACCTACTGCTATGCTAATTGTCATCCATGAGTTTTCTTTTTTCGTGGCATCCCTGTAGTCGCTTCTTTTGCTATTGTATAGCCAGGGAAACTTCTCAACTTGGAGAATAAGAGCTTCTAAGACAGCAAATGTTTGCCCCATCTTTGCAAGGAGACGGGCAAGACAAAACGCACGCGCGGCATCCGAACTTTTCTGCCATCGCCAGTGCGCTTACGGTTACGGAGCTTGCGGGAGAAAAGTTGAAGTTGCCTCAACTCCTTGCGGAAACGATCTTGCGGGCGCCGTCTCTTCGTCGTCATGGCAACCCCCACCGTAAGCGTTCGTAACCCGTAGCCGCAAACGTAAACGTGACAGTGTGAACCAGCCTTAAAACGGCGCCATTGTTTCGGAATCAACCGGGGCGAATGCGACAGTCCCTTTAAGCCTCGTTGTTTTCTGTCAGTAAAATGGTGCGTGTTTCTAAATGTTTGTAAGCAAAATTTGTAAGGCAATTTTAAGTTCCATTGAAGTCACAACTGCATGGCTATAGCGGCATAATGGCTCCCTTTCACGGACTCTGATGTGCAACATGAAATGGTTCCTGTTAGGCACGATATGAATATGCATTAATATAATAAGCAGAAGGTCACAGCAACGATCAAAACCGGTTGAGAGATAAACGGTATACTATATGTACTTAGCGTTCCACAATCTCCCCGGCAGTTCCGCCTACACTGACATATGTGACACCCTCGCGCAGTCACAGAGGTGCATAGCCAAGAATGCGCTGATGCAGGGGCGATGTGGCCACAGTTCTTGGGTGATAAACAACGGCCACGTTTGAATTCTTGTGCACCACAGTTGCAGTCTTTCTGTGCGCCTGAGCCGTATATTGGCTATGAATGGGACCGCCCTCTACCCATTTTTTCCCAATCACCGGTCGAAATACAGTTCGGTGTTATTATTATGGGTTACCTACGGTTATATTTCGCCCTTATTTACTGGGTAATAGCACTGGGATGAAATGCATGCCCCAAGCGACATACCAAATCGCCACGCCATCTGGGTGGAGAGAGGCATGTCGGGATGACTCAGAACTGCAGAAATGACTGCGCACAGAACTGATTTGCCAGCAGAACTTTTTGAGGCGGCAGGCCTAAAGGACTCATTGTGACCCCAACAGCGCTCTCGGACATTCCCACCATCACGGTCACGATCAGGACAGCCATCGCCGCTCCGATCATTCCCGTCATCTCTCAGCGTCATCGCTCATCATCGTCATCACTCATCATTGTTACCACTCATATTAGACCCCCTAGCTATGGGGTAGCGTTCCACTCCTAGAGTGGAAAATCTCCCCACTTCATCATCAGAATATATTTGTTGTTGTTGTTGTTGTTGTTGCCAGCAGAACGGCGCGCGCACACAGTGATTTTCGCAGCCTCCGCGCATCCCCCACACCCCCGAAAATCTTGCGACATCCTCCGAAAGAACGACCCGAGGCCAAAAGCGTCACAAAAGCAGCAGATATGAGCGTCCCCCCCCCCCCCCCTACGAATAATCACCCGAGTCGAAAATCCTGGGATTATCCCTGCACACACACACACACACACACGAACTCAGGCAGACACGCGCGCATGCACACATATACGATATAGTACATTCGATCGGTGTTTCTCAACCTGGGTTCCATGGAACCCAGGCGTTCCGCGAGCCTTGTCCTGAGGTTCGCAAACTTCTTCCGCGCACTGTTCGGCACCTGTGACTGTAACTTGACCGCCTAAAAAGGCTCGCTTCGGATAGCCTTGTTATGGGCCGTGCTCGACATTTGATCTTTAGCATTGGAATTGACATGAAGATCGCAATACCAGGTCATTGCAAATACTTCTGCAAAAACGGACATTTGCTGAACAAGCAGCTCAACCCGGCAATTTCTCCGCGCTTTTGCTTTTCTCTTGTGTTTCGAAAGTATATACAGTGTTTTTTTTTTTTTTGTTTATCCGGTACAGAATTTAAAAAAAAAGCCATTAGAGCTGCATATATAGATATCGTATTTGCTGTTGAATTCAACTAGGATGGTCTCTCATTCTGCTATCCCGCTTTTGCCCGATATCCCCTAAATACAGAATTAATTAATGAATTTTAGGTAATTATTAGTCACCTCATAGTTGCGTACTGCGTCTGTACCGCATTTTTACCTCTTCAGTTTCACAAGCACTGAGGCCGAGACTGGGAGGTGGCACGGGTTCGAATCCTGTCACCGGCTGTGCTGTCTGAGGTTTTTCCCTGGGTTTTCCGAAGACCTTCCAGACGAATGTCGGCACAGTTCCCCCTGAAATCGGCCCAGGACGCACATCAACCCCCCTGTCCCCCACTCCTTCCTGCTGTACTCTCTCTATCTGTCCACGTCGGTACACCGCTCATAGCCACAGTTGCTTCGCGGCGCTAACACGGAATTTAAAAAATAATAATCAAAAAAGTCCCTCTAGGCTTTTTCACGCTCTGCACAGTCTGCAATCTGCAGAGGAAGTCTGTGGCCCCAGAGAAAGCGAAGGGGAAGAGCGATGTCAACCTTGAAGTCTATACATACCGAGTGGACATACCTCATTCTTGACGGCAGCTACACCATGCAACTGTCGCTCTTCTTCAATGAACGTGAGCCCAGTGAAGGCTGCGCTACACTGCAGAAACGTCACCAGTGATCCAGTGCGGTCAACATTGAATTTCAAATTATACTCAAGGAAACAGACTAGTTGACTTTTTTTTATAATCCGGTTCGTCGTTGCATAAAATGGGTATGAGAAAGACAGGACATGTGTATTAAAACGAAACGACATGGAAGACCGCAGGGCGTTTGGGTGCCAGAAAATGCGGAGGTAGTGAGACGTCTTGTGCACCCATTCTGCAACCTCTCACAAGTTCAATCTGTAAACATGGTATTGCTTTGGGTTGTCGGATCGGACTGTGAAGCGAAGTATACACGCTAGTCTTCAAGTTCAATCCGTATAAAATGATGGTTGTTCATGAACTTCATGAACGCGACAGCAAGAACCGATGTTTTTTTTCTTCAACATCAACGTCAACGTCATCTTGAAAAATGGTGCTGCTAGTGTTCTCTTATTCACAAGTGACGAAGCTCACTTTCAGTTCAAAGCCAATTGAAAATAAACTGTGCTCCACGCACTTTTAAATTATGAATGAAACTTTCTATCGCACTTCCCATGCATCCTTTTGCTAATCTTCAATTTCTTTTTCTTTCTTCTTCTTCTTTTTTGCCGCACCGTGTAGGACGTATGATCTCCGCGAGACACTTCTATAGACAAGCATTACTCGGAGCTAGTCTACATCAAATAATCAAAATCAATCGTAGAATTTTTCCCTCGAGAAAATCTGAGACGGGAATTTCTATTATGAACTTCGCGTGGGTTTTCCTCCAACGGCAAGGACATGCAGTTCATTAGGGTTATTAAGGCAAGGGACAATAATGGTTGCATCAGGGGTGGTTCGAGGGGCGCATGTGAAGTTAAACTGCGCCCGGTCAGGCAACCGCAACGCGTGCAAGTAAGCAAAGCATATCGGGCTCAACTGTCCAGGTTATGCAATGGAGCCTGGTTGTCGCAGTGTCTAGTTGCGAACTGGTTCCAGTCGTGCACTGTACTTTGATATGCGATCACTGGCCGCTAAGATGCTGCCCCTTTTGTGTGGCGGCACATAGTGGTGCCCTAATGTAATAACCACCTTTCGACCTTTCACACAATTCGCTTCGTTTGTTAGGGCGTCACGACTGATACTTGCGAGTCATTGTTTCGTTTCATAAGATAAAGAGAATTGCTACGATTGGTCCCTGAATATGAGAGAGGAGGAGATTAGAAATGAATCAGGGCGTGAGTCCGCACTATAGTATCTGCGAGCTGCTCCAGAATTCGCCGTTAAAAAACCAACATCACTTTCCGAAGATCTTGCGAGCCTTGTGTTGTCTGTCGTAATGGCCGCAGCACGTTTGTTTTTGAGGAAGCACACCAGGGGGCGCAAAGTGCGGATTTGCATCACCAGTGTCCAAGCACCCTGTCAACGCTGTTGGGGCTGCGTGATTACACCCAAGCCTTCAGCAACGACACGTGAATCAGACAAGGGTCAGAGGAACCGTATCGAATCAAGCGCGAAGCATGGCACGCTTCCCAAAGAACGCTTCCCTTTGTGCGAGACATTGAAGAAATTCCTCAGTGTCGTCCTCCAGTAGCTGTACCAGCGCTCTACGCGCGAGCAGCGTTGAGGACAGTAACGCATGCCCGAAACTACCGAGGACACCACTGAGGAACGTTCGTTCAACACTGGTGTTCGACTGATGGGAATTGTACAGTATACCCGGGCGTGCTTCAATTTCGCTAGAGTCGCTAAATTTTAGTCCTGACAGATTAGCTAAGATCTTATCGATATTGCTCAAATGATGGAACACATAAAAACATCAGATCACAGTCAGGTTATGTTTGAAACACTACCAGAATACGCGTGGTATGCGGTCGGAGGTAACTTTGGCAACTCACTCTGCCGTCTGCGGCATTCCGTGCCAAAGAAGCAACATGATGCTCCAGTGTATCAAGGCCGTTGGCTTCCGTAACTGACCATTGTCCAAATAGCCTTGAAGAAGGCACACATTATTGTGACCGTGCAGAAGGAGTGCCGAAACGAGACTCACGAAGTAGAAGTGGTAATCCTTGACTCCCAGGATCTAATGAGAAGCAGATCGAGGTAATCTATTGACTCCGAGGAGCGATCGAACTGGATATGATGCAGCTAGGCTCAACTCACTTGCCTCCTGCATAAGATTGACTCTACTATGGACTATATCCGCTGCTTACTATGCGTTGAAAAAGCCCTCCTGCTAAATTTGGATCGTAAAGCGACACGTGATGCGCGTCTCTGAGACGCTGCCACACGTGTTGGTATCAGACCAAGAACACGTTGGGATCTTCCGAGAGGCAACATTCCGTTACTAATGATCTGTTAGTACACGTACTCGGCGGAGGTCGTGGTCGAGGAAGCCACATCCGAGAATACGGCCTGTGTGTACTTAACATAACCAGACTGTACGTATATATAAATTCGAAAACGAGTGGCGGCGCTAAGATCATGCCACGTACAGCGCGATGGCGTATTCGCGTTCCGCACAGTTTAGCCCACATAACATGCACTGAACAGTACAACTCTGCTCCGTATAATTACTCAAGCTGCCGATGGATGAAACCTCGGTCGAGGACGTGAGTGTCGGAATGTCGAGATACGCTCTGAGCGCTCACGAAATTTTCGCCACAACTTCGGTATCGTTTATTGATTGTTATTTGTTTAATTTCTTTTTCTGACAAAGGGACGCGAGCATGTTAGCTTTGACATTCCAGTAGACGATTCGCACCGTCACGAGGATCAGTATAATTTTCACTGAAACTGGGTCGACTACGGTGAGCTCTCTCAGCAGAACCACCACCACTGAAACTGGGCGAAAAATTTTACGCGCGTGCTGTTCTGCGCTTTGAGGGTTGAAAGCGCATACTGCGCTCCATCTAGAGGGCGGATCGAGCGATTCATGCAGAATCCATATGTCCTAACAGAAATCCGTGACAAGCAATTAAGCAATTTTGATGTGAAATCCACCACTCCTGAGGTACTCTGTGGAGTTTATGCGACTCGTGTCAAGTTGTCGAGAAAACAGCGCGACTGATGTGGTCTCACCCTACGCATTGGCTTTCTAAATCTTCAGCAACTGACGTGAAAACTACGGGCAGTCATTTTCACACATATAGAAAATGTTAAAAAGCTTTATTTAAAACAAAAAATGCACGGCTAGGTGGACATCCTCTCGTAACCATCCCGTGTGCAGCCACTATAGATGCCTAATTGCCTAAGGTTCATTAATTAAGTCTGTAATTGGAGGTATTCGGGCAAAAGGGAGATAAATGAGAATGGGAGATAATCGAATTAAGTTCGAATTTGGGCCTGTTGGTCAGACATGATAAACAGACAACATAAAGATAGAATGGCTTTCAGTGAGGATTGGCTCCCATTTTGCTATCTTACTTTCGTCCGAAAGCCCCTCATAAACAGTTAAATAAGGATATTTCGGTAATTAGTCATCTAGTAGTTACCTGCTCTGTTGGAGAGGATATCCGCCTGGCCGTATAACTCAACTGCAAAAAACGGAGTCCATCCCGTTCTCATAGCTTTAAAAAATATGTTGCAGATAAAAAAACTGTATAAAAATATTCCAATATTGGATTATATGCAGTGCGTCGGTCCTATATGTCTTCCTTATTGTTTTTAGCACTGTTTTAGCGATTTTATCGTGGGAGATAATCCTCGTTGAAAGCCATTCTATGATTGATCCCGAATCGAGCACTACCTGGAAATGTCCATCGCCGAATTTCGCTATACAGAAACGACCCGTAACCGAAACCGCGTGAGTCAGGAGCGCAGGGAGAGCTGCGCGAATTCCATGTCTGAGGGCCACGTGTGTGGGAGCGATGGAGATCATGGGACTAGATGCTGATCTGCTGCTGGCCACATCAACCGCTTTGCGGACCAGGTAAGCCTCCGACGGCGAAGGTGATGCGTTCCTGATGCGCGCGTTTTTAGTTTTGGCTCATTTGCATAGTAACATTCGGCGATGGATACTTCAACGTACGTGCTCTTTTCAGGACGAAAAAAAAATAAGATAGAATGGCTTTCAGTGAGGATTGCCTCCCATTTTGCTGTCTTACTTTCGCCCGAAAGCCCCTAATTAAAATTTTAAATAATAAAATTTTAATCTTAGAAAAATTAACCTTTAATAAAATTTTATTTTAAGAAATAAATTTGGGTAATTAGTCATCTAGCAGTTACCTACTCTGTTGGAGAGTGTCAGCGCCTGGTCGTATAACTCAACTGCAAAAACGACGTCTATGCTGCTCTCATAGCTTAAAAAAAATATGTTGCGGATAAAAAGACTGTATAAAAATATTCCAATATTGCATTACAGTCATTCAGATTACAGATAACCATATGCTATTGATGTCGTAACCAATAGTTAATTCATGTTGATGGTTCCAAATGATATTTCTCTATGCCGAGGCCCAGCGGGAGTCTCCGCATGACCGGATGAGCAAGCATTGATTTTCGCATGGTGCAGTGAATATACTTTGAACTTCAATGACACGTTGCATAGTGTCACAGGTCGAGTAGTAGAGCATATTTATTGTATTACGTTGTAGATGAAGAGGAGGTTGGGACGTAGAGGAGAAGAGTAAGTGTGAAAGGAATAAACTTGGTCCTGGCCGATCTCCCTTGTGGCTAATGGCCGTTCTCCGTGGAAAGGACTTGGTTCCAGAAAGGGACGGTGCCACTTGTCTTGTACGCGAGACACTACATATTGATGATGATGATGATTGAAAGAACACTACATATTACAACGTCATGATCGCAGTTGTCTCGCGACGTAAAGCCTCGAATTATTATTATTATTATTATTATTATTATTATTATTATTATTACTATTATTATTATTATGTCATGCCTACCCTAAAGACGAGCATATAATACTGACATATTAATACCCTAATTCTGATGTATTTGAGTGCACAATAGCAATGCTTTGATGAGCAGAATGTGCGATGCGTTTAGTTCTGTGGTCTCAAACATTAGTTGATGCAAAATAAAGGCAGAAGACAAACACAGTGTCAGGTTTCGTTTGCGTGCCAACTGAGCTAGTTTTAATCTAAATAGCAATCTTGCAAAATACAACGCCCCTACTTGATGATAGAGAACGTATATATGCGCAGAATATGAATATTACTTAACGTCGCTCCTGTGGCCCTGAGATTTGCAACGCACGGCAGTGTGGTTTTTCAGACCGGAACAGTATAGCGTTTCGATCGAGTGCGAAGTGGATTTGAAAAGCTCTCTGCGTAGCGATCTCAGAATTCTTACGTCGTATAAATGAGTCACTAATGAATGCACACTGAACACGCATCCAAGCCACGACGGAAACCACTTCACGAACGAACCAACAACAACAACAACAATAAATGAAGAAGTGATGATGACATGGGATGTTTCCCCGTGGTAGCCACAGGACCCTACCCCACTTCACAGTGGTTAATATGAGAGGATGAATGAACCAATGGTTGAGGGGACTTCGGGATTTTTGTTTTTGCCGCGACCTGCATTATCATGAAAGCGACAACAACAACAACAACTAAATCATGACTATGGCCTGGGGTGATTCACCGCTTGAGAGCAGTACACTACCCCATTACACGAGAAGCATGAGATGTGAAATATGAAAATGAAGTTACGTGCAAGTACAACTCTTGAACTCCCGACAAGTGACAAGATTGCACGAAGGTCGCACATCATCGGTAAAGTCAAGCAAATTTACGTTTACTGAAAGTTCAGGTAGACCGGAGTGGTTGGCGGGTGTCTACGCGGAGTGCTTCATTTCGGCCAGGAACACACGAAAAAAAAAACATCCACCATAAACAACGCCTCGCCATGCTGATATGTGAAGCTTAAACAACACGTACAAGTATGACGACACGAAACTAGTTTCAAGATATGCGTGAGAACCTGATCGTCGAGGTATCTCCAAACAGGAGTTTTGAATCGCAGAAATCGAACGCAGCTCGAGATGAGCACAAGGACGCGTGATCATTCACGACACGTAATAGATTCAAGTAGTGACCACGACTGCAAGCAACTTGCCGTTAGCCCATTTGCATGGCTTAGCTAGCGTCTGCTGGTCGAGATATAGCGCGCAGGCGTGAAGACTCAGAGAACCGGGAAGAGGCACGAATGGAACTGTTGACCCTCCGTGATATAACATAACAGGAACGCAAAAGATTTACAGTGCGACCGGCACAAAAAAGCATCGGCTTGCGCCTCGCGAGTCGTGCTCAACGTGAAAGGTGACTTACTCGAATCTGTAGGCAAAGGCTGAAAACGCTGAAGCACACAAAAAAGGTACCGCAAACATTATTGTTTGTGTGGGAGAGATTTACTAGACGGATTTCACATGGTACTATATTGGTAACATTATTTGTAAGCAACGAAACGGTTCATTTGACAACCGTATTTCAGTGTATGCTTGTGCGAAGAATAAAATAACGTGTGAGGAGAAAACAATAAGGGGATATCGGTGCACAGATACAACATTTCAACTCTATGCTAACGTAACGAGTACATCCGATGTACGAGTACATTCATCCGATGGTCAGCTACCTCATGGAATTCTGAGTTTTAGAGAAAGGGCAGCAAGTCCGTGATTTCACCAGTTTGTGAAAAAGTCATTTTGCAAACCTACTTCGTTGCGCTTAGTGAACTGCTCGGTGTACCTGTGTGTACCTGTACCGCTTGCGACGTCTTTGACTGAAATTTCGAGCCGTAACACAAACACGCCTTACCTGCTGTATCGCCTGTCATATACAAGAGTAGTTTGGAGGAAGGGCTGGTAGACTAACTCGCCCACCAATTACTTTCCAATTACTTAATTATTGTTTCTAATTGATTTAACTCGTTAATTTATTCTTGTACTCATTTACTCATTCAGGGCTTTTGCTTCTCAACCGTGTCCTTTTATTCAAAAACAATCATACTGTAAGTAAATTAAACGTGAACCCCATCACTTCTATTTGAAAAGCTTCGCAATGTACTTAAACAGCACATTCATGGCAAACCCAATAAAAACGTGCATGCTTTGACACAGTCATAATTCAGTTTCAAAAGTCAATCGAAAAAATAGCTCTTGCTTTGCGCTGTGGACCGTTTGTGACTCGATTTTCCAAAGAAGGGCAAGCCTCCTCCTCCTCATTTATCTCCGTGTTAGAACACACACAGTTTTCTTGGCTAGTGAACGACAAAATTCCTGAAGAAAATTACCTGGCACTTGTGCCGGTATATTAATATGCCTTCACCCAACACACACTTTCGTGTTACTTTCACAACCACTATACACTGCCCACAGCTTGTACCTCTTCGGTGTCGTCCGCGACCTCTCACTTTTGGCACGCGTCTCTCTAGTTCATAGCGTGGCACATTCATACCCATGCAACAACTTTGAATTCGGCAGCAACGTGTTAGAACACAATCGGAGAAGAGACGCGGACGACGACACGATATACATTTGCCCCGCATTATAACGCATTAACACCCCAGCCCTCCATTAACGTTGCCCCGCCTTCCAGTGACCCGTGTAGCTCAAAACGTTCCTCTCAATTTCCGAGTTACCCTCGCGTGCATAGAATCCTTGAAAGCGTAGGAGGAATCCGAGCTGAGGATGTCGTAAGTGACAACACATCTCTACATATTCGGAGGCGCAGGAAATGGAAAGAGGTTATGCGGTCACTGCGACCTGCGTTCGCTTTCCTAGTTGGGCCGTCGAGGTGACCACTTATCGTATGCACATATGATAATTCTTACCTTTTTTTTATGGATCCCGTGTTAGCGCCGCGAAGTAACTGTGGCTATGAGCGCCGTACAGATGTGGACAGATGGAGAGAGGATCAGCAAGTAGTGGGGGACAGGAGGATAATTCTTTCTACTCCACCGTACCAGCAGTTAGCATGCGCAAGGGTTTGGCGTAGAAAAAAAAAAGGAAGTAAGAACGAAACTCTCACGAATGGCTCCACAGTGGCGATGCTAGGTATGACGAAGTCGCCACCTGTGAACAGTGGATCAGCCAGTCGGGCTCACTATATTGCTAAATAAGTACTCTCGAAAATAATGCCCTAGATGTGCATCATAATCTGATATATTAGCATGAGTGTGCATGGTTTTTTTCTCTCTCTTTTTTTTTTTTTTTTATCATAGCGCTCAGCAGCCCTGCCAGCACGATCATGTGATTGCAGCAAAAAATATTGAAAATGGGATATATCGACCTATCCCCTTATTGCATATAGAAGTTCAATTAAGGCTCATCAACGCCCAAGCAATGATCTCGGCAGTTGACGAACAGGTCACCTATAGTGCCGGGGACGGGAATTGAACCCACACCTCAATGACTGCCGGTCAACAACAACAACAAATGAATCGTGACTATGACATGATGGGGTGATTCACCGCTGGAGAGCAGTACACTATACCCCATTACACGCGAAACATTAGATGTGAGATATGAGAATGAAGTTAAAGTTATGTACAAGATTGCCGGTCAGGTGCGCGTGCTACCATTGCAATAATATGCGGCGGCATCGCGGTCTCGTCAACGTTCGAAGGCCTCGTTCAAAACGACACGGACACACATTCACGGCCACATTATCTCTTTTATTTTCTTCCGTACACTCTCACATTGATATACAGACGGACAAACTTTCTTTGCTCAAGTGTAAAATTATGCAACGGTGCATAAGACATTGCGTTCGCGAGCGTAATACTGTATCTAGCTCTTCCTTAACATAACAGTAACTTAAATCTATAAGGAAGCAAACATTTATCTGACAGAAAGTGCAAATTAAGTTACGCCTTTGTTTGCTTTCCTCTGCGTGCAGTCGTGACTTGTTACAGATGACTGCTACAGAATTCCACACAGGAAACACGCGGCACGTACCTCTCGTGGTCTGTTTTTTTATTATTCCGTGTTAGCACCGCGAAGCAACTGTGGCTATGAGCGGCGTACAGATGTGGACAGATGGAAAGAGGACAACAGGAAGGAGTCGGGGATAGGGGGCTCGTGGTCTGTGAAGCACATTTGCAAATACAGACGTCAGCGACAGGCCTTTTCTTCTGAACGCTACCATTGTTATGACTCGATCGCCTCCATTTGTCGTACTTGGAATCTGTGTCAGTGAAAAGCAATGAATCCCTCCACACGGGGGGGTAATGACACAATCGGCTCGCCGTTGTTGGCCACACAGACGTGGCAACACATCGGGACCCACAGACTGAACCGTGACTACTCGGGGAACGTTACACGACTTCAAACGAGCACAAACATAACAAACGTGCAGGGAGAATTCACCACCGTATCAGTGTCTTGCTTTACATTTTTAGCTTTCTATATTCACTTTTTCATCTTTCAGTCAAAATTATTTTACCTGAACCCATTGAATCGCACCCGTCAAATATGCAGGGTCTAAAAAAACAAAGAAAATGTCAGGCGCAATAATATTTTATTTTACGTAGAGCCCTTGAATCGGTGCATTGTATGAAAGCACCATTTTTCTTGCGCAGTATTTAGGGTTTGTGGTTTTCGGCATTTATTTTCAACCCAATTCGGGGGGTGTTTATCGGCATTTATATGGGGGACTATAAATCGGATTTTTTCGGCATCTATATTCCGCCCAAAAAATAAATGCCCGAATACGGGCATCTATTTATTTCGCATGAAGGCCTATTTTGCGCGTGAAGTAACAACGAACCGAAAAGAAGTGAATCGATTCATGGTTTCATTAAGAATGTCTTTTATTCCTGCGCCAAACCAGCAAATAAGGAGACTACCTCTTGTTGTAATAGATGCAAGCGTACATCATCATGCTCGCATCTGTCATAGCGGCTCGCTCCTTGCGATTAATAACACGCAGTTTAGAGAACGCGCGCTCAACATTAGCGCTAGAAACAGGAATAGCCAGTACGATAACAAAGGCCATGTGCTGGAAGGGGTCGTCCAAAACTGAATAGGAGATATATCCACCTGAGGGGCAGGGCATGCAGCATATTCGAAAAACTCGCGCTTTATATCATCCATACGAGATTCATCTCGTAGAGAAAGTAAGAATAAGTCCTCATACAGTGGAGTGCCTCGAAGTGCCCCTGGAACGGAAACAAGGGTCACTCCAATTGGTAACTGGAGCGGAGTAGATAGAGGAGTACAAAGAACACAAAAATGAACTAGAAGGCTAGGACAGGGGATCAGCGATCGGCTTTTGAAACCGTTTGGGAGCTCCGTACACTCGTGATCTCTTTTTAACCCGACAACAACAGATCACAAAGGTTCTGAATAGTAAACTCACTAAAGCTAGGTGTGTCACTAGGTACGTGTGCTGCCAAAGCTGAGGTCATCTTCCTATAAGCGCTTAAGCACAACGAAACAAGGGCACAGCCCGAAGATGATGCCACGCTCGAGAAATAGTCGACAACGGGAGATTCCAAGGGGATTTCCCTTTGCGGTTCCAGGAATGGCACCTGTCAAGATACGAGAAATTCGGATTTTTTCGGAATATTCCGAATCTGAAAAATATCATTCGGGGGGTGTTTTCCGGCACTTTTCGGAAAATGCCGAAAACCACGAACCCTAGATATTATAACGGCGCCCTTTCTTTCTACCCTGTTCGAGCGCACACCACAATCAAAGAGATGTGCTCATACGACTCCATACCTCTTCAGGTGTCATAAGATGCAGCGCTCTCTAAATCTTATTGTCGTCCATAACAACAATAGCTAGCCTACTCTGCGCGCTGTTTCCAATGAGCTCTATGCATACCAAAGTTTAGCAATAGTAAATATTTGACTGAACCGTCACGCTGGAATCACTCTCATCACGACCGTTTCACCGGCCTTGCACAATGGTATTGTCTGTATCCGTGAGGCCATTTCAATTGTACACTTTGTAACTCGGAGAAGTCTTCATTTGAGGAATGTTCCCAGGCAGAGCGGTTTGCGCCATACATCGTCCGCAATGAGAAGCTTCACACGCTTGTCTTGAAGCGATTGCCGGCGTTTTATCAGTCATTGATTTTGCTTCATGTCGAGCGCGTCCAGAAGCCATTATCTGGCGGCGGTATTTTTATGAAGTGTGGCTGAAGTGTGATATCTCATGTTTATTGTTCGGGACAAGACAACAGGTCAGCTCCGCACACAAATATACAGACATTTATGATTGGCTGAGGCGGCGCCCAAGAAAGCCTCCTGCCGACTCACAATTTAGTGGGCCCTTCCTCATCGCCTACCCCTTTCCCTCACCCCCTTTCATCCCTTCTCCGAGCAACGTGCCGCCAATCTAGGCAGGCATAGCAGACTGCTCGAATCCCCCCCGCCCTTATTCTTCCAGCTCTGACGAGCGGTTTCGAAAAACAATCATGATCATTCTGCGAAAACGCTCGTTAGAGGCGCTGTGGTAAAATATTTCCGGGAAAAACAACAACGACAGATAAATTAATCATGATGAAGGGATAAATTCGCCACATGAGGTGCGGCCCACTACCCCAAGGCACAATGGACAGGATGAGATGTGTCCGGGAACAGCGGAACGGACAAAATGGTTCCACGCATCGTGTCAGTATATTCGCTTACCAGTTCTGAAGGCTATGACACATCACAGTATCACATTATTACCTAAAGTGTTATACGGCACAATATGTAGTCCCAACGCCGCGTATTGATGTTTCTTTACTACAAACATTGGACGGTAGCGGTTTCCCATGGGAATCTTGCAAGCTCCTGAACTGCTTTAACCGTTTCATAATCAGTTTTCAGTTGTTCATTCTTTATTCTGTCACCACATCATCAGTAACCCCACAGGCCCTTGGCGGCCTGTGCCGCCAGGGGCTGGTGAGCTAGGACAGTGAGCTGGCGTAGCCGCATCTCCATATTGTTTTTAACTTAAACCTAAATCCCAAGTTCAAATGTACAGCCC
Source organism: Ornithodoros turicata (assembly GCF_037126465.1). Classification (NCBI taxonomy): domain Eukaryota; kingdom Metazoa; phylum Arthropoda; class Arachnida; order Ixodida; family Argasidae; genus Ornithodoros; species Ornithodoros turicata. Next base: position 43,463,677 of record NC_088202.1, on the reverse strand, counting down.
ATTAAGCTATACAGCCAATAGAGTCCAGCTCATCATGAATTCTTTTGCAGCAAATGAAAGGAAGCTACAATAGACCGCATGGTCATTAAATCAGGGTAGATCGTGAAAGCGGTCATCTCTAAGACACGCTACGCGCCGTACAATGTTCTTTGTGAGCCACAAGTAAAGTGGAGTAGCCGGTCTTGCCGACGAAATCCCGCGACCCAAGATGATATTTTCTTTTTAGCTCAGTAACAGAGACCTGTCCATTGTTGTGGTTACGCCACAGTATCCAGGGGGCCTAGGGTTGCCACGTTTTCCGTCGGCCGATACCGAACACCGGGGGGGGGGCAAGCGCAACGCAGTTGGCTTTGTGTGCGCATAGCCCTTTGAATCTATGAGATCGACATATGAAAAGTGTTTTTTTTTAAACGTTCCTGTAGTTATCTCAGACTACACATAACTGGGCGTCAGGCGGAAAACCAGTAGAAGTCGATGGCAGCCCGGTCACGCTGAAAGGCGAGGCAGGCAGGAAGGACCCTGATTGGCCGGCTGGTCCTGTCAATTTCATTTGCATTGTGCACAGTGCTGTGTGAACTACCTCAAACTATGTGTTCTATGGGGAGCTATTATTGTCACGCTGCTATCCATTCTTTGCCCCGTCTTGGACTGGACGAAGTGGATTGTGAAGGACCGTATCAAATTCTTGAGCACTGAGCACAGAGGGTTCTAATAATAGGTTCTCTACATGTGGATCAACGTAGCTTTGAATGCTCATTTTAGTTATCGCTCAATCTTTGGTGACGATGACGCAAACGAAAAACTCGAAGTCGCAAGGTTTTTACTACGACTTGGCCAATTCCCGAACATTTTATGTCCGGATTACACCTTCACCCGGACACCGAACGGGAGCCTCGACTTTCCGAACTGTTCGGGTGAAATCCAGACAGATGGCAACCCTAAAATGGGCCACTCACCTTGAGTTCCGAACTTCTGTGTTCGTGCCCAGTTTCTGCTTCACGTGTCGCACGCGCAAGGCGAAGGCACAAACGGCGAAATAGGCCATTGCATTGTAATAGGCCAGCGCATCCGTAATACATTTGAATCATCATCTATAGCTACATATCCTACTTATGGCAGCATGACATCTTCAGACATAGCTATGTCGCCCGGATCGACGTCAAGAAGGACGTGTGCATACGACGTCGTCTCATCATGACACCAGCGAGATTAAACGCATGTTCTTTCTTCTTTTCTTTGTTTTGCGTCCTTCGAGAATCTGCTCATAAATAAGGGTGTAGCTCTTCTGTTCTGGACACAAAGAAGTCAACCTGTTAGTTTAGGAGCAGCACGTAGAATGGGTTCCCGCCTCGCCTGTTTGCCCCCAACCTGCTGACCTCATGACAGCATCAAACCGAACTGGCCCAAGCTGAGTGTTGGGCTGGGGTGCTGACAGAGAACGGACGAGACGTTTCACTCATTTTACGATTGGAAATACGGGTCAAGGGATCTCCACCCGCTGTGTATCGCCGCTGGAAAACAGGCCGAGTAGTCGGCCCAATTTGCATGCCATAATCCGGTAACGAAGGACGTGGCCCCTCTCGAAAACATTCCTAGTTCGACATCGTGCAAAGGAAGTGTTCGCTAGCGGTCATGACCTTGCCCACTAACCAATAATATAGCGAATGCAGTTTTCCTCTTTTCAGAAATGATTTGGGTGGGAGAGAATTACTGAACGAATTTCACATGGGTACTATACAACAAGAAACATGAAAGTTGGTAGAGCCCTGGACCGACAATCCAGAAGATGTGGGTTCGAGTCCTACAGCTGGCTGACCGTTTCAGTGACTTTCATCTTTCATACTATACAATAATCACAACACACACACAAGATTAACGATACAGGGCGATGCAAAATGCGGCTATTAACAAATGAGAGGCAATGAATGATAAATGATCATGGATGGGAGGAAAATATGGATGGGGGAAAAATACGAACATAATATGAATACGCTTATGACGGGACACCAGCGATGGTGACGAGACCACCGACAGCGCGGACAGAAGGGTGATGGCCCCAACGGCGCACAAAACCACAAACCATTTGCCACAGAGAGGTTCTCAGCGCTCTTCCCTCGTGGAAAAGTGCAGAAGAATACAAAACCCAGAAAACAAGTGCTTCGGACCACAACTATAAAAGAAGGTAAGTCTATATTTTGATTTCTACGACTAGTGTGAGTTTCGAAGGTCCCATAACGCATTCGCCAAAGAACATGAACACATTGAAAGAGATGTGATGTTTCCAAGAGGCGACGTGCCAATATATCTGAGCTTCCATTACCAGTTTCTGTGACAAAGTGACTGAGATGATCACCTTCCTCGCCAAAGCTGGGAGGTGGCCCAGGTTCGAATCCCTCCAACGGCTGTGCTGTCCGGGTCTCTGAGTTTTCCTCGTTTGACGTTGTAAGGCAAATGCCAGCACAGTTCCTCTTCTACACTCTTAAAAACGAACTTCACCATCCTTCTTTCCCCTGATTTGCTGAAAACCGGGGACGCACGCCATTTTTGTGACATTATGCAGTTCATAAATGCCACAAAAACGGCGTACGCCCCCCATTTTCATCAAATCAAGAGAGAGAACGTTGTCATCCGGGATGATGGTTGGCTAGGAGCGTTCTCTGCGGCGAAGCTCTGTTCTTAGAGTGAAGAGTGCCCAGGGCGCAGGTGGTACGCCCTATAGGCAACATGCCGCCGTACCGGCAGGCAGACCGCTCCACAATTACATGTATCACCAACCATTCCGAATAATCCACTTTCGTTTTTTTTTCTTTTTCGCGTTTCCTCTGCCTACACCAGCTGCTGCGCTGTGCAGAATAAGTTACAAATGTGACCTGGGCGGTCCCATGCCCATCAGAAAAATTCCCGGGTCGAAAGGTTGAGACCTTGTTCACAAACAATGCAACGGGAGCGTTCTCTAAGAGTAAACGGGACTTCCCGCACATAACCTACCGTGCATTTCGATTCGTCTTCCGGTATTCGCCCTGTAGACGTCAGGAAGGTCAACTAGCGTGCAGTATACCCCTAAGCAATGCGCCTCTCGTTTTATGATCCTCATTCTGGCGCAGCCTCCTGTGGTGGCGACATCTGAATGCACTTGAGTTGAATTATGCGGGAGTGTGGAGGAAAAATATAGAAATGGACCTCCTACTGACAGAAACGGCTGATAGCTCAATCAGTCGCTTTTTCTGACGTTATCTTTCACCATTGTGAATGAAGCAGAAAGGACTGTCTCTGAAGGCTAATCAATGTCAAAAGGGTACAGTTTTCTCCATTGCATAAGAGCGATCAGCGAAACGAGAATCGAATCCTCGGGGTTACGTGTACAGTTGGTGGACGGGAAATCATTTCCAAAGACGGGATCTTGAACGCAACATCATTTGCTGCCTTTCACTAGAAAGTGTTCTGCGTCGGTAAGACTTATTTCGATGATGCGACCTATCCGAAGTGCCAATCAAGGAGAAATTCAAGCGGAGCTGATGATGAATGGAACGGATTCAAAGGCGGCGGAGGTAGTGGAAACCATTACTGTGCGAGGTCAGATGTGCATAAGAGTGACCACATTCGGACACGTATAGCAACTGATTCAGCTTGTATACGTTGCCGGGAGCTCAACTATGCGCATGATTCAACGACGGTATCAATTAAGAAGGTTCCCTAAGGGCAAATGGTCTATAGGGTCTGAAAGAACATACTCATACTCCTGGTTATCTATAAAGATTCCAAACCCTAGCATAGGTATATAGGCGCAAACATGTTATCAGCTGGTCCATCGAAGGCAAAGTGACTCTGATAAAAAAATGGTCCAATAAGACGACATGAAGGGAAGAAGAACGCACGAGGCGTTGCTGCCTATCTGTCATTGTGAATGCTCCAGAGACATGCTTCGAAGTAGACTGACAACGTTCCTGCTAGAATATTTGTATGGCCCAGAAAAGGAGCTGTCCGAGAACATGCGCACTCGAAATGCCTACGAAATGTCAAGCATCGAAGTGCAAGACGTGTATGAAAACGATCAGATAGCACAGTTCTCTTTCGCAGTCCCTCAGCGCTTTCGTTATAAGCTGACCCTGTTTCTCTCATCGGTTGGCGGAAAAGGCGTGATCCAAAGGTCAGCACGATTATTCGTGATCATCCTCCCGAACAAAGGCAGTCGTCAATAAACTGATGATACTTTGCCCGAATAAAAGCAAGAATGCAATGAAACGCTTCCTCAAAGCGAGAGCCGGGAATGCCAATCCCAGTTATTGCATTGTGATGTGGCCTAACAGAAGGAGTACCACAGTAGGTCAGGAAACGTAATTTGGGGAACGCATCTGTCATGATCCGATCCTGGCAATGTCTGGAAATATTGACCGTGATCGAAAAGCTAAGACGAAGCCAGGGACGTAAACCAGCTATTCCATTTTGTTCTATACGGGACAGGAACTTGGGACAGTGGTCTAAAGAATGTCGACAAATGAATGTCTTGACATCATCATCGTCGGGTGCGCATCCATGTGCTGGTCCTTACGTGAAAACGTACATAATGGCAGAATCACGCACGTGCACTTTCGATGTCGTGTCGTAACATGAAATATTGATTGGGAAAATCACCTACAGTATGAACCGTAAGACAGGGATAATGACTTCGTGGACATTCGATTCAGAGACCTTGCATCTGGAGTGCAGGTGTGGTTCCTTCTTGACCCCGCTGACAGCGAAAGAGAGTGAAACATCATGTAAGAGCGCTCTGCCAAAGTCTGTTTTGCCTCGTCTTTTGGAGCTGCCGTGCAACGGCTAAAGTTTATGATTTTGGACAAATATTCGACGGATAGCAAGCAGCTATGGGTAGCGTGCTCCTGGGAGTACTCCGCAGCATATATATGCTCTATATCTCTCTATATGCTCTTGCTCAGGTCGGTGGATGTGCCTCTTTGAGACAGACTTAACATCAGGCCTATCAAAACCCGATTTTCTGTTGCTAAAAATTGTTGGTCATTGTTTACAGCTCGCTCATAAGTTTCGTGTCTCTGTGAAAGTGCTGTCATATGACTCTGTCGTGTATAGGGTCAGTTAAGGCTGGTGGATAACCGATGGTTCCCTCCGTGATAGGTACCCTCTGATCGTCCAGTCGCTCGTCGAGTCAATGAACTGCGAGGACCTGTTAGCTGTAACAGCACCCCCCACAAAAGAGCCTGGTGGCACTGGTACTGGTACTGGCAGGATCTTAATCTGCCGAGCACAGGCCATATAAGATGGACGTTTATGTGGTCAGCTCAGTATCTCGAGAGCATCCTGCCGCAGCATGTAGAAAAGTAGAAGGGCTTGTTCATAATGGACTTGTTCTGAAGGACTTGTGTTTGGACTTGTTCATAATGACACGATCATGTATAAGGAGGTTCAAAAATTGAGGCGATGGGCAGGTGAGAAGAAGTGCTTGTGTCCCACTCTTTTCGTCTTTCCGTTGTCTCAAGTTTCGCGCTTCCTGCTACATTACCATTCCCGGCCAGCATCAATAAAGAGGACGTATTAATGATACAATTATTCCGTAGAGTTTTTTTCTTTCTTCCTTTGTGTGTGTCTGTGTGCAGAATGCGAATATATACTCACGGAAGCATATAAACTCTTAATTTCTGTGTCGTCGCGTGCCCATATCGCTCTCCCGTTCCCCTCCTTTCACGTAGAGGACAGAAAAAGATCTCCGTGCATTGAACAAGGCTTGAACAAAGCTTTTGGTATTCTAGTCACATCCCTTAATTAGCACAGAGATAATATTATAATATTTTGTAATATTGTGAACATTTTGTAGACAAGCGAAACAAATATTATATTCAGCTACACATGGGTTTTTAATTTCGTGATGCTATACGCAAGAGTGACATGATGGATGACGATTAGATGATTATGCATTACGCGTCACAGAATATAATAAAGTGTGCAGCTCACGCAAGTGTGTAACGGGCGTCCTGCTGATCATGTGGCACCCAGCAGTTTTTTTTCTTTTTCTTTTTCTTCTTCTTCTTCAGAAAACGGTCGCTGATACAATCTACGAATCGAAAGCATTCTTCTTATTCGAAAATTGATCAGCTTCCAGATGCATCTTATTGTATTGATTCAGGTGTATCAGATGCATTTCATTGCATCTTATGACCCATGCTGGACACACCAATTGCCAGGGCATGTTTTATGCACAGAAGCTCTCGATGAACAATTACACAAAACAGCATAATGAAGGAGACCAGAAAAGACATTGTTCCACCTACGAAACCTACATGGTCTCGTGTAACCCATAAAATTTTCTTGACCCCTCCCCCCCCCCCCCTGCACCCCGGGCGCAGAAGGACGCCACTGTTTCCGAGGTACCCCTTCGAGAGTTCTAACATCTGCAACTACTAGGACAGGTGCAGATTTCTAAGGACAGACAAGGCAGGATTAGCGGATCAGTGGCCCCTGACGGCCTCTCTCTCCTGCCGTGTTTCCGCCGTGTGTCATCAGTCACCACTGCAGGTCGCAGAACCATCTTAGGTCAACTTCATCTAAGCAGAAGAAAACAAAGACCGTTGAAGCATAACACGCCTGGCTGAGTTCTTCTCAAACTGGGTTCCATATACTTTCGCCGACCCTATAGGAGACGGGCGCATGTGAACCACATTCCAGAGCCTAACATCCATTACCTGTCATTGAAACGAGAGCCTTCTTCAAAACAGCGAAAACAATCAACGGAGGCAGTAGCAAATCTATAACACCACATTTTCTCGCATGAGTCACGCTGGCAGACTCCGCCTCCTTGACGTCTTTCGAAGAGGTCATGTGTCAACCTACACTTCCGGAAATCACTATCGGCTCCTCCAGCGCTTGGCAAAGGAGGCTGCCATTCATTTTCACGAGGCGGCATAATCAATGCTCAATACTCTTAATATGTGAGGCTGTTATGCGCGCGTTTATCATACATGACCCTTCCAAGTGTATGAGATGATCGGTTACGGGCGTCCCAGTTCGCCGTAGCAAAGAGTTTTGTCTAGAGTTTTGTCTGCGGATTTGACCAGTCCCCCAAAACACCCGTACGTCAAACCCGACTTGCTACAATGTCAGAGAAGCCACTGTTGTTCTTGTCGACGTACTAGAACAGAAAAGAGAAGGAGAGAGAAGTGCCAACAGTTAAAAGCGTATAACGTACATGACCTGTAAACGTAGAGTTATCCGTGAAAGAAGTGAGGTGACCCTCATATTTTTTGTTGTTTTTGACTGCGAAGTGTTCTGCAACCAGCTCCCGCGAAAGAACTACAAGCGCAGGTGACCGCAACGCGGGCGCGCGAGCTAGTCTTCGGTTCTCCACATCTTTCGAAAATCCCCCTCTTCGCAAGAGAGTGTAAGAGAACGAGGGGAGGAGAGTAATCGTGACGTAAGCAGTCCTCCTGGCATGATTATCGTGACTTGTGAAGAGCGGCAAGGCGAGCTACCAACGTAACACGATGAGATCGGGCCGTCCGTCTGAGGCTGCCTTCACCTAGCGTGTTGTTTCTCCACAGCGAGATCGAAGGACTGACCAAGTGACCGAGACCCGTGACATGTCTATGCTGGATGCACCCGGATACAAATGTAAATGAGATATACCTGAGTTGAAAAATTCTAAGTCTAGTACGCTTCAGAAGTGGTGAGCGTTAACGAAGTCTATGGAATGGACGGTTATCATGGTTGTCTTCTGCGCGGCTTGCGACAGAGATTCCCAGCTCTTCAGAACTCGGCTATCGCTCGAATCTTTGCTCGCAAATACCTGCTCGAATCTTTTTATGTAGTGACGTCCTATTGAACGGTCTTTGGTGTGCTGTACCGGAAACGCTAGGAGTGAAACTGACCGCCAAGCTGGAGAACCCCCGCCAAGCGCACTCTCAGAAAAAAGGGAGTATGGGAAACTCCCTTGGGGGTGCTCGCGCTCGTCACACATATGACTCCTTTTGGGGTGTTTAAGCTACTCGCCTTATAACGGTGTTCCCCTGACTCCCCTCCCTGAGGGTGTTCCCCTGACACTCTTCCTGCAAGTGTTGCCTTGTCTGCCATTGCAGAGAACACTAAGCACTCTATTTTCCACTCTGTCGTGAAGTGATGTTACTTCATTGGTATTTTTGTTTTGTTGTTTGTGCAGATACTGATCTCCGTTGCACCACGTTACAAAAACAATACCACCCTTGCCCCAAAACACGAACAGCTGCAGTGCCTCTCCGTCTTTCTATTGCTCAAGAACCTAAGTAGTCCCACAAAAGTGCCCCAGCGGAACATTTTTAGAAAAAAATCTTCCCGGGAACTGCACCCCAAAGGCCTGCGACGGCCGTTCTATAAGTCGCGCAATCAAAGACACGGTCCACATGGAGGGATAACCCAACCGCTATCAAGGGGCCCTTCTCCCATTTGCCTCCCTCTACCTCGTACGCGGATTTGAAGGGAGACCTGAGCAAACACAGTAAATTTATTTACACCCCTATGAGCGTAAAATGAGTGTTAATGCTATTTTCTATTCGTGTTTGACCCTACTGAGGGTGTGAATTCATTTATTATCACCAACCTTTGTTGGTCATAATAAATGAATTCATTTAACACGGTGGCATCCAGCACCAAAGAGGACAAAATATCCCTGCGCGGTATTGCTATTGTGTCCAGCGCCAAGGTAAGCCACTTCCGCCCATCCCCGAGTGCTCCGATTGGTTGGATAAGAAGAGCTTGCGGATCCGCGCTCGAAAGCTGCAGCACGAAGCGATTCTACCAGCTCCCGTGGCTCAGTGGTTACCGTGCTGGCGATGTCACGTCGAGACTCGGAGGTACCCGGGTTTGAATCCCGGTGCCGACTGTGCTGTCTGGGTTTTTTCCTGGGTTTTCCTCAGACGCTTTCAGACATATGTCGGCACAGTTCCCTTAGAAGTCGGCCCAGGACACACATTCCCGCAGGGCGTCAGTCGCGACGTTGCCCACCTCTGTGAGGCCGACAACGGCGAGCCCTTTCGCCACCACCACGAAGCGATTCTCAAAAAGGCGACTGGAAACTCCTCGCGCCCACCGCTTCGCGTCAGGAGGACGCGGCGCCATCTCAAGAAACGCGTGTGCGAAAGAGCCTTTGGGTGTGAGACGTCGCCATCGACAGAGCAGATGTACTCTAACATATCAAGTACAGTCCAGAACGGTCAACGTTCCTGGAAAAATCGTTCATAAATCGAGGGATTCATAAATCGAGGTTTGGAATGGGGAACGGGAAGTGTCTTGTCCAGCACCGTTCATAAATCGAGGTAATTCGTAAATCGAGGGTTCGTAAACCGAGGGTTGACTCTATACATTCCTGTAATAACGTACAATGTTGAGAGAAACTTCTCAGCTTACAAGCTTCTAAGCTTATAAAGCTCACAAACGAACGAGGACTGGGACCACTGTGTCGTAGTGTACTGAGAACAAGCAAGAACTGACAGTGTGTTATCCCCGAATTCTACAGTGTAAATTCTCTCACGTTCTTACCCAGCCTTACGAGATTCCGAGATCACTGCCATCCGGTACCCCCTCTGGAATAGACGCAGGAGGGGTGCCTCTCGCACCACCCTATAGGAACTGCTCTGGAGTTTTAGCAAACCATGTTCTCTCGCACGGTATAGGTTACCGTCAGCCCGGCCACGCAACCGCGCATGCTCAGAAGACGTCAATCGCACGGCGTAGCTCTCCGGAGCTACGCTCGCTATAGCCGCCATTACCGGACACACTTACGGTTGGAAAATCTCATCATGGTTGCGTCGTTTGCTAGTACGACACCCGCCCGAAAGCGTTTTAGGATCACCAATTATCTTTGTTTTCTCCGTGAGATGCTCGCAGAGGACCCCTATAGTCTCCGGCGAATTTGACTTACATTGCCGCAGCAGTAAACATTGTTTCAGGCGTGCAAGAACGAAAGAGCAACATAACCGCAACTGTCTTTTCTCTCGGTAGCCAAGTTTCGAAGAATACACTTTAAGTGCACACATTTGTGAAGCAGCACCCGTTCACGGTCAGGATAAAAAGCATAACAGTTCTTTGAAAAACCTTTCAATCGTGAAAATGCGAACAGCAGTAGAAATTCTTCTGAATGAAAAACTTCTTCTTCTTCCTCTAAAAAAGGCGTCGGGCAGCGAGCAAGTCTCATGTTCACTCCGGTTTGCTAAAAGTGTTCGTGCTTGCGTTTTCTCCGGATATACGATCGGTTCGAGTTCACCATCTTTATTAACGATCGGGAGCTGCCAGATCCGGTTTGGTAAAACTAAAAAATATGCACGCGCACCCTTTCCGACCACGTCGTCTTCATTTTCACTTTTAAAAAACAGGACATATTGCCATAAAAATCCTCTAACGTTCTGCATCATCCTCCCCCCCCAACCCGGATTGGACGTCGGTTGCACGTTGCCGATGGGCGCTGAATGGGTATAGGTACTGTATAGAGCTTTTCTTCTCGTAGCACTTGCAAATACAGACTGCGAACAACATTCTCTCGCACCAATGTTCTCGGACTTACGCTGTCGAACAATAAACCTCTGATGTATGTGCATTTCTTGTCAGCGACGATCCAAGACCATAACGTCTGAAGCAAGACCGTGGATCAAGAAGTGGCAGTGACAGCATTGCGAGCTTGAGCCTTAGGTCCACTGCCCTCCCTGGATTGTATTCTGGGTCACACATTGCGGTTACGTGTCGTCCTTTACAATTGTCGCATTTGACGCGCTTCATACACTGGCTTTTCTTATGCTCCAGTCCATGTACAGGGTGGGTGCAGATAAAGTAGCCCCACATTCATGCACGAATGACGTTGTGAGGCTACTTTATCTGCACCCACCCTGTACATCGGAAGCATCTCCTTTGATATTTGAGCTTCTCTTTCTTCGAGCCTCAGGTTCACGTCAGAAGGGCATCGTTCAGTGTTGTGTGTTGACGATACACAGGATATGCACTTATGCGGTTCTGGTAGCGTTTTGTAGCATCACGCCACTTGGTCGGCTCAGGTGTATTTCCCCTTCTCTTGCCTCCTTCTGCTTGAGGTGTAGTCCCGGCTTTTCCCCGACTGTCCACTTCGTTCTGTACGAAAGAGAGAAGATCCTCGAACTGCTTTTCAGAGCTCTCCTGTTGGTCAGCTTCTGGTTGCGTCCTACGGAGCTAATCAAAAAGACCTTCCTGTAGCAGAGCGTTGAGAAGTATGTCGTTCATCATTGCTGCATAACTTGCAGCGGTTACTCCTGGAGATTTCAATCGACGCATATTGGACTGGATCTGGTCGTATATATAACAACAACTACTACATGAGTATGGCGATGGGATGAGGTGTTTCACCGCAACAATTGCGGTACCATACCTCAGTGCATGCGGGATAATATATGAGTGGGATGACGATGAAAAAGATGAGGTATACAGACACACACATGACACATGCAAATGAGATATCACGCACGCGGGGGCATTCGCAACACGGCGCTCTCTGGCGAACCATCCATGCAACTTCTGAAATCGTGACGATTTCAGAAGTTGCATGGATGGTCCGCCAGAGAGCGCCGTGTTGCGAATGCCCCACTGCACCTTGGGATTTAGTTTTCATGAGTCAGGCAGAAGAAGAAGAGCGCAAACGGTTTCGGTTTTCCCTCCTTCCTTCGAGCAACAGGCAGGGAAGCACGAATGCAAACCATTTCCCACGACGCATTGCGCGATGCGCGTGACTTGGGCGACGGAGGGCCCCTGTGCGGAGCACAAGGGCAATATCTGAAACCGTCTATTGACTGACGGGGATAGCAGTTCATCCGGTCGGCCACCAGAGGTGTAGTGCTGTGAAGATCACATCTCCGCATTCATGCCAAAAGCTCTGAGGGCAGAGGAGTTGGTAGTATACAAGGCTTTCCCAAGCCTACGCCTTGTATCAAAGCCTTTGAGTAGCGTGAGAAGCCTTTTCCTCCATTTATTTTCATGCATATTTGACGGATTTTTAGTGCACGTAAATCTGCGGTCTGCCAATCATCATTAAAATAAGATGTTTTTGATGTTGTGGCAGTCGTGGAAAAAGCCAGACAGCGGCGGTACTCAAACCAACAGAGTTCGGGTGCTGTCGATGGCCCTTACTGGTGTTCAACTGCCCTTCTTTCGTCATCTAGTTAAGCATTGCGCATCAATGGTGATCGCATGAACCGGTACGAACCTTGACATCGATATACCTTAGACAAGGTGCCCTCTGATTAATGGTTGAAACATAGTGGGCTGCTCCAGGGCCTTTCTTGCATAATGGAGTTAGTTTCTTTCCTCTTTGTGATGCGAGGCAATCTCTTACGCCTGTCTTTTGTTCGAATGCGATCTCTTGCATGAACAGAACCTTCAATCGCCTTTGTTCCTCGCAGGATTTTAGCGGGTCCATCCCTACGAATGCGTACTGTATTTTCTTGAATCATATATCGGAACTCGTGCACGCCGGCTGATTACTGCATGTGCGGTGAAAACGAGAGTTAGCCTTCGTGAAGATGCTTCTCTCTTACAGCAAGGACATCCAGAGAGGCATCACTACGAGAACAATGGCAGTTGCGTTTATATGGCAAATTTGTAAGTGTTTCCGGGCTACATTTGTTGAGGAATTGCGTAGGTAAGAGTAATTGTGCAGTCATCACGAAGGGACTGCAGTCGAACCTTGTTAATATGGCACCCGTTAATGCGACATCCCCGCTTTATGCCCATTTTTCTCGGGAACCGTTTCTCCCAAATGGGTAACGCATGTAACGCTTGTTCGTTAATATGACATTTCGTTAATATGACAATGAACGGTATTTTCAGCACAACTAGGGGGCGAACACGACCCACGTTATACGACCGTTCGTCACTGTATCGGTGGCTCTCCGGACCTATAGACGAAATGCACCCCTACGTCATCGATAACGTTTCGCCGCCACGCAAAGCATGCTGGTGGGCACTATCAGCTTTATCGGCCTATTAGCCGAGTATGCGACATTCCCGAGATGCGACTCTCCCGCTTCAAGCTCATAAGAGCAAAATATAACCTCAACCGGTCTTCTCGTGACGTCACATGTTTCGGGATGACTCTGGATGCTCCTGTGTAGCGAGCTTTAAAAGAGCAGTATCCTTGTTCATAGTCATGGTCAGAGTGAGCTGCTGCATTCATGGAACACGTCTGAGAATAAGCGCGAATGAACAGAGCTATCCCCTCCGCCGCCAGCTGGGTTCCTTCATCCCCTCCCGCCTCCCGGCCAACCTTTTGAGCGAGTAGGCATCGACCTTTTCGGCCCACTACCCGTCACCCCCTCTGGCAACCGTTGGGTCCTCGTGGCAATTGAACATGCCTCCCGGTACGTGGAGACGGCTGCTTTGCCGTCTGGCACATCTGAAGAAATTGCGCGCTTCTTTATACTCAACATCCTTCTCCGTCATGGCGCGCCACGTGTTATTGTCAGCGACCGCGGACGTTCCTTTCTGGCCACGCTGCTTCAAGACATCTTCCGCGCCACCTCTGTGGTCCACAAACCAACGTCGGCGTATGATCCCCAAACAAATTGTCTCACAGAACGATTTAATCACACCCTTGCTGATATGCTTGCCTGCTACGTGTCCGCTACCCATACCAACTGGGATGCCATTCTACCTTACGTAACCTTCGCCTACAATTCCGCTGTGCAAGCAACAACTGAATTTAGCCCTTTTCGGCTCGTTTACGGCCGCGACTCCGTTTCCAATATCGACACCCTGTTCCCGTACACCCCGGACACAGACCACAATAGCACTCTCGCCGACACTGTCACACGTGCGGAAGAATGCCGACAGCTAGCCCGTTATCGCACGTTCGACTGCCAGGCCCAAGCTAAACGGAGATATGACGAACGTCACAAGCACGTTGAATTCCGTCCGGGCGATCAAGTGTGGTTGTGGGCACCAATTCGTAAACCAGGGTTCTCCGAAAAACTTATCTGCCGCTACCTGGGCCCATACCGAGTCCTGCGTCGTGTTTCGGACGTCAACTGCACTGTCGAACCTATCAGTCCACCACCCGACCGTCGCCATCGGGGCACTGAGACCGTCCATGTCACACGTCTCAAGCCCTGCATCCCCCCTGACGTCAGTTCGGATCTTCGCCAGGATGGCTCCGTCTCAGGCCCGGGGAAGATGTGAGAATGAATGAGATGCAGACGCAACGCTATTGTCGACTGGTTCCCTGTAGCCCGCGGCGCGAGATTCGATCGCTTTTCTGGTCAGCATCCCTGGCGATCTGACCTATCCAATAAAGCTGACTGCCGCAATGAAGAAGCGAATATGCGTCAGATCGATAGAGGTGATAAGTTTTGATATCTGGTTTAATAAGATGATAAGGAAATTTTAAAGTAATATTAAAAATTTAACACATTTAATAAAATTAAAACTGATCCGACTTTTTCAATAAAATAGTGTTACACATTCTTTTACAATAACTCATTATGCCAGTTTGCGTAATTTTAATGGTAATGCTTTTTGAAGCTTACGTGAAGGGCATGGTAAGACTCGTAACACGTGGTGCTCGTTAATACGACAATTCGAGTTACGACCCATATCTGCGGGAATGCCCGTGGTCATATTAACGAGTTTCGACTGTACTTACCATGTGGTTCACTCCACGTGGTAGCTAACTGTAAGTACCAGGGCTTTCCCCCTGGTTTTTGCAACGCCTCCCTGAAATTTCTGAAGTTGTACAAATTAACAAATCGCAATTGATTATAGGAAAAAGACAGAGAAAGAGAGAGGACATCGACCCAGAAGACGACATATGTAGGAGGAGGACGAGGCGACTCCTCCAATATGCGCTGCATACGTACTGTCCTGAATGTATTGTTTTTAGCATTATTGTGGATGTAACCCTTAATACTGTAAGTGTAATACTGCCGAAATTTTTCTCGACATCATCAGTTAGCTGGTCGCGCCTTCCTCAAACCGTCCTTCGCTCATAAAAAGGAAAGAAATAGAAGTCGGAGCTTGGCAGATAAGGGAAATCGAATATACTGGCGGCTGCCGGAGTACGCAGAGCATTCCACTCAAAGCAGCTACGGGGGGCTCCCACGTTTCCTGTGGTAGTCCTTCTGTAGTCTGGTGGGTAGTTCTGCATGACACTATAAATCCCAAAGGAAGAGGAACTACACATAATTCCCTCTCCTGTTCTCCCATTGACTCAGTTCCACGGCATTCTTGGTTGCCATATCTATGGCGCACGCAAGTGTAGTAGCTTTCTCCAGGGTCAATTCCCGCTCAGCAAGCAATCGCTTTTGTATGCCAATGTCCCTGACACCACATACCAGCCTGTCCTGTATCATCTTATCCAGGGTTGTCCCGAATTCACAGAACTCAGATAGTTTTCTCAGTTCAGCGGTAAATGTAGATATAGTTTCGTTTTCCTGATGGACACTAGAGTAAACGGAAACGTTCTACAATTTGAGATGGCTTCGGGGCGAAGTGACAGCTGAGTGTTGCTACTAGTTCCACGGAGGTCTTTGTGCTCGGTTTGGCCGGGGCCAGGAGACTCCGAAGTAGCCCGTAGGTTTTCGGTCCCACAACCGAGAGAAAAATACCGGTGCGCTGATTTCCGTCTGTAATCTTGTTTCCGATTAAGTACTGTTCTAACCTTTGAACGTAGTGACTCCATGGTTCCACGTCTGCGTCGAAGGCTGGGGCGGTTCCGAAAGTAGCCATCTTGCTTCCTCGCTCCGGAGAAAAAAGGGGAATGCAGTGTCGTCGGATCAGATGTTTTCAGACGTGCGGTGACTGACGTGTGGTCGCGTACTGCCGCTGCGTCACCAGTATCCCATCCTCGTCGCCAGTTGATGTGTATCCGAGTGGGTTATAGCAACTAGAGCCCTGCACGGGCCGACTTTTCCGGGCCCAACCCGGCCCGTGCGCATCGAAAAATGGCCCGGCCCGACCCGGGCCCGGACCTTCATATTTTTATGCGGCCCGGCCCGGCCCGGCCCGGTGACCCAGTGACTAGAGCCCGGCCCGGCAGGCCCGGTGACCCGGCGAGTAGATCCCGGCCTAGTATTTCCAGCCGCGACGTACGCGTTTCTGGCGATTATCAAACAAATTTATAAGTATTTATAAGGAGAGAAGACAAACATACAAGTGATAGCGGTTTAACACCGTAACCGCACGAGACCAAATTAAATCCAGAACGCACGCGGGCATGGGCGTTATCGTTACACTGTCAAGATTTTGCGGAGGTAGAGCATGCTGTCGACAAACTGCTTCTCCCAGTCCCTACCCCTCTCACCAAGCTTTGCCAAAGTGATTGTGAAATACGTGAGGAGTGAGGAGCAATGTAAAGTGGCTTTGAGAATGTTCTAGAGGGTCGAATCATATGCATAATGCAGTATCCTTTGCTTGTCTTTGCAAAATATGCACAGGAATGACGCAAGCGCATGATGATATGACCTAATGCATCTCCATTGTGTGGAATTAGCTGCGTGGCCCGGCCGGGCCTGACTCTCGGGAACATATTTGTCGGCCCGGGCCCGGCCCGGCCCGCGGTGGTGGCGTATTTTAACGGCCCGGGCCCGGCCCGGCCCGCGGTGCTGGCGTAATTTGTCGGCCCGGGGGGGGGGGGGGTCGAGGTAGCTTGCCGTTGTTGGCCGCACTCAAGTGGGCATCGTCACGACTATAGCCACAAAAAAAAAAGGAAACGAAGGTGGGAGAAAGGGGAGTTGAGGACTTCAAAGTGATGTAGAAGCAGGATGACCGGTACTGATGGGACGGAAGCACACTGTAGGTGAGAGGTGCACTAGAGTGGTCTCTCCGCTAGGCCCGTTGCTTGGAGAAAGCGCACGAGGCCGCGAGGCCGGGCTCGGCCCGGCCCGGAGCACACAGCCAATAACAAGCCCGGCCCGGCCCGCGGGCCGGGTCGGGCCCGGGTCGGGTCGGGGGCCCGGGCCCGTGCAGGGCTCTAATAGCAACATAACACATTTAATACTGATCAATAGGGCTACATGTCGAGTAGGAGCGAGTGGCTCCAATGCTCGAAGGAAACCGACTGCCTAGCGAGGTGAGAGTCCATCCCGACAGCGGAGGTGCACTATGACCCGATGTTATGGGCAACCCGAATGTGAGCCGAGACCGTCCGGTTGGTCAAGAGCCTAAAGGAATATGACCAAGACAGGCAAGTCAGAAATTTAGGTGCATACGTTGCGGAAGAAGTGATCACGGAGCATCAGCAGGCCCATTTAAGACTACTGAGTGCCACCGCTGCAAAAAGAAGGGACATCTTGCAAAAATGTGCTTCTCAGACTCACGACAACGAAGACAACGAGCACACGGTCGGACGAATGCTATTTCAACAGAAGGGGCGACCTCAGAGGCAAGTCTTAACCTGCATGGAATACACAGTGTCGACACCCAGACAACGCCGCATCCGTAGATTATCACCACTCGTTGGATGGACATTCCGGTCGACATGGGAGTTGACACAGGTTCGTCCGTTACGCTGATACCTGCTAGCACGTACAGGAAACATGAAGCCTCCTGGCCAACGTTATTTGCATGCCAACGCAAGTTATCATGCTACATGGATTAGCTACCAGTGCTAGGCGTTCTGAAAATGGAAGTCACTTACGGACACCGGACGACAACAGCATCGCTTTACGTCGTTGACCGTGAGGGCCCAAGCCTGTGTGGCCGTAACGTAATTGCAGCGCTGGATCTGTTTACCGTCAACGTGAATGCCGTTAACAGCGAAGGCAAGGTGGCCAATCTGAGTCAGGAATTCAAATCCTTGTTTGAGCCTGGCACCGGTCTCATGGTAGGTCCACCTGCTCATCTACATTTGAAGCAAGGCATAACGCCCAAGTTCTGAAAAGCAAGCTCTCTTCCGTATGAAATGCGCGACAAAGTATCCGCGGAACTTGATCAGCTGTGCGAAGCGGGAGTGCTCACGCCGGTGACCCATTCCGAATGGGCAACACCTATTGTGCCCGTCATGAAGAAAGAGGGCACAGTAAGAATATGCGGCGATTTCAAGGTTACGCTGAACCAAGTCTGTGACGTTGAACAATATCCTCTTCCGGAGATTGAAGACATGTTTGCGTCGCTTAGTGGAGCGAAGTGCTTTTCGAAATTGGACTTACGCTACGCATACCAGCAGATTCCACTTGATGAAGACTCACAGAAAGTCGCGGTAATAAACACCCATCGAGGCCTGTACACCTACAAGCGTCTACCCTATGGCTTCGCTTCTGCACCCGCGATATTCCAGCGTCGGATGGAATCCTTGCTAAGAGAAATTCCTGGAACGCAAGTCTTCCTTGATGACATCCTGATAGGAGAAGGGGAGGCGAGCTTCGGAGAAACCCTGCGCAAGGTACTCCAGCGTCTACAAGACAACGGTGTTCGCCTGCGGGAGGACAACTGTGTGTTTCACAAGTCGCAAATTTCGTACTTGGGACATCGCATTGACAAAAGAGGACTTCACCCCGAAGAAAAGAAGCTGAGAGCAATACTAGAAGCGCCAGCGCCGAAAGATGTGCAAGAATTGAGATCTTTCTTGGGACTGCTTGCTTACTACTGCAGCTTCATTCGTAACATGTCCTCCTTGCTCACACCGTTGTACGACCTACTGAAAAATGTCCCGTCTGGAAATGGGATACTGCCCAAGAGGAAGCATTCAAAAAAGCGAAAGATGTGTTGGTAAATTCTGGATTTTTAACACATTTTGATCTGTCCCTAGAACTTCAGCTTGAGTGTGACCGTACGGAATAGCAGCAGTTCTATTACACCGCATCGATGGGCAAGACAGACCAATTGCGTTCAGGTCGAGAACTCTCACGGCGGCAGAACAGAACTACTCCCACCTGGAGAAGGAAGCATTGGCACTCGTTTTCGGAGTCACGCGATTCAGAGACTACCTGTGGGGACGACAGTTCAGTCTCCGGACGGACCACAAACCTTTGGTAGGACTCTTCATAGAAAGCAAGGCTATATCATCAACGGCAGCCAGCAGAAGTCAGCGATGGGCGTTGACACTGAGCGCCTACAATTACCAAATTGATTATAAACGCGGACGTCAAAACGGCAATGCGGATGCACTAAGCCGCCTTCCCAAAGGAACAGTAACTGAAGAAGAACTTGCAAATCCAGAAGCAGTATGTTCCATCCAAGTCCTGGAGGAGGGGTCACTTTCAGCAAAGCAGCTAGCCGACTTGACAAACCAAGATGCTACCTTGTCAGCACTCAGGGATGCTATACAGCGGGGATGGCCACATAAGCTACAAGACAAGCCATTGCAACCGTATTGGTCTCGAAGAGATGAGCTCTCAACGGACCAAGGACTGATCATGTGGGGAAGGAGGATAATCATCCCAGCAAAAGCACGCCATGCATCGCTACTGGAACTCCACTCTACACACACTGGAATGGAAACAATGAAAACAGTGGCAAGATCACTATTCTGGTGGCCCGGAATAGATGGCGACATCGAATGAAGGGCACGGCACTGTTTGGAATGTCAACAGGCACAGCCAATGCCACCAGCAAAGGAACCCCTGTCCTGGCCATCGACAACTATAAGATGGTCACGCGTGCATATTGATTATGCCGGGCCAATCGAGGGAATGATGCTACTCATCATAGTGGACACTTTCTCACGTTGGATCGAAGCAATTCCGGTTAAGAATGCTTCGTCTGAGCAAACCGCGAAGGAACTTCGCAGTGTATTCGCACGTTTTGAAATCCCCAGTAGCACAAAACGTTTTGTAAACGTCGAGGAAAGGTCTTGCCACAACCACATTTTCATCTAGAAGACGTCTTCAATCTGATCTACATAACGTCTTCTATCCCCGGATAAGTTGACGCTTTCCCGAGTTTTGAAAACGTGTTTCGGGGCGACCACCGGGTGATGTCATGACACCATTCCTCATGGGCCCAAGGCGACGTCAACGCGGACAAGAGGGAGCGCCTATCCCCATTCGAAAGTATGATGGGGACTGCTGAGCGGCGATGGTGAGCCGCAGCAGCTGCCCGATCCGCTACTTCATTGCCTCTTATTCCAATGTGGCTAGGGACCCATTGGGCGGTGAGCCGGTGGCCCCTGTCTTCTAAAACCTTGAGCGTCGTCAGGATGTTCACTACCACCGGATCCAAGTTGCCACGGATGCCCATGTTGTCTATGCACTACAGCGCTGCCCACGAATCTGTGTAAACCACCCAGAGGCGGGGGTGGTGATCCAAAATAGACTTTAGTAATAGCAGGATGGCATACAACTCCGCAGAGGTGGCCGAGGTGCGGTGCGATAGGCGGAACCCACGTGAAATTGACACCTCTGGAATTACAAATGCCGCAGATGAGCCGTCAGTACTGGAGGAACCGTCCGTATATACGGCGGT
Source organism: Ornithodoros turicata (assembly GCF_037126465.1). Taxonomy (NCBI): domain Eukaryota; kingdom Metazoa; phylum Arthropoda; class Arachnida; order Ixodida; family Argasidae; genus Ornithodoros; species Ornithodoros turicata. The sequence continues at coordinate 43,443,289 of NC_088202.1, read as the reverse complement.
TTGGTTTCCGTATGCAGCGTCCATCGACTCCAGAGTAGCCTGCTTGAGGACTGGAGCAGGAGTTTGGCTCTTCGGCCCCTTGATCCCCGGGACGTGAGACGAGATGGATGGTTTCGGCAGTGTCCATGGTGCTACTGAAGAAGCGGTTGGGGCAACAGTGAAGGCAGGTATATGGTCCGTTAGTTCTGGCGCACACTGCGCGATTTTGCTGCGGTTCCGCTTACGAAGCTTCTGTACCAGTGGGTGGCGGCGATGGTGAGCGCGCAGTCGCAAATAGTGGCGGAAAGTTTCTCTCTTGCGGAGGACGCCAATTGGAAGTTCCCTGGCTTCGGCTACCACCATCCTCGTCTCAGCGCAACGCGGAACGCCAAGACAGGTCCGCAAGCTGCGCGCCAAGACGCAACGGAGCTTGTGTTCGGACGTCTGTGATAGCCCGTGCAACACAGGAAGGCCGTAGACTACTGAGCCTCGAACAAGCGCTTTGTGGAGTGCAAGAAGGTCCCGCTCAGTACATCCGCAGCGCAAGCCGGCAAAGTGACGTATCACATTTCCCCCACGTTGCGCCTTTGAAGTCAGATAGTCAGTGTGTCTTGCCCACGACAGGTTGCGGTCCAACACAACACCGATGAACCTGTGGTGCCTGACCCACCTTAACGGGGATCCCCCGATGTGTACTTGGAACCGGCGCATCTCTTTCCGGGAAAACGGAAGGGTAGCACTTTTCTCAGTGGAGATGTCCATCCCTGCGTTCAGGAAATAGGCATGTATGGCATCAAGTGAGCTCTGGAGCCGACGCTGAATTGAAGGGCGGGACTTGCCAACCGTCCAGACACAAATATCGTCGGCATAGATGGACAGATGCACCCTCCGAGGAAGGCACCCCTTGAGGCCCATCAAGACAATGTTGAATAACAGGGGGATATAAGGACACTTCCCTGAGGAACTCCCTGTGGCACAGTGATCTTTTCCGTGTCCCCCTCGCCTGTAGTGACGAAAATCTTCCGTTGACGGAGGAAGTCGGAGAGCCACGTCAGTGCCCTATGAGGAACCTGGGCCTGCAACAACCCATGAATAACACAAGGATGGCTTAAGCAATCGTACACCCGTTTGATGTCCAGGAAGACAGCCATAGCTATTTTTCTTCGCGCCTTCGCTTCTTCGACCGAAGAGACTAAATCGAGCACCGAATCCATGCAGTTACGGTGCCTGCGGAAACCCGCCATTTCCTGAGGAAAAACAGATATTCGCTCCAGCCACCACTCGAGCCTGTGCAGTATCATACGTTCAAGGGTTCAAGGACCTTGCCTAAGCAGCTGGTGAGGCTCACGGGTCGGAAAGACGCCAGATCTGAGGGTTGTTTCCCCGGTTTCAGGATGGGGACTACACGTGCCTCCTTCCACGCAGCAGGGACCTGCCCATCCCTCCATGACATGTTATAAGCCTCTAAGAGCGCCAAAAGGGATGCGTTGTCCAAATTGCGGAGCGCCACGTAGGTGACCTTGTCTGGACCCGGCGATGACTTCTTGTGGGAGAGTGCCAGCGCAGCCTTGAGCTCGGCAAACGTGAGGTCTGCGTCCATGTCAGGGTCAGATTACTGACTGGGCTTGACTAATAGCATACTGCAGCTCCAATGCATGGCTCCGAAAGGCTGCACATTTAGCCTGCCTCGGACCTTCCTGCCAGAATTTTGCAGAAGTCGTGGGCAACCTCCTTCTCAGGCCTACATACTGAGAGTGATCTGAGGGGGTTCCTCGCGGGAGGAGCTTCGCGGAGACTCCGCGCAATCCGCCAGACCTTCGCAGGGCTTGAAACGGAGTCAGAGACGCCCAAAACTGACGCCATCTTTTTTTGTCAACAGCCTTCAAGGCTTTCTGTACCGATGCACTCGCACGACGCGCGACTTGTGCATCTGGAAGTTGGCCGGACCGCCGAGCCTTCCGCTCTGCCCGTCTCCGAATGGCACGCAAACGCTCCACCTCCGGATCCGTACCTGCATGGTCAGCGCTGATCTTTGCAGTCGTGGTGGAAGACGTCAGAGAGTTCACAATATGGCCGGTAAATCCTCTGAGTCAAAGCTGAAGGTGAGGTGTCTAATTTTACTTTAATTATGCACACAAATAACACTGACGTGGGGAAGTGCTGGGAGCAGTAACTCACCGTCAACACAACGTCTATGTTTGTTACTGCTTTTGGTTTGAGACAGTCAGTAGGTCCACCGAAAGTAAACTTACTCAGTGCAGAGAAATCGTCCTCCTTTGACATACCTCTTCAACGGAGATGGCGAAGACGTGTTACAAATGGAAAGTCGGTACGCTTTGCAAACGTGAACGGAAGACGTTTACAGGAGGCCTTCCTGTAGGATACATTTTCAACAGAGATGACGAAGAAAATCGGTACGTCTTATAAACGTACTATAAATTACGGTTTCTCGACGTCGCGTTGACGTCCTGATCGCCTACTGTCCTAATTTGACCAAATAAAGACGTTTTTGCGACGTTTTGTGCTACTAGGGATTCCACAGTGCGTAGTGTCAAACAACGGCACGCCATTCACAGGAAACCCATTCCAGGATTTTGTGAAAGCTAACGGAATACGACATATTCGTACAACCCCGTACCACTCGCAGTCAAACGGTCTATAGCAGAAAGGGCGGTACGCACGGTGAAGGATGCGTTGAAGAAAAATGAAGACTGTGGATTTGCGCACAAATGTGGACCGCTGGTTGCATTCATATCATCGGTCTCCAAACACGGTGTCTGGTAGATCGCCCTCGGAAATGCTACTTGGGTACAACTTCAGGTCACGATTCGATCTCCTCAGTGTCCGAGAACTGCACAATGAATCTATCTCAAAACCTGACCGGACGACCAAGCCCAGAAAAAGGTTCAAGTTCGGAAACAGGTGTGCTCCAGCCAGGGGCGCACCTGTTCGCTCGAAATTACGGGACAAAAATGGATTCCTGGAGGGGTACGGACCCAAACAGGATCCCGGATGGCTGTTGTGAAAACGGCGGTCAGAGACATGACGCGTCAAGCCGACCAACTGCGCCGACGACCTGCGTCGCGGATCGTCACTGAGGATGACACCTGGATGTCTGATGAGGAAGTTCACAACCCAAGTCTCCTCACTCCGGTTCCTCCACCTAGAAGATCAGGACGACGCAAGAGGTCACCACTACGCTACGGACAACCGGTGACATACTAAAGGGGGAGGAGTGCGGTGTGCCAGACATGCGGCTTAAAACATGACAGTCTCGGCACCCACGCCAATGGTGCATTCCACACGGAGAGGCCCTCATTCGGGGATGCCCATAACATCGGGTCGTAGTGCCCTCCGCTGTCGGGATGAACTCTCACCTCGCTAGGCAGTCGGTTTCCTTCGAGCATTGGAGCCACTCGCTCGTACTCGACATGTAGCCCTATTGATCAGTATTAAATGTGTTGTGTTGCTATAACCCACTAGGATACACATCACCCCTAAAGCGTGTTAATTCCCTTAGCTGTACTGAAGAGCCTGAAGCAGAACGACACGGCCGTTCGCAGCTGGGATCGTGGCGTGCTTGATGAACACACGCGTACTTCGTGCGTCGGAGCACACAGCAGCACATCGCATGTGCGTTAGTGCAGGGTTTCTTGGGATATGCTGCCAAATGGAGAGTCCTGGGCCTCCTCCTGGGGAAGAGACACATGACTCTCCATTTGGCTGTCGGTAACGTGCTGGCTTGCTGAGCTGAAGATCGCGGGTTCGATCCCGGCCGAGGGCGGTAGCAATGTGGGGGAGGTAAACATTGCTTCCAGCATCCTGTGTCGTAGATTTCCGGCGCACGTCAAAAGAACCCCAGGTCGTCCAAATTATCTGCAGTCCTAACCTGCGGCACGTGCAACATGTCGCCACGCTGCGCAGACAAACCTTGCGTGTAACACCACGGTGCCATTATTATTTGGGGAAGAGATACTTCTTCCTCATTTTGTTCCACGTAGTGTGGCGTTTTCGCGTCCAGAATCCCAATAGAGACATCTGCTTGGGGGACGTCAGAGACCTCTACTTCGCCATCCAGGGGTGAAGTGGGACGTAAAATCTTATCATGAAAAAATCCCACCGGGAACTTTTTCGATGTGACCAATGGCTCGTCCGGTCCTGCTGCCATCAGATAAGTCAGGTCCCATGGACAAACAGTACCCAGGAAGTTCAACGGGCGACGTGCCACCGCTGACTGACTGCAAGAGGGGCGTGCCATATCTTCAGTGAAAGTCGACCCACAGCGTCCTTCCATTCTGCGAACGCCTACACCTCACGGAGTACAGCCGTCATGTTGCACGTCCGAAATGCTTGGAAATGGAATATTGCTTTTTGCGATGTCATGCTGCACTTGTCCCTGGAGCAGGACGGTGCAAATATTGGAGCTCCCAACCCTCGAATGGGACTCCGTAAGATACATGGAACCACTGCCGATTAGATGCACTTCCAGTAAGTAATTATCATTGTTTATCACAGAAATAAATTTCCATTGCGTCGGTGCCGGTTAGCTTTCGGTGGCAGCGAATGTGGGAGCGTGGCTATCTTCCAGGCAGAGGCGGAGAGTTTTCATTTTCCCGGGGGGGGGGGGGGGGGGGGCTTTGTTTATTAAGAAAAAAAAAGCCAGATGGATGTCGGCTTGTTATTCCAAAAAAAGTGAAAGGGGAAGACAAAAGAGCCAAAGCGAAAAGAAATCAAAAGAAAACAAAAAGAAGGAAAGAAAAGGAAAAGAAAAATGAAGAACACAACACTAATGCTGAAGAATCACACACTCTGGCGGGATCCTATGATGTATGCAGAACTGGTATATAAATAAGAGGAAGGAAGAACAGAAAGAAAAAACAGAGAGAACGTAAACAGTGAACATGTGCACAACTGAAGGCATTACGCCTTTGAAAACTGAGTGCAAAAGGAACAAAATGCATTGAATCATCGGGGTTTAACCCGAAATGCGCGCAATATAATGAATATGGTCAATGAAATGGAGCAGCGGGAGTTGAACCCGCTCCCAACAGATATACGTTCCGAAGATCCTACCATTACACCTCACTGGCAGCTGCTGGTACCTTTTCGACTGCTTCGTTTCATTGATCTGATTGCTTTGGGCGAAATTCAGGGCTATGTGTTGTGTCATCCTCTGTGTTTCTTCGCCTCACCTTCTACTGTGATAATGAGTATGGTGGGCGGATACATATTTTTATTTTTGGGCTTGGTGCCTCTTCGCTCTTTTGACCCGGGCGCGCCGAGCACCAAAGGTTGGTGTCAGTCTCTTAGCGGGACTTCCGGGGGAGGCGCCCCCCCCCTAGTTCATGTTCCAAAAGGGGGGCAAGCCCCCCCCCCCCCCGCAGTCTGCGCCTATGCTTCCAGGCAGTGAGAACAGGACTCTACACTGTATACTTTTTCACACCTTTAAAGGTGTGCGCTATGCACATTCAACCTGGTTGCGTAACATTGCATCTCCAGAATGATATTTTACAAAATTCGGAAAGCATTACTAAAGATCAAGTGTCAGTGCAAATCTTGCTTTCATTATGTCTTGGATATCGTCGGTACGAGCTAATGCATATATGCATCGCTATCGATAATCGAGCACGCGCAAGTGTCTACAATACTGTTGAACAATGTTGAGATGTTGCAAGACTAAATTTTTGGAGGACAGACAACACTCGAGTAAAGAAAATTTGTGCGAAACCGTGCTCCATTATGATGTTACCAAACTTACACCTAAAAAGGCGTGCGCCATGCACGCTATTACACCTTTAAAGGTGTGAAAAGATTTAGAGTGTACGGTCACCTTAGCCGAGGCCGGTCATTCTGCGGGCTTATGGACTGTTCCTGTCCATTCCCACTCGCCTTTCCTACTGTGTGGGATATGAGTGGCAGACCAAATTTTTATTCATGTAACAAGACAAGACTGAAGCGCCCTCCGCAGCGACTCTTCTAAGATGTCAGGTCTACTTGCGTAGTACGGCACGTACAAAGAGCACTCTCTCTTTGAGAAGTTGTCAATCAAATGTAGGATAGTTTTTCTGCCCATGCAAAAAGAAAGGGAACAGAGTTATACCTAGAGCTGAGTGCGGGTAAGCAAACTTGGACCCGCACCCGCACAGTACCCGCGCGTGTGTGACCCGCACCCGCAAGATTTTTTCTGGGCGACCCGCACCCGTGGTGCTGTCTGTATACCCGCATTGGGACCCGCAGGGGGAAGTGTTCCTCGTCCACTTTACCGCTGTTTCTATTTTAAAACAATGGAAATTCTGAGTGTTGGCTACGTGTCTCGGACGCCTCCAATCGTATGCCAATAAAACTGCAATTCAACAGAGAGCCATATATGTCTGCATTAATAATCGAACTCGCCCGCCAGCACTTGCCTGCTGCAGTCTGGCACATGGATTTATACGGCCAACGACATGGGGCACTGCTGAGCTCGCGTGTGACAGAGAGGGATCACTTAGTTGGCCATGGAGTGAGGGTAATGCGGGTATACCCGCATTACCCGCGGTCGCATTGCGGGTGCACCCGCATTTTACCCGCTACGCGCAGCGATCGCGAATTCCTACCCGCAAATAATGACGAAGTGCGGGTAACTGCGGGTACCCGCGGGTATACCCGCCCCCGCGCTCAGCTCTAGTTATACCTAGTTACCCCCCTTCCCCCTAGTTATCCTTGTCACACGGCCAGTCTTCAATAATCATTGGAACTAACGGTCACAATTGAACATGCCGCCAACCGCGTAACGTGTCAACTTCTCAGTTATCCAATGCTCCCTGACAGGTTGACACGTTACACGCATGATGGCGCTACGCGCATATTCAATGGCCGTTAGTAGTATACGGAGGGGATAGGACTCAGACATTACCACCAGGGCAGCGCCACCGTCGCGTCTGGGCCGACTGCTCTCGCGTATTTTTCCCCGCGCGGTGCGTGTGCGGAGGGTTCTCCGCGCGCGTATAACATGCATAGACATGCAAAGAAGGCTCATACACGAAAAGTACAAGTGAAAATATATTTATTAATGCCGATTATAATGCCAATCATGTTGAAATATATTTATTAAAAGCCAATTGTGCTGGGAATTGTGCCAATTGTGATGCCAATCAGGTGAAGGAGAAAAACCCAGCCGAAAAACCTTCACGACCTGTAACAGAAGAAACACAATACCCATAATAGAGAATATACACATTAATTAATCTCTAAATATTTCTCTTATTGCCTCCACAATGACATTTTTTATTAAGTCTTTCATTTCAGACCCTAAAAGAGAACATAAAATTAACGTCGTCACATTGCTTACCACACGATAACTCACGTTGGACACAGCACTGACCTGAAAAAAGCGGTTATTGTTATTATATGAAACCACACCAATAATACATACAATGTAGTGGCGGCGGACCCCAGTCATCTGTAAGTGAATCTAAATTAATATCAACTTATTCATTTTAATAATACATACAGTTCACTGGATCCAATGTTGGATAATCTGAAAGATAGACACATTATCAACATCCATACTCATTTTATAATAATACATACATTGTGGTGGCGGTCCCCAATGATCTGAAAGAGGATCTCATTTATTATTGTAATCGTGTACTATAACTTTTACTCACATTCGGAGGTTGGCCGTGGTACAGGCGTGTAAGCTGAAAAAAATATTATCAGTTAATAATACACACACACAACTACACAACAACTATATACACAACTATACACAACACAACACATTCAACTACACAACAACACAACACACACAACTATACACAACACAAGTATGCCCGTCTATATTCCAATAATACATACATAATTAATGCTGGCGACTCTAGAGCTGAAACAAGAAATCAAATTTAAACACCTTTTTTATATCCATTACAATTCTTTACCATTTTCAAAAAAATGTTGGGCTTGAGCTAAATACTAAAAAAGACAACAGTCATGAGAAAAACAGAACTACATTGCAAATCAAAATCTTACTGCTCTCGTCGGACACGGGCGTGTAAGCTGAAAAGATATTATTAAATAATAATAATAACTAAACCTGCACAACTGTATTCCAATAATACACACAGTTTGGTGGGTGCGACTCTGGAGCTGAAACAAGAAATAAAATTTAACCACCTTTTTCATATCCATCACAATTCCTTACCATATTCAAAAAAATATCGGGCTTGAGCTAAATGCTGAAAAAGACAACAGTCATGAGAAAAAAGAAGGGCATACACACTGACAACACCGGGCCGACTTCTTTGGTAATTTTTCACCCGGGCCGACTTCGTTCGCAATTTTTTTTTTCAGGCGGCGCGTGAGTGGGAATATTCCAACACGACACAATTAATCAATTTCTTATGATGTGAATAGCACACACGCAAGGAAATAACGAGAAATACGATCAACATCTAATAGAGAACCAAAACCCATCATGTAAACAAGAGGTACACAAAGGTTAACGAATTGAAAAAGAATCTATCAAAACGAGAAACATGACGAATTTAATACAGCACAGAGCTAACGCTGAATAGCACACAAACGATTTGAACGGTGCATCATCCACACGTAAACAATAGACAGGGAACTAATATCGAAACAAGATCAACAGCTAATAGAGAGCCAAAACAATACACAATCCAACACGTAAACAAGAGGTACACAAAGGATAAATAGTTGAAGAACAACCTATCAAAACAAGAAACATGCACGCACTTAACACTGAATAGCAGAGAAACACTCTAAACGGCGCATCTGCCAACGTGTAAACAACAGACAAATGCAGGAAAATAATTGAAAAAGAATCTATGAAAACGAGAAACATGCACGGAGCTAGCACTGAATAGCAGAGAAAGACTTTGAACGGCACACCATCCACACGTAAACAATAGGTACATGCAATGAAATAATGAGAAATACAATCAACAGCTAATAGAGAACCAAACAAATGCATCAAAGCAAACAAGAGGTACACAAAAGAAAATAATTGAAAAACAATCTATCAAAACGATAAACATGCACGGATGAATAGCAGAGAAACGCTTTGAACGATGTATCTGCCAACATGTAAACAACACACAGGAAAATAATAGTGAAACAAACTATCAAACATTACAAATTTGATAAATTGAAATGGAAATAATATATCTTTTGAACTATCATAAAATCATCCTTGCGACCTAACAATATAGAATTTTTGTCCTAATCGGGCACTATAAACATTACCTTGACGGAGATATCCAACACACGCAGTACAGACAAGCTTTACACAGTACAGCCAATCTTTGCTACTTGAGCTCGATGGGGTCACTCTCTCCCTCTATACAGCCCAAAGCGAAGAATCCGCACATCTGTTGTCAATCTACGGGGTGGTAGTCATCCCCATATCATCGTCATCATGTATTTCTCTCTCTCTCTCTACGGGGTGGGGAAACCCTCTCTCTTTTTCACATTCTTTCCTCCAAAAGGAGATATTCTTAGGACCGGTGTACAGAGACGAAATTTTTTATTGATCGCAAATAGACATTGGAATTATTCGATTCTCAAGAACACAATAAGAATTCTATCAACAAACAATAGCACGCAAAAAGTAAAAAATCTAAGAATGGAGTTTTATGTCAGTGCAAACTGGTTTTAGAGAAACATTATCTAAGCAAATGAGAAATATTATCGGCGCAAACAATACTCAACCAAAACGAGAAACGCTGCATTTCAATGTATTTCAGATCTGACACAACTATTATGCATACATTATTCTCAACTCACGAAATATCAATCGAGTGAATATCTGAAACAAACAGAGAAAGTCAAATTTATTCAATGATAGAAACAATACTCATTCGAAAACGAGAATCAAATTTAATTACATCGTTTTATGATAACTTTGCAATAGTAATTTCTACACGCAGAAGCCACAAACAAACAAACAACTCATCTGAAATGCAAATTAATGTGAAAGTTTGCTACAGTGAAAATCAACGAACACAACTAAAAACTACTATCCCAACTAGTAGAATATTTTTATTAAATCAATCGAGCGATCATCTGAAGCAAACTCAAAGCAGTAATTAATTTAGGGAAATACTTCCTGACCAAGCAGAGCGATACATCACAGGAACACATCTTTTTCATTCAGAGCCCACTAACAAAAAAAAAAAAAACAGAAAAAGATGAGAGAGGGAAGCTGAGCTTTCATGCACTTTCGTCAAGGTTACGCCCCACAGGGAGTAGGGGGATCCCACAATGGTCGTGGTCAAAGTCATAAACTAACTCCAACAACTCAAGCCGGGAATTGAGTGTTCTAGTGCGTTTAAAGCTTGCGTTTTTCTCGCTCATCACATCTTTTTTGTAAATTGACTTTCATAATTCTCACGACAGGTGGATATTAATAACATTCTAAACGCGATAACATAATAAATTAGTAATAAATAAAATTAGCACCGATATGATTTGATGAAGTGTCGAGGCACACCAAAAAACAGAACAGACAATTGCTATACATTGAAGAGATGGACGGATTTTGTACTCGTTACCATAGGTCATGGGAGGACCTAATAAAAAGCTGCTTCGAAAAGGAGGAGCCTCGAAACGATTCAATTATCGCTGCATTTCAATACGTCCTAGACATGGTCGTATTCGGAGATATGGTGCAAATTATAGAATTCAAGATGCGAGAACTTGTATGCCGAATCTACAATAGTTCTAAAAATATTTGCACGTCAACATGGGAAGGACCACTGGGATTGATGGTGGAGTTTTTGAGGTTTGCTAATGAAGAATTGAAATACACTAGACCAAACGTAATTGTAATCATTGCAATGGGTATTGCATTAATCAACAAAACAATCAGATCAAATTGTCATATACAAGCAGTCTACATCGCACGGTTCATTACGGATTTGTTGAAGTTACACCTAACGGTTGAAATGGAAAGTACATAAAAAATCTTATCACGTGATATATTCCACCCTAGAGCCTCTACACATTTATTTTATTCCACCAGTCAATGATGTCGAATGAACAGAAGTTCAATATTGTCGTGCAAGGTCTGATGTATCATCACTTATTGAAACTCAACAAACATATCAATTGCGGTGGACCACCGGACCATTTTCATCCAATACTCTCTTGTACGTCATTCAAGAATCTTCATACAAAGAGAGGAAACATCAATAAGAGACTGTGCAAGTTCATCGCAACAAAGTGCAAGTTGTTGAAGCAATACAAACACGGCGAACACATATCACCTGTGTTAATCAACGCTGGATTCAAGCGCCCAATAATCAGAATAAACTACTTGATGTCTTCGGAATTCATCAGTCAAGACAACAAACGAAAACTTCTGAGTTTTGAATAGAACTGTTATTTATCGAAATAAACAAGTGTATAATTGAAATAATAATTGTATTCTTTGTCATCATTGTAATGTATTCTACACATCGCAAAGAAAACAGCTGCTGATTAGATTGAAGATTGCAAAGGAGACGTTTATTCCACACTATGTACAAGGATCTTCTCATGGAATCAGCGCTGACAATCAGAGAGATCTTATACGACCACACTCTATACAACACCGACACCCGAAGGAAAGAATTGTAGAAGAATCGCTAATAGAAATTTAGAGGCATGTTACATCAATCTTTGTTTACAAAAGAGGATCACTAATATCTTGCGAAAGCTTATTTTATGAATTAAATTGCACAGTGTATATATTTTCTCAAACGACTGGACAGTTGACAATACTATATTGAAATGTATCTATTATCAAATGACGCGCAGGCGGAGACTACAATTCTAATCATCATAACATGGGGCACACAGTTCCAATAAGATTTTGGGAGAATCGAATCACACAACTGTCATCAGAAATGTTTAACCACTATACAATGAAGATGAGCATTATGCACAAGATATGTAATTATAATAAGTAAATATTCCTTTTGCAAACTTAACCAAAGCAGCACACGTAAACGTAGCTCCAATTCACAGAATGTACCCGAGGTTTCTTCATTAGCCATACTGGAAAACTATGAGCCTATTCATTATGTCACGGCATATGAGACACTACAAATGGGAAGGACATACTTTAATTTTAGAAGAGTTTAGCTCATAATGAAACAAAACGCAAACTCCAACACCAAAGATTCTTGTTTAAATTTTCAAAGTCAAAACTGTACACTCTTTCTTACAATTTTTTAATATATAGATTAAAAAGCTGTCTATATAGTCACATATTGTATACAAGATATTTGTTTGTACATTAATTGCTAAAATTTATCAGATCACATTCCGGAGCAATGGTGACTATCACGCATCAGTAAGTGTTTAATTAAAATTTGAACTGCTGCCGCAATTTACGAACTGAGTTGTAGAAAGTGTAATTTCACAGCTTTAGCTGGCTCACTTTGATACGCGAAGGTTTTAAGAACTCTTTCACGATGACAGAGAATTTAATCGAGTGTATTGATATTTTCTATATACTCTATAACGTAATGTGAATTCTCCATGACGTGGATAGTAAAAGTTACGAATATTTTTCGAACAAAATTTACTTAAAACTCGAAAAAATGGTCATCCGCGTCGTCGAACCCGTTTCCGTAAGAAACCAACACGCTCGCGTGGGGTGCCGCGTTAACGCGTCGGGCGCCGAATCGCGTTCGGTTTCGGAAGGGTGTCCTGGAAACGCTGCCCGGTGTGTTGCGGAAACGCATTCGACGACGCGGATGACCATTTCTTCGAAGTAAATTTAGTTCGAAAAATATTCGTAACTTTTACTATCCACGTCATGGAGAATTCACATTACGTTATAGAGTATATAGAAAATATCAATACACTCGATTAAATTCTCTGTCATCGTGAAAGAGTTCTTACAACCTTTGCGTATCAAAGAGAGCCAGCTAAAGCTGTGAAATTACACTCTCTACAACTCAGTTCGTAAATTGCGGCAGCAGTTCAAAATTTAATTAAGCACTTACTGACGCATGATACTCACCACTGCTCCGGAATGTGATCTGATAAATTTTAGCAATTAATGTACAAACAAATATAAGCAGCTTTTTAATCTATATATTAAAAAATTGTAAGAAAGAGTGTACAATTTTTGACTTCGAAAATTTAAACAAGAATCATTGGTGTTGGAGTTTGCGTTTTGTTTCATTATGAGCTAAAATCTTCTAAAATTAAAGTATGTCCTTCCCATTTGTAGTGCCTCATATGCCGTGACATAATGAATAGACTCATAGTTTTTCAGTATGGCTAATGAAAAAACCTCGGGTACATTCTGTGAATTGGAGCTACGTTTATGTGTGCTGCTTTGGTTAAGTGCTGCTGTTGGTTAAGTGCTGGTTATGTGTGCTGCTTTGGTTAAGTGTTAAGTGTTGGTGTGTGCTGCTTTGAAAGACAGAGCAGAGTTCCGACTGAATGTCCTGCGCTACCTCTGTGGTACCCCGTTGGGACTCACTTCTAGGGCTCTTTTCGGTCTTCACCGGTCTCTTGTACGTCAGGTATTGACTTACCACCTTCCAGTACTGCATCATCTCTGCTCCACATCTGAGCAACTGCTCGAGACCATTCTTGCGAAGAGCATCAAGACGTGCCTCGGCGTCCACAAGTCCACATCAACTGCTCTAGTCTTCACGGAAGCGTCGATGAGTCCCAGTTAACTCACTGCTGCACAAAGTGGATCCAGACCTGCAGTTTTTAATGCCCCCAGCGCTCCCCCGGGCCGTTACCTCCATCATTCACCGGCTACGTCTCAATGTGCCATATACCGGCCGCCTCCTCTTTAAACTTGGGAAGGTTTCCACACCGAATTGTTCTGAGTGCGGGGTATTGGACGACACAGAGCATGTTATAGAAGCCTGCCCTCGATACAGAGAGCCCCGTCTTTCCCTTGAGGCGGCACTAGCCCGCCTCGACAATCGCCCTTTCTCAGTTGGGAAGGTTCTAGGCTGCTGGCCTGCCCAACACCAGGTGCCGGCATTGCGCGCTCTTGTGGACTTCCTTACCGCTTCGGACTTGCTTGACACTCTGTGAAAACTTCGATGACATTGTGTTCGCACTATATCTGACATTGTGCAGTGAGTGTTTCTCGGCGTCGAACGTCTCCCCCTTTCCTTTCCCCCATTTTCCTTTATGCTTTATCCTGCTACACCACTCTACCCCTTTCTTGTTTCCTGTTTTTGTTTGTTTGTTTGTTTGTTTGTTTGTTCTATTTTTCGTAGCTAACCTTTTTCTTTTTTTGACCCACAAACGCGTTTTGGAGTAGCCAGTTCTGACTGGGTCGGGACTAACCTCTCCATATTTTTCTTTCTTTTTCCAATCCAATCCTTGGTTAAGTTTGCAAAAGGAATATTTACTTATTATAATTACATATCTTGTGCATCGTGCTCATCTTCCTTGTATAGTGGTTAAACATTTCTGATGACAGTTGTGTGATTCGATTCTCCCAAAATCTTATTGGAACTGTGTGCCGCATGTTATGATGATTAGAATTGTAGTCTCCGCCTGCGCGTCATTTGATAATAGATACATTTCAATATAGCATTGTCAACTGTCCAATCGTTTGAGAAAATATATACACTGTGCAATTTAATTCATAAAATAAGCTTTCGCAAAATATTAGTTGTAAACAAAGATTGATGTAACATGCCTCTAAATTTCTATTAGCGATTCTTCTACAATTATTTCCTTCGGGTGTCGGTGTTGTATAGAGTGTGGTCGTATAAGATCTCTCTGATTGCCAGCGCTGATTCCATGAGAAGATCCTTGTGCATAGTGTGGAATAAACGTCTCCTTTGCAATCTTCAATCTAATCATCAGCTGTTTTCGTTGCGATGTGTAGAATACGTTACAATGATGACAAAGAATACAATTGTTATTTCAATTATACACTTGTTTATTTCGATAAATTACAGTTCTATTCAAAACTCAGAAGTTTTCGTTTGTTGTCTTGACTGATGAATTCCGAAGACATCAAGTAGTTTATTCTGATTATTGGGCGCTTGAATCCAGCGTTGATTAACACAGGTGATATGTGTTCGCCGTGTTTGTATTGCTTCAACAACTTGCACTTGGTTGCGATGAACTTGCACAGTCTCTTATTGATGTTTCCTCTCTTTGTATGAAGATTCTTGAATGACGTACAAGAGAGTATTGGATGAAAATGGTCCGGTGGTCCACCGCAATTGATATGTTTGTTGAGTTTCAATAAGTGATGATACATCAGACCTTGCACGACAATATTGAACTTCTGTTCATTCGACATCATCGACTGGTGGAATAAAATAAATGTGTAGAGGCTCTAGGGTGGAATATATCACGTGATAAGATTTTTTGTGTACTTTCCATTTCAACCGTTAGGTGTAACTTCAACAAATCCGTAATGAACCGTGCGATGTAGACTGCTTGTATATGATAATTTGATCTGATTGTTTTGTTGATTAATGCAATACCCATTGCAATGATTACAATTACGTTTGGTCTCGTGTATTTCAATTCTTCATTAGCAAACCTCAAAAACTCCACCATCAATCCCAGTGGTCCTTCCCATGTTGACGTGCAAATATTTTTAGAACTATTGTAGATTCGGCATACACGTTCTCGCATCTTGAATTCTATAATTTGCACCATATCTCCGAATACGACCATGTCTAGGACGTATTGAAATGCAGCGATAATTGAATCGTTTCGAGGCTCCTCCTTTTCGAAGCAGCTTTTTATTAGGTCCTCCCATGACCTATGGTAACGAGTACAAAATCCGTCCATCTCTTCAATGTATAGCAATTGTCTGTTCTGTTTTTTGGTGTGCCTCGACACTTCATCAAATCATATCGGTGCTAATTTTATTTATTACTAATTTATTATGTTATCGCGTTTAGAATGTTATTAATATCCACCTGTCGTGAGAATTATGAAAGTCAATTTACAAAAAAGATGTGATGAGCGAGAAAAACGCAAGCTTTAAACGCACTAGAACACTCAATTCCCGGCTTGAGTTGTTGGAGTTAGTTTATGACTTTGACCACGACCATTGTGGGATCCCCCTACTCCCTGTGGGGCGTAACCTTGACGAAAGTGCATGAAAGCTCAGCTTCCCTCTCTCATCTTTTTCTGTTTTTTTTTTTTTGTTAGTGGGCTCTGAATGAAAAAGATGTGTTCCTGTGATGTATCGCTCTGCTTGGTCAGGAAGTATTTCCCTAAATTAATTACTGCTTTGAGTTTGCTTCAGATGATCGCTCGATTGATTTAATAAAAATATTCTACTAGTTGGGATAGTAGTTTTTAGTTGTGTGCGTTGATTTTCACTGTAGCAAACTTTCACATTAATTTGCATTTCAGATGAGTTGTTTGTTTGTTTGTGGCTTCTGCGTGTAGAAATTACTATTGCAAAGTTATCATAAAACGATGTAATTAAATTTGATTCTCGTTTTCGAATGAGTATTGTTTCTATCATTGAATAAATTTCACTTTCTCTTTTTGTTTCAGATATTCACTCGATTGATATTTCGTGAGTTGAGAATAATGTATGCATAATAGTTGTGTCAGATCTGAAATACATTAAAATGCAGCGATTCTCGTTTTGGTTGAGTATTGTTTGCGCCGATAATATTTCTCATTTGCTTAGATAATGTTTCTCTAAAACCAGTTTGCACTGACATAAAACTCCATTCTTAGATTTTTTTTCTTTTTGCGTGCTATTGTTTGCTGATAGAATTCTTATTGTGTTCTTGAGAATCGAATAATTCCAATGTCTATTTGCGATCAATAAAAAATTTCGTCTCTGTACACCGGTCCTAAGAATATCTCCTTTTGGAGGAAAGAATGTGAAAAAGAGAGAGGGTTTCCCCACCCCGTAGAGAGAGAGAGAGAGAGAGAAATACATGATGACGATGATATGGGGATGACTACCACCCCGTAGATTGACAACAGATGTGCGGATTCTTCGCTTTGGGCTGTATAGAGGGAGAGAGTGACCCCATCGAGCTCAAGTAGCAAAGATTGGCTGTACTGTGTAAAGCTTGTCTGTACTGCGTGTGTTGGATATCTCCGTCAAGGTAATGTTTAATGTTTATAGTGCCCGAGTAGGACGAAAATTGTATATTGTTAGGTCGCAAAGATGATTTTATGATAGTTCAAAAGATATATTATTTCCATTTCAATTTATTAAATTTGTAATGTTTGATAGTTTGTTTCACTATTCAAGCAGTCTACTTTGGAAATGATGGATACAAAGTACAGAGGCCGCCCGGCTGTGTTCACAGATGGTTCGTCTACGTCGGATGGCTCCTCCGCTGCCTTTGTCATACCGGAGGAGTCACTATCATGTGGGTTCCGCCTGTCACATCGCACTTCGTCTACCTCTGCGGAGCTGTATGCCATCTTGTTATCTCTAAAGTCTGTCTCCAAATACCCTCCCCGCTCCTGGGTGATATACACTGACTCAAAATCAGCCCTGCAATGTGTAGGAACCATGGGCATCCGCGGCTCGTTGGCCCCGGTGGTTGTTAGTATCCTGACGGCGCTCAAGGTTCTCGGCGAACAGGGACACCGGGTGACCCTACAGTGGGTCCCCGGCCACACCGGCATTCAGGGCAACGAAGAGGCAGATTTGGCGGCTGCTGCGGCCCGCCGTATCTCCAGAGCCGTGCCCATTATCCTCTCCAACGGAGATAGGCGCTCCTACTTGTCTGGGTTGGTGTCACCCTTGGCCAGCCAGCAATGGCTGCATGACATCACTCAATGGTCGCTCCTCCATGCAGTGGACCCGTCATTATCATTTAGTATGCCAGGTGGCTTCCCTCGCAGCTTTACGACACTCCTGCGGCGTCTACGACTCAACGTCGCCTTCACCCCTGTGTTCCGTGTTAAGCTGGGTTACAGTAACACGGCGCTGTGCCTAGCTTGCCGCACCCCAGCTACGATCCCCCATATCATCGAGGACTGTGAGCGGTACACGTGTGAACGCCGGGTACTTCGACGCCAACTTGAACTCCTCGACCATAGACCATTCAGCCTGTCCAAAGTACTGGCCCATGGAGCTCCCCTGCGCATGAGTGCCGGGCTCTTCGCTCCCTTTTTGCTTTCATGCAAGCCACTGGACTCCTCTAAGAGCTCTAAACAGAACTCCGACCTGTCGTCGCTTCAATCTCACCATAATTCATCCTCTCATATTAACCACTGTGAAGTGGGGTAGGGTCCTGTGGCTACACTCTGAAAAAAAAAGGTGTCATCCAGACTCCTTTAAGGGAGTAAACAATTTGTCCCCAAGAACGCTCCCTTTGGGTGTAAAAGTTACACCCGCCAGAAGGAGTGAAAAACAAGGTGTCGCCCAGACTCCTTTAAGAAGTAAACAGTTTGTCCCCTACAACACTCCCTTTGGAAGTGAAAGTTACACCCACAAGGAGGAGTGTTACATTACACCATCTCCAGGGAGTATACATGACATCACTGAGAGGAGGCATCCTGACACCATACAAGGGGGTCAGTTCAGCGCCCTGGTTTTGCATGTGCGTTACTCCCTTCGGAAGTTTCAAAACAGACTCAACATTATGCTCACACAGGTGTAACCAGTATCCCCAGCGGAGGGGTAGCATTAATGCCCTGTGGAAGTATGAATTCAGCACTGCAGGGGAGTGATCACACTACCTTGAATGGAGCTTATGAAACTCCTACTGGAGGAGTGACTGCAATATGCCGTGGAGTTCTGTGAAGACCATAAAAGGGTGTGTCTGAACAGCTCCCCAGTAGAGTTAATTGTACACACGCTGGTGGAGTAACAGGAATGCCATGCAGTGGAATTATATGAAACCCACAAGAAGGAGTTCAGGAAGTATTCCCCTGTGGAGTTAATTATATTCTCCCTGAGGGATTAACTACAATGCCAAACAGTGGAGTCCCAACAAACCCGCTAGATGGTGTAACCTAGCCCAGGCCCTTTTTGTGTATGTGATGTAAATGACAACATCTGGACAACTGCAAATGTGATAAACAAACATACAAGCATTTATTGATACGGTTCAAATCCAATTTCGTTCTGAAGCTTTGTTACAAGGACTGCAGCTCCCGCTGTCTGAGGAAGGCCCAAACTGTGCTCAAGCATTGTGAACACCTTCTTTGAGCGCTGGCAATACTGGATGTTGTAAACCCAATACAGCGATAACACAAGAGCCATCGCTGTATTGAGGCTTACAACTTCCATGGAAAAATCCTCCAGCCTCACTTTAATCGACGAAGGTGCCCACAGTGCTCCCCGAACTTCAATGGACGGATGTGCTGGATCACACGGTAAGGGTTCCTACAAGAAAATGGTACCTCCTGAGAATCAAATATGAACATCCACAGGCCCTGCACTTTTAGGGTTTACCCAGCTAAAAAATTACTACTTGCAAAACTGCACCTTAGCATATCTCAAGGCAATGACATACTAGTCTTTCACAAGATACCCACTTGATTATCCTTAAGATGCAGACAAACATCAATTCTACAGTAGAGCTTCATTTATCCCTGAATGCAGTCTGATGATAATTTTGCACCCAAATTTTCATTAATTTTTTTACAAGATGCTATTGGCCTTATTTTTGCCCCAAAAATTCAAAGAAAAAGTTACTAAATAAACTTCAGGGTCTGAATATCTATGGCTTGAATGTCGATACTTACGCCATAAATGATGCCACCAGGCGCTTCTTTTAGCAATGCCGGCAGGACCGTCCACACAGCTCCAGCTGTACACTCTGAAATTGAGCCATGTTGAGAGCAACAGCCATGCATTTTCACTATGCTTGATTACCCCTGTCGTCAGCAGTTCCTACATGTGCAGGAAAATCCTTTAGGAACTTGTGTGGATGCTTGCGTCTCAATGCTGCAGATATGATTGCTCCGCCATACTTCTCCACGAACCACTCCATCCTACTGTCTACTTGGCAGTTTGTGAGCCGATGAAACTCCCTATAAATCTAATGAATGGAAGCATTCTGATAAGCACATTACAGAGTATGTGAGCACCTAGAGTGTGGCGAACTGATGCAACTTGCCTCATGCTCCAAAGCCAGTGCCGGATATTCGGTGAGCACCCCAGCGACCGAGAGGACCTCCTGCTGCTGGCAATCCCTCTGCTCAATTAAGGACCTTCTCGCACTGTAGGTCCTCCTCATGGCATCCGTGATACGCTCGCAATGTCTGTGATCAGGTTGCTTGTGCATTTCTCTGACCATAAAAAGTTTGTGCGCTGCCAATGTAGCATCGTCTTCAACTTGCTCCGAGGCACACCCCTGGAGCTGATGATTAAAATATAACAGTCAGCAGCGATCAGACTTGTACATGGTAGTCATAAACAGTAATTCATCAAAGTCACTATTACTCTTATCAGAAGGGCAATCCTGTTGCCAGTGCAAATTACTCGACTAATGTAATCAACTGGGTAATAAAACCAACACTGTGTCCGGCATGACATCAAACACGCAGACGCACCAGGAAAAGATGACTGCAACGAGCACCCTCAAAAAACAAAAACGCAGAAAGCTAATGGTTTAAACATGGCAATTAACAAATCATGGTGACCATTACAACTATTGCAGTGATTATCAAGGCTACTGCAGAAGTTACCTCATTACCAAACTATAAGTGAATGGGGAAATGTTACCCATAATAACTGACTATTGATAGTGATAACAACAGGTGCACCGAAATTGACCTGCAAGACATGGAAATTCCATAGTGAGTGGATTAATTTTGGACCCGGAATTGTTAGCGCTTAAACCTTTTTTTTTCGCATTTGTACCTCGATTCAAGGTTCACCTGTTCCGGGTAAAAACCTGAATGCTCCCAAGAAACTGCATCTAAGAAAGACACCTAGGCAAGCACATACCACTAATCTTTCACGAAGTACACAGTCTGATTACATCCCAAATTAAGTCTGGTGGTAGATTTTCCACCTGAATGCCTGAAGCTTTTTACGTGAAGGTATTGGCCTGAGTTGTACAACATAGATTTGAAAAAAAAAAAAAAAAATAGAACCTATAAACTGCATGGTCGAGTTAACTTTAATGACACCTGGATTAATATCAGCGGGAAAGCCTGTAGTAACGAAACTATTGGTCATGCATTATATTAAGACCCAATGTTACGTAGCGGCCAATGCATCCGTCCCTGACATTGCTGTAGTCTCAGTATTTATAATCTATGTGCCAATCGAAGCCCAGAACATGCGAATTGAGTATGTGTAAATAAAACATCACCGTCTGACGGATGCAACTTCTTGGTGACGCTGGCGTAGTCCCTGCATCATCCGCCCTCTTCCTCTTGCCATATTTTTCACGTGCTGCCTTCACCATTGCAATGTCACTCAACGATTTTCTCTGGTTTTTTGTCCTGTTCTTTAGTTGTCTCCACCAAGAGTTCTGCAAAAGTAGACAAATTTGAGGGCAGTAAGTTAAAAAAGATTCTGAGGTCTCTTGACCAAATGAACTGTGTTTCTTAGCAGAGAAGAACAGGAGCAATAAGTGTGTGTGGCTCGAGCATATAGGATGTCATTTTAGTTTTTGACACAAAGCGCTTCACAAATAGAGCGATAAAAGTAATCCATGTGCTGCCTTCCTCGAATTACAAACAACAACAACAACAAATATATGATGATGAAGTGGGACGTTACAAACAGCAGCTACATCAAGCTTAGAAATTACAGAAATTACATGCCATGGAGAACCTTGTCAAAGCCTTTAAAGCGTCCTCTGATCTACATGTTCTTGCCATTTACAACAGTTTAGAAAAAGTGAAAGGCAATACTCACGAAGCCTGGTCCATTGATGTCACGTAAGGTCGGATAGAAGTAGACGAGGAGCCGTGCAGCCTCGTAATAAAGGTTCCTTTTTCCAGGGTACCTGAAATGATGACACACTTGAGCAAGGAAAAAGGATATATGTTTCAGGAGGATACTAAAGTTCTGCTATTCGGCTCTATGCTTGGTACATTTCATGCGATCAGTCCAGCGCCTTGAGGAAGTTAGTGTAACGGATTTCGGAGGGTCGGAGCAATTACCTGCA
Organism: Ornithodoros turicata; assembly: GCF_037126465.1. Classification (NCBI taxonomy): domain Eukaryota; kingdom Metazoa; phylum Arthropoda; class Arachnida; order Ixodida; family Argasidae; genus Ornithodoros; species Ornithodoros turicata. The sequence goes on along the minus strand of NC_088202.1, from coordinate 43,421,252 downwards.
CTGGAACCTAATCAAGAACAAATATGCTGATTCGAGAAAATGACTTACAGCGTGTAGCGGCATATATCCAAGTGCAACCATCGAACAATTTTTGTCCTCAGTTGGTCGGACACCTCGCCCAGCTTCACAGCTTTCAGCTGCTCCTGTAGGTCCAGCGGAGGCGTGGGGAACTTATATTCATCGGCGATCCCAGGGCACACAGCACCAACACTGGAATAGTGGTAAATCATTGAAAAAACACGGGAAGATTACAGAATGTTATACTTTGCTTATGAAAGAAAAACATAGCAAGCAAAGAGCAAGGTGGGGGAGAAAGAACATGACACGGTGGGAAACAAACTAACGAGCCCTCACGAATTGTTTCATGGCTACGCAGGACCGTAACTAGAGAAACTACAGGCCTTGGAAATCAAAGGACAGGAAAGGAAAGAAAAGGAAATCCATCTCTTTCCTCTCGCGTGCAGCGTGCGGCTTAAACGGAGCTGTACACAAATACACAAAAACAACTGCAGAAGAGATAGGCGCAGGAAAGCTCGTTCATACGGAACGAGTTAACCGGAGACACGGACACAACCAGCAGTGCTTACAGAACGTCGTCGAAACGTTATCAGAAAGTCGTGCCTGCGACGGATAAGGGACAGAAAGCCTACATACCACACCACATCAGTGACACAGCTGAATACGTGAGGCAGAACGCACACAGACAAAAGAAAGAGCTGAAAAAGTACACGTGCAGCGCGCGCGGTCGCCATTGCTGCCTTCGTCGTGCTCTCCGTGATTCTTGGAGGAAAGCGGGAGGAAAGGGAAACAAAGCTTATGGATGGTTGGGGCACCCCTAGCGGGCCTCTTCGCAACGAGTGTCCAGCCTCTGAATGTGATTGGCGGTCGTGCGAACCAAGAATTAAACAGATAAAATGGTTAAAAAGCAAGCGAGCTGGTGGCGGGTTTTCGTCATAAGTTAGATCGTTCAATTTCGATTGAGCGCGAACAACCTGGACCAGTGTTGCTGGTATCCTTGGAATTACGCGCTGCCCTTCAGGTGAAACTTACGAAGGCAGATGCGGCACCGGCTCTCATGTATGTCAGGCAATATTGAAACAGAAAATATGAATGACTTACGGAACAACAGTAACGGAAACAGTTCCATCATCAGTTGCCTCAGTCTGTGGAGGGCTACCTCGGCTTGCGCGCACAAGCTTAATTTTGTCGTTGTCGCTGACCATGGTGTCTGCTCCAAAGTCGAGGTATTCTTCAAAGCCTTTATCATATATCTGAAACAATTAACCGAATAATATTTTAATAATAAGTCCTTTCAGACAGGCGTAAAAAAGTACAAACGTACACCAGTTAGAAAAGAATAAACGTACCTGAAGTTGCAAGCCTTCGTCCACGATGTCCGCGAAGTCGGTTCCGAGCAGTGCTGTTAGTACATCAACTCTTCTTCCTGGCTGTCCAACATTAATGACTATCTTCTTATCCTCGGAAATGACCAGGCATCGTGATGTAGCCATCGCCTTGAGATGGTGTCGCGGACAGAGTCGGACTGACGCCAAGGCGGCGTATCATGTCGTTTTTATGGGCGTGAACGGGGTTCAAAGCCCCTTCCTAAAAATGGCGATGCTGTTCTGACTCACATCGATTCTATGAATCCCAGAACGCGGTCAAAGGGCGAATGAGAATGGCAGGTCGGAGAATAAGCAGCAGCAGGACCGCGACTGCTGTAATGAAAGTCGGTATTCCGAGAAAAAGAAAAAAAGTATGTCAGATAGGCTGGAGGGTAATACGCCGATTGTGCACTGAAACGCTGACGCCGAAGCCTTGAAATGAGTACATTGTGTGCTAGGTTTGTGCCATTGTACCTTGTGAGTTGCAGCCTTTATGCAACGAACCCGTGACTGCTCCGATGGCGACAGAAGAATGACCCCCCGTCATAGACGTATGGTTCATAAAGTTAGTGTGAAACTTGTGCACTGAGCTGCATGTTAATATTGGGGCCATATGCTGCGCCGAAGGGTGGCTATTTCGCCATAGTATAAAATAAATATATATTAACAGCCATATAAAACCTTAGTTCAACCTTGTTTAGAGTATGCATCAGCAGTCTGAGATACCTACAGATCCACGCCATGAAAAAAGACAAAGTACAAATATCTGCTCCCCGGCTAATATTATTTAGGTTTCGATGGACTTCTTCGGTTACATGTATGTTGGAAGAACTAAATTTAGGTTCACTTGTACATACGCGCACTTGCACATAAGTTGGTGATGTAGTAAATAAACTAAAACTGTTCTTTCTCCAGACCTATGTTCAGTTAACTACAAACGATTAATAAAACATTGTTAAAATTTATCCACGTTCGACGCGAATAAATCATTCAAAAATATCATTTATTTATTTGTCGAAAATGTTGATTATTTGACAATTGACATAAATTATTATTTGACAAAGTGTTGGGGGACTAGGGGTGACAGGCATGTATGCCATGTTTAGTCACTATCTGTCAGAGAGGAAAAACATATCAAGTTGTCGAACGGGATAGGGTGAACAACACAGGCAATCGGATCGCCTTCTGGATGCGAAAAAGTGGGTTGGGATGAGGAATGTGTTTATGGGCAAGCGGATTACACAGAGTGAAATATTCCTTAGGATAACAGCATTTAGAACTGAAGCTTCCTTTTGTTGTTTTCTTATTCTTTTTTGTTTCATCAACGCTCCATGCGAACCAATAAAAAATCGATCAAACGACCGCTGCCGTCTCGATCAAACGGTGTTCGATCAAATGGCTTTCGGCCAAATGTTCCGCGTTCGATCACACAGCTTTCGACCAAACGACGTTCGATGAAATGTCCCGGAACCGGATAAATGCTATAGGGACAATACCGCCCTCCAAAAAAGAAGAAAGGGAAGTGAGGTCGGAAGAACGTCCTGCAGTGTCATCGTACGCCGCGTATGGTACTCTGAACGCGCTTATGAAATGATGGTAATACCTAAAAGCTTATAAGCCCATAGGGCGCCTTGAGGGTAATAACAAGAACTGGAGGAAACAAGGGAAGGTTATATTAACGAGTGAAAATTTAATTGAGCTGACGTGATACAAGGTAACCCATCGCGCCTGCTGTATGTTTCATTTTCTTTCCTTCTTTTGAATTGCAAGCCGGCGTATGTCTGGCTGACCTCTCCTTCGATTACGTATATCCCCCTCCCCCCGTGCGGGTTCCCGAAAAAGCGGTCCCGAACCCTCCCGAAATATTTACTTGATTACGCTAATGATACACATGTTCGAAACGTTGAAAGACGCAGCCCGCATTCCGCCACCGTCGGCCGGCATCTGCCATGGGACCTTTTTTCTGCCCCGCAGGTGGGACCATTTCTTCAGGGAGGTTTTTTCCTACACCCACATTCGTTACCGGTGGGGACGTCCGCTAGCTTAAGTTGATCCGTGGAGCACCTCCACCGAGGACTTAGGAAACAATTAAAGAAAAAACTTGCATCACTATTTCTTTATTATTATTTATTTCTTTATTCCTTTATTATTATTTCTTTATTTTATTATTATTCTATCATCTCACAACGCTCTACCATCACCACGGCTGGAAACAAGATCGGATACGACAGCATTTGACCAAACGGTGTCAATCAAGTTGCTTTCAAACAAACGGCTTCGATCAACTGGCATTCGATCGGTCGTTCGATCACTAGACGGACCTCGTTCCGCACAGATTAGTACAGAGTGAGGTTAACGTAAGCGGCGGCTCAGTTTGGCATCTTGTGCGCGCAGCGCGGAGCTCCCGTAAATTAACTTTTTGTAATAGCGCTGTGGATGTTGTGATGACGTAAGCCAGCGGCGGGAGGCGTAAGCGAGCATCGAACATTTTCGTTCATAATCAACCGCTGCAGTGTATGGAAAATGTAGTCTGTAGAAGGCGTGCGGCGATAGTTGCTAATCGGATCAACTTTCGCCTCGTTTTTGTGGGAATCGTTGCGGAGCCCACCTTTAAATGTGCCTAAGATAACACAACTTTGAAATATAAAAACCCATCGAAGGCAACTTTCCGAATACCTCAACTTACAGGAACCAGATCCAGGAAGAAATGACCCTTGCGACATCCAAAGCTTCAGCTGAATACTGTCACCCTTATTATTTTGGTTTTATTTCACCATCAAGTGAATAAAGGACCCGTTTGTGCTGCCGCCTACTAATATAAAAGAGCAAGAGCTTGGGCTGGTCGGCTCATGTTTAAAAGCAATTAAAGATCCCCAGTGCTGGTTTGGTAAAACACCCTGGTCTCGTGTGTTTTATGTTTCCGACTTGATTTCGAAATAACAATCCCGACTGGTTTCCACACACACTCCACCCTTTGCAGCGGGTCAACCGTAGTTCTGATACATAACACGAAAAGTAGCGAACCCTCCGGAGACTTTGTCGGTTCAAAGGCTTTTCCTTGCCAATTTACTTGAGATAACGGGACATCTGATTGATTTTCTTGCATCGTATCATTTTTCGGTCATGTGGTTATTCCGCATTCTGATTTTTCAGCTTTATCGTTTTTTGGCTTCCTGGCTTTTTTGGCCTGTTGAGACCCGACCTTCTGAAGGATGGTTTTGATTGCCTTCCCGATGGGCCGAGACAAAAAGATAGCGGCATCCTCTAAAGTCTCAGTCTGCTTTTAAAGATAGGCGTTTGTGGTTGTTGATGAAGGTTCAAAAGTAAAAAGCAAATCGTAAACTGCTTCACTCTTATGTTTTTACCTTTTATACCTTTACTTTCATCAAGTGGACAGAGGCCTTTTTTTATTTTACGCTGCTGCTCTTGGTAGGTCATAAGGAAGCCCCCAAAGAGTCGTGTTTGCCTGTCCCGATATCGAGTTTTTCAAAAAAAAAAAAAAGGGGGGGGGGTTGAGACAGGGAAGAGAGAGGGATAGAGAGAGAAACGCCGTTAACGGTCCCTTCTTAGGCTTCTTTTTATCTTTTCCTTTTCTCAGTGTCACAAGATGGAATGTGCACTGGCTTTGACAATTAGCATTTTCTCCTACGGTTCATCCGCAAGGCTGAAGTGAGCGCATTGACCCTACCTCCCCCCGCAGTGTTCCAGGTCATTGGGAGTCCAAACGTCAGATGAATAACCATGTAGCCTCTAACAGAGGTATCCGTCTCATGTGACCCGGCGGTATAAGAAGCCCTAGGTGTGGGTTGAAATATGCAAGCATTTCAGATAACATAGAAACGTGAATACACCTCAAACAGTACGTAATTATATACGCAAATATTTTTTTGTTACTTCATTACGAAAGATACGGATTTTGGATATCATCTTCTACTCTTTGCTGTCTTCGTCTGCTTCGTCCCTCTCTCGGGTTCCCTTCCCTGCTCATCCCACATATATCCATATCCAGTCAGTTACACGTGACCCAGAAGAGTAACGCGTAAGACGTTGAATGCAAGCGATTCAGCGCTCTGGTTTTGCGTGCCCTGTGGAACCGGTACGATCATGCAATTCCCCTGACCAACTGTGAATGTTGAAGTGTTGAAGCGATGATGTATAGCTGTTCAAGCTGCGCATACTTCTCTCCTGTTTTCCAGTCGGTTATGAACCATATTGCGTTGGTGCATGCGCATGAACCAGGTTTCAATATTACATGCGGACTTAACGGCTGCAGCAAAACTTTCAAGAAGTACGACAGCTACAGGAAACACGTGCAAAGGAAGCACAGAGACGTCGTCCCACCAGCGAGGATAATTCCACCGTCCAGGACCGAAGACAACAGTGCAGGACCCAACGAAAATGGTACCGAGCCAACTTCGAGCGACACTGACGCCGGATCCTCGACGCCAAATTCCACGCGGCAGGAAACCGACGACCCTACGACATACATGAGCGAGATGCTCAACAACATGAAGAGGCATCTTGTACTCTTCAGCCTGAAGGTGACAGAAAATCACCTGCTACCTCAAAGTGTTTGCGACGACATCTTCAAGGACGTTAGAGTACTTCTGGAGCTGCTTCTGGATTCCTGCAGGACGTACTTCAACTTACTTGTGTCAAGCGGCCGACTCACCGTGTCTTCGGATAATGGCATGTTGTCTCTTCTCTCAAGTGATATGATTGACATATTGTGGGACGTGATCAGGTCAGACCATACGCGGCTCAAGTACGTGCAGGAGCACTTTCCGTTTGTGCCGCCAAAGGAAATTAACCTACATGAAAACATCCACGGACGGTCACGTAGGCATGTGTTCTATTATGTGCCCATCCAAGACATGCTAAGAAACTTGATGACGGCAGACATCGGAAGCCATATCCTCGCCAGACAGCAGGAAGACCGTATTTGGAACATCCATAATCAGGTCCTCACCGATGTTTGTGACGGAAGCTATGTCAAGTCCCACGCACTGATTGAGGATGGATCGGCTGGAACGCTGCTTTTGTTGCTGTACACCGACGAACTGGAGGTGGTGAATCCACTTGGTGGTGCATGCGGTAAACACAAGCTTCTTGTCGTGTACATGAATCTCCTGAACTTGCATCCCAAATGCCGCTCCAGGTTAAAGACAATCAATCTCGTCCTCGTCGTGAAATACCCACTAGTCATGCAGTATGGGCTCCAGAAGATTATGGACCCAATGGTCGCTGACTTGAACGCCTTGCAGACAGATGGAATCGACATCACGCTTAATGGCTCAGCTCTTCACTTTAAAGTCTATGTCGTTGGATTCAGTGGTGACAACCTCTCCCTAAACAGGTTAGGAGGATTCACCTGCGGCTTCAGTGCTGGACGAATATGCCGCTATTGTTTAGCCAACGCTAGGGACATGCCGTCACTGACCGAAGAAGCTCGCTGCTCGGTAAGATCTGCGGAGGGGCATATGAGTCATATTGCAGCCGTGGAGCTCAGCCCTGACAACGTGAAATTGTACGGAGTGAAAGAAAGGTCGTGTCTACTCTCTCTCAACGGCTTTGATGTCACACGACAACTTCTTCCTGACCTGATGCATGACGTGTTAGAAGGAGGCATAAATGTTGTCATCAAGGCAGTCCTGAACTCTCTTCTGGCTTCCAAAACGCTTTTGAGAGCTCACTTCAGTGCTGTATCGCAGTTCCAATTTAAACATCATGACATCAGGAACAGGCCGCTCCCTATAGTACTCACAAACTCGGACAAAGTGCAGAACATTAAGGGCACAGCCAGCCAGAAGCTCTGCTTGTTTCGTCTTCTTCCGCAGTTTTTCGCTGACCGCATTCCTGAAGGGAACCCTGACTGGGAAATCTACCTGCAGTACCGCGAAATTGTGAACGTGCTGTTGTCGGACAAGATTCCTGTCGACTGCGTGAACTACCTTGAAGTGCAGATAGGTTCATTTCTCAGGGCTTTTGTTGAAAGATACCCAGAAGTGAAGGTGACGCCGAAGATCCACTACCTGATACACTACCCCCGTTACATCTCACTTTTTGGGCCCCCTCGCAACTTTTGGTCCATGAGATTTGAAGCCAAGCATGCAAGAGTGAAGACTATTGCAGTGCGCGCAAGAAGTTTCGTCAACACAGCAAAAACAATTGCGACAAGGGTGCAGCTAGGACAATGTTATAATGCAATATGTTCAAATGTGCGTGACCCACTTGAAGTTCCTGTTGCCAAGGCCGTGCTGTGGGAGGACTTGCCAGATTTAGTCACGGACGCCTTTGTTCCACAGCCATCCCATCAAGAAGTGATTTTTGAGACCAGAAGTGCAGCAATTGATTTCAGTGTATATAATGAAGGCGACATTTTCTGCACAGGCTGGGAGGACGAAGCGCCCGTCTTTGGACAGATTATAAAACTTATAATCTTCAGGGGCTCTCTTCTCATGTTTTTTAAATTGCTTCATACGTGCGGCTTCTCACGCCACAGACAAGCCTACCAAGTTGTGCACACAAGCAGGTGTGTGCAAGCATCTCCAGGAGACGAGCACAGCTATCATCCTTTGGACCTCTACAAGTACAAAAACCACAACGAAGTAATACCACAGTTTGAGTTGTTTGAAGTGTAGTCTGTCGTCAACAGTGCGTGGCTCTCCTTTCGCGTAACCCGTAAAGCTCATATTATACAACCCCCTTGAAACCAGCGTCTCAAAAAAGTGCACTGAAGTCTATGCTGAAAACTTGTTGTGCATTCCGCTCTCTGCTGCCAAGGGCTGTTACTGAAACGTGAAAATCAATTAAGTTTTCAAAATGTTTGAAATGTTCGCCGTAATGACCCTCGCAGCGTGCAACATGCATTTTTTCCCCTAGTCCTTTATGGTCGGTGCTGGATGACTTTTGGATGTTTGGGTTGTGGAGCAAGCATGACATTTCAGAGCATATGTGGCATCAAACAGCATCGCAAATAAAATGTGTTTGACACTACATGCCGTTTCAGGAGTCCGTTTTACGTTTTACCAAATGTTACGACAGCACCGAACTGCATGCCAATAAGTTAGTTTGTTAAAAGAAAAACTGTCCGGTTGTACACATTTTTGGCAAAATGCCACAGAAGGAACGTCAGCAAACAACTTCAAGAATTAACGTAATAAAATCTCCGAAAAAAATCCGGTTTATTAACAGAGAACTAGTTTATTTTTAGTCAGTACCACCAAGACGCTCAGAAGAGGGGGAGGAGGGGAGACAGAGGGAAGGATTTTGCTGTTTATCTTGAACATATCAAGGAAGACACCTTTCGTCGGGAAGGAAATGTAACACAGGGCCCTCTTTGTTAATTCGGTCAATACAGTACAATATCAGAGCTTTGCTACTCCCTTCGGATGCCCTCACCATCTTGTGCAACGAAGAGGCAGAGAGTGAAACCGAAACTATGCAAAACTTCTTCTCTAAGAACGCTTCGTCTTGTGAAGCAAGTGGTCGTGGCGATGCAGCAGTAGACGCTTCCTGAAACGGTTATCTTACACCTTTCTCTTACAACCGTGTGCGGTGAGGGTAAGCTCGCTTTCATGTAGCAAAATTACTGTCGATGAACCGGTTAAACCAGGACCGAAAAAAGTAACGGTTCCAATCCCTGTAAGTGTCCCGACCGCTGACCGCTTTTTTTTTTTTTTCGTTTCTCCCGGAGCCGAACCTGAACCGAACCGATATGCCTGAAGCGGTTCAAGCTGATAATTTCGGTTCAGCGGGGCTAAACCCGAACCGAACCAATATGCCTGAACCCAGACCCGAACCGGACCAAAAAAAGTACCGGTTCCGATCCCTGGCACGCATGCTGACGACTATCGCGCCCTCTATTCCGCTGCAGACGAACCGCGCCTTGGCGCTTCAAGGTCACCACACCTGCGCAAGGACAAGAAAAAAAAAGGGGGGGAAGTAGAAAACAACTTGTACACAAAATTTTACCAACCGCGGCGACGCCTTTACAAGTCCAACAACTATCACACTTTCACTGGAGTAACTATCCGAGAAAGGGAGTAGTAGGGGAGTAAGAATTCCAGCGACGGAGTAAACTTGGAACAGCGGGTGTAACGGTAGTAGGATGGAGTAACTAACTGAGATGAGGGAGTAGAAAAGGAGTAAGAATTTTGAGTGAGGGAGTAAATTTGTAACTGCTGGAGTAACGGTAGCAGAACGGAGTAAGTGACTGGGAGGAGGGAGTAAATGTGAGCAGTTACTCCCCCGTTACTCCTTTTTTTTTCAGAGTGTACCACGGGGAAACATCCCATGTCATCGTCACTTCTTCATTTATTGTTGTTGTTGTTGTTGTTGTTCGCTATTATTTTCCTGTGTGTTGTTTACATGTTGGCAGATGCATCGTTCAAAGCGTTTCTGTGCTGTTCATCCGTGCATGTTTATCGTTTTGATAGATTGTTTTTCAGTTTATTTTCTTTTGTGTACCTCTTGTTTGCTTTGGTGCATTTGTTTGGTTCTCTATTAGCTGTTGATTGTATTTCTCATTATTTCATTGCATGTACCTCTTGCTTACGTGTTGGATTGTGCGTTGTTTTGGCTCTCTATTAGCTGTTGATCTTGTTTCGATATTATTTTCCTGTCTATTGTGTACGTGTGGGTGATGCACCGTTCAAATTGTTTGTCTGCTATTCAGCGTTAGCTCTGTGCTGTATTAAATTCGTCATGTTTCTCGTTTTGATAGATTCTTTTTCAATTATTTATCCTTTGTGTACATCTTGTTTACATGATGGGTTTTGGTTCTCTATTAGCTGTTGACCGTATTTCTCGTTATTTCCTTGCGTGTGTGCTATTCACATCATAAGAGATTGATTAATTGTGTCGTGTTGGAATATTCCCACTCACGCGCCGCCTGAAAAAAAAATGCGAACGAAGTCGGCCCGGGTGAAAAATTGCCAAAGAAGTCGGCCCGGTGTTGTCAGTGTGCATTCCCTTCTTTTTTCTCATGACTGTTGTCTTTTTCAGCATTTAGCTTAAGCCCGATATTTTTTGAAAATGGTAAGGAATTGTAATGGATATGAAAAAGGTGTTTAAATTTTATTTCTTGTTTGAGCTCCAGAGTCGCCGCCACCAAACTGTGTGTATAATTGGAATACAGTTGTGCAGGTTCAGTTATTATTATTATTTAATAATATCTTTTCAGCTTACACGCCAGTGTCCGACGAGTGCAGTAAGTTTTTGATTTGCAATGTAGCTCTTTTTTTCTCATGACTCTTGTCTTTTTCAGTATTTAGCTCAAGCCCAACATTTTTTGAAAATGGTAAGGAATTGTGATGGATATGAAAAAGGTGTTTAAATTTGATTTCTTGTTTCAGCTCCAGAGTCGCCAGCATTAATTATGTATGTATTATTGGAATATAGGCGTGTATACTTGTGTTGTGTATAGTTGCGTATATAGTTATTGTGTAGTTCTTGTGTAGTTGAGTGTGTTGTGTTGTGTATAGTTGTGTATATAGTTGTTGTGTAGTTGTGTGTGTGTGTGTATTATTAATTGATAATATCTTTTTCAGCTTACACGCCTGTACCACGGCCAACCCCCGAATGTGAGTAAAAGTTATAGTACACGATTACAATAATAAATGAGATCCTCTTTCAGATCATTGGAGTCTGCCACCACAATGTATGTATTATTATAAAATGAGTATGGATGTTGATAATGTGGCTATCTTTCAGATTATCCAACATTGGATCCAGTGAACTGTATGTATTATTGAAATGAATAAGTTAAATTAATTTAGATTCACTTTCAGATTACTGGGGTCTGCCGCCACAATGTATGTATTATTGAAATGTATAAGTTGATATTAATTTAGATTCACTTACAGATTACTGGGCTCCGCCGCCACTACATTGTATGTATTATTCCTGTGGTTTCATATAATAACAATAACCGCTTTTTTCAGGTCAGTGCTGTGTCCAACGTGAGTTATCGTGTGGTAAGCAATGTGACGACGTTAATTTTATGTTTTCTTTCAGGGTCTGAAATGAAAGATTTAATAAAAGATGTTATTGTGTAGGCAATAAGAGAAATATTTAGAGATTAATAAATGTATATATTCTTTATTATGTGTATTGTGTTTCTTCTGTTACAGGTCGTGAAGGTTTTTCGGCTGGGTTTTTCTCCTTCACCTGATTGGCATCACAATTGGCACAATTCCCAGCACAATTGGCTTTTAATAAATACATTTCAACATGATTGGCTATAATTGGCATTAATAAATATATTTTCACTTGTACTTTTCGTGTATGAGCCCTCTCTGCATGTCTATGCATCTTATACGCGCGTGGAGAGCCCTCCGCACACGCGCCGCGCGGGGAAAAATACGCGAGAGAAGTCGGCCCAGACGCGACGGTGGCGCTGCCCTGGTGGCAATGTCTGAGTCCTATCCCCTCCGTATACTACTGCCGTTAGCTTCAATGGTTATTGAAGACTGCCCGTTGTGACAGGGGCATAAACCTTAGGTTAACCCGTTTCCTTACAAGATGGAGCACTGTGACGGTCCTGGTTTTTCTTCTCCCTCGCATTTAAGGGTAAGGGGAAATCGCGCTTCTGACAGAACGACAAAAATGACCACCAGATCTCTCTTTATTTCCGGAGCCACTTCCTAGCGCGTCTTTTGTTTTTCTTTTTTGCCCTTCTTTTTTTCTTTTCTTTTTCTTCCTTTTTATTTTCTTTTTGAAGACGGCAACGGCGACAATTCCCAAAAAAGAGCAGATGTTGTCGTTACACCGACAGAACATTTTATTGTTAAAATGTACATTAGACAAAATTAATTAGGACAACACCCCAGGAGGTTGCTAATGAGGTCATAACGTGACCGACTCGGGCAAGGATATATATCGTCATTTATTGTAACGAAAAAGGAATTTCTCTATTTCAAAAAAATTGTCCATAGGTTCGGTCCAAGTTTCTGTCCGAAATATTCTTACCGTGGACACCCTCCCTTTATGTGTCTGCAGCAGCAGCTATAGTCCCGCGCACGGAGAACCCTTATTTCTCCGAGGTCCCACAGTAACTGAAGGGGGGGGGGGATATGTTTAATGATAACAAAGAAAACGAAAGGAACGAGGGAAAGGTCAGCCAGACAGGGTGTCGGCTTGCTATTCCCAAGAAAAAAAAAATAAATAAATAAAAAATAATAAAAATCAGAGAGAGAGAGAGTACCCAGGCGGGCACAGTCCGGTTCACAGGGCAACCAGTAGGTCGGTTGCAGCGAGGTAACGGAGGAGCAGTCTGGTGACTACGCACTGTCGGGCGCGCTGCACGGGGCCGAGTAAGGTCCGCAGCGTGAGGTGCAGGCCAACGTGTGTGAGCTGTTGCTCAAGTGCGGCTCTGGCTGAGGAGTAAAGGCGACAGTGCAGGAGGAGGTGGGTAGTGTCCGCCACCACATCACATTTCGTGCATAGTGGGGAACCTATGGTGCCCACGAGGAACTGGCGCGATGGGGTCTTAGCGACGTTGAGTCGTAGGCGGTGAAGGAGTGAGCTCTCCCTTCGAGAGAGGCTCAGTGGGATAGTGAGCTCCATCTTGGGATCGATGGAGTGAAGGAAAGTGCGGGCTGGGACGGCGCTCTCAGTGAAGAGGCGAGTTTGCTGGGCGCACATGCGGCGTATGTGGAGTCGGCATGACGAGGGTGATAGCGGGACCGATAACAATGGTGCAGAGGCAGTGGCGTATCTAGGGTGTGGCAGGTGTGGACAGGTGCCATGGGCGCCAGGTGAACAGGGGCGCCATTATGGGGTCGGGTGTGAATGTGCCAGGTCGGGCACTCAACCTGGCACGTTCATAAATGATCTAAAGCACCCGCCATTAGGGAGGTTGTACTGTGAAACCTAGTGCGGACCACACGAAAACGCATCCCCAAGAACATCATGTTAACCATGTTGCCATGGGCGCAGGTAGCTCTAGATACGCCACTGTGCAGAGGTGTGGGCCTGCTTCGCAGCGGCGTCGGCGGATGTGTTGCCGGGGAGGCCTGTGTGACCGGGGACCCACTGAAGCCAGACGCTGTGGCCCGCGCGGGCGAGACGGCTGAGGCACTGAACGATGAGTAACTGACGGTCAACGGCAGTGGCTTACCTATAGCCCCCCCCCCCTCCACACACACACAAATGGCTACCCTCCTTCAGCGGGTCTTTGTAATTTCAATGTTGGACACAAGTCAGCATATGACACAAAGCTGGTTAACATAAACAGTAACGCACCCGGGAAAATATTTCGGGAGGGGTGCTACTTTACGTTGGGAAGAGGATTTCACCCTCATTTTCCCTGTCCCAAACCCCTCCTCTGGCTATATATGCTACTGAACATTCTATAGGTTTAAAAAAAAAAAACTCATTCAAACATCCTCCTCCCCACACCCTAACCCGTGCTTGCGATTCTGGATAAATCGCTAGTCAAGATCGAGAGAAGCGTTTATCGGTGCTAGCAGCTTCCACGATAGGAGTTGAATATAATAAAAACTGGCTCGACATATAACCACAATAGTCTGGTCTTTGGCTTCTCCAGTTTTCCAACATGTCTCCAACGAAATACGTCTGCCCTGAACCCCTGGACACCTATAGCATACCATATAGTATGATACTCAGCGGAGCCACACTGAGGTGCCTTCCTTTTTGTGAAGTACCTTTATGAAAACATAACAAATTGTCTGGGACACACGTCACAGTTTCACAAAATTGTCTTTGCCCTGAACTACTCAATCTCAAGGAGATGCCACTATCGTCGTATTTTCTTCTGTCGTCTAGCAACCATGAATGCTTGGCGTCGAGTTCAAGCATGGCTGACCGAAACAGCTCTTCTGAAACTCTGAACATAGGTTGTCACAGCTCCGTTGCTTCTGCAAAGGAAGTTGACTTTGATTTCTACAGGAACAAGATAAAATGGTTCCTAGAAAAGGTTCGTACATTTAAAATAAACGTACCTTGGCGCCATCCGCACATTCACGTTCAATTGACACGTCCGTCGTAGCGCGAAATGTTAACTCTCGCTGACGTGAGTTTAGCGTGATGTTAGCTGTATGTGCACAAACACCTGTTGTGTTTAACAAAATTCATTTCGCAGCATCAATATCTGAGTGCCTTATTCTGGGCCGACAAAGTCGCATCGCTAACCAAAGGTAGGTGGGTCACTAATACACGAAACGACAGTTGTTGCACGACTGATATTGTCGGTGCACCGATCGTTTTCTAGATGACCAGAAGGACATCTATACAGTTGCACAGTGCTTGTATTTCACAAAGCAGTATCACAGAGCTGCACACTGCATTGAAAGTCGAAATCTCCATAAGGTAACGTCATTTTTAAATGCGCGCTTTAAATTACTAAGCGACAAATTCTTCGTGTTAAATGTAAGGTAGCCTGCATGAATATTTTCTGTAGAAATAGCTGTACATGCTTTCTGTCCTGTACTATTCGCTTTCTGTCATTTTGCAGACGGATTTGACCTGCCGGTATCTCGCCGCTTCAAGCCGGGTTAGTAACGATCATCACATTTCGCAGCCTGCAGCAACGAAATGAAAGGGAACCCACTACGCAATGAGCAGGCAATGTCCGGCATCATGGATAGTCACTTGACGATAGGGTCCCTTCGTAACAAATAAGTCCCTCCTTAAAGGAGCAGTGAGGTGACATTTAACATCGCTCGAAATCCTACCTCGTCTGTGAAGTTGTCCACCAGGAATCACCATGCAACGTACGAGGCATATTCCAAAAATAAGGGCCGTTGGATCATTAAAAGAAATATATTCGTTAGAAAAAGCTTTTATTGGTAGTTTCAGTTTCCAACAAGCCTGCATCACTTATCTACATAATCGCCGTTCACTTGTAAGCACTTTTCGTAGCACTGCACCAGCTTTCTTAGTCCCTGTCCGTAGAAGTCCACCGCCTGGGAATCGAACCAGCTGACAACGGCGGTCTTGAGTTCCTCGTCGTCTTCAAACCACCAAGCCACCACTTCAAGTGCAAGAAGAGGAGGAAGTCGCTAGGTGCGAGATCGGGACTGTAGGGTGGGCGATCAAGAAGTTCCCAACCAAAATCTTCAATCTTCTCCTTGGTTCGAGCAGCGGTGTAAAGACGGGCGTCGTCATGGAGGAGGACGATCACTATTCCGGATGACAGTTTCCCGCGCCGTCGATTTTGGATCGCACGTCTCAGTTTGGTGAGCGTCTCGCTCTATACGTCGGCTGTTATTGTGCTCCCACTTTCCATGCGACCAAAACAACGCCCTTTTCGTCCCAGAAAACGGTAGCCATTATTTTCCGACTCAAGTAAGGAGACTGCTTGAATTTTGTTGGTTTTGGTGAAGTTGAATGGCACCACTGCATTGACTGTTGTTTTGTTTCTGTGTTGCTGTAGGATATCCACGTCTCGTCACCTGTAACGATGTGGGAAAAAAGTCATCTCCGTCTTGTCGATAGCGGTCCAAAAACTCTCGTCCGCTTGACATCTTTTGCCTTTGTGCTGGTCGGTCAGCATTTTCGGTACCCATCTTGCACACAACTTGTGATACCCGAGCTTTTCCGTGACAATCCGGTAAACAGTGGTGTGTCCAACATCAGGAAATTTATCAGACAGAGCTACTAATCGTCGATGAGATCACAGTTCCTGGTCTACTTGTTGAGCGATTTCATCAGTCTGGGTACTGGGCCTGCCACTCCGCTCTTCATCATGCACATTTGTGCGACCATTTTTGAAGTCTCGACACCATTGTCTAACCTTTTCTTCACTCGTTACTGTAGGCTCATAAACTAGGCACGACTCCCGATGAATTTCAGATGCTGATGATCCTTTTGCACACAAAAATCGAATTACAGCAAGCACTTCACAACTGGCGGGAGCAACGATTTTCGCGGACATTGTTGTCTGTGTCCACCGACAGGCAAACGGCTACTGAATCAAAACAACAGCGTCAGTGCCTTCGGAAACCATCAACAGATGGCGCTGCATGGGTGCAACTTTGTTCCGACCCGCTAGTATTTAAACGTAAACAGACGGCCCTTATTTTTGGAATATGCCTCGTATTTTCTCTGTGTGGTGCGTTACAGCTGTGCAATCGAATTTACAAAAAACAGTTGGAGAAAGCAGCCACGGACAGCCGACGGGATGCTTTCTGACGTAGTGAAGGCTCCTTGCCTGCCGTTTTGTTTTTCTTCGCAGCTCCCGTGCTGCTTATACATGCTTCCGGGTTCACCTCAGTGCTCCTTTAAGATTACACTTCGTCTGAATCTGAGAGGGCACATTTGTACATCTGCAGCAGAAAGACTGCAATATGAATACCCCCTTGCACACTGCACACCTAGAAATGTCATCTGAAGAAAGCTTGGTGTTGTGGCATGATCATTGTTTTGTCATTTCTGAACTGCAAAAAAAAATTAAACTCGTCATACTCATTCCCTCCATACTCGTATACCCACAGTTCCTCTCACAATATTTTTTTGTAATGCTAACAATCAATGCACAAATATTCTTTAAATGTCCTTTAGTTAATGCATGCATTGTTGCTCGATAATGTATCTCGTCCTTTCTTAACTTTGTCTTCATCGTCCGCTTTCCAAGTGCTGTATTTTAAAGGTGCGATCATACGTTACATGTTAGAACTTGTAGTTTGCAGGAAAGGAGTACAAGGAGGCTCTCGAAATTCTTGAACAACCAGCGCATGAAACCAGCATTCTTGAACAGCGAGATGCTACGGAGCAGCAAAGGGTATATTGCGGAGCCCCCTGTTTGGTCTCTTGTTAGCTAACAGAAGGCTTTCGTATGGTTTTCAGCTAGAGAGTTCTCTTCAGCTTCTCCAAGGCAAAATATATGAGGCCATGGACAATAGAACACTGGCAGCTGAGTGCTACAAAAAGGCTCTGCGCTTAGATATGTTCTGCTATGAAGCATTTGAAGCACTCGTCAAACACCAGATGCTTTCCCGAGAAGCAGGTAATGTTTGTGGGTGCATGTTGTGTTGGTAGTTGATGTGTACTTGAAAGGGATGGCACAAGTCTCAAAACCACAGTGGGAGGGTGTAAACTTCTTACGACAAATAATGCTGTGTAGTTTCAAACTGGGGCATGCAAGATTCAGATCCTTTGGGAACGTTGCAAGTATGTTGCACAATTTGTAAGAGCTATGATGGTCTGTGCAGTGTAAAGTCATGAAAAGTGTTCTTACATTACCTAATCCAACAGTTATGTGAGCATGTGAATAAAAAGCAATGATTTTTTTGCACCGAATTGTAAAAATTAATTCTGACAGATGAAAATTGTTTTTTGTACTCGAGTGTACTTCTCGAATACCGTCTCGATAACATTTCAGAGCACCTTCCACATTACAGGTAATGTACTTTACCTATGCATCAAGGTGCTCGAAAATATGGAAAGTCATTCAGGTCCCAGCCAAAGTGCAAATGTTGTCATTGAGTCACTTGTACTAGCAGTCATTTCATAACAAGGCTCAAGGTTTAAAATGCTCCTTCTTCATGTCACACAAGTTATTAGAGTATGCACTATAGCAGCTTGCACCTTTTATTCATGTACATATAAAATTTTGGAATAAAATGAGATGTGAGTAATTGTAATTGCTTCAAGGGACTATGGAACGATTCTTTTCTTGTTTTGGTTTGACAGAAGAGATGTTTCTGAACACACAAACAGTTTTACATTTGACAAGCAAACGGTTTTCTTTTAATTTAAACCAGGTACCTATGTTATACAAGGGTGGTACCCCCAGTGATGCGGCACGACGAGCAGCGGCAGGAGTGTTGTGGAGAGAGAATTTACCCTGCCCACTGCCGTGCACCAGTACATCACTGTACACCAAATGGAATGCCAATGATTGACCGAAGCTTCTTTGTACACGCCGTGTGCAGTCCCAACATAAGCAGGCACCAGGAGCACCTAGTGATAGAACTAGTAGTACCGTAATTTCACGCGTATAAGCCGCACCGCAGATAAGCCGCAGGACGCGTTTTTTGAGACGTTTTGAAAATTTTCTGGGAGATAAGCCGCATCCGCAGATAAGCCGCGGGCAATACGAGACGACTGATTTGTGCGACAAAGGAGAGCATAGAGAAGGCCATATACCATGTGGTCCATACTCCGGGATCGGCACAGTGTACAACAGAGGACGTCAGTTCTGGAGTTGTACCAAGATCGGATTGTGCCCTTGTCGGGTGTTTTTCGTGGGCTGATGGGTCAGTGATCTTCCAGAAGACGCGAATAACTGTCACCACTTTCCTTAAAGCTGCTTGGGGGAATGCACCAAGAAGATCAATCTACTCGAATGTGGACCCGTCCCTGTTACGCACTGTTCGTGCATCGGCAGGGCAGTGCTGTTCCAGAGACACTGTCGGCCCTTTCGTTAAAATTGGCGTACTGGGGAAAATACCAGGGAAAAATAGTCATCAGATAAGCCGCACCGGTGGATAAGCCGCAGGGCGCCCGTGAGAAAAAAAAATCGCGCATAAGCCGCGGCTAATACGCGTGAAAATACGGTAATTGAGTTATTGGGTGAGGAAGAATGCAAGAGGAAGGAAGGACATGGAGGACAGGTCCAGGGGAGATTTGAACCATCCATCGTTAAAAAAAGGACACATTTTCATACGGAAAAATTACTGGGGTTTCTAGATAGGAAGAGCTGCTTTCAGCAAATATTTTATGGAGTGTTTGGGAAATTCCACAGTTCCTTTCAGTCTAATTGCTACTTCCTACAACAATCCACCATGTTAATGGCAATCAGACCAGAGACTGATTGATTTTCTAACAGTAAACAAAATTGTGACTGCTCTTGCCATCGATGTTACGCTGTTACGATTGGAGGGGTGAACACTAGTTTGTGGATAACAGCTGTGAGGTTCAATGTACTGTTCTTTATTGCTAATAATTATGAAATATGGAGTTAGTTTAGAATAAATCGGTGTGACGTGTATAACTTGAGCAAAATGCAGTGTTTGAGAAGCGCATTTGTTGTTTGTATAGCTTAATGACTCTCTAGTTCTTTGTTACAGAAGAGGAAGTACTAAACACTTTGTCACACAACACAACTCCAGAAGGGGAGCTTGTTAGGTTACTTTATGCGACAAAAGTGAAAAAGGTATTGTCACCTAGTGTCTAAAATAGAAGCTGTCTGTAATCTCAAGTGACCGCATTCCTTTTATGTGGCTTAAGCGATTTCACACGTAATCTATTGTACCTTTTGCACAGTATGATAAACCAGCACCGTTTGAAGTTCCTGCTGAACTGCACGGTCTGCGAGAAAACTTGGATGTTGCCACAGGAATGGCTGAGCAGTGTTACTACAACTGTGATTATAAGAGATGCTACGAGATTACATCATCGTAAGAACTATTTCTCTGCTTCCTTTTATTTTTGCACGAGCTGTCGCACACAAAACTGAATGGTAGGAGTACAGGCTTGCCTCGAAGGTGTGCAATCAGAGGAATGTTAAAATAACCCACTTGCCACAGTCTATTCTATATTTCCATTGGTGTTACGGTGTCCTCGACGTCAGTTTTCATTAGAGACTTCGTGAACCTTTAGCAAATCGCGAAATTCAACAGCGAGCCTTGACGTTCAAGCAGTTCCACGAATTTTCCAGCATTTTGATAGGTTCGAGCAGGTTCACACGTTCGATGTCATAGCAAGAGGATGAAAGAGGTGCGGTTGCGGTTCTCGGTCTTCCTACGAAAGCTAGTAGAAATATTGCCTTCAGATGTTACAAATGTCTTGGGTAGTAACAAAGTTACGAGTAACTTGTAACTCTAACTAGTTACTTTTTGCAGTTACTAGTTACTTTTCTAAAAACTTAACTTCTCGCTGTAACTAGTTCCCACATTTGGTTAAAGTAACTGCAAAATATAACTAACTAAGTTACTCAAGTATGGCAATATTCTCCACGCGTCAGTTCCCTGGCATCGTTTTGCCGAGGCTTCAAGTTTACACTGCCGTTTTTCCTAACCAGGAATTCCACGAGTTTTGTCATCTCTTACACAGCCAGGATGACTTAGACTAAATCCCACTGTGCTGTTAAGGCTCATGGGAAAATATCTGTTCATAAGTATGCTATGCCAGTACAAATGCGAAAACAATGTTTTTAATGGTTACATTTATTAGACTTTTGTTTTCTTAGGAGATAACTGTAAGCAGAGCAAGTGTGAAGAAATGGTGAAGTCCTTGGATGGCTTCACAAACATTCAGAAAACAACACTGAAGCTTTCTAAGTTTATTGTGTACAAGCTTTCGCGTGGAGGACCATGCTTCTTCAGGTACAAAGACACTTGGTGAATTCACCATGTCTCTTTGTACCTTTGTACATAAGAAGAAAGCCTTAGTGTTGTTTTTTGAATGTTTGTGAAGGTAACTGTAAAGTAACTAAGTTACTTTACCATGGTATCTGTAGCTGTAACTAGTGACATTTCAAGAACAGTAATTGTAACTGTAGCTCAGTTACTATTTCTGCAGGCTAATTGTAACTAAAACCTAGTTACTTTTTTGTAGTAACTTATCCATGACTGCAAATTATGATAGCACATCGAGTAGTTAAAGACAGTCTATACTGTAGCAACACCTGGGGGCAAAAAAAATATATATATATACTTTCTGTGTTGGTATGTTTTTTAAATATGAACCAAGTGACATACTGTATTTTCCGGTGTATAACACGCGCGTTATACAGTAAAAAAGTGCTCTGAAGAGCTCCTGCGCGTTACCTAACACTGTGCGTTATACACGGAAATATTTTCCTGCAGAGTTCTTTTTCAGGTCGGTGACGTACAAATTCTAGTCTCTTCCAGGGTGTTCTGTGACTTTCTTCCAGATCTCTTAGGGTCAGTTTTCAAAACCAGCAAAAGGGCATATGAGTTCATAAGAAGTTAATGATGCTGCTTAAGATCAATAATCCTGAATTCATTTCAGAAGGCCTGCGTGATTGATCAGGGACGCGAAACCGAAAGCATAGAGGCGACTGAAGTATGCTATATGACACCGACTCTGTTGCATCATAGTTTAACAGCTTTGACTAAATAATGCATATGCATATATGATACACCGCCTTGGTTTATTGTGTACACTGGTAGCATCACAGAAGCTTGTAGCAACATTGCAGTGCGCGTTATACATAGGACTTTTTTCAAATTCAGCCTATTTTTAGGGGTGGCGTTATGCATGAGTAGGTGTTATACGACGGAAAATAACATACGGTAATTTGAGTGTGGAGAACTGCTGTCTTATGCCATATCAACTCGAATAAGTAAAATATTCGTTCAGCATTATGCATGTGCAAATGTGTCAGACCTGTTTTAAGTTTTTCGGGAAAGGACCCACACAAATTAGAACCACGGCTGGTTCGCGCTGTCACTAGTTTTCACTAGTTCTCACTATTTTTCCGTTTGTTTGGGAGCTCGGAACAGATATGGTATCACACCCTCGTCTTGCTAACACCCCATTATTCCACACATGTAAATGGTTGATCGGGTTGATCAGTAAACAATAGCTGCTTGGCAAGTGACCTCTACATGTTTTGCCCATTTAGGACTAGATGGCTATAGTGGCCATCTTGTACCAGGTTGGTTATAGCGTCATGCTCTAATCCCTACACCATTCTGTGTGCAATTGTAATCAACTAACCTGAATTTTTGCTGCCGTCTTTCGTATCCTATCATGTTTTTGTGCTGTTTCTTTAGGGAGTGATTATACCTAAGAAGGTCTCATCAACAACAACAACTTGATTTTATGATTATGTATTTTTAGAGCCTTGTGTTTTAGGGTAAAACCTGTTTTTACCCCCCGATTCGCATCATCATCACTAAAGTGCAAATTTTAAGGCACTAAAAACCTGCGTTTCAGGCGCCTAAAAATCTACTAAAAAAGGCCCAAAAATGCACAAATTTTCTCGGAATAGGCACGATCAATATTGCATTACCGGCACCATACGAGCAATGCCGCCAGCATAAGTTACTTTTACGGTAACATACCACTCTATCACGTACACTTTGGTGACAGTTGCTGCTCAGAAAAACCATGCTTCTATTATGAATTATGATGCCATTCTTCGGTTGCACGGCAAAGATTCCACAGAGCCAGTGAGCCGCAGAACCGCTCTGATCGTATGGCATCTTTATTTTGGAATTGAACTCAAGGCACCGTGCGCACATCTTCTTAGTTTTGTTTTATTCCGTCTTAGCGCCGCGAAGCAACTGTGGCTGTGAGCAGTGTATAGATGTGGGCACACATCTGGAGAGAGGACAGCAGAAAGGAGTGAGGGACAGGGGGGTCAGTGTGCGTCCTGGGCCGATTTCAGAGGGAACTGTGCCGACATTTGTCTGGGAAGTCTCGAAAACCCAGGGACGACGTCAGGCAGCACAGCTGCTGGTAGAATTCGAACCCACCACCACCCAGTGCCGTGTATGCTAAAGGGAGCCTGGCCATTAGGAGGAGCCTAAAAAAGAGGCTCAACCTGTCAATCAAATTGAGAGTTTTTCATTGGCTGCTGTTTTCTATGCGGGTCGCCATGCCACCAAAATTTTCCCGAAAATGGCGGCGTAGCTTCGAACAGCGAAGCGAGGATTTCTTGACCAATTTTTTTCACAAATTACGTCAATTTTATTTTGCAAGTGTATATTCTGTTGCAATTATCTTACAACTCACCTTTAAATTACACTCCAGTGTCGATGTTTACCTGAAAATAACATGTTTCGTCGTCCTTGTTAGGCCTAGTAATGACAGCAACACAGGCAAATAGCAAGAAAAACGCTACGGATTGCCAAAAATTTGCATTTTATGACATACTTTTATTCATGTATCCTTTACCCAATCTTGATTCAATCATATGTTATGTTTTATAGTTAAAATACGTATAATACCGGCAGTCTGTTCCAACTCGGTTCTACCGGCCAATCAGTTCTGCTAGCACACACTTCTGCTTCTGCTACTTCTGCCCGTCTGCTATTCTGTGTCTTCCCGACATGCCCCTCTTCTACCACATGGCGCCGTTAAAAGTGGGCGCAAAATCCATTATATTGGTTGGTCGTCAGGGAATATCCTATTCAATCCAATCCCATCTAGTTTCCCGAAAATGTCGGCACCCAGTGAATAGAGGTGATTTATAGCTTGGATAGCCTGGGATTAATAGCGAACTGTATTCTGCCTCATGATTGGCCAGAGAGCTCAAAAAGTGGGTGGAGCTCCAGGTATAGGCAGGTTCCATTAATGGCCAGACTCCCTTTGGCATACACGGCTCTGCCACCACCCAGTCTTCAGCACGACCTTGGTTACCACCAACAAGCGGGCCATGCCGCTGTTCCCCACCTTCTTGTTGAAATCGTGAAGACAGTAGCACTTCAACGTGTTCTGGGGTGAAATTCTGTCGCCTGTCGCTATGAATTGTCACACATGCAGAGGTCGACTTTGCAACGTCAACCGATTTGACGATGCATGCCGGTACGAACACGGGTGCCCGTGAGGGATATCGTTGGGAACAGAGGGAGCATTACCACCAGAGCTGTAGAGTAACTCATTAAAGGTAATTGAGTTACAGTAAGTAATTACTTTTTGTGTAACTAATTAGTGAAACCAACTACCTTCTGAAGCGTGTACCCGTAACTGTAATTTAATTACTTTCTCGAGTAACTTGTACTCTGAGGAAAGTTACTTCTTCAATCTAATTTCCTTGCGAGTGTTATGTTCTGGGGTCGAGCATTACAGAGTGATCCCAATCATCAGCTTGACTGCCAAGCACATTGTGGGTTGTGCCAGAAGTTTGTTTTCAACAAGCATTACGTATGATACGCTGTGTGTAAAGTTTTACACGTTGTCACCTCGAAAGTGTGTAACTGTAACTAACTGAGATGCATTTCTTGCTAAGTAACTTTTCCTGTAACATCGTTACTTTTGGAGTCATGTAGCTGTAAGCTAGTTACACTTTGTGAGTAGCTTATACAGCGCTGGTAACCACTAAGCACAGCTGCAAGGGCAGGCGTGGTGTTGCACCGGGTACTTGGAATACAGGCGGAAAATAATGTACTTTCTGCGCAAAGGGAGACACTTGTGTTTTGTGATGTAGCGCTGCGAAGCGTGTCCTCGTACTTTTTTTTCTTTCAAAGACTATGACATAAACATAGGTGTCCAAAAGTAAGGTGCCCATTTAGGCACTTATCGGCACCTATTTTTAAAAAAGCACTAATCGCAAAAAAAAGAGAGGCAAAAACGCATGAACATTATGGTACTAATCGGTCCCCTTCGAGCTGATTCGATTGTCAAAAGGCATCATCTGTATGACTCCCTCCCAACAAAAAAGCATATGCATGGAAATCCGCTCTCTAATCGTCACATAGGGCTAAACTCGAAAAAACCCGAAAATGAACTTGCAAAGTGGCAATTCAGCCACCAATACGGGCACTGGAGAATGCAAAGCATTCGATACTCAGCACAGCTGTGCTGCATCTCATGATCATCTAAAATGCGAGAACTACTATTTTTTTATTTTTCACTCAAAAATCTCCTTTTCCACCCAGTATCACCTGATTTTACCCTGTTTTACGGCTCCTGAAATAAAACCCGATTTCTACCTCCTAATTTTTGAAATCATAAAACCCGACAGCACAGGGCCCCATGTATTTTATACAAGCAGATGCCTATCTTTCCTGCAAATACATGCTTTTAATTTTACATGCTTTTAGAGGGACACTCAACAGCTCGTCCAATATTTTCCAGTTATTTGTTGTAACTGAAGTGTACTGGTTCTAATGCCGCAGTTATCTTGCTGAAATTCACGTGGTGCTATGGACATGCTGCTGCCAGATATTCAACCCCGTTCATGGAGCACTAAAGTACTAAAACTACAGTGCGCATGTAAAACTAAACATTGCAGACCTTCGGTGAGGTTTGAACCTGCTAACTTGCAGGTTCCTTGTGTAAGGATGTTTCGAATTTACCTTTACTTCCTGGCTTTCAACTAATGTGCAAGCGTCTTGTATTGTGACTACTTGGTGAAGCACAAGGTCAAAAGGACCCATCTCTATTATCGGCAGGACATCATGGCAGCTGGCATGAAGAAATGGGGCTGAAAGAGTGCTGTGAATATTTTGAGGATTTCCAGTCACTCTATACTTCTTAGCAGTAATAATTTTTGGAAAACTTTCACCGTAAGCAACGTAACACAGTGCAGCAAAGAAATAAAAAACAAAGTAAAGTGTGCCTTGTATACCTGCTTAGTGCCTTTATAATCTCTAGTGAAAAAAAAAGAAATTTTTGCAAATATAGGCAAGAAAAAAGTTCCATGAGGTATATGTGTGCACAGCAGTAGGTGAACAGCTGTCATGTTATTGATTGGTACGCATGGAGTATAGTTCAATGCAGCATTGGTAAGTTTGCTCTGTTTATTTGTAGGGTGCTCAATAAAGATCCTTTTCATACAGACTGCCTCCCGGTTCATATATCATGCTTGATGGAGCTGGGAAAATCAAATGGTAGTGTAAACTGGTGTGCCACTTCCCTATTTTTTGGTGTATTTCTGCGTGTAACTTGCAATATGCTTTTTCCGCTAGCACTTTTTTACCTGGCTCACAGACTAGTGGACATGTATCCAGAGAGTGCAGTACGTATTGTAGCCAACATATTTTCAAGGCACTTGTCGTCTATCTGCTAAGTGTCATGCCAGAGTGCAATGTACTCATACGTCCTACCGCACCTTGTTTGTTTAATTTTTTATGTACCTTCAATTCAAGATATCGTGGTTTGCTGTGGGATGCTACTACTTCCTCAATGGCAAGGCAGATGCAGCTCGTAGATTTTTAAGGTAAGTTACTGCACTTTTCGTACCCTGCACAGTTTCCGGTGCAATATGTCTGCAGTAGTCACATGGAGGGCATATTTAGATTTGATCATTCAATATTTTTCCTAATTGCAGCCGTGCCATCAAAGTTTATTTGCAATTACCTTTCTTGTTTGTATTGCCCTTTCGTTCTATGGTACTGCCTGCATTGTCTCATTGGACCTGTCAATAAATGAGGCATTTTTTGCGTAGCAAGGCAACAGTCCTGGACCAAGTTTTTGGGCCTGCATGGCTTGTGTATGGTCACTCATTTGCTGTGGAAAATGAACATGACCAAGCGATGGCTGCATACTTCAAGGCACTCCAGCTGATGCGAGGGTAAAGGAATTGCTGTGATAACATTCCCATCTTTTTATACCATGTTCATCTTACGCTACCATGTTCATTTTACACTACCATGTTCATTTTACACAACATTGCAGTATCGGCCTCTCCCTCGGAGCCACAGAATTTGCATGTACTTTGTGACTGATACATAGAGTCTGAAGTTTTCAGGAAACATTTTTTCTAAATTCGGGGGGTAAAAACCGGGCAAATAAACGTGCGCTCTAAATTCATGCAAATTCAGGTGAAAAGAACTTTCAATACGCTAAATTCGGAGAGAAATCGGGTTCGGTTACTCGAACTAACTGAACTGGTTCGGTACAATTGGTGATGTAACTGCAGTTGCTGCAAACAAGTTAGTGCGCATTTATAGAGACATCCCAGTGAGGGAAATTTGCCGGGTAAAAATCGGGTTTCACCCTAAAGAGGCAACCTTCAATTCGGGGAAGAATCGGGTTAAACCCTAAAACCTCAGACTCTACTGATACATGTAGGATATGTTCATGACCAGGTTCCCTAGCTTCATATGACAAAAATATCCAAGTTCGATGGCAAAATATTGGAAATTCCACGTTTTTCCGCTACAAAAATTGCGCATCATACTGGTCCTATGCCGCCATAATAATCTCACCCTGTCTTAGATCTCCATGTGAATGGTAAGATTGAAACATTACATAGATGTTTCTTTTCAGTAAGATGTGGCTCAAATCTGGTCAGATTATGTATTTTCAGGCTCGATATACAGTACATTTCTGCTAATTTGATCCTGACGGGAACGTGAAATTTGGTCAAATTAAAGGTTGAATTAAAGAATTGGCAAAAACATGAACTAGGTTAATGTCACTTCTTTATTAGCAAAAATAGTTTGTGATCGTTTGCTGTCGCTTGCACTTGAAACGCGCCTCTGAAAACTTGCCACATAGAGCATCGATGTGATGGAACACCCTTTAGGCATTATCTTCATACGACAAATAGAGTCCCAGGGCGTTGAGTCTGGCTTCAACGTCAGAGCTGCGCTTCGTCGCTCACACTGCGAACTCTCGGTGAAATCGTCTTCAGTTTAACTTCTGCCATGTTCCGCGCGGCACGACACGTTGCTCGCAATATCAGCATCCGTAAGTGGCCCACGCACTTCAGCACTGTTGTCCATTTCCACGAATGTCATCGAACCGGAGATGCGCTTTTCTCGTCATCTTCGAGAATGGCTCCCTTAATGCCGATCGACAGTGCCTTGCCAGTGCCATCGCTAACCATAGTTGCTCCATCTGTCCATACAACCGAGAGCTCCAACAGATTCTACACGAAAGCCTGGTGAGATGTGAAACAATAAACAGGGAGACGAACAAGAAAGAAGTTTCCTCCTCATGCGGGACATTGTGGTGCGCTTGCCATTGGCTGTGCTGATGCAATGCAAGCGTGCAATAGACCTCTCCCTGTTGTAAACAAATGACGTCATAATGTCCGACAACACCACCAATTTGGTAGAGTTGAACTACGCTGGAAGCTAGGGTTGAACAAGGTCGCGCCCGAAATCCATGGTCTTGAGGGGATTACGATGGTCCCTGAAAGGGACGCGACCTTCGGTCCTACTTTTCTTTCAGTAGGAGACAGCGAACAAGTGCCCATTCGTGGAACCCAGCCCTCCCCTTCCGATTTGTTTTGGTTTGAGTCTGTCTACCAACGTCATGATGACGTTTCTCAGGTAGAGGTCTATTGGTGGTTTCGAAAACACTGTTGCCCCACCAAATTGATATTATCGGTACTGTTCAGTTGCCACCGGTGCTGCTGGAGTTTTAGGGCGAGCTTTTCTGTTGCCATGTGCGGTGCAGTGCAGGTGACACGAGTTCTTGGTACGCAGATGCATTGGTCGAATTATACAGCGTGGACTGCTTTCATGTTCGAAATGACAAACTCTTTTATACACAAACATATGGGCATTTGATGGGACCTTCAAAATGGAATTAAGCGAAAAAGGGAATAATCAAAAGTCGTATTAATGGAAGCCTACTGTACCGTGTTACCTGTGCCCCAGATTGGCACACATTCCTACGGCGCACAAAAAAGTTGCACTCTTGTGTTCACATAATTTGCAGCAAAACGTAACTTCTCTGCAATGCAACATTGTTAAAGCGGAGTTGTAGCAACACGACTACATTTTCCTCCTTGAGGCACTGTCATCTGAAGCAGAACAAAATTTATAGTTTGCTCCTCGACTCGAAAACTGGTACTTGAAGCGTGGGCATCGCGATTTGGAAGCGCACATGAGTTTGTTTAATGAGGACCTCTGAAGAAAGTATGGATTGTTTCGCTTCTGTAGAAGGGGAGGGTCTTGCACATGTTTGGGGAATGTGGAGCTATTCTCTTGCGAAGATATGATTGGCTGCTACAATCTGCCAGAAACTGTAGCGAGGGAATGATGTTTAACACTATTTTCACCTACAAGGAGAAAAAAAATGTTAGTGTTCTTGCACCTGAAAAAATTGTGAATTCCTAGTTTGAAATGCAAAATCCGTGCTTTTCCATGACCAATCTCAAAGCCTGCATTTTCTGCATGTTTCTACGACAAACGATCCATGCTTGTGATGAACACCGGTGCATAGAAGTGTTAGTCTCGTTATTAGCTGAAGATTACAATTGAATAGTCAATGATGATAGTCTAACTCATCGTGAACTTGTGAGCCGAGATGTTCATCTGGGCAAACAAACTTAAAGCAAGTGGGTTGAATGCTGTTATGTCCCAAAAGCAGTAGCATAGCCAGAATAATATTTTGGGAGGGGTTAGATGGGAACTTTACATGGGGGAGGAGGATTTCACCCTCTTTTCATTCTCCCAAATGCACTACCAAAGGTACAGTCTCGGGAAGGTTTGAACCCCCCCCCCCCCCCTTCCCGGCTATGCCACTTCCTAGAACCGTGGTACAGTGAGAACATCTTGCATGTGTAGTTTTTGTGGAAACAGTATCTGTAATGTACAAGGAGTAACCCCCAGGTCCACTGGGGCTGGCAGCCACTTCCCACTCCTGTGTGAAGTGGATCTGTCTTGCTGGTAGATCAAATGTTTGCTGAAATCAAGACGCTGAATAACAATCACGCAACACTTACAATCTACGCAGTGGATAGACAATTTCTAAAATGATCAAAGGTTGTTGGAAAGGCACAGAGAATGCTATGGCAGTGTAATTGAAATTAAATCTAACACAGGCTTGAGCTCTGACAGGAGATGTGCAGGGGGATATCAATGCCAAATGTGCTCTTACTGATTTTTGAAATTAATGTTTATTCCTGTATGTTGGTAAAGTGACCCTTGCACTAGAGATTAAATAAATGAGGTGTACACAATACAGTACTCAGTCTGAGCAGTTTTCCTTGACTGACTAACCACATAGCTATGTTTGAGTCCATAAAGATTTTGATACTCCCCTGTGAATCGAATATAAACCAACCAGCAATGATGAATTTTTCACATTAAACCTTAACTTACAAGACTACAACCCATAACATCACACAATTTTTATGCTGAATTTTACAAATTTTATATAGAAAGAAGTTGTGATGTGACTACAAAAGTGGCTGGAATCCTGAAGACTGAGCCAGAGACAGTGAATTTCCCAATAATGAAATATAGTGTCTGATCATACTGACCATCCCCTTATTGATATATCGCTAAGGAAATTGTTTCATTCAGATTATTATGTCGTTTCCTGATGTTAATCTTTGTATCAAGCAATTCTTCCTATGTGTAGGTGTCACCTACCATTCCTTTACATCGGACTGGAATATGGCCTAACAAACAGCACAAAGCTTGCAGAGCGTTTCTTCAACCAAGCCCTTGCGATAGCTCCTCACGACCCTTTCGTCCTTCACGAACTTGGGGTTGTGGCCTTCCAAAGTCAAGAGTGAGTTTGCTGCATGACAATCACTGTGTGTGGTTCCATCACACCATCTTTAATCTGTCGTTTCAGATTTGCCTGTTTTTGATGTGCTTGTATCTAGTTAGAGCCCTAATGCAGGGATATGGATCAAACAATCTGTTTCATGTACTGCACTCTTTACATGTTCCCACAAACGCTTCATGCCTTACTTATTTCAGTTATGCAGCAGCAAAGAATTTATTTGAAAACGCCTTAGGAATGCTGGGAGTAGACGATCTCACGGTTCTCCCACAAAAATGGGAGCCACTCTTGAACAACCTGGGCCACACGTGCCGGAAACTACGGTAACGTTTCATGCCGTTCATTGCCCTGCAACCTGGTATGATAGAAGGGTTGGGACACTTTGATGCTAGAGGTTTATTCCATAGTTGGCCCGCCATAGCCATAGTAGGATGTATACTAAGGACTATTCTGTATAAATTAAGGATGAAAAAACAGTTCTCCAGTGTGTGATATAGTACACAAGATGTGTCCTCTTGAGTTTATGGCAGCATTGAGCTATGACATAAAAGGTCAGCAAACCTCAGTAGTCTTTATTGACTCTGAGATGCATGTGACTTATCTTAGGCTATTGCCAACAGGAAACTGACATGCTCAGTGGCGTACTGGCAAGTTGCGTGATGTTAACAGCGACATCTCTTTCAGCATTTGCAATTTTCTGCATGACTTGTGCCCCCTTTATTTTAAAAATCTGATCTCAAGTGCACGTAGCAGTGTAGTAGTAATCCTGTAAGGCACTGTTCACCACAACCTGTTCTGCGCTTTTGGTGTAGCAGTACATTGACAACGAGGATATAACTCATTTTATTTGCTTTGTTTCACCTTTTACACTTTATTTCCCGTCACAGTAAATTTCCTGAGGCCCTGGAATATCACCAACAGGCACTTGTGTTGTCTCCACAAAACCCGTCCACGCTGGCTGCCATTGGCTTCATCCACAGCCTCACGCGTGATTGGGCAAAAGCAGTCGAGTACTTCCACAAGGTATGTTCTTGCACGTTAACGTAGTGCAATAAAGCGTCGATTTTACAATGGCCATGCTTCCAAAGAGTTGTTAGACCTGGTTCAGCATATACCGTATTTTCACGCGTATTAGCCGCGGCTTATGCGCGATTTATTTTTTTCGCGGACGCTCTGCGGCTTATCTGTGGGTGCGGCTTATCTGGTGACTATTTTTCCCTGGTACTTTCCCCATAGCCCGGGTTAAACGAAAGGGCCGACAGTGCCTCATGTTTTTCGGAACAGGACCGCCCTGCCAGTGCACGAACAATACCGAACAGGGGCGGGTGCACTCCACATTCGAGTGGACCAACTCGTCAATCCACGAAAAACACGCAACAAGGGCACAATCCGATCTTAGTAGAACACTAGAAATGACCTCCTTTCTTATACATCATGCCGACAACGGAATGTGGACAGGGTTTATGGCCTTCCCCACGGTCTCCTTTGTCGGCAGACCCACAGGAAGGGTTCAATACACCTGTCATCGGGATAAAACATGGTCAGCCAACGCTGAGGCACAGCCACGACAGCGGCTTCAAACTAAAAGTCGTCGACTTCGCGGACAAGTACGGGAACAGGGCAGCTGGCAGGGAGTACGGCGCTGACGACGGTTGAGCGTCTCTGTTGATTTTGTATGTGCATCACTGGTTTAGCGCACAAAGCAGTCGCGTCGTATTACCCGCGGCTTATCTGCGAGTGCGGCTTATCTGCAAAAACATTTTCAAAATGTATCTAAAAACGAGTCCTGCGGCTTATCTGCGGTGCGGCTAATACGCGTGAAAATACGGTAATCCGATCATTTTAAAAGTGTTCCCGCGATACCCTTATGCGAGCGATCTATATATGATTTACATGAGAGAATTGATGTTCTGAGGCTGGAACAACATAGAAGGGACAAATACATACAAGCCTCAATTTGCCTAAGAAATTAATGATGAAAAATGAAAGTCACTGAAAAGGTTAGCCAGCTGTAGGGCTCAAACCAACATCTTCTGGATTGCCGGTCCAGGCCTCTACCAATTAGCTTAGCTCAATTGGTAGAGCCCTGGACTGGCAATCCAGAAGATGTGGGTTCGAGTCCTACAGCTGGCTAACCTTTTCAGTGACTTTCATCTTGCATATATGATTTATTTCTATAAGTAGTACATCATGGCGGCCACACCTAGAGCCTCTAGCTTTCCGAGAATCTGCTAAAGTTTGCGGAACTGGCCATGTCTCATGGAACCTGCTGTTTCCCTCACATTTTTTTTTTTTTTTTGTGTGTGTGGAATATTTGACGTATTGCATAATTCTGTCAGGATTTCAATCAATCTGAGGCACTTTTGGGGGTTAAACACGGTGCCTACCAACCTGGAAAAGTGGGGATTGTCAGGGAATATTGATGCGACTGAAAAAGTCAGGGGATTGTATCGTCAGGGAAATTGCCAAAAGCAGACGAAGTCAGGGAAAATCACAGACAAGTGCTGTGAAGATGTGCAGCAAATCGTGAGTGCCGATTAGTGGCTGAGCGGCCACAACCGCTGCAATGTTGCCGCAAGTAGCAGTTCGCCAGTACAACAAGCTCAGAGGCAGAAAAGTATGGCAGCCTCACGAATACTCAATGAATGATCTGTCTTATGCGGGTCCTGTATCAAAACGTAGCAGCAGGTAACAAGGTCCTTCTTGTTTTGGTCAGAGAATTTGCTTGAAATAGTCAGTGGAAACCTGGAAAAGTCAAGGAATTTGAAGACTGCAATGTGGTAGACACCCTGTTAGAGCAGATCAGTCACGACTGCAGTGCCTGACTTGACTGATACTGCTGGCACTTACACAGCCAAATGAGCTGGGACAAAAGAAAATTTAGTGACAGAAATGCCTGGAGAGATATTGTCAGAGTTGAGTCTAATTTTCTTTGTGCACTGAAAGGTTACAAAAGGCTGGAAAAGCCCGGGGAACGAGTCGATAAGCAATCTTGGGAGAAAGCTGCAACATTTTTTTGCTTGTTTTCTCTTGCCCGCGCAATCCCATGGACGTGTGAATCCCACTTGACGAAAATGTCAGTTTTCCACAGCAGAAAGCTAGGGGATTTCCTCATACTTACGTGCATGATAGGGCCCAGGAGTTCATGCAAAATGCATAATTTTTAGAATGTGTTCTATCGGATATCCTGACCTTTCCCCACACATTGCCAACCACAACAACACAAATCTACAATGTTTGATGTTGCATATGATTGCATATTTCAGCATGTTTCTTCTTCTTCTGCACATTTCTCATTGTGAAAAGAGCTCACAATGCCATCTGAGGCATGGTTTTTGTAATCTGCCGTGATGAACATTGTACTCAAACACTTTTACACATCAATCCAGTCACTTCAGAGGTCAGATGATACTAGGGGTGTGCGAATCCAAATATTTTAAGTCTAATCGAATATCGAATCGAATAGGGGAAAAAATTCCGAATACCGAATCGAATATCGAATATTCGTGCAAAATTTACAATATGTGACTTTCACACTAAAAATTTCCATTTTGTAGCCCTTTCTTTCTGGCATTAACTGTCACAAGAGAGACATGCAATTCTTCTGTTTAAAGCCCCTACTCTTTAATTTTACATGAGAGTGCTTCCTGTTTTCCAGGTGAGCCTGCACTTACTGGAGTACTGGAGTGGTTACCTTCATTTCAAAATTTTATGTCAGGCAGTAGCATGTTACACGGATGAGGCTGTAATTGCTTCAGACAACCACATGTCATTTGTCAAACAAACAAATTGGCATCCTGCCTCATCTTTGTCATGAACACCCTTTAGTTTCTTTGCACTCGCCCTAGGAAGTTGCACTACTGAAATTTTAGATGTAAAGGACATCTTTAAGACACCCTTCTTGTTTGTGGGCTGTAGTCATTATTCGAGAGTCCTAACTTTTTAAAGGCAACCTCACAGACATCAAATAAAAGTCCCTCGTCGGCACCGTTAAACTGCACGTGGGAGGGGCGCCACCCCTTCTCAAACTAAACACTGTCCCGCCTGTGTTGGTCCTGCAGCAAGGATAATTTCGTAAAGCAGGCTTCACTTAATGCACGGAAGCATCAGGTGAAGCCCACTTTCGGGTTGTGTCGTTCATATTCGTGGAATAGTTGAATATCCGAAAATTCGAATATTGCATATTCGATTCGCGAATCGAATAGTTCGAGTGTTTGATATTCGATTCGAATTCGAGAACTCGAATATTCGCTCACCCCTAGATGATACACTAATGTGTTGGCTCAGTGGGCATGTTCCTTAGTTACTTATTAGCTTAGCTAAAAAATATGA
Source organism: Ornithodoros turicata (assembly GCF_037126465.1). Classification (NCBI taxonomy): domain Eukaryota; kingdom Metazoa; phylum Arthropoda; class Arachnida; order Ixodida; family Argasidae; genus Ornithodoros; species Ornithodoros turicata. The sequence goes on along the minus strand of NC_088202.1, from coordinate 43,386,462 downwards.
GAAAAACTTGCCTATTAAGCATTACATGCAGTTGTGGCAGATTTCCACCCATATCCTTGCATGAGATGTACCACCCAATTTTGCAACAACAAAGGTTCAACAGCAAGCCCAAGTGAAGGGTGCCGACAGATGTTACCTCAAGTACTACAGTAGAAACTCTCTATAGTAAAGTCGGTAAGACCACTAAAAAATTCACTATATCAGTATCTTCAGTATCAATACCAGTAGTTAAAAACTGGGGTTTCAATACATTGGGACTGCAGGTTTACTTCACTATGTGCTGGTTCACTACAGAGAGGTTCTCAGTAGGCAGGCGACCAGACCTGAGATTTTGCTGTAAGAAACGTTCATGTAACATTGCAATGTTGCCGTTCACATGGAGAGTTGCGACATGTTGGGATTAGCATGCCGGCGTGGGACCAATATTATTAGGGCCTGATTTTTTTGTTTTTATTTTTCAGCAAAATCGAAGGGTAAATATCGGGTTATATTTTGCTTCAATAATTCGGGTGTAATCGGGTTGAACTGAACCTGATTCAACCCAATTCTTGTTGAATAGGATAGAATCAGGCATAAGTCTTCGGTTTACTCAGCATAATACACACAACACACCGGTAGACACAGAGCCCATGCATGTAAGAGACAGCAGGGTCTCTGTTTTGACAGTTTGTGTGACAATATTTATGCATTTACAACACAGTTTCCAAAGTTCTGTGTTAGTTGTGATGACTTTGGATCCCCCTGGTCCAGCAGTTTTTGGGAAAATATCGGGTTAAACCCTGTTTTTGCTGATTTGAATCGGGGGGTAAATATCGGGCGTAACTAGATATAACCCTGAAAAGTCACGCCCTAAATATTATGTTTAATTTTTTGTTGCGGGAAGACACAAAATTTCTAATATTTTATCACGGAATTAGGATGTTTCTGCCACGGGGAAGCTATGGTACCTGGCTATAAGCAATGCCCACATAAATTAATTTTGTATTTTGTAGGCTCTCGGACTGCAGAGGGACGACACTTTTTCAACTACAATGCTTTCTCACATGATTGAACGTCTAATGAACGAAATGCCACCTTGTCAAGGTACCTTACAATATTACAAATCTGAAAATGGAATTTTGTGCTCAACACATTTTCTCTTTTTCCTGTTTTCTGTGTCTTATTGTAGGGGTGCCTGATGTCTTGCCAGAATACTCTTCAACCTCGGACAGTCACGTGAATGAATTCTCGGACATGGACCCAACAAATACAACATGTCCGTCACTTGAGTTTGAGATGGAAGGCAATGATTAAGTTATAATCTTGAACATAGCATTTGAAATGAACTTAATTATATTTATGAATGATTTACAGTCTGAAACTTTCTGAATGGGTCACACATTCATCTAATAAACTGCTGTAAATTTCTTCAGACTTCACTCTAGTTTTGCTGAAAGCAGTGCATTTCTAACGTTGATATAAAAATCAACTTTTGGCACCCTACCAGTACATAACGAAGTGGTGCGCTAGCTGTGTGCCAGGTGCCCATAAAGTGGTGCAGTTGTGCTGTATACATACTGTTGACACAACAAGTTGCCTTTATGAATTACTGATGCGTAATTCATTTTGTTCAGATTCAGATTCAGATTTGTTATTCATACAAAAGAAGAATACATTTGGTGGACCTTTCGCGGTGGGACATTCATAGTGCCTTTCGGAATCATAGAGTAGTAAGGATACTGTAGCACAATTTTACCACGCATTTGTTGTAAAAGGTCAACAGGCTAGCAACTGTTAACAAAGTTGCTGATATTATCAAGGAAGAAAGTGTATCTTCTCTTGTGTGTTTTTTTTTTTTTTTTTAACGTGCATCACATTAAAGAGCAACGACATGCATTTTAATATTGTTGAACTTTTTGCCGCATTAGGATAGTCAGTTTTTAAGCATGTTTCAATACAATAAAAATTGCTGTTGAACACACAAGGGCAAATGGGAGTGCGTGAGTATTGCCTGCATGCAAACACTAAGCAACGAAGGGCATATATTTTCTTCCTAATCGTCCAGCTATGTCATATATCTTATGATGTTTTGTCGTTATCTTGTCGATAACTGAAGTTCCGAGGAAAATATTTTACATTGGGTGTAATGACAGTTACTGTAAAAGTCGTTGATTTCGCGTGGAACATATTTTTGCGCCGTGGTGAAGGTCATTGTTGACGACGGAACTTAAATTTGCAAAAAACGCAATCTCATGTTTCTCGGTGACGTCAGTGTATCCACTTCGCGGGTATTTAAATTTGCAAATTTTTGTTGCTAGCAAAAAATACGAAAAATCGTTCTGCACAAAAAAAGAAAAAAGAAACAGCAGAGGGTAGAGCACTGCACGAGAATACATTTAGCGGCTCGTCCCGTACATGAAGCCACAAAGACCTACCCGACCCGACTGCCCAGCCTGGCCGATGGCTGTATAGTCCTCTCCTACCCGAACCCAGCTCTACATATTTGTAACGTGATGGTGTGATCTGTCCAACTCTTCTGATCTGGACAGGCTCCTAACCGAAGGATACTCCTGTATCATAATTAATATAATGGAATACTTATGCAAAAAAAAAAAAAAAACTAAAAAGAGAAACGTACACAGGGAAACACTTGAGTAACTGTGAAGCTTATCATTATATCCAGCGGCGTAGTCAGAAAAATACTTGGGGGGCTCTATGGGGATTTTACGTGGGAGAGGAGGATTTCCCCCTCTTTTCCTCTTCCAAATGCACTACCAAATGTATGATTTGGGGGGGGGGGATGATCTGCCAAGACCGCCTCTCTGGAACTGCTTATATCCTTCACAGAATTACCTCTAGCAGTGGGGTAGAGTAGTGCAATTAAAACTCATATTCACTCTAGGTGCTGCGGTTGATGAGATTTTATCGGCATAAGCATACATGCACAGGGTTTGAAATGACAGAAGTAGTTTGGTCGTGACTAATTAAATCCGATTTTTTTTCTTCTTCTATCGCATTACATCACACAAGTTTGGCGTTTAGGAGCTACATGATACGTTGAAGGACTTAATGTGTACTAAGAATTCGTATACCAAATTTAGGGAGGCTGTCTGCGGTGGAGAGGCCCTCAAGGTTTCAGGTACAGAATTTACTTTGGTGTCCTTTTTAAACTGGTTTTGCATTAATAATTAAATTGACAACTGATTAATAATTAAAAACAAATTGATTATATTAATGTATTTTAATCTCATACCAAACGACAACACGTTCCACTAAATTTCTTCGAAAGTGTTATTTGGAGCAATACTTTGTCGATAAGCTGTGATGAAGAAAGGGGAAAAATACAGAGATACGGAACAAGAAAACTGCTGTCTTTATAACATTACTAAATGGTCTGGGCAAAATGTTCAGCTTTGGGTGGTAGCAGCTTCGCATGATAATTGAAAAAAAAAAAAAAAAAGGATGTTGGGCCACAGGCAACCAAACTTTTTGTTGCTGGTGCAGTTGAGAATGCATACAATTCAAGGCATAGCCTCCTATATATTTCAGTATATAGGAGGCTATGTTCAGGGGCTCCACGAACGCGCGGTTCGTAAAGGAAAGGTCACTGGCTTTTCCTTTCTTTCTTTTCTTTGACGTGTTGCACGGCGGCGCTTTGAAGTTTATCTGGGTGGCGGCGGTGGAAAATAACCGGCAAAGCTTTGGAGCGCTTTTTTTTTCTTCGGGAAAAATGTTACCACTGTTACAATTCTACACCATCAACATCGACATCCTCCCACAAGCGACACTGTTCCTTATCATTAGCCAATCCAAGCCGCTGTAAGCCACCCACGAGAAAGTCATCAAAAACGGGTGGGTGACGCCGGACGGACATCGCGGCGGGAAGGTTCTTTTGGATTTCTCCTCTGTTTGTGATCGTCTCTGGAACATGCATATTTGGTTGACACACATTCTACGTTCTGCTAAGTTCATGCCAAACTACAACACCCCGAAATGAGCGCTGTGAATCAGTTGAAATCTGTGAAACAAGCCACTGCAAAGCCGGCTATGCAGGTAAGCTTGACTGTTGATGCAGGTTTCCCCATATACTCTTCTGCATGCTACATCGTGTATGAGCG